>NC_139018.1:91795298-92995298 GCF_964374135.1 Grampus griseus
GCAAAATCATCTACATAACTTAGAAAAGCTATCAGTGATCTCTTCTAAAAGCAGGTAAGAACAAGGTAGTTCAGAAAATTCCCCAAAATTACTACTGCTAGTTACAAAAAAGACCCAAACCACCTTAAAATCTTGGGAATCTCTTTAGGGACTTACGCTTAATTTTTTTTACAGCTTTAATGTACTGCCCACGAAGTTCTTCCAAGGCCACCGCATTGCATGGCAGGCAAGAATGTTCAATGGTCCCTTCTGACAGTGACCTAAAAACAAACCAAAGATTGCAAAAACAGAGATTTTAAGTGAAAAATGTAACTTGAAAAAAATATATATATATATATATTCCAATAAAATAAGCTAAGATGTGCTAAAAAGTTCACATACGAGGATCTTTATTATAATTATTTAGGAGAAAAATGCCAACAACTTGTGTTACAGTTACTTAAATAAATCATGATAAATCCCCATGATGAAAATCTATGCAGCTATTGAAAAGCACATTATAGGAGTATATCCAATGACACGGAGGAAGTGTTTATCTTATAATATTAACAAAAGGTTACAAAATAGCTTATACGATAATCTCAATTTTTAAAACATGTGCACATGGTGTGTATGTATAAAAGGGCTTAAATAAAGGGTAAAGTGCTCGCTTCGGCAGCACATATACTAAATAAAGGATACCTTCTGGGGACAGGGTTTTAGAAGATTTTCTTCTTTTTTATACTTTTTGCTATGTAACAATAAAAGTAACTGATATTCTTGGTATGATATTATTGATACGACTGATATTTTAAAAAAAAAGCAAAGATACTCAGAAATAAATGATTTCTTTGTAATAGTAAAAGCCTACCTTGGTGGTAGTGTTTTACAAAGTGTTCTCAGTTCTTCCAATTTATTCTTCATGTCACTGTTTTCTTCTAATAATTCTTCAACAACTTTACTGTTCTCTTCTAAAAAAGAAAGTTTATAGTATATTGGTCAATTAATCTCTTTTTCTCTCAGTCTTTCCCTTAAATTACCAGCACAAATTTCTATAAAGGAGACTGAAAAATTTCCATTTGCTCCCTGTGTCATTCATTCCCTGATAAACCCTAATCTGACCACTCCCTGTTCTATTTTCTCAGCACTTTAAATCTATATTCCATTTTCATCTTGTTCTGGGTTACACACTGTCCTGGAATAAATTTCCAATTGTTTTATATGCGTGTGTTTTGTTTTCCGGTTAGACTAAAGGCTTTATTTAGAAACATAGTAGGTTTCCTAATTCCATGTCCCTCATGGACCCTGGTATACAGTCTATGCTCATACAAATGATCATTGAACAAGTACCTCAATACAAAATTAAAAAAATATTAAGCTTAAGTAGGTGCCATTTTCAGAAATAATGTAAGATGTTCAATTCTTTGAACTTTTAAAAAGAAGATGAGGAGGCTGATGGAGTCCATGTGGTACAGAGAACAAAGCATGAATTTCAGAGTCCAAGAGACACGGGTTTAAATCCTAACTTTTCTTCTAACCAGCTGGATGAGCTTAGGCAAATTACTTAATCTTTCTGAACCTGAGTTTTTTTCATATGTAAAGTGGGGATAGTATCACCTACCTTGAAGATTATAATGGAAATAATATAGTAAGTGAACAGCACCTTATACAAGGCCTGGCAATATCATCATTTAATACCTATGAACATGGCACCCCATATTTCCTGCTACGCCACCCTTTCAACACACCCTATAAGTTGGGGAATGAATCAATCTGTTCCCCCAGTGATGGATATAGCTTGTATATTTCTAAACCACTCACTCTTACTCCATCACTTTTCAATAAATGCTCCCATGACAGTGGAAAATGGAATTTAAGAAACAAAAAACAACCACAATAACAAAAATATTATCAACTAATAGATTTCCATTAAGACAAACACTGAAATCAAACTATCAAATGACTTAAATTCTGACCCTGACTCCTTTTATCAGCCTGCTGTTTTGAGCTAACTATCAACTTTGTTGGATTATTTCTAAGTCCACGAATTATAGAAGTTATCAGCCTCAAAAAGCACTATGTAGAATAACTACTGTATGATCACAATGCATGGTGCTAAATATTATTATTTATAAAGAATAATCACATCCAACTGCCCTTGTCATTTTATTATATAAAACAGATTTTCATCAAATTTACAATAGCCACACTGTATCTACATCCACAGTTGGACAAATTTACTCTCTGGCCTCTATTAAAGACCTAAGCAATCACCACGGGAACTGTGTTGTTTTTTATCTCAAAATTCCTAAAACCCTTTCTTTCCTTAAAGTAATTATCATCTATGTCTAGCAGACTTAGCAAGCAGTAGGTGGGAGTAGGTGGCTGCTCTTGGGCAACAAGATTTACCGAGTGTGCTATGATGCCAGGTACTGTGCTAAGTGCTAGGACAGGATTTCATCCTTGTCACCATCACACTCAAAAGGAGAATAGAGACAATAAATAATGGCAAGCTCATGAATGTTACAAAACTCATAGGAGCTGTGGGGAATGTCTAACGGAGGAACCTGACCAAGTCTGGGGTAGTTAGGAAAGCCTCTCTGAGGAAGGCATGAGCCAGGGCTTTGATAAGTAGGGTTAGCCAGGCAATGTGACCCGATGGGAAGACAGATGGTGGGGTAAAGGAAGAGATGCAAAGAGGCTCGGAGAAAAGAGACAGTGAAACCCCTGTCACAGCTCTATTAGAGCAGGGGCAGTGGTAGGGAACAAGGCTGAGGGGTGGCAGATGTGGGATCATGAAGGGCTTCTTAAACTCTATGTTAAAGTGTTTGTATTTCATACCAAGAGCCAGACAAGTCACTGAAGGCTTGAAACAAGACAGTGTGACGATCCAATTTACTTTTTAAAAGGTCACTCTATTCCTTCAGAAATTCTCCAACTGGTAGAATCTTTATGTATTACTTATGCACCTAGAATGTCTTTGGGGATTTTAAACTGTTGTCTTCAGTTTTGTTTTTTGAATAGAAAATATCCTAATAATTGTAATAATAATATCTCAAAAATGTTGATTCAGGAAGTATGTCATTAACAGAGCCTGTATCTAAACTGCGTGTCAAATAGTAAACCAGAAACTGAAATAAAGCAACACTAATTGTGCACTCAGAATAAATCAGACACCAGAAGACAAAAAAAAAAAAAACACGTCACTCTATCTGCCTGATGGAGAATGGATTGGAGGGGCGAGACTGGAAGCAGAAAGAGATGACTGGTGTTCAGGCAAGCAACAGAGGTGAATGCAGAAAAAAAGAGTGAACCTATCTGTCTGGTCTTTCCTGGATGACACATTATTTGAGACCCTTGCATTCAGTCCTTCATTCATTCAAACATTTATTACTGTCTGGTATGTAATGGGCACCATGACTATAAGGAAGAAGAAAGATAATTCCTTATTCTCAAGAAATTTATAGGTTAAAAAAGATAGTGGGCAAGTAACCAAAAAGTGAAATGCAGAATGTTAATTGAGGAAGAGCCAAGTGCTCTGGGGCCTCATAGGACCGGCCCGTCTAACCCAGACTGGGGAAAATCAAGGCTCTGCAAATAAGGTATCTTCTCAGTTGAATCCTAAAGGATGAGGAAGAGTTAGACCAAAACGAGAATGAGAGGGGAAAGTGTAGGACAGAATGATAATATTGTATTCAAGCTCCAGCAGTAGAAGAAAATCCCTGACCAGCTCAAGCATCTGAAATATTTCAAATGTAAAGAATATAAAGCACAGGATACAAGTCAACAGTGAAAGGTAAGAGGGAGCAGCCTCACGAGCCCAATAGCCTCCCTTCTTCAAAAGGGCAATAGGGGGCTTTCCTGGTGGCGCAGTGGTTGAGAGTCCGCCTGCCGACGCAGGGGACGCAGGTTTGTGCCCCGGTCTGGGAAGATCCCACATGCCGCAGAGCAGCTGGGCCCGTGAGCCATGGCCGCTGAGCCTGCGCGTCCGGAGCCTGTGCTCCGCAACGGGAAAGGCCACAGCAGTGAGAAGCCCGCATACCGCAAAAACAAAAAAAAAAAACAAAAAAAAGGGCAATAGGAAATGGCAGAAGATATCCCTCTTAGATAATTTCCTGACACTGTTGTGAAGAATGGACGGAAAGGAGGCCAGATCAGACCCATATGCCTTGGGTCATGTCTTCTCCCGCTGCCTAGAATGCTGTTCTCTTTGGCAAACACCATCTTTCAAGGCTTAGTCAAGTCTTCCTTAACTTCAATAGGAGGAAGAGTTAATTAACATCTTTTCTTCCAGGTTTACACGAACATACGGCCAGATACTCAGAGCTGAAATTATTTATTAATCTATTTTCAGTTCTCCTCACTTAATGGTAAGCTTCTTGAAGGCAGAGAACAGAGTCCTGTGCATCTGCATCAAAAGTGGAATTTTGTCTGATGTCTTCAATGGTGTATCCCCAGTGCCTACAATGCTGCTTGACACATATTGAGCACTCAGAAGCTATTCAATCAAAAAAAGAAGGAATGTGACCTTTTAATCAGAGCTCCAATTTTCCTCCAAAGTTCAATAATAATAATTTGGTTAGTAAAAATAAGGTCCAAATTAGTTTATAATTATCCCCAAAGAGAATCAGCGCCTACATTAACTACAACGTCACATTTGAACATTTCAAAAGGATCAAAGAGATTTATACTGGTAGCAGTGCTACTTTAAATGCTAACCTCCGATTTTTTCCACTACAGCTTTGTGCTTCCTTTCTAAATGCTGAAGATGCCTATAGCATTTCTCCAGTTTTCTTTTCAGATCTTGACATTCCTGCTTTGCCTTTCCAAGTTCTTGGAAGCAGTGTCCACCGCATGAATCTTTAATTTCAAGGATCTTTTTCTTATCTGCAAAAATTAAATGATAGCAAACTTTTGTATCAATTTAGACTAAAAAAAGGAAGGAAGGAAGGCGGCAGGAAGAAAGGAAGGAAGGAAGGAAGGAAGGAAGGAAAGGAAACCAGATGACATGACTAAAGGCTACAGTGTAACTGAAAAGAGCATGATGCTTAAGAGAGAGACCTGAATTTAAATCCTGTTTCCACTATTTACCAGCTGTTGTATTACTTAACCTCTCTTGAGACTTAGTTCTCTAATATGTAAAATTGAATAATACCATCTGTTTTAAAAATTGCCATGAAACCCAATGCTCAGATCGTAGTATTGAATACAATTCCCCACTAAAAGGAACCAGGGATCTTCAAGAAACGGCTGACTCCAGTGCTTAGGGTATATACAAGATGAGACTAGAATATTTTGCTATGCCAGAAATTAAGAAATTACTCAAAAACACAGGCATGTCACAAGGACACAGGAGCCAGTTTGAAGGGGCTCTATTAGCTGAATCTGGGACAATTTGAACACTAATTAAGTACAGTAATGAACTATAAAATATTGAAAAAATAGGAATTTGAGTCACACCAATAATCCTACGATAATGGGATAAATGGATGGATAGGTAGGTAAGTTGGTAGATAGGTAGACAGACAGATAAATAGAAAAATAAACAAACAGGTAGTAGCTACACAGGCAAACTAGAGAGGAGGATTCTCAATGATAACAACATACCAAGTGCCAAATGGTAAAAGTAGAAGGAGGTCTGGAGGTGAAAAAATTAAAATTTTTGCAACTGCCAGAGTAAAGACTGGATCAGGTAAGATTCAGCAATGACTGCTAAACATAACGGAAAGTTTTAATGAGGAGAAGGACATTTTTATGGTCTTGAAAGTGTCTCCCCACAGATTGCTTATTAGTTGTGATGGAGTAAAAACACAGTAATTAATACAGTGAAGAAACTGGACAACACCTTGACCAGGTGCTCAAATGAACCTCACCAATAAAAGACAAACAGACATTGAGTACCTCTAGATATGATAGCATGTCACCTATGCAGTGTTCCAGCTAAGAAAACAACTCGAATCAAAATCATGAAGAAATATCAGATAAACTCAAAACAAGGAAACGGTTCTATTAAAAGCCAGGGGTTGATGGGTATTGGGGAGAGCGAAGAATGTCTCTCGAAAACATCAATGTCATAAAAAGCAAAGAGAAGAATATCCTAGATTAGAAGAGGTTAAAGAGACATGACATCTAAACATTAACACTTGTATATGTATAGCTGATTCACTTTTATAAAGCAGAGACTAACACACCATTGTAAAGCAATTATACTCCAAGAAAGATGTTAATAAATAAACATAACACCTGACCCCAGACAGATTGCTGTACTGTGGGAAAAAAATGCTGTAAAGACGTGATTGGGTCAATTGACAAAATTAGAATACAAACAGTAGACTGATATAATTGTATAACACATTTTCATCTAATGTTAAATTTACTGTACTAAGGTATATAAGAAAAATCCTTATTTTGGGAAAATATACACTGAAGGATTGGGGGGTAAAAAGGAATAATGTATATAACTTATCCTCAAGTGGTTCAGGAAAAAATGAAATGTTCAGAGACACATACACACAGAGGAGCACAAATGGAATAAAATGTTACCAAGAGGTGTATCTAGGTAAAGGGAATATGAGTGTTCTTTGCAACTATTTTTATTTTTGCAACTTTTTTGTAAGCTTGAAATTATCTCCAAATGAAAAAAAGATTCAAAACTGTCAGGAGGTATAAATGTATAAAATTTGTTTGGCACAGTACCTGGCATGGAGCAACTATACAATAAGGAATAGCTATTGCTATTAGTAACACATAGAGTTTATAACATTTAAGTAATATTCAAAAATGATACAGAAATAGATTATTACTATTAATATAATTGATATAATAAAGTAGGAATACAAATTGGCACAGGCTCAGAGGCCAATATCCAAAATGCTGATGTAAAAACATTAGCCCAGAAAAATTATTCTTAGCTCTCTTCTGGTTTTTTTTGTTTTTTTTTTTTTTACGGTACGTGGGCCTCTCACTGTTGTGGCCCCTCTCACATTGCGGAGCACAGGCTCTGGACGTGCAGGCTCAGCGGCCATGGCTCACGGGCCCAGTCGCTCTGCGGCATGTGGGATCTTCCCAGACTGGGGCACGAACCCGTGTCCCCTGCATCGGCAGGCAGACTCTCAACCACTGCGCCACCAGGGAAGCCCTCTTAGCTCTCTTCTGACTTTTTAGTTTCATTTAAATGGTGCCATTTAAGTTTACGAGCATCAAAGGATTAATGAAGCATCACCATACGTGGCATTTATATATTTCATTTAAGATATGGTTTTATAAACCTAGAAACCAGGCAAATGCCCATTGATAAGAGAATAAATTATAGTATATTCACGCAATGGAATACTATACAGCAATGAAAATGAATGAACCAGAGCTATATGCATTAAAAAGACAAATCTTACAAGCTTGATATTAAGTGGAAAAAAAACAAATTACAAAGACTAAAACAAGTATTAAACCATTTTTATAATGTTAAAAGGCAAACAAAATACAGCAAAAGCTTTCTGAGGATACCTATATTTGGTCAAAACAAAGAAAAGCAAGAAGATGATTTTTTTAAATCAGAATATTTATTACCTCAGATTGTGGGGAAGTTACAGGGATGGAATTGTGGTGAAACTCACAGGGGTCTTCAACAGTACTGGTGATGTTCTACTTCCTAAGTCAAATAGTGGGTTCCTGGTTGTTAGGTTCATAACTTACATGTGTATTACATATATTCTTTGCATGTATCAAGTATTTCATAATTAATATTTAAATTAGTTTTAAAAATGATAAGATATTAGGAGAATATAACCACACAACGAACAGTGGTACTCTCTGGTGGTAGGATTATGAAGGACTTTATATGTTTGGGATTATTTAACCCTTTCCAACTTATGAATTTGTTAATGTGTTTGTTTTTAGGGAAAAAAGATTAAAGAAAGAAAAGTAAATCCTTTTATAGTTTGATTTGTCCTAAGTCAAACCTAATTTCTTTCATATTGATTGGACCTCCCACATAATATTTAAAACTAACTTCTATGCACTTCACAAACTAGAAAGTAATTCTCAGGTTATTCCAAACATAACGACAGACATAAAATGACATTGAAAGGTAGGAAGCAAGATACAAATTACGATAGTATTACCCTACTAATTGGTAAATTAGCATTTAACTAGTTGGCAAAAAGATATTCTCAACTATCTAGAACCTAGAGATAAGGAAAAAGGGTTTCTGGATGGGCAATGAGAAAAATAACTGTCAACTGACTTCTTAGGAAAGGCAGAGATTCTCTAAGACTCTGTTAATACGTCTACTGAATTAGAAACATGTGGAAGCTAAGGTTATTGACTTTGTACATATGATTTGTTCTGGCAATTCTTAGTTCTTTTCCAGGTTACAATGGAGACAGCAGACAAGAAACAAAAACAACTTATGGTTTGTACATGGAGGGAAGGAGCAGGCTGCAAGGGGTCAATGTCCTAAAAGGACTGCAGCTTATAAAGAATATGGCAGTACCTAGCTCAAAATCCCAGTAAAGAGACAGTATAAGCCCATATTCCTCAGCGAGCTCTGAACACCTCAAGGGGCTGTAGCACAGTGCAATTCTTTTTGAACTGACAACTCTAAGTCACAAAGTAGAAGTTAAATTATTAATTCATCAAATATTCAAGGAACACAAACTATGTGCCATTCACTTTGACAGTTGGTGGAGAGGAAGAGATAAAAACACTGCCCCTCAACCTTAAGAAGCCCACAAATACATCAGAAAACACTTAATACACTTCAGAAAGATTTCTATTAAAAATAGTTGAAATAAGCTTCAATAAATTGAATGGAAAATGATTTGGCAATTCTCTTATGTGTAACCCTTTCTCATCAAAGCCAGGAAATAAAAACATGACTTCTCTACTAAAATTCTCATTATTCTCCTCATAATAAGAGTCACTTATGAATGGAGGGAAGACCATGAAAAGATAGGAAGTAAGAGGGCCTAAAGCAACCCTGCCTTCTAATACAAAATGAAACCTGGGGAGAGGACACACATTACTTAGGAGTAATATCACACATTTGTTCATTCATGAAAACTGTGCACGTCTTTGATTTCCTTTTAGCCTCAAAACAACCCTCTGGAACTGGGATTATGGATAATGCAAAGAATAGTAGGAACAAAATCCCATTACCAGCTTCTGCTTCTTTCATGGCCAAGGGCTGAGCGTGGTGTCCAGATGTAAGTGCAGGAAGGAGCGCCAGGACCCTAGGGTCTCCTCTGCCAGTGATCCTTGTGGCAGGATCCTTAGAGATCTTGGTCATATTTCTCTGAAACAGATTATCTTCATAGTTAATGCTTATTAAAAATCTTTCTCTACTCAAAGTACTAATATTAAAAATATAAAAAGAAAACACAGCTTGAAAAAAATCTTGCCTAAACTATCACCAATATTTTTCCTAGGGTTTTCTGTGAATACTGTCATTACTATGAGCTAGACTCCTATAACCATATTTTCCCAATTAGAACATTATCCAACAGAGGACTGGTGGGCCAGCTACGGGACAGACAGGAGATACAGTTTCCACTTCTAAGATATTTTAATGGTTTCTGTGATCAAACCACAGGACAGACTATGTGAAATCAGAATTGTTTTTGAAAATCCAGAACGTTTTCACTTCAGCAGGGAGAAAATTCATTAGAAACTATAGTACCAACCTTTTGCCTCCCATGAATTGAAAGTAACAACAGTAAAAACAATTTTTGAAACATATAGTATGTTATGTTTCTAAACACTTTAATACATATTGTCATTTGTTCACAAGGAAAGACAGTCGAATGCCAATGTGAAGGAGAGAAACTGAGGCTCATCTAAGTGAAACATCTTGCACAAGACCATTTCCTCACTAATATTTATTGAACACTTTCTGCATTCTAGTTTCTGTTTTGGCAGCACAGCTACTAAATTCATTAATGGTGGGACATTCTTTTAAGGCAATATATTTTCAGATTTTGGACAACTACTAAATCTCAAACAGAACAGGTAATCTTGAGAAAGCTGCCTTGTTTAATTACTTAAAATACATTATATATGCTTAATTCTAGAAGCCTTGATTTTGATTTTGAGAAACTCATTTCATTGTCAGGACACCTACCCATGCCGCCCAACAGAGGCAGAGGTCAGTAGGTACAGAGACAATGCAAACTCCAGTCAGTCAAGAGGGTATGAGGTTGAGGCCAAAAGGAATAATAAAAACTGATCCCAAAGGGAGCCAATATTTCCAGTTTCTACTCAAAACTGGAGAAAAGCCAAGATGGCAAAAAAGGCAGGAGCAGCAACCTTTTGTCTTAGTTTTAACTTGACATGGGTGGTAAGAAAACACAAAACACACATCCTTAAATTTGTTTAAAAATGTTGTTCCAGTTGATATTTCTGTTTTCTTTTATCTATTATGAACTGCTATATTAATATACTTAGTATATGAATATAAATTATATATTTGATAAGGCATTCATTTTATTGGAAACCATATTTTTAATTCATTGCATTCTTGCCATTTAAAATCTGGATCATCTAAACTTAAATATTCTCACCAACAAAAAATAAGGTAAATATGTGCGGTGATGGATGTGTTAATTTAGATGGTGGGGAGCCTTTCACAATGTATATGTATATCAAATCATCATGATGACACTGTAAATATCTTACTATTTTATTTGTCAATTGTAGCTCAGTAAAGCTGAAAAAAATTTATTAAAAATAAATTAAATTAAATCTTGATCACCTATTTTAATGAGGACTTGTTTTATATACACCGATCGTTTTTTCCAGTTTTAATTTTCATGAACAGTTCTAAAAACCACAAATTTAATCAATTATAAATCATAGTTCTTCACATTTATGGCACCTATATTGCAAATTTATAATCACTGCTTTATAATTATTGCTTTATCTCAAGGTCCTGAGCTGAGTTAGCACTAAGACAGCAGAAGGTTGAGTATTATTCTTCTGTGACAAATGCCAGATTAGGCATTTCAGAGGCACCTTTTTCTCAGGAACAGAATCTGATCCCACTCAGTGAAAGCTGCAAAAGTCTAAACTCTTAGCCAAATTATGTGATTCTGTCTCCATATAGGTGTGAGACACATAAAGTCTTACAGAGGATCCTACACTGCTTGCACAATTTTAAGCCCTATGAAAAGACCCCAGGGTTGATTATATATATTAACAGTAGGAGAAAGGTGTTGTAGTTTCTTGACTTTTATAGCAAAGTTTCCTTTTGCTTCAGGAAAGCAAACTTGAAAGCATATAACATGATTTTCCCATCACTTCTTACCCTTAAAGTCTGCTATAAATAATTCTTCTTAATTATCTACTTTTTCCAAAAATTCTCAATCATGCAGTATTCATGGGAAGTGGTCTTGCTGAGTTAATTTTACATTAAAATCAACTATTAAGAGTAACATCTTTGTGAAATCAAGAATAAAAATATGAACTGGGTTGAATTGGGATGGGATAGATTGATCTTTCAGGTTCCTTTGGCTCTAAAATTCTGTAGTGTTTCAAATGCAAGATGCAGAAAGATCAAACTATGTCATTTGTATCCTACCAAAATCCAAGGAATTAGACCAGGGATTTGTATTTTATTTTTCAGATGAGCAACTATGACTACCCAAGGTAAATAAGCTATTTATCGCTAAGTATGAAGCTGGAACTCAGATTTTTTTGTAGCTTATAACTCTTTCCAGTAGGTATTAATACCAAATGCTCAATCCAGGCCTTGAAAATCTTTAATCACAATATTTTAATGAACTGTAGTTCTTATGTCTCAACTCTTCTATCAGACAAACCTTATAATATTGGCATTTTTTTTCTACCTCGAATTCCAAATGTTGAAATTGGCTGGTCGCAATGCCTACAATATCATTCCGGATTTTTCATGCATATCTAATGTCTTTAATCATAAGACGGCAAGACTTTGGTTTTATCAGATCTTCCACACAAACTACAAGTCAGAGAATACTTACACAACAAAAAGAATACAACTAATTCATTCTACATGCACATATATAGTACACTAACAAAACTGGGCTTTTTGTGTGAGTGAGCCGTACCTCTACTTGCTTGTTTCTATATCAATATTCTTTGTACCCAGTTGGCATTTTTTGCCTACATGAGATATAAATTCCTTGAGGGCAAGAAATAGGCTTCCAAACTCTTTAGAAGATCTTAAGAAACCCTAGTTTAATACGATGCATATTTCTTGAAGTAGTCATGCCCAGAAAACAAAAATAGGAATGAAAGTTATTCAGTTTCTGAAATCTCAGGCCCTTACAAAGAACAGTATATATTTTTTTTAGGAAAAAGATGTCTAGTGGCTAAAAGCTCTGCTCATATTTGTGGCACTATGAAGAAGCAAATTTGGGGGGGGGGGCAAAAAAAATTGCAATCCTTTGAATTTGCTAAAAGTTTTTTAAACCACTAGTAAAAACACAAGTCTTACACCTATTAAACTGGAGAATGAAGAAAGGAAAAAGTACCAAATGCAGCTTCTACAATCATCTTTCACATTTAATCATAGCTTTTTTCACTTATTAGGAACATACCTTTCCCCAGTCTGAGTTGACAGTTTCTATAAGTAGGGAGAGTATATCTTGAAATGCTTTCTGTATGCAGGTCTTTAGTTTTTCAAAATATTGCACAGACACCCATTTCGAAGAACAAGTCGACATGAGTTCCAAAAGGTACTTGTTCTCTGAATCACTGGCTTGCTCCTTCTGGATGTCCTTTAAGAGAAACTCAAGGACAGTTAGGATGTCTTCCTCATACTGATGGATTTCCAGTTGGATCCGCCTAGCTTCCTGCACAGTCCATTCTCTGCGACTCTGGTCTAAACACGTTTGTAATTCTGTCTCCTTCTGAAGAAGTAGTTCAGTTTTTTGTTTCATAAAGTCTTCTTTAGCTGCCGCAAGCACCTCATTAATTTTATTTCGATGATCATCTAAAAACTGCCGGTAATCTTGCTCATTTTGTTCTTGAATTCTGTGGATTTCTTCTTGCTTTTCTTTGTTCCATTCACTCTGGGCCTTTGCCAACTCAGCCCTGACAACCATGGGGACTTCCTCATTCTTTAACTCAAGCTCTCTCTGCAGAGAATGAATCTTCTCTTCCAATTGCTTTCCAGGTATGACATTTTTCTCCAGATTTGCAATCTCGCTTTTCCATTTCTCTTTAGCTTCAGAAATAGCAAACAATATCTAAAGGACATAATAATGTACAATGAAAACTCTTTATGATTCTCCTCATTAATAAAAAAAAATTAAAGTAACCATTTGGGTTAATCTTTGAACTTATTAATAAGAGATTTAAAATCAAAATTAAAGGGAAAAAGTAAATTTAGATAAGACATTGGCTGGTCCTAAAATATACTTACACTAAACTTAAGGATCTTTTCCCTCATTTTAAATCACCTAATACTTTGTCTTACGTTATTTAAAATAAAACATCCATTTCTATATGAATAACTAGAAATTTAAACTGACCAAAAATATATAACTACATAATTATCTAAAACTAATTTTAGAAAAAAATTCATATTTGTTTTTTTAATACAGATGCTGTCTCAAATCTAAGCCCCCAACAAATGAATTATCTTTTATATGAAGCAAAAGCAGCCTCTAAGGAAATCTTACTAATATTTTTAGGAATGCAACACATAACCTGCACAATAACTTGCTGACAAACATACTGTATTTTAATGTAATTTTAGTGGTTAAAACAGTTCATTAAATGACAATATCAAACAGAAAAAGTCATTTTTTCATTAATCCAATTTTTGTTTATAACAGAATAGCAAGACTAGCAGATCATAGACACCAGTAGTACCTAACCAAAAAGTAATAGGGAATCAAAAAGCCTGAGCTGTAGCTCAAATCCTGACTTGGATTGCAGAGGCAGCCTAGCACAGTGCTTAACAGAACAGGCTCTGGAGACAAACTGCTGGAATTAACTTCCCATTCCTCAATTTCTTTGAGCCTCAGTTTCCTCATCTATAAAATGGAGATAAATACAATGCCCACCTAATAGTTTTTTTTTTCTTTTTTTTGGATTAAATGACAAAAGGAATAAATCTATTTAAAGCACTTAGGGGACTTCCCTGGTGGTCCAGCAGTTAACAATCTGCCTTACAATGCAGGAGACACAGGTTCAATCCCTGGTCGGGGAACTAAGATCTCACATGCCGCGGGTGAAACTAAGCCCGTGCGCTGCAACTACTGAGCCTGTGTGCTCTAGAGCCCGCACACCACAACTAGAGAGCTTGCGCACCGCAACAAAGACCCGACGCAGCCAAATAAATAAGTAAATAAATATTTTTTAAAAATAAAATAAGGGCTTCCCTGGTGGCACAGTCATTGAGAGTCCACCTGCCGATGCAGGGGACACAGGTTCGTGCCCCGGTCCGGGAAGATCCCACATGCCGCGGAGCGGCTGGGCCTGTAAGCCATGGCCGCTGAGCCTGCACGTCCGCAGCCTGTGCCCCGCAACGGGAGAGGCCACAAGTGAGAGGCCCGCGTACCACAAAAATAAATATATAAATAAATAAATAAATAAAAAATAAAATAAAATAAAAAAATAAAGCACTTAGGGCTTCCCTGGTGGCACAGTCATTGAGAGTCCACCTGCCGATGCAGGGGACACAGGTTCGTGCCCCGGTCCGGGAAGATCCCACATGCCGCGGAGCGGCTGGGCCTGTAAGTCATGGCCGCTGAGCCTGCACGTCCGCAGCCTGTGCCCCGCAACGGGAGAGGCCACAAGTGAGAGGCCCGCGTACCGCAAAAATAAATAAATAAATAAATAAATAAATAAATAATAAAATAAAATAAAAAAATAAAGCACTTAGGGCTTCCCTGGTGGCGCAGTGGTTGAGAGTCCGCCTGCCGATGCAGGGGACACGGGTTCATGCCCCGGTCCGGGAAGATCCCACATGCCGCGGAGCGGCTGGGCCCGTGAGCCATGGCCACTGAGCCTGCGCGCCCGGAGCCTGTGCTCCGCAACGGGAGAGGCCACATCAGTGAGAGGCCCGCGTACCGCAAAAAAAAAAAAAAAAAAAAGAAAGAAAAGAAAAGAAATGAAAAAAAATAAAGCACTTAGAGCCTGGCAAACAATAAGACTCAAAAAATGTTATATAGTTACTGTTACTGTTGGCTGCATGGGCTTAGAAAAATTCTTAATCTCTTTTGCACTTAGTGTCCTCTATATAACGAGCAGATTGGATGATGATGTCAAGTCCCTTTTACTTCTAATATTCCCTGGATTGAATTCAAAGAAGTCACAAGGATACAAATGTAAAAGAAGAACTGGCCATCTCCAAAGGCTTGGCCTAGACAATGGTTACTGTTATGAATCAATACCATATATACTGACTATACTGCTGAACTGAATGAATAAGCATTTTCAGAATTCTAATGGAAAACTGATGAATTCATAAAAGTGCTAACAGAAGATCAAGATGAAAAAAATTAATTACATGGGACTGAGTGAACTGATGAGGATGATTATAATTTTTGTGACCTTCTGTTTGAATTAAAAAAAAAAAATCCCAAAAGGACTCAGAGGCAAAAAATATAAAAGTCAATTTTCACTGTAAAGTAAAAGAGCTGTTACAGTAGAGGATTACTGGGCTAAAGGTCAATATTATGACATAGAAAAAATATATATATATATATATATGTCAAAAGAAATGCCATATATACGCTCTGGCTGTTGAGACAAGGCGTCTGCGTCCTTAATTCTCAGCTATTATATAATTATAGCGAACATCTTCAACTATATGGATACCTAGACACATGTTACATACCTTTATTCAATAAAATGTGTTCCTGAATAGTTGGATATAAATCAAAAATTTTGAATCATACTTTAAGTTTACTAAAGGAACCCACTATCTAAGATGAGCTTTACAAAGGAATTCACAGAAAAATTATTTTGCTACCAGCAGAATAATTCAGTAATGATGTGAAACATGTTTGAAACATGTTTCCTTTCCCAAAAAGGAAATCAGGTCGTGTCACAATGGATGTCTGGAAATTATTAACAGGTAACCTGGGTGGAGGTGTCAGATCCCAGGGAATTTGCATGACCCGCCCAAAGCTCACCAAAAGTGTACAACTTCTCACATAAAATTTTACAAGGAGAATTTGACAGCATTAATTGATTTAGTGTTTCCTGATGTTGCTACACATTAGAATCACCTGAGGAGCTTTTAAAATCCCTAAGCCCAGGGCTTCCCTGGTGGTGCAGTGGTTGAGAGTCCGCCTGCCGATGCAGGGGACACGGGTTCGTGCCCCGGTCCGGGAGGATCCAACACGCCGCGGAGCGGCTAGGCCCGTGAGCCATGGCCGCTGAGCCTGCGCGTCCGGAGCCTGTGCCCCGCAACGGGAGAGGTCACAACAGTGAGAGGCCCGCGTACCGCAAACAAAACAAAACAAAAATCCCTAAGCCCAGGTCACACCCTGTACCAATTGAAACATAAAGCCTTGAGGCGGGAGCCAGGCAAAAGTATTTTTTTAAAGATCCTCACATTTTTCCAATGTGCAGCAAAGTTTGGGAACCACTGAACCAACTTGCCGACTTCTGGACTCTGGAAACTGGCTTTAAATTTCCACAGATCTTGATGGATCACTCTAATCTTATAAGAACTCTCCAGCAAATGCTTTGAAACTGGCTCTTGCTCATCTCATTTGGCTTGGAGGAAGCATTTGCACAAAACACTAAGTTTTGTGGCTGAATAATTATCTAGAACACTGCTACTCACACCCAAGTGTGGTCCAAAGACCAGCAGTTACCACATCACCCAGGAGTCAGTTACAAAGTCTAATTCTCGGGACTTACTCCAGACCCAACAAATCAGCATCTCCAGGAGCAAAGCCCAGGAATGTGCTCTAACAAACCCTCCAGGTGATTCTCATGCCTGCTAAAGTTTGAGAAGCAACACACCGTCCTCTCGTTTCTGTATTTCTGCATTCACATATATTCAGACCTTCTGTGTTCTTAAGGAAAAATCAACTTTATTATTCTTAACTTCTGAGCTCTAAGACACATATGCATACCATCATATTATTTCCTCTTTCTGTCTCCCTCTTAAATTTCCTTTTGAAATATTTCAACGTACTAAAAGTACAGAGAATATTGTAATGAACCATTACATGAACTACCCATGAACTACCACATAAGTTGAGAAAAATATTAGCTTTTTACTTATGCTGAATTTATTTCCTTAAGTAACTTGTGGAATAAGATTATGAATGCAACATATGACTCATTTACAATGTCTGTTACGCACATTATTTTCTAA
This sequence comes from Grampus griseus, assembly GCF_964374135.1. Lineage (NCBI taxonomy): Eukaryota > Metazoa > Chordata > Mammalia > Artiodactyla > Delphinidae > Grampus > Grampus griseus. Next base: position 91,812,595 of record NC_139018.1, read on the forward strand.
AATGGTTGTGACAACAGAAGAGTAGCATATGCTTGATACTGCAATATATTTTGTGCATTACAATTAAGAAGAGAAGATATAAACATATGGCATAAAATATCACCTTAAGTTTGCTATTTGGACTCTCATGAAGACTATCTATTCATATCTTCAGTGTACTCACCCACAGATTCTCTTATAAATTTGTATTTTTTTTAATCATATATTAGTATTAACGTTTCTGTTTGATTCATTTACTTTCCTTATTTTTATTATCCCCTTCACTTGTTTTTTATTACAAAAACAAATGTTTTAAATGTTTGTACATATTTTACCCCATTTACCTATCTTGGCTACTGTGCCTTGCCTGTTGCCTCACAACTGAGTTATTATGATGCAAATCTGAAATATTCCATTTCTTTTAATTTTTCTATACTCTCATTTAAAAATGTTTGTCTTCTGAATCAACCTAGAGTTTGTTGTGGTGTAGGGGGTGGGAAAACAATTTTTCTAAAATGCTATCATAAGATGATTTATTATGGAAAATTCCTCATTTCCTTGTTTGAAACAATTTATTAAGCTTTTAGTCATAGTTGGGCCTATCTCAAGTCTGTATAGTACTGAATGAAAAAGAATTCTATTTTTGTGACTCAACACTGTCTGAATTGCTGCTTTCCAACATATTCTATTAAGTGTTAGGGCTGGACTACTATTTCTTTTCCAGAACATTTAGAAAAATTTCTAGTCCTTTCAGTTTTCCAAATAAATTTCAGAATTATTGTGCCAAACTTCAAAACCATGTTCAGTTTATTGGCATTTTGATTAGAACCGGTTTACACTAATAAATTAAGTTGTGAGGCTACAAATGGTTAAAATATCTGATGTTTCCAGTCAAGGGACATGACATCTCTGGAAAGGAGAGCTTGTTATTTATCAAGGGGAGTATATTATAAGACTACTGACACAGCACAGAAAACAGTAGTCATGCATGTGAAAGGATACTGTATAGCTAATTGCTCTCTCAGTTTCTCCTAAAGATACCACAAGATAAATAGGGATTTCATTCCATGGGTAAGGTTATGCTCCAGATTATGAGAGTTTCACAACCCTGAAACACATTCTCTCCCCTTCCACAACTTGATGATGATGAGAACAGATCCCACTAATCAGGCCCTATGCTTAGTATGCATTATCGCGTTTAATCCTCCCACAGTGCTGTGAGCAGGTAGGAGTTCCCGGGACTGAGATGAGGCCCTCCTGAAGCTTCTTTCCAGGAGAGCTCTTACCCGTTTGGCCACAGACTGTTCTTGTAGCTCCTCCCACTTTTTCTGTTCTGCCCTTAGAAGGGCTTTATACTCTGCAAGCTCCGGCAGCTCTTCCAGCCACCGATGACGAGCATTTTGCACAGCTGTTTCTACCTGCAGGAGAGCAATTGCAGAAGAGAGGTAAAGGAATGTATAAAATTTCAGAAAGATCCCATGTGCAGGTAACCACTATGATTTCATGTGCATTTACATTGTATTGCACTACAGTAGTTAAACTGACTTCAAGCACCCCACCTTACCCCAAACAGTAGGGGTTCTAAATGTCCCATACTGTCCACTGCAAAAGGCAAAGCAGGAATTAGAAATCTATACATGTTTGATGGCCACTACTATTATTAGAAAGCTTTATACAAAGTACCAATTGCCATTTCCAACAAACTCCTATTTATCTTGGGGAAAAAGAAGAAGACATGCAGAAAGGCTGCTTGGTGTCAGCCGCTGTCCAATCAGTATACCCACCACCTCCTCAGACCTCGTGCCCGACATATAAACACACGCACACAGGCAAGCATGCACCAACATATTGTAGTTTAGAGCCCTACACTTGGCAAATTTTCTTCTGTCAAGAATGAATTTGTGACTATCAAGTGAGGTTGATAGTTCAGTTCTGGCAAAAATGTAAGACTTGATGAATTCTGAGGGTGATCTGGTTGTACATCTGTTACAGGGTGACCACAGATCATTTATTAAATAAACTTTCCTTATTTCCTTGTTTGAAATATCCAGATACACAACGTACATATAGCCGTACACACACACCAAAGCAGAGTTGATCTAAGGGGCTGAATTTCTCACTAAAATACTAAATACATTTATAGGTAAATTCCAGGAAGTTAAAAATATGGGGAAAAGATAAAGCTCCTATAGAAATTTACATTCCTTTAGAAGTTATTATGAACATTTCCTTTCTACTATATCATGCTATTTGTTTTTCTTCACAAGATCTGTGATTGTATAAATACCTAAGCAGCACCCCTAAGAACATGTCTCTTTGCCTATAGAACATTTTCTTAACTCTGTTGAGAAAATTATTTTTTAACTGATTGAAAATGTCCTTGATACAATTACTATATTTGCCTATGCTTCCAAACTTTAAGGATTCCTTGTAAAACCATGTATAACAATTTAACAAATAGGTAGAATTTCAAGTATTTATCAAAAGCAGAGTATGTTTTTTTAAAACTGTACTTCAGGCATTATCTTAAGACTTTATAATAAGTAAAAGATCTAAAATAAAAAGTATACAATAAATAATATTATATTAAGGTCCAGGGACCTCTGAGGGCTAGAAACCCTGTCAGATGGTCTGTGAGGTCAAAACTATTTTCAAAACTTTGGACCTTATTTGTCTTTTTTTTACTCCCATTCTTTCATGTGTAAATAGTGCACTTCTTCAGAGGCTACATGCTGTATGATATGTCTCTTCTCTGATAGCCAATGGCAAGTATGAGCGAGGATTCTTCTTTTTTAAATTTCTTAGGTATTTTTCCAATACAGTAAATAGACATAAACCAACACAGAAAAAGCTCTTCCGAGTCTTCAATTTTTAAAAGCGTAAAGACATCCTGAGAACAAAAAATCCAAGAATCACTGTAATAGATAATATTGATAAATCAAATAACTCATCGTTATTCTGTTAACACAGAGCTATACTTTTCTCTGGATGACCTTTCTTGGAACCAAGTAACGTATTATAGTTTAGAGCCTTACACCTGGCAAATTTTCTTGCTGTCAAGAATGAATTTGCGACCATAAAGTGAGGTTGATGCTTTAGTTCTGGCAAAAATGTAAGACTTGATGAATTCTGAGGGTGATCTGGTTGTACAGGGGTTGGGATTTATAGACAAAGTCCCATTTGCAGGGGAATGCCTGCAGATTCAACTCTCAAGTCTCAACACAAGATACTGTTATATACCTTATTCACTTTAAGCTTACTTATCTATAACTACCTTAGTGGAATATTTACTATAAAGTTAGATAAGAAAGATTCATAATTAAACTGTGCTTCATTCAGACGTAAAACCATCATTGTTAACCTCAGGCATCTTAATGTTTAGACGGACCTCAGAGGAGCAAACATTTTGTAAACTGAAAGAACATACAGAAAAACTGAGAGGCGACAGCTTTGTGACAGAAATATAATGACAAATTTGGCAACAACGTAAGATTGTTATCCTACCCTGGGGTATACAAAACGTTTAAGTATAAAGTTATGAACAAGTTCAATGGTAGCACTTTACGGGTTTTCATCCATAGGCAGGCAGTTCCAATAATTTTACTATAGGAAACCTGCCTTTTACCTGTTTGGCAATATTTTCACAATATTTGAGTTCCGATTCAACCTCAAGTTGCTTCAAGCCCCCCTTGATGGCTATTTCCTTCTCCTGCTCTAAATTTTGCTGGATCTTTCGCTTCTGCTCTTCTATCATGATTGCCATCTCTTTCTTGGAAATAACGTCAATGGCAGTTTCTTGGTCAGTTTGGCTGCAACAATCTGAGGTCTTCTTTTTCATAGCCTTTATAGTTTGATCCAGCTTAGACTGCCACTCCTTTTCAAGCTGCTGAATAAGTTCTTGTTTGATCTGTTTTCAGAAGAAAAATCGTATGAAAAGAAAAATATTCAAATAAGCAAAAACTAGAATAGCTAGCCAAAAAAGCAACCACAGCAGTGTTTGAAAACCATCTAGACATTGTTGTAGTTATTATGTGAGGTTTAGAAATTTAGTCAATGAGAATATATTCAAGGAAATCCTGAAAGTTACTCTTTGACCTTATCTATGGGACATAAATCACATGGAAGAGTTAAGTATATTGTGTAAGGTCAGGCTATCTTGCTCTCAAGATGCGACCTTCTGGAAGCTTTGACATGGCCACTACAATCATCGCATGATAAAAAAAAAACAACAACAAAGAAAACTTCTACTATTAATATGTGATTTTCCATCAATACCAGGCTTTCCACAAAGCAGGCACTGGGTAAGCATAATTAATGAAACTAAAATTGAACAATCTAAAAAACATTTTTACTTATTTGGACACATTAGAATCTTGTTTCTTATGATATGAAATTGTACTCAGTCAGCTGCGTTCAAGAGGAGGGCATGGGCTTCCCTGGTGGCCCAGTGGTTGAGAGTCCACTTGCCGATGCAGGGGACACGGGTTCGTGCCCCGGTCCGGGAAGATCCCACATTCCGCGGAGCGGCTGGGCCCGTGAGCCATGGCCACTGAGCCTGCGCGTCCGGAGCCTGTGCTCCGCAACGGGAGAGGCCACCACAGTGAGAGGCCCGCGTACCAGAAAGAAAAAAAAAAGAGGAGGGCATTACTGGAAGGATGCCTTAGTGATTCTACTTTCAACAGTGTAGTGGGATGGACCCAAACATAATTAGTACTGGGCAAAACTGTGAAATAGCAAAATTTGCTTTTCCCTTTTCCTGTTTCCCACCTCTTGGGTATCCAGAGTTCTCAGACAGCTTCCCTGGCTACCACAGCCCCTGGCTGTATTGCTTCTCTGAAAAAGGTCATCTTGTGTGGCCTTTTTTGCTCTATGCTTTATGCTTTCCTGACAAAACACAAAAACATTAGCTGTCTCTCTCACTCCCCTGGTAAATAACTGGTTAGCAAATCCAACTAAAAAACAATTTGCAGCAATGTAAAAATAGGGGATTTGTTTTGCGTCATCCATATTTTCTAAAAATAAGTTTATTTTTGGCTGCGTTGGGTCTTCGTTGCTGCACACAGACTTTCTCTAGTTGTGGTGGGTGGGGGCTACTCTTCGTTGCGGTGCACGGGCTTCTCGTTGCAGTGGCTTCTCTTGTTGCGGAGCATGGGCTCTAGGTGTGTGGGCTTCAGTAGTTGTGGCACACGGGCTCAGTAGTTGTGGCTCGCAGGCTCAGTAGTTGTGGCTCACAGGCTCTAGAGCACACTCAGTAGTTGTGGCACATAGGCTTAGTTGCTCCACGGCATGTGGGATCTTCCCGGACCAGGGCTCAAACCTGTGTCCCCTGCATTGGCAGGCAGATTCTTAACCACTGCACCACCAGGGAAGCCCCATTCATATTTTTTTATAGATATTTGGCTAGATATATTCCATAATATATACTTTTATGTTAAAAAATGACTAGTAAAAGAATTTCAGGTGCCAGCACTAGATTGATGAGATTTGGGGGAGAGGATAGGAGATGAGTAGTAGGGAGGTCAAAAGACAGGACAATGGTGTATGATTCCATCCTGAGATAGCTCCAACCCCGATTAATAGCAATCTTGGGGTCAGAAGAACCTAGTTTGAGAACTTATTGCACTTTCAACTAGGTTTTTAAGATCGTAATTTGGTTCTTAATTTTCTTGGAAACTATGAGCATTTTCTAATCTCACTTGCTACTTAGGAAATAGAAGTAAAGTTTTGTGCTTCTAAGCCTACCCAGTCATTACTTCTTTCTTCCGATCCACTCTAAATTTAGAGTGTACGTTAATTATTTGTTAATTATATTGGTCTAGAGTTATCAGAATCATTTCACAATATGAAATTTGATCACGGTTTCATTTTTGAGGAATCAGAAAAAGTCCTCCTCAAAACCCATTATAGGGACTACCCTGGTGGCCCAGTGGTTAAGAATCCACCTGCTCCACAACAAGAGAAGCCACTGCAATGAGAAGCCCACGCACCGTAATGAAGAGTAGCCCCCGTCCGACACAACTAGAGAAAGCCAGCATGTAGCAACGAAGGCTCAACGCAACCAAAAATAAAATAAATTAAAAAATTTTTTAATTCTTAAAAAAAAACATTATATCCCGAATTGGGCTGAAGAGTCAAGAGGTAGGAAGTTTTAAAAAATAAAACGGGTGTGAGTAAGCTGCTAATAGCCCAATTCTGAGAAGTAAAATGAGTGATTATGTATGTACCTGGCAATTAAAAATAATGTCAGTTCAAGAAGAGCTGTCTCTCAACAGTTAATACATTTTTTTAAACATGATGACTAGAAAGAAATTTTTTTTTTTTTTCTGCAGTACACGGGCCTCTCACTGTTGTGGCCTCTCCTGTTGCGGAGCACAGGCTCCGGACGCGCAGGCTCAGCAGCCATGGCTCACGGGCCCAGCTGCTCCGCGGCATGTGGGATCCTCCCAGACCGGGGCACGAACCCGTGTCCCCTGCATCGGCAGGCAGACTCTCAACCACTGCGCCACCAGGGAAGCCCTAGAAAGAAATTTTAACCCACACCTCTTTCTGTTCCTTAACCCAGTGTGCTTTGGCTAACATCACTTCATTTTCAAACTGCTGTTTAATATCATTTTCTTGTTCTTTCAGCCACTTGTCCTTTTCCATCATAAGGGTATCTTGGTACTTTTCTTCAAGTTCCACCTGAAGTTTCCTTACATACTCTTCTCTTTCCTCCAATAGCTGTCTCTTTAAACAAAATTCAAATAAATATATGACACTAATATTCTCTAAGTCAAACTTATGAAATAATAGTTATATGCATGTAATAGACAACAGCAACAGAGACAAGTGATCTTCCTATATGCTTACTCAATCAGTTGAATAAACTGTCTTGTAAAAACCTGCCTACATCTCAAATATTTGGACAAAAAATTTACAGATGGTTGTATTAAATGAAAAGGCATCTAATACAATAAATACATTCCCACAGGACCAAATACTATTTTTAAAGGTGAAACTGACATTTATGTTTACACCTCACCCATAATGAGATGCATAATGTATCACAGCCCAGAAAAATTTATATTTCTGAAAAACCTGTATTCAGAGATAGGCCAAAAATTACTGTTCTATTCTAAAAGCTATGCATCCTTCAATAAAACCCAGACTGGTATAAAATTTTTTTAACAAAACTAGCTGAAGCATTATCAAATAAGAACATTCAAGTGTCAGTTAAAATTTAACAATCTGAACTATTCATATAATATTCCCTATTTATTCTAGGAACCCAGTTGATCTGAAATCTCTAATAAACCTCTACTCAGGGATCAACATTATCTATGAGAGTTTCTGTTTGAAAAATTTTAGAAATGGTTTTCTGGAGGTCCTACCAAGATGCTATGAGAAGAAACACAGTGAAGCCCACAAACTACAACACCAAGGAAGTATACCTCACATAACTAATGCTACATGGCAACCGAGCTTTTGCTCTGTGTCTCTTTGGCATTATTTCTGATTCCTGACTATCTGGTTGTCTGGATTTTTTTCCAGTTCATAGCTGACCTGGATTATTTCTGTCTTAATTGCTCTCTGAGTCTTCTCCACCACTGGCACATGCCAAGAAGACAAAATCCGTGTTTGTTCAGTGTTGCATGATTTTGGAAAACCTCCGGTGACTGAGGGACCCATTTCTTCAGTCAGGTCATGTGGAGTGCAGTTGTACTAAGATTATAGGACAGGCTCATCCACATGGCTGAGAAAGTTGTCCACTGTCACATCAAACATCATATATCACTATTATTATTTTTGTTTGACTGTAGAAGTAATCCCCAAACTGTCTTATCTGTGTATGTCTATCCTTTAGGAGTTGTTTCCATATGTATCTGCATTTCCGTTTGACCCGAAGAAGAAAACTGCTACCAATTTTCCGTGTGTTTGTATGTTTGTGAGTATATTAGTTAGCTTAACTAGATAGTAAACCAGACCATACAGAGACTCAGAACAACGAACACCTATTATTTCTCATGATTCTGTGGATCAGCTGGGCAGTGGTTCTGGTCTGAGTCCACTCAGCTGATTTCTGCAGACAACTGAGGCTACAATGGTCTAAGATGGTGACACTCATATGTCTGGTGGTTAGTTCAATGTCTGCCAGGATGATGCAGTGACTTGGTCACACGTGTCATCATCTAGCAGGTTATCCCTGATCCTTCACATAGTGCTTGGTCAAAGGGTTCCTAAGAGTATCACGCTTACAAGGACCAATGTGTAAAAGCCTTCTAAGTGTCTTTTTACATAATGTTAACTAATATCCCATTAGCCAAAGTCAGTCATTTGGCCAAGGTCAGATTCAACGGATGAGAAACAGACTATCTGTAACTGAGAATAGCTACAAAGCCACATTGCAAGGAGACACACATTCAGGGATAGGAAGAATATGTGGCCATTTTTGCAATCCACCACAGTGAGGAAAACTTTGCTTCCTGCTCTTTACAGAAGAAAAGCAATAAATTTATTGGTCATAGGAATCCACCATTTGAACATACTACAGGAATATCTAATTCAAAAAGTTTTTATCACACGAGGGAAGGAAATATTTGGATAGTTTTAAAATGTTTAAACTTGTTTTGCATGCCTCAGACAGTCAAAAAACTCTAACTTCTAAGGACTGACTGACCGTGATGACAATTGTATAAATGAGCCTTAGTGTGTGTAGGAATGGCATTATGAATAGGAATATCGATCATCTTTGCTTTGTCTACAGATTCACAGCCTCTACTGATTACTACCCAGTTTGAAGGGTCCTGTGTTTATGACTTTATTCCCCCTTCTCCGAACAAGCCAGGTTAACATGTGAGGAAAGTCTCTGTGTTAAAATCTTTACAACTTGGAATTGAACTTGTACTTAACCTGCAGCCTGTCTCAACAAGTGTTTCAGAAAAGAGCACATATGAAACAGGAAAATACAACCAGGGACTCTCGGCATTGCCTGTCTTATACAGTCTGTATCCAAAGCTCCGGACCTGAAGATCAACTGCAGGGAAAATGGCTTATGTCTTGCAGAGAAGGACTACCCTAACAGTTCCCTAGCTTGCTCGAGTTGAATGGGCTTATGAAGACTATTAAGCTATATAAAGAGCTTGTATAAATCTAAATAAAAAACTAAAGAATTCCCAGAGAAGGAAGAAATTAAATTTTTAACGCTTTAAGTACACTGGCCCTTTAAGTGGGGGGATGGGTATAACTACAAGGGGATGGCACAAGGGAGTTTTTTAGGGTGATGAAACTATTCTGTTTCAATCCATACATGGGTTAAAAATTTATAAAACTGGACATCAAATGAAAAAGAGTCAATTTTACTGTATGGCAATTTAAAAATTAAAAAAAAAAAATTTAACCAGTAAGTGTTTTTGGAAGAGGGCCAAATAGCAGTTTTAACTTTCCTTCTTGCCCCAGTGCACAAGCATTCATGAGCCAAAGTATCAGTCAGTAGCAGCTATTAACTGCAACTGACCAATTACGTGAGATTCAATTTTACAGCCAAATTGATTCTTTTAAAAGTACCAGGAAATATATTCCTGAAAAGAATGACCTCTTTGAGAGAACTGCTCTTATGTTCTTGCCAATTTATATATTTAAAGAAAGAAAGAAAAGAATCACATTAGATCTTCTCCCTATTTTAATTTTTTTAAACATTACTGAGCTAAGTCTTTAATTTCTAGGTAATTTAAGATCCCTTCTAACTTTCATACTGCCGGCACTAACTAAAACAGCTCCCCTTAGCTCTTTTTCCACTAGATGGTATGTATACATGGCATGTTTTTCTACCATATTAATCTATTCAAAAATAATCAAAATGTTAAGTGACCTGGATTCCTCACTGCTCTTTAAGTCTGTGGTAGCAACAGTCAGCTTCACTATAACTTACTCAGAAACCTCTGTATATAGAACATTTACTAGAGCCTTTAAAAATGTTGTCTAATCTTTATGCAGGTGGCTTTCAAATTGTGGTCTGCAGGCTGGTCCCAAGGGGAAGGGAGAGGCAGACGTGTGTCTGGATGAGGCTTGAGCCAGGACAAGGAAGAAGATAGGAGGGGCAACTGTTTATGTGTGATTTCACTCCTGGACACTCACCGAGGGCAACCTGGAAGATTCAGGCAGGAGTAGAGAGGATACTGCAGGCCCTCCAGCTTCCCGGGACGATGAGAACTCTCTGGAAAGAGGTCACACTCACACCGACCTTCCTCTCCACAGCTCCACAACCCCACCTTCCCTATCATGAGACCCAAGTTCAAACTCCTGCCCTTTTCCCCAGAATAAAAGGACGCTTAAGTCCTGACAGAAATGGGTCAGAGGAAAACGTCCATGCAGCGCACACAGGACTGTATAGAATCACTTGGGCAGCAAACAAACATGCAAAACGAGGATCCCTGGGTTTCAGACTCAAAGTACTCGGGTCCACCTTGTTGTTGTTGTTTTGTTTTGTTTTGTTTTTTTGCGGTACGCGGGCCTCTCACTGCTGTGGCCTCTCCCGTTGCGGAGCACGGGCTCCGGACACGCAGGCTCAGCGGCCACGGCTCATGGGCCCAGCCGCTCCGCGGCATGTGGGATCTTCCCGGACCGGGGCACGAACCCGCGTTCCCTGCATCAGCAGGCGGACTCTCAACCACTGCGCCACCAGGGAAGTCCCACCTTGCTTATTTTTAGAACGCTCTTTTGCCTCTTAGAATAAATCTACAAGGACGAATCACTTTCTCCTATGGGTATGCCATTTTCTGCTAGGGCTTTAATAATCATTTCAATATTTACTGTACTTTGTGAGCTGAATTAGTGTGAAACAGCCAAACGTAAAGACTTCTACAGAAGGCTTCCCTGTTTCACAGGAGAGTGAGTGTACTGGTTTCAGTGAGAAATGAAATGAAGTGAACACAGCACAGACTTGTCCTGTACCTTCTTCTCTTGAGCCTGTTGCTCCTTTTCCATGGTCTTCCTGAGAGTTGCTTCCAGATTATCTTTCTCTCTGCACACTTCCAGGTAACATTCCTGCACGGCCGCCATCTCCTTATTCACCTTATCTAAGTCAGACCTTGGACACACAAAACCAGCAACTAAATATAAGGCTGCGGAACAGACAATTTTCCTCTAAACAATGGAATAAGAGAATGTTGTCTCTACAGCTTCAGGGGCAGCTAAACTCTTTCATTCTCACCTTAGTTGCAAGCGAGCTCCCTCATAAACCTCAAAGAGCTGCCGCTTCTCCAAAGCATGCTTTGCTAACAGGCTTTCACGTATTTGGGCTTTCATGGCTTCATGGTGTTGCTGGTAAGTCCTCTCACACCTAGAAACAGACAGCAGACAGCGGAACTAAGGCAGGGCCAGCACTGCCAGAAACACCGAGACAACCGGTTTCCCTCCCTTCCTTCCCACGCCCTCCTTCTAGCGCCAAGTACAGTTAAGATCAGATTGGTCCTCCCCAACCCAAAGTGGTAATAATTAGCTTTCAATAGATGATCTTATGAGAATCTTCAAAATTTTCTTTCTTCAAATGTTTCTATAGAAAAATTAGAAACCTGGATGTGAGAAATGCCCCAGTCCTTCAAACAGAGTATAATAGTCTGTGTTGAGAACTTCTGTTTATAAAAAAACTAATTGAAAAAATAGAGGGTGTGGTTCCAAAATTCCAAGTTATCTATATTAAACACAAATACTAAAGTAACCAACTCACACGTAAGTTATGTTCCAAAAGTCTGTTTCAAAGTTCATGATTTCCTATTTAGAAGACATATTTCCTCCCACAGGTTTCTTCCTTATAAAAAATAGTTAAGCCATTAAGCTCTACTATTTCAATGAACTATAGTTTGGATGTGTTCTGTAGAACTCAACTTACTACATAACATTATTTCTATGGAAAATGTGTTCCAAATTCTAATTTGAGAAGCCAGGGATTCATCTTCTCCAATTTATGATCTCAATAGGGAGGGTTCACACCATCATTTCTCTCGAATCTTTTCTTGGGGGGCGTTATCAGGAGAGAGAAGGGAAGGAGAGCCCAGAAGACAGACATCAGGTCTCTGTCTAGACCTCACCTATCCACAGCTTCTTGTTTATCACGGTCAAAATCTTGTACCATTTGTCTCATTTGATTGCATAAGTCTTGATTCGTATTTCTCAGATTTTCTTCAGTTTCTTTAAGCTCCTAAATACAAAAGAATAAAGTATTTAGAGGAAATACCCATCATCTTTATTGACTAGTCTAATCTCATTTTCTGATATCCTCTGTGCTTTATCTCTTTCCCTATAACATTATTTGACATAATATCATTTTCATAATTCTATAAAAGTCTCTTCATGCCTTGTAAGAGTGTAGATTCATTTATTTGTCAAGTAGCTTTCTGATAGGAGTAAAGGTTAAAATTCTGTATTTATTTTGAAATGTATGAAAACATTCAACCAGAGAAGTATTGGTTAACTGATGCTTTATGATAAATCTTAGAATATGATAATCTTCCCAACCATATAAATAAGCATGGTTTTACTTTCCGGTCAAGGGCTGCCTAAGGAGGAAAGAATACCTCTATTAGCCATGCTATTAGAGAAATACTGAATTCCTAGACAATTAGAGGAATTCCAGAAAACTGAAATTATACTAACTTACCTTCCGATGAAAATACTACCCCATGACCAGCAGTAAAAGGAAATAACTGGAATCCTTAATCACCTGCTAATATACTTGTCCACTAACTCATATTGCCTCTGTATTTTTGAAAAGTCCTTTGAATGAGGTCATGAGAATTCTCACAAAATAGAGGAAAGTTTTTTAATCACCTGATTTTGTTGCTGTAAAACCTGAATTTCACTTTTAAGTCGCAGAATATCATCTTTGACAATCATATCGGAAGAGTCAGGCCATACTTGATTAGTTGGTTTTTCTGAGGTATCTGTTTTAGTCTAAATGTTGAAAAGAAGTCAGAAGTTTTTCAGGTTTATAAAAAATTGTAAGCACTAGTTTTGTAATAATTTCATACTTACAAAGAAATTGCAAAAACAGTACAAATAATTTCCATATACCTTTTATTACTGTCCCCCAATATAACCACGGTACAATTATCAAAACCAGGAAATTAACTAGGATGCAATACTATTACCCAATCCATAGACCTTATACAAAATTTTCCAGTTTTCCTCTAACATCATTTTCCTGGTTCAGGATACAGTCTACAATTTCACGCTGCCTGCAGTTGTCACGTCTCATTAGTCTCCTCTGATCTAGGACAGTTCTTCAGTCTTTGTCTTTCGAAACCATAATATTTTTGAAGCGTACCTATGCTAATCATTTAGTTTTACGGATGTTACTTCGTTATTAAATTCACGTTATGCATTTTGGGCATGAATGCCACAGAAGTGATGTGTGTGTGTTTTTAGGAGACATATGACATCAATATGTCTCATCACTGGTGATGATCAGCTGATGAAGGTCGAAGGTTCTGTCTGCAGGCATCTCCATTGTAAAGTTACTGTTTTGCAATTAATAGTAAGTATTAATATCTTATGGGGAGATATTTGAGACTATGCAAACATTCTATTTCTCATCATACTCTCCCCCACTAGGTTTAGCATCTATTCTATTTCTGTATTTAATCAGTGTTAACTCATACATTTTATTCAATAGGTACACAATGATGATAGACTTTGGTAAATTGTTTCCAGAAAGTTCATACAAATGTATCCTGTCAGGTGGTGCAAGAGTCTGTCCAGCTCTCTTTACCTCCAATGGCTGTGACTGTCTTTGAATGATTATTGTGTTTGATGGGGAAAAGGGTCTCCAACAATTTTTTCATTTGCATTTGTGGAACCTCTTACATGCCTTCATTGTTCATTTGTTTTTCATCTTTCCATATATATAACTTTGCATTTTCCTCTTACCATCTAATTGTTTTATCCATTTTTATAGGTTCCTTGTTCACTGAAGAGGTCAAAGATTTTTTTTTAATATCTACTCTATTTGACCTGTTGGTTTTATATTTACCTGAACTCTGAGCTCTCTTCTTCAATGTTTAAAAAATATTCTGTACCAAGGTTCACTCTACTCATTGGGGGAAAGGGAGGTATGTGTATCTCATTCCTACATGGGGTGACAGAAGCCTTTGGCTCAGTCTTCCAATTCAGTCTTCACTTCCTTCAGAGAAGGAAGTTGCACTTTCCCCGGTTCACCTGCCATCATTTCCTAGAAGCCACTGCTCCTGCCCCAGTCAGAAGAGAGAGGAGCTAAGAATACCTACCCTGTTAGCTTTGCTCCAGACTTGGGGGTATTAATGAGACTTTAAAGGATTTTACTGACTCATTAGAATGGCTTTCATTTTTTTTTTTTTAACTTAGCCTCTACTTTTTAGAGTTTACAATATTCATTTGTGCTTCCTTCCCCACTGGTGAGTTTCTATTACTAAGAATGAAAGTAACATCATACTGATACACTGAAAAAACAATCTTCATGGCTAGCTATTACACTCAATTTTGACATTTTTTCACACTGCAGGCACACAGGGACTTGGTACTTGCAGTACTTGTTAGCACAGAACTCTTACAAAGATCTTTCAAAAGAGAAGGACAATTTGAACGCAGCAATAAAACCTCTCTCCAAAGCTGGTATACTGAAGACATTATCTTCAAGAAAACAAGAAATGTAATATACCAGCTCTCATACTATCTTCCTAATTTCTATGTCTCAAAAAATTCTAGCCAGGACCCTTCTGAGTTGGATACTGAACTATCAAGTCCCTTGGAATTAGAGTATGGCTTTAACCACAGCTTGTGGTAAGGTAACGGATCTCTATGAAGTATCAGACACAGAAAAGCCTCTGTGTTTTATTTCTTAAGCTTACAAAAAATTCAGTGTAGATGTGGTCCCTGACTGATAGTAAGCCAGTCTGGTTTTCCTAAGGCCTTTGCCACATTCTGCCTTAACGGCCCAGTTGTTCAACTGGAATGAACAGCATAGTATTTGATCCACCCCCAATCACTCTTATAGTGCTATATATGGGCAGACTCCTCACTTTCACCACATATTATCCTGGAAATGTCATAAAACAGCACTACTATGAATAGTCACATGACATGAAAGCAAAAAAACGGACTCTCTGTAATAACTTTAAATTGTTTTATATAAGATGGATAGAAACAGATATAAAATGTACTATAAGGTATGTATAAAGCAATAAATACATCAATACCTTTAAAACATTTATGAAAGAATCATGCCAAATAAGATTACATGGTAAATATTTTTGCTGCCCTTCTTAACACATAGAAAGGCTTTAGGATTTTGATGGCCTAGTTCTCTTTAAAAAGGCATCCAGGGAAGTTTAAACTAATGTGTTTTTTCTCTTAACATCCCTGTAGCAAGCACAGAAGTTCAACATCATTTCATTAAGCTCGGGACTTGATGCTAGCCATGATCATTCTTCTAAAAATCGGTATTGAGACACTGAATGATTTTCACCTCATTAAAGATTTCAGAAAGACTGAGTTTATAAAATATAAACTTCTAGCTTATTTGCTCCAGCTTTTTACATACTTCTGCTCAAGGCCGAAATATCCCTTTCCACCTTCCCGCCTGGATTTATCCTTCAGGACAGAGGTCAAATGTTCCCTCCTCACAGACTTCACTAGGGCTACCTTACCACCTCAGCCCCACGCCCAAGCCCAGTTAGTTATTCCTTCTCAACAGCACTTTGTAATTAGCATAATTCTTATTACACAAAGTTATAACATGTCCATCTCCTTACAGATCTGTAGTACTGACTGTGGTAGCCATTAAGCACACATGGTTGTTGGGTACTTGAAATGTGACTTGTCCAAATAGAAATGTGCGATAAGGAGAAAATATGTGCCAGATTTCAAGGACTTAGCACACGCATAAAATATATAAACCACCTCATTAATAATTTTATACTGATCACATACTGAGAAGATAATATTTTGTATATACTAGGTTAAATAAAATATATTATTAAAATCAATTTCACCTATTTTAATGGGACTACTAGATATTTTAAGTTACATATGTGGCATCATTATATTTCCATTGGATAGTGAGGTTCTAGATTCTAAGTTCCTTCATGGAATGGCCATTGTTTCTTTCATCACTGAATCCCACAAGACCTTGCACAGAGTAGCTTAAAAAAAAAAAAAAAGTTTTAACTGAAGGATTTGCTTTTCCTCCACATACACCCCCAACCCTGCTTTCCGACTTTACAGACTAAATAGAAAGCTCCATTAGAAAAGATGTGGGAAACAGTAGGCAAAGGTCAAGTTTGATGGTGGCCATTTGCTAATTAGATGACTGTGAACTTGAGTGCTTATTTCAAGACCACCTGTTGATTAAATTACCACTTCCTCTCCCTCTTCCCCATCTAGGAAGTGGGTCAATATGTGTAGTAATTCAGCAAATATCTACTGAGAAAACACGTAGAGAATTATCAAGACAATACTCCCAAGAGGTTCCTATATAGTAAGGTGACGCAGAACCACCATAACCAGCAAGTGCTGAAGGCACCCTTTAAGAAAACCCAAATGCAGACTGCTGAGAAATCACTATGGCAAAAGGCTAGCTGGGCAAAAAGAGTATTCAAAGATGAGACAGTTCCCTTCACTCCACTGATGAAACAGCTTATAGAGTATGGAGGCAAAGGGAAAGGCTAAAAACAACACAAGGAATAGCCACCAGCAATTGCCACACATGTGAAAGTGTATCTGTACAGCAAACACCACTAGTGATTTCAATATAGAACAAAGAAAGCACCAAGATACCTAAGCTAAGGTTCAGACTCAAAATCAGGTTCCTACTCTTAGCACACTCTCACCAAAATGCTTATTAAACTGATCAACTCTAATCTAATGCAAGTTTTCATTCCCATCCTTTATAAGAAACATATGGAAAAAGCTAAAACAGCTTGATTTCAAGATGTTAAGTGTGCTGGGGGAAAGCACATTCTCCCATTTCTCATTTGGTTATTAACAATGAAATCAATGTGCTCATCAAATGTAGTTACTCAGAAGAAAGAACCGAACCGGGCAGGGCTTTCACAGTGAAAACACACTATTATTTCTGGAAAGCAAACTAGCACGATTAAAATTCCATAATAATAAACACCACAGAATATCTTGCACACTTTGCTTTAATAGGGCTGTTTTAATGAATACAACTCCTAGTTTAAGGATCAGGAGATAAAACAGTACCAAAGTGGGAAGTAAGATATCATTTCCATCCAGGAGAAAAAGGAATATACTACCTACATTCATTTTTCACCTTCCCTTTCCTCTTTGTTTCTAGGTCTTTCATGTATTACTTTCTACTGGGAATAGAAATGAGTTGGGATTTAGAAATAGGGAAGGGTGAAAAAGGCAGCTGTTGAAGGAGGGCAACCCTAAAGATCTCTGACAGCACGATCTTGGAGAAATAACCTTGACCTATTAATTAGTCCAGTATTTTAGTTTCAATTTGCCCAAAGACTGACTCTCACCTCAGAAGGGTCACAAATTCCTCCAGCTTCATTTTCCTCATCTGTAAAACAAGGATGCTAACTGAAGGATATAAAGGTGGATTTCAAGGACTCTGACATACCTGATTCCATACCTTTCCCACCTGTAACACCACCTCCATAGAATTAATTTTTTTTAATATAGAATGACTATTATTTTAAGAACAGGGGCCAGAGAAATCTCAGACAAAATGCTAGAGATCTTAACTGTGGAGAATTTAACTAGATTTTAAAGCACTGTTGGTACAAGCCAATCTTGAGGAAATGCAGACACCTTGGTTATGTAGAATGCTTCCTTGGATTTGTGGTTAAGGAATTTTACCTAATTGGCATCTCATTTACTAGGTGCCAAGAGTAACCAGAAAGTATATTCCTTTAAGTGGCATTTCTTTCTTTAAACTTTACTTATAAAAAAAGTCAAACGGGGAATCCCCTGGCGGTCCGGTGGTTAGGACTCCGAGCTACCACTGCAGGGGTCGCAGATGCGATCCCTGGTAGGGGAACTCAGATCCCACAGGCTGCGTGGTGCGACCAAAAATAAAATAAAAGTCATTTGTAAAATAAAGAAAGAAAGAAAACATTCTGCCTTAAAAAAAAAAAAAAGTCAAATGAATCCCTGAAAGACAAAAGTTTAATTTAAATGTGAAAACTGTAAGCGTTTTCTTTATTTAGTCTTGAAAAACGGCATTTTATAAACTTTGTAAATTTTATAAACTCTACCTCGATGCTTTTTTCATCCTTCTCCACTTGGAGATCTTCGATTTTCTTATGACAGTCTTTGAGATCGTTTTGTAACTGAGACACCAGATGACGCTTCACGGAGTTGCTACCCAGCAAACGCTGCACCTCTGCTTTCAGCTTCAGAATGACCTCATCTTTGGAAAGCTCTTCAGCTGGGTCTTCCTGCTGTACAACACTAACGGAAAAATTGTCATATCTAAGGTTAAATCAAGTAACAAATCAAGCACGGCTATTCCTTAAAAGCAACTAGCTGCAGTGGTAACCATGTTTTGTAACCCATACAACTATATACTGGTATTTCAAAAACAATTTTAAGTTTTGTCATACACAGGATATTGCCTTTGACACATCCCCATATACAGAAATAAGTTCATTCACAGGAAGACCCTTCTTAAGCTTAGTCCTGCTGCCTCACTGAAAGTTCAATCATACAAACTTCAGTATGACATGCATTTTTATTTTTGGTAAATTGCATGCTATGTATACATGTCCTTCATTACTCCAAGAGAAACAAAGTGACAATAAAGGATGAAATGAAGAGTAAAACACTAGTCATCCTAACCAACAATTCCTGTATCTCTTCTACTAAAACACAAGTCTAGGTGGATATCTGAGCAACTGAAAAGAAAAAATAACAAAAATAAATGCCATGCTAATTTAATCCCCACTTTAGTTTGTCAATACATTCAAAAATTGGAAGGAGTATTTCTGTTCCTCGCCATAATGGATTAAAAGGAACGGATTTATCTTCCTGTCTTAAAAAGACTAGAAAACCAAATAAAATATATGAAATGGTGCAAACATTAGACAACATGCAGCACATCAGAGTGATCCCTGAAAAAAGGAAAACGAACAAGGTAAGCCCTATAATTGCTACAGCTTTCTGCCTGGAGAATTTCCAGCCTGTAGCACAGAAAGAAGAAACCCAGAGTCCAGCAATCTCACCGAGTTGCAGAATTCAGTATGGGGAAACCAAAATGGCTAGAATCTGAGGAGAGAAATACTGTGGGAGAGGTAGCTACACAGAAAGAGAGCTCTGGAGATCTGTGGATACAAGTGAGAAAGTTACCTCAAGACCAGGGGAAAAAACCACAGGAAAATGAACCATAGTGGAAAGACTTCCTAATTCACAGAGCATCAAATAGTGCCTTAGTAATAAGGGCAAATTAGCCCCAGATTAAAGGCTGCTCTAAATCTGATCTAACAAAGCCTACAAAGAAGTCTTGAAAGGATCAAATGAATTCCAGATCACTTAAGTGTGTCACAGAAAAAGGATAACAATATTTTTTTAAATAAAGTCCAAAATCTAAAGCATAAAATTCAAAATGTCCAGCAACCAATCAAAATTTACCAAGCATGCAAATAAAGAAGGAAAGGAAATACCAATCATAACCAGGAGAAACTGACCCGAATGACACAGGTAGTACAATTAAGTATATTCCATACGTTCAAGAAGGTAGAGAAAAAAACATGAAAACAATGAGGAGAGAAATAGTAGACTTTATGCCCCAGATTGGACTTAGAGACAACAAATTAAAACATCTGAAAAAATATACATACTGAATGAGATTAACAGCATATTTAATATGGCAGAAGTAAAGATCCACAGACATAAAGACACAGCAAATTTAAACACAGAGAGAAAGAAGACCAGAAGTACACAGAGCATATTAAGTTTTCTAACCTAACTATAGTTAAGTCCCAGAAGAAAAGTGGGGAGGAGACAGAAAAAATATTTCAAAAAATAACAACTAAAATTTTTCTACTACCTGAAAATTAAAACCCCATTAAGCCTAGAAGCTCAATAAACCTCAAGCACAAAAAACATGAAGAAAACCACCATAAACTACATCAACATCACATTGCTAAAACCAATGATAAAGAGAGAGTGCAGGAAGATTCCTGGGGAGGGGAGGACCAGAGAAAGGAATAGTGGATTCTGTGTATAAACAGCCTCAGTGTAAGCCCTAAACTATGCATGCATAGAACAGACCCTCAAACCAGCAAAGATTTGGAAATTTAACTGAAATCTGAACCACACACACAAATCGCACACTGACTAACCCTTGAGAGGTGCATACACAGAACAGATTCAAACCAATGTGGCAAAGGCTTGGAAAAATGAACTAAGATTTGAAACACCTATGCAAATTTCTATACAACATAAAAATCACAATGTCTACTATACAATCTAAAATTACTCAACATAAAACTAACATGGAAAGCACAAATGCTGGAACTATCACAAAGAGTTTTAAAAATTTAAAGCAGCTAATAGCTATGCTTTACGAGTAAAGGAAACATATTTGAAATGAATGAAAAGATAGGAATTCTCAACAGAAATAAAAACTTTAGAAGAACCAAATGGAAATTTTATCATTGAAAAATACAGTACCTAAAAGTTAAAAAAAAAAAAAAACCTCACTGGACAGGCTCAATGGAGTAGAAATGACAGGGGAAAGAATGAGTGGACTTGAAAATAGTTCAACAGCAATCATCTAACGTGAAAACAGAAAAAAAAATGGACAGTGTCTCAGGGAACTGTGGGACAATATAAAAAGATTTAACATTATGTATAATTGGAGAACGAGAAGGAGAGGAGAAAGAGGAGGCAGAAAAAATATTTGAAGAAATAATGGTCAACATTTTCACAAATTTGGTAAAAGACATAATAAATTTACATTTTCAAGAAGCTCAGTGAACCCCAAATGAAATAAACTAAAAGAAAAACACACTTAGACACATTGTAATCAAACTGCTTAAAACTGAAAAAAAAAAAGAAAAAAATCTTTTTTGAAAACAGCAGGAGAAAAACTACTTATTACATACAGAAACAATGACTCAAATAACAATAGATTTCTCTTCAGAAACCAATGAGGCCAGAGATGGTGGAAGAGCATATCTTTAAAGCACTGAAATAAAAGAACAGTTGACCCAGAATTCTATAATCAGCAAATATAAGGGCATTTTCATATAAGGAAACTAAGAATTTGTTGCCAACAGACATGCTCTGGAAGAAATGCCGGAGGAGTTTCTTCAGCTAAAGGGAAATGATATCCACCGAAGGGATCTCTACACTGAAAACTACTAAACATTACTGAGAGAAACTGAAGAAGGTCTAAATAGAGAAGTATAGCATGCATGTTCAGAAACTGGAAAACTCAATTTCTTTAATTCCCCCAGCTTTTTCAAGATATAATTGACAAATAGCAATATCTTAAGATGTCAATTCTCCCAAAATTGATCTATAGATTCAACACACTTCAAATTAAAATTCCAGAGGACATTTTTTGTAGACGTTGACAAGCTAACCATAAAATTTATTTTGAAATGCAAAGAACTTAGAATAGTTTCAATTTGGAAAACAACAAAGTTGAAGGATGTGTTCAACCCACTTCAAAACTATAAAGCTACAGTATCAAGACTGTTATCACCAAAAAGATCACTGGAACAGAATGGAGAATACAGAAATAGACCCACAAACATACGGTCAACTGATTATCAACAAAGATACCAAGGCAACTCAACTGGGAAAGAAAAGCTTTTCTGACAAATGGGATTAGATCAATTGGATACTGGAATGAAAAAAATAAACATCAATCCTTCCCTCACACTATACTAAAAAATTAACTCATAATGGATCATAAATGGAAATATAAGAGCTAAAACTATGGAATTTCTAAAATCATAACAGAAAATTTTTGTAACATTGAGTTACAATACACAAAAACTGTGAACTATAAATGAGACAATTGATAAATCTGAATTCATAAAAACTTAAATTTTTGCTCTTCAAAAGATACCATTAAGAAAATGATAAGATAAACCAGAGAGTGGAGGAAAATATTCACAACACATATGAGACAAAGGGCTTGTATCCTGAAATATATGAAGACCAAACAACATATACAAATAATAATTAAGCACAACAAGAAAAAAGGAAAGCAAGGCATATCAAAAGATGTTTAACTTTATTAGTCATTAGGGAAATACAAGTTAAAACCACAATGAGATACCACTACACACAAACTAGAAGTGCTCAAATTTTAAAAGATTGGCTATCAAGATTTAACAATGGCACAGAACTGAAACTCTCAGACTTTGCTTCTGGGAATGCAAAATGGTACGACCACTTTGGAAAAGAACATTTATACTATTGCTATTGCTATTTAAATAAAATAAATTGTAGGAACTCTGATATAAACATAAAAAGAAAAGCAATTTGGAGCATAAGTGGAAAGGAAGAGGTAAAATTATCTCCATTAGCAGATGATATAATTATATCTAAAAAACTTATAATCTAATGGAAAAACTATTACAAACAATAAGAGAATTAGAAGGCAACAGGTTATAACACACAATATAGAAATAATATATACAAACAATACTCAGAAGAAATAATGGAAAAGAACATGCCATTCACTATTGCAAAATAAAATACCGAGGCATCAATTTAACAAGAATTGTGCAAAACCTAAATGTGAAAAACTTCAAAACACACTTGAAAGACAAAAACAGATTTAAGCAAATGAAAAGACATGTTATATTCTTAAGTAAATTCAACATCATAAAGATATCAATTCTCCCTGGGTTTATATACTTAAGATGATCTTAGTAAAAATATTATCAGGATTTTTTTCCTAGAACAGAACAAGTAAAATATAAAGTTCATTTGGAAGTGTAAACGAGCAAGAATAATCAGAAAAACCCTAATAAGAACAGCAATTCCAGATAGATGGTAAAACTAAAGTATAAGGCAAAGCAATAAAGCTTTTAGAAGGCAGCATAAGAGAATAGCTTCATGATCCTGAAGTTAAGGAAAGGTTTCTTAAAGGGACTATAAAAGCACTAACCATGAAGATGGATAAATTTGACTAAAGTTTAAAAACTTCCATTCATCAAGGGACACATTAAAAGGTTAAAAAGGCAAGCCAGAGGGAAGAAAGAGAAGAAGTGAGTGAGAGGAGATATCTGCAACACACATAACATCAAAGAGTTCTTATCTAGAACAGTTTTCAACAAAAACGCCTATAAATCAACAGAACACATGCACACACAAAAAATCATGTAAAAACTGAGGAGAGACATGAACAAGTCCTTCTTCACACACACACACACACACACACACACACACACACACCACACATGCAAGCCACCAATAAACAAAATAGGCATATTTTTTAATGGAGTGCAATCTCATTCATAATCTGGGAGAATGCAAATAAAGACCACAATAAAATATCACTACACATTAAGTGGCTAAAACTAAAAGACTGACAATAACAAGTAACAGCAAGAAGACAGAGCAATTAAAACTTTCATACACTTCTGGTGGGGATGTAAACTGGCACAACTACTTTATTATTATTATTTATTATTATTTTTTTTGCGGTACGCAGGCCCCTCACTGTTGTGGCCTCTCCCGTTGCAGAGCACAGGCTCCGGACGCGCAGGCTCAGCGGCCATGGCTCATGGGCCCAGCCGCTCCGCGGTATGTGGGATCTTCCCAGACCAGGGCACGAACCCGTGTCCCCTGCATTGGCAGGCGGACTCTCAACCACTGCGCCACCAGGGAAGCCCGGCACAACTACTTTAGAAAACAGCTTGGCATTACCTATTAAAGTTGAAACACAAGTACTACAAGCAATTTCACTTCATATTATATACCCAACAGAAATGTATGCACATTGTACCAGGAAATAACATTAAGACTCTATGGACAGTAGGATGGAAAATAAACTGTGGAATATTCATACAAATAAAGTTACACACACACACACACACATATATTTACATATATAAATGAATGAGCTACAGCTACATTTTACAACATAAGTTTCACAAACAAAATTTTGATGAAAAAAATCTAAAGAACCTATATCTATGAAAAACTAACAGCCAGAATTCATGCTTAATGGAGAATGACTGAATACTTCCTTGTAAAATCAGGAGCAAGACAAGGATGTCTGCTCTTGCCACTTCTATTCAACATTGTACTAGAGATTCTAGCTAGAGCAATTAGTCAAGAAAAAGAAGTGAAAGGCATCCAGATTGGAAAGAAAGAAGTAAAACTATCTCTATTTTCAGATGACATGATCTTGAATATAAAAGATCCTAAGGAATCCACTAAAAAACTATTTGAACTAATTAACAAGTTCAGCAATGTGGCAGGATACAAGATCAATATACAAAATCAACTGTATTTCTACACACTAGCAGTGAACCTCCTGAAAATAAAATTAAGAAAACAATCCAGCAAAAAGAATAGGCAAGAGAATAAAATACTTTGGAGTAATTTAACAAAGACATATGACTAGTACACTGAAAGCCACAAAATTATAAAAGTAGATGACTGGTACACTGAAAGAAATAAAAGAAGACCTAAATAAATGGAAAAACATCCTGTGTTCAGGGATCAGAACACAATATTGTTCTATAGATTCCCTGCAACCCCTAACAAAAGTTCAGCTGGTTTCTTTGCAGAAATTGACAAATTGATCCTAAAATTCATAGGGAAAGGCAAGAGACCCAGATTAGCCAAAGAAATCTTGAAAAAGAAAAACAAAGTTGGAAGACCCACACTTTCCAATTTCAAAAGTTACTACAAAGGTATAGCAATCTATAGGCAGTGTGGTACTAGCTTAAGGACATATAGATCACTGGAATAAAACTGAGAGTCCAGAAATAAACCCTCACATTCACAGTCAATAGATTTTCAACAAGGGTGCCAAAACAATTTAATGGAGAAGAGTCTTTTCAACAAATGGTATGAAACAACTGGCTATCCACATACAAAAGAATGAAGTTAGAACCCTATCTCATATCATATGCAAAAATTAATTCAAAATGGATCTCAAGACTTAATGTAAGAGATAAAACTCTTATAAGATAACATAGGTATAAATCTTCAGAACCCTGGATTAGAAAATGGTTTCTTAGATACCAAAAGCACAAGCAACCAAAGAAAATATACATAAGTTGGACTTTATAAAATTAAAGACTTTTGTGCTTCAAAGGATGCTATCAAGAAAGTGAAAAGACAACCCACTGAACAGGAGAAAATATATCCAAACCATATATCCGACAAGGAACTTAAATTTGGAATATATAAAGAGCTCTTAAAATTAAACAATAAAAAGACAACCCAATTTTAAAATGGGCAAAAGATGTGAATAGACATTTCCCCCCAAAAAATATACAATGGCCAACAAACACATGAAAAGATGTTCAACATAATTAGCCATTAAGTAAAAACCACATCATTAGCAAATCACCATGATGAGAAACCATTCAATACCCCCAAAGAAACTATAATTTTTTAAATGGAAAATACCAAGTGCTGATGAGGATATGAAAAAATTGAAACCTTCATTCATTGCCAGTGACAATGTAAAATGCTGCAGCCACTTTGAACTGTTTGACTATTTTTCAAAATTCTAAACATACAGTTTGAAAACATATGTCCACTCAAAAATTTGCAGCATTATTCATAATAGCCAAAAAGTAGAAACAGAAACAATCCAAATAAATGTCCATCAGCTGATGAATAAATAAGCAAAATGTGGTAAATTCATACAATGGAGTATTATTTGGCTATAAAATGGGTTAAAGTACTGATACATGCTACAACATGGATGAACCTTGAAAGCATTATGAGCTAAGTGAAAGAAGCCAATCACAAAAGACCACATATTATATGAATCTATTTAAGTGAAATGTAAAGAACAGGCAAATCCATAGAGGTAGAAAGTAGATTAGTGTTTGTCTGAGCTGTGAGGACAGGATAATGGGGAATGACTGGTAAAAAGTACTGGGTTTCTTGTGAGGGATATTGAAATGTTTTAAAATTAGGTTGTGGTGATAGATGGACAACTCTGGGTATACTTAAACACATTGAACTGTGTACACTTCAAATGGGTGAATTTTATGGTATTTGAAATACAGTTGACCCTTGAACAATGTGGAGGGTTGGGGGCACCGATTCCCCCCCACCACCTGTAAAATAAAAATACACGTTCCATATTTATTGAAAAAATCCACGTATAAGTGGACCCCTGCAGTTCAAACCCATGTTGCTCAAGGGTCAACTGTGTATCTCAATAAAGCTGCAGAAAAAAAGGAAAAAGAAAAACCACCTAATGTATGAGTTCTCTAAATAAAGGCAAACCTAATCTATAGTGTTTAGGCATGAATAATTAGGTCTTAAAAGAACAAAAAGCCAGAAAATAATTACCGTAACAGTTAAGATAGTAGTAACCTCAAGGTTATGACTGGAAAGAGGAATATGGGCAGCTACTGACAATGTTTATTTCTTGGCCTCTGTGGTAGTTCCATGGGAATTCACTTTAAAATCATGCATTAAGCTATACACTCATGTTTCATACACTCCTCTTTATGTGTTATATTTCACAATTTTAAAAGTTTTAAAAGGTAAAATAAAACTATAAAAAGTACTAGAGAAATACCATCAAGAAATTATAAGGGAAAAAAAGTGATGGATCCAACTTTATAAAATTTTTAAACAGGAAAAGTGATAACCCTCAGCAATGGATAGGGTACAAAGAAATAGGTACTATCACAGATATGGGTAATAATGCAAACTACAGGGTTGCTTGACAACACTTGTATCAAAAGCCTCAAACATGCATACTCTTTAACAAGAATATTCACCCACATCTTAAGGAAATAACCAAAGACATGAATAAAGACTCAACAAGTATGTTTATAATACTGCACTACTTAACAGTTTAAAAAATTTTAAACAGTGTATTACTAAAATATAGTTCATTCGTCCACATATCCGCTAGTATTTACAACATTTACTGACATCTAAAGATTTCAGAATGTACTAAGTTAAAAGTTACATTATAAAGTAGTATATTCAAAGTATTTTATCTTTAGAAACCTACAAAACAGGTAATGTGGAACTTAATACCAAAATGCTAACAGTGGTTTTCTTCATGGGGGTTGAAGTAAGATTATGGGTGCTTTTAATCCGTATTTTCTTATTTTTCCATAATAAAGGAGAAAGTTACTTTTGAAAAGAAATAAATAGCTGATAGTATGTACCCTTAAAGTGATGTGATGAAAATGGAACCTCATCTGGTTCCACCCATGAGAAAAACATTCAAATTCCAAGAGGATCTTCCTTCCCACAAAATGCTTGACCAGTATTTCTCAGACTGTCAAGGTCATCAAAAACAAGGAAAGTCAGGAGGAACCTAAGGAAAAATGACTCCAAAATGTAAGGAGGTATTCTGGTGCAATCCCAGAACAGAAAAAGGACATGATGTAAAAACTAAGGACGTCTAAATAAACTATGGACGTTAGTTAATAATAATCCATCAATATTAGTTCATTAGTTGTAGCAAAGATACCATGCTGTTGTAAGATGTTAACAGGGAAAAATGGGTGCACAGTATAGGGGAATTCTTTGTACTATATTAATTTTTCTGTAAATCTAAAAATGTTCTAAAAAACATTTTTTTAAAGTCTTTCCACGAAATTGAGTTATTTGTAGTGAGGTGGATGGACTTAGAGTCTGTCATAAAGCGTGAAGTAAGTCAGAAAGAGAAAAACAAATACTGTATGCTAACACATATATAGGGAATCTAAAAATTTTTAAAAAAAAAAGGTCTGAAGAACCTAGGGGCAGGACAGGAATAAAGACACAGACGTAGAGAATGGACTTGAGCACACGGGGAGGGGGAATGGTAAGCTGGGACAAAGTGGGAGAGTGGCATGGACTTATATATACTACCAAATGTAAAATAGATAGCTAGTGGGAAGCAGCCGCATAGCACAGGGAGATCAGCTCAGTGCTTTGTGACCACCTAGAGGGGTGGGATAAGGAGGGTGGGAGGGAGATGCAAGAGGGAGGAGATATGGGGATATATGTGTATGTATAGCTGATTCACTTTGTTATAGAGCAGAAACTAGCACACCACTGTGAAGCAACTATACTCCAGTAAAGATGTTTAAAAAAAAAATCTGAACTAGAAACCACAGACCTAAAGTGCTATATATAATTTTAACACTTCTGGCACATTATTAAATAAAGTCAGTTTGCTAAAGAAAGAAAGAAAAAACTAAAGTCTTTCTAAAAAAAGAAAGAATAGTACCTGAATTAACATATTTTTTCCTGTTTTTCAGTTTCATATGATTTCCAATGAAATGTTAAAAAAATATATATATATACACACACATACATACATATGTATATTGTGTGTATTATACACACATGTATACAGAGAGAAAGGATGAACAAAATATTAGGCTTTTTTTAATATTACAAAAAGAGATCCTGGCGATATACTACATATTTATCAATATACACAACTTTTGTATGTGTAATATAGTGTAAATATGTCTGTATGTGTAGATCGCCAACTTAAACCACTTCTCTTTATATAGAAATGTAAGACATAAATATAATTATATAAGAAATATAAAACATATTGCAATGCATCTTCCTGTGCTGTAAGACATGAACTAACTTTCAGCAGTTAACAAATTATGCATCCCTAACTTCTTTTCTTACTGAACCTTGACCACTGAAATAGCACATCATGTACTCCTAGAGGGAGCCAAGTCAGAGCAGAGAGAGTGCTTGCTAAAATAATTTTCTCTTCTTTCCCAAAAGGGAAAAGTCAGCAGTGGTGACCAGCCCTGTATTAGGCTCACTAGTGAGCCCTGTGAAGGTTGGTTCCCCTCAATCCAAATAAACTGTAGTCCCTTATGAAGCCTGCTGAGAAGACCTAGGGAAAAGGCATTCCACTTGTTAAATGTTTATTAGTTGAGCTTCGCAGCCAACTACAATAAGGGAGAGGGGAAGCTGTCTGCAGGCTGCATGAAGATTTAGCTACTCAAATTCCATGAACGTGAAATAGAAGACTGAGGCTAAACCCTTAAAGTTTACTAGGCAGTAGCTTGAGGGAGGTGGTAGTCGGGAGTGAAAGCTTGGAGCCGCTAATATTTGGGTCAGTGATTTGAAAGCAGCTCAAGTCAACAAAGAACTAAAATTCTCAACACTGGGAAAGTGCTGCTTCCTTTTGTTCTAAGAACCACAATCCAGCAGAGGAAAGGTACACATCTAATCTCTCCTATATCTCCTCTCACTTTGAACTAAGAATAAATATTTTTACTTTTTCCTCAAAGCTGAATTCTTATCCATTAAAGTGCTGGTGGGAGGGATGAGTACAAGCTAATCTTTCTCACTTATCCTGCACTTCATTGAACATCTCCTTACTGAGCCTCAGTGACTACCCACTTGCTTTAGCTATTCCCCACTTGCTTGGTTGAATGCAGCTGGCATTCCTTTTGGTACGACAGCAATGTGATATCTCAAGTTTATTATCTATAGGAATGTGCTTTAAATTACTGTAGGATTTGGGTTATAAGTGCTAATTAAATAGAAAGGGCAAAGAAGTAAATACATTTTAGTAAACATCATGATGGAGCAAGTCTACTTGGAAAGACAAACCTATTTACATGACAATCAAGCTTTGGGTTTAAGTACCGGTTCTGCTGCTAAGGGTCTGTCTTCTTGGGCTAAGGCGTTCAGCTCTTTGAGCTCCGGTTTTCCCTACTCTAAAATGATAATGTGGGTCCCACGTTTTCCCCAAGATTTAAATGAGGATCAAGGACTTTTTATAAAATATGTGTCCAATCAAAAGTTGATTAATATAAAATCTGATCAATGGTATATTTTAACCAAGCATCTCTTAAATAAAATAGTAACACCTACCACTGATTAAGTGCCTAATATGTGCCAGAACTTCTTACATGAGGTCCTTTATATTCATTATCTATTTTAATCCTTGTTTTATCCCCCGAGGGATACGCTATAATCTACCTGACAGAAAAAGCCTGATAAGAAAACAGGCTCAGAAAAGTCAAGAAACGTGCCCAAGGTCATAAAGTTAGTAATAAATGGCAAAACTATGATTCAAAACAAATCTGGATCTAAAGACCGTGCTCTTTCCACTAGCCCCTTAGAATTAATCTGGCATTAACAGGAAATGCATTCACAGCAGTAAATTTTCCAGATGACTACATTTTAACTTTAAATTTTTACGTAAATCTGTTTAAAGCACATTCATCCACTTTTTGCTTTAATTAACTAACCAAAGCTGAAGGTTTTCTTCGACAACTCAGGATCATGACTGTGGACATTCTGATGTGGATCAGAACAGGCCTAGATGTATAAAGCTGCTTACCCCGGTGCTCAGCAGCTCTGGCACCATGCGTTCCTGTAGTTCTCTCCTTGCTGAGGCATAGCCGTCTGGCTGAAGCCCTGGCAGCACCTCTCCCAGCTCCCTGACCCAGTTACTCTGTGGTCAGTTAGGAAATCAGGTAACTCATGGGGTACCAACAGATCTAAGTGAATATGGCCCTGGGATAAGAGCCCCAAGGTGGCTCCTAACAAATACATCACATAATCTTGGTCTGCTATTTGCTTCTTGGCTTCTTTCTAGATTGTAGTTGGGATCTGTTGAGATAAGAGTCCCTAAAGACTGACCTCCAGATAAATGGAAACTTACTCAACTAATGTTAACATCATGTTCCACAGCATCACCTGATTGAGATTTTAATTTACTGAATCTCATTTTACTGTTTAGAAAATGGAATCACAGCATAAGTTCTAAAACTTATTGTGGAACAAACCTTTCAGGAGATTTATACATTTGTATTTAGATGCATGATACCTGAAACACAACAGGTAGTAAATACTTTCAAGAAACACTAACGATGGCAAACTCAGTCTTAATCTATAAACAAGATGGTGGTGGTTTCATTCAAGAATGCATTCAAGGGGGACTTCCCTGGTGGTCCAGCGGTTGGGACCCCACACTTCCACTGCAGGGGGCACGGGTTCGATGCCTGGTCAGGGAACTAAGATCCCACATGCCACGCAGTGTGGCCAAAAGATAAAAAAATAAAATAAATTAAAAAATAAATTAAAAAAAAAAAAGAATGCATTCAAGAAAGGCTTTCCTTAGCCTGAATACAATCTCTTTCATCTTTCTTCTTTATCCCAGACCAGTAGAACAAATGGATAAATGCCCCTTTGTACATCAAGCATTACATTTAGCACACAGTACTTAGTCGCGTACAACTGTGTCTCCTTTTCCCCATCAGACAAAATATAAACTCCCTGTGGGAAAGGAGAATGTCTATTTCATCTTTTGTACTCTACTCCCAGAGCCCTGCACAGCCCCTTAGCAAGTGCTTCAAAATACACATCCTTTCCTCCGTTCATCTTTTACGTGCTTAATGGTATCTAAATGTGCTCCATCTTCTACCACGACCGCTCCCCGCCCTACCCCCGCTGGTCCCTAGAAGGGATGATGAAGCACTCCCTTCCGTGACAGTGCTAAAAATATCTGCGTTAAGTGTAAAAGACAGAATCCGTATTTTAAAACTAAGGTCACAGTAAGGTTCCTAGGGAAAATTAACGCTTATTTTCTCATATACCATTGATAAATGCCTACTTCCAACACACAGTGTTAATATCATAAAAATACTATGCCCCCACCTTAAGTAATAAAACATACATAATTTAAGTTGTAGAATTTAACTTACATATTTTAACTGTATCATTTTTACCTTATTGAAACTGCGGTGCCCTACTGCTATTGGGACAGTACAATATTAATACTTGAGGTTTTTGTTAATTTTGATTTCTGACATTGCAACTTCATTAGAAATTACTAAAATATATCGTTCTGCACTCAAGAACCCCTTTTATTATGCACCATCAATATTATTAATGTGAATTCTTCTATTGTAAAGTATTTTCTAGATACCTCTTAACTTTGGATTTTTTCCGGTTGACTTTCTTAATACCCAAATCCACATACGATTCAGTGAGTTCTATATTTAATTCTCCTTCTGAGTCACTTGGAAATATTCCTAGTTTTGCAGCAGATTCATAGAGAGAAATTTCTTCTTTTAGTTCTTTTATTTCCTCCTAAAACACAAAATTATTGCAAGTTATATTCATTATTTTTTATAGAAGGAATCAGTCATTTTATTCTTCAAAATTCATTTTAATGATTAATAGAAGGCAGAAACGTTTCTTCAAATGCATTTTTGGCACACATTAAAAATATAAAGGTAGCACATGTCAGGTTTTCAAGTAAGCTGAATGAACAAATGAATAAATGAATGAGAAAACAGAGGTAAACAGCTTCTCTCACTCCTCCCTCCCTTCCATTTTGTCCTTCACAAAAAGCCTCCCTTGAGCTGAGAAGCTGGTGGCAGCACACATCGGCTTACTAGAGTAGAGGACAGAAGAGACTGGTTTGCCAAGAAAGTGTTGCACTTAGTCTGCCAGTGGTGAAAAGGCAAAAAATGCCTCCTTCCAGTGGAGGTAATACTGGAACTCTTCCTCCCATGGAAAACGTTAAGTGGTGCTGGAGGAGGATGTGAGAGAATGGCAGGTAACTTGTAGGTTTCCCACACCTGTAGATAAACTTATCTCTGGGACACCTCCAGAGATGAAAGGATATGCCATGCGAAGGAAGGGGCTGGGCCCTGGCTCTGCAGTCGGACAGACCTGGGCCTGACTATCTAGATGTGTGGGTGAGGCTGTGAACAACTCCCAGGGGCTGGACTGGAGACGGTCCAGCCACCTCTTTTATATAGAGAAAGCCCAGGCTCAGAAAGGTGATGTAACCAACGCCTAATTCAGTTACCCATGGAGTCTCTTTCCAGTGGCAACACTCACTTGCAAAGTCTTATTCATGTTTTCACTCATAGCATGTGCCTTTTGTGCCTGCTGCATCTGGAGCTGGAGCTGAGCGACCTCCTGTACTGAGCCTGTGGGAGAAAGAATCATAGAATACACCAGATGTAAAGGGACAAAGTGCCTGTGATGTACAGAAGAACCTGAATCCACTGAGGCTACAGAAGGTGGAGCTCTGCTTTATTACCTTTTAACTACCTTTTTAGGAGCACAAAGGTACAGCTCGTAGGACCCAGAAGGCATAGGTCTGGTGCAGACATTTCCCAGATTTAGTATGGCTCCCCATAGGTCCTTGGGAAGTTGAAGACACAGGCTACTGTGACTTTGCCATGAATCAAATCAGCCACGTCTACAGACCTTAACACTCCACAAGTCCTTTAATAGGAGCAGAACATTCCAGCTCACAGAAAGCCAGAGCAAAAATTCTTTGGAAACCATTTCTACCGTCTAATAAGAAGACTACATCTTGCTGCCTTTCGCTTCTCTCTGAGTTCTTTTATTTCCACCACCCCACCTCTGCATGTACAAGAAGCATATTGGTATTGTACTTTTGAAGCTCTAGTAACCTAATATTCTAAATGGTTAAAAGGTTCCCATTTTAAAAGGACTTTATTGGATTTCCTCAAAAGAAAATGAGCATCTGGAAAGTGGTTAAGTAATGATGGCATATAATGCAACAAAAGAAAATCATATTTTCAAAGTCTTTAATGGCAAGGGAAAAGGCTAAGTAATGCCATGTGAAACAAAAGGATACAAAACTGAACACAGAGGTGGGACCTAAATGGAGTATGATGAAAATTTTGCCTCCACCAAAACACACACACACACACACACACACACACACACACACACATTTAGACAGTCTTTTCAACTTCTGAATAACCCACTCTTACATACATTGTATCAACAGTGTGATTGACATCATATGCCAAGGTCTGACTTTCATATATCAGTTGATGAATGATCACTGAGCTATCTTCAGTGTGAGCTATTCACCAGCAAACCAGGCAGTTTTGTCTGTACAGTAGTGTTTATATAAACATTTGATTCTTTTATTGCATTTTACTCTCATATCATTTTATTAAATAAGAAATAAAAGTACTACTGAAAGTGACAGGAAGCATATGCCTCAAACTTAATACCACGAAGACCATACTAGAAATCTTAAGCGTGACAAAAACGTAACTTATGGGCTTCAACTGACCAGGTAAGTGGCTACTCCACTTAGAAGAAAAGAAAAATTAAAGAAGTTATATAAAAGGATAGAACTATATGATCAAAGATCAAGTCTAAAAGCAAAATATAGTGGGATTTCATGACCATTTTTAGCTTTCAGGTATAGAACCTATCTTAACATATTTTATTGTTCAATTTTTTCACATTCAGCTTTGATTTATTTTAAAATATACTGTGTACAGAAGCAGGGAATTGTCTGTATGTGTGTGTTCATTTCACTTGAAGGAAATACATTTAAACATTAACAACAGTTATCTCTGGGTAGTAGGATTATTGGCTATTTTTTTTCCTACCTTATACTTGTCTGGGTTTTCCAAATTATCTAATGAAAATACACCACACCTCCATACATATATACCAGTAACGATGTTAAAACAAATTTTGTCACCAATGATCTTTTCTGTCTTTTCTGGATTTAACTCACGGATCCTACTGTGTGCTCGCCAGATATTTCTACTAGCCTTCTGGGGAGCCACCGCTCACGCAGACACCGACCTGAGTGCAACAAGTTGGCACACTGCTTCTGGCTCTCCTCCAGGCTTCTCGTCAATCTGTTAATGATTTCAGTCTTTTCTAATTTGGTTGCTTCTTGATTCCTTTCCAGTTGTTTAACCTGATCTTTCAAATGACAGCAAATATCTTCCTAAATAGAAAAAGTGTCCAAGAAGTCATTTTCATGATCAGTTAGTTATTAAATATTAAACTAACAGTTATGATCTTACATACTTGGATTTTAAGTCAAATATAAAATCATCACCTGGCAGGATCACCTCTTTTACAAGGTCAAGTGCACAGGACTGGGAGTCAGAAGAACACACTTAAAACGATCAAGTCATCAACTTCTCAGTCTGTTTTTTCTTTTGTAATTATGATAATAAACGTTGAATTTGAATTTGATGGCTTCCAAAGTCCCTCTCTGCTCTATATGCACAAGGCACTGTTGTTCTAAAACTAGATTCTGTTCAAGCCAAAGGAAATGTATTACATGCTTATTTGCATTTTATAGTCTCAGTATAACTGTATGTATACATATTGAGGCAGACCACTTTGAACCATGGAGTTTGTATCCCAAGTCAGCAAGGATACAGACAAACACATGGAAACTCACTCTGTGCTGAACAGCCAAAAGCTCATTCTATTCTGAACAGCCAAAAATTATCTCTCCCTCTTCTGAACTTCTTTTAAACTTGATCTGTTTCTCTCATGTTTTTCTTTCTACCTTTTACATGTCTTATTTCTCTTAATAGTCTCTTTGAAGGTGCCTGTGCAGTGTCTTATACGTAGGGAGTGCTACCAAAAAACACTTGAAAAATGTCAAAGAAAAACAGACAGGATAAATGTGTGAGTGTATGGAAATATATAGAAAATCCAGAGCATGTATATAATATATTCAAATGTCTACAAAAAGAAACTGTGTTTGGAAGTAATGAGCCATGGGAATCCCATTCCCAGGTAGAAGAAATCATCACCCCTCATTCAAAAAGGGCTACACAGGCTGAATTCCAAGCCAACAGCAGCACATGTGAGAGGCAGAGGAGTAAATTAAGGTAATTGGCTGACGTTACCTGAAAAAGCCTGAGGAAAATAAGTAGTAAGAGGAATATCAAGAAAGGACTTTGAAGCAGAGAGAAGGCATGTGGGGCCTGATTTATAGCATAATCTAAAGCCCAGTAATGCCTTAAGGATACAAATAGAAAATACATCTCATAAGGATACTACTAACAGTCTCCTTAAGCAGAGGAAAGGGACTCTGAAGTCTCCTCTTTTAGCTTAAAAATTCATGTGAATTTTGTATTCTATTTCATAATGTAGTCATGTTTGCTTTAAAGTTTTTCTACCAAATTTTTGAGCAAAATGAAGCTTCTGGAAATTGGTCCATGTTTATTCAACCGTGCAAACCTCTTGGCACACTGCTGCTGATTCCGAGGCCAGCTTGAAAAGCTTGGTTCTAAAGCACCAAAGTAACATGGCAAACACAACGAATGAGCTAATATTCATGACAGTGTGAATGTGTGTGCAAGAGGTGGGGGACAACTAACATTTATGTGCCAGGGAGGCCACAATAGCTTTTACAAGAGACTGAGAACTGGCCAAAAAAAGTTCAACAAAAGGTAGTTATGAAAACCATTACAAAGAAGAGGCAGACCATGGCAATAATTTGACTATATTCAACAATCAATTAAGAGTTCCCTGGTGGCCTAGTGGTTAGGATTCTGGGCTTTCACTGCCACGGCCCGGGTTCAATCCATGGTCAAGGAACTAAGATCCCCACAAGCTACATGGACAGGGACAGGGAAAGAAAGTGTCTTAGGCAACAATCAATTAAGCCACTCTGTTTCCTGTTGACAGGTTCAGGGAAACAGATTATACTCATAAAACTATGCAATTTAGGGCTTCCCTGGTGGCGCAGTCGTTGAGAGTCCGCCTGCTGATGCAGGGGACATGGGTTCGTGCCCCAGTCCGGGAGGATCCCACATGCCGCGGAGCGGCTGGGCCTGTGAGCCATGGCCGCTGAGCCTGCGCGTCCGGAGCCTGTGCTCCACAACGGGAGAGGCCACAGCAGTGAGAGGCCCGCATACCGCAAAAAAAAAAAAAAATATATATATATATATATATATATATATATATATATATATATATATATATATATATATAAAATGCTGAGCCAACTGATAGCAAATTGACAGCACAAAAGGGATACCAGAGGAAACATTCCCAGAAAGGAAAAACCCTAGGCACTTTGGAATCAACCACTTTGCAAAGCAGTTATACAACTATAAGCAGAAGCTAACATCAGTGCTATGCTATGCTCCATTTAAAAAAAGAAAAGAAAAGAAAAGAAAAATCACTCACAGAATGCAACAGTGGAAAAGGCCTTAATCAGTAACTTCAGCGTATGGTTCAGGGGTCTGAAGCCCAGTCAGCACAGAATTAAAACTTTGTTCTGTCTAGGGTTCTAGTCTAGGGTTCTTCTATTGAGGGGATGGGGGAGGTGAGAAAAGAGAATGGAGCAGGCACAGGGGTTGAACACACTAGGAATTGCTCCCAGCCTGTCCCTGTGTAATTGTGCCCACGTCAGCAGAGAATGGAGAGATCCTCAACCCAGCATGGAAAAGCCACCAGACTCCACTCCTCTCGTCATGCAAGGAGGCACCACTCTCCCCGTCCAACTTTCATGCTGCTACCCAAACACAGACAAGCTTAGTAAAACCATATCTCAAATTCCATTTGTTTAAAATATTATATAAAGTAGACTTAATAATTTGTCACAGGCTTTGTCTTTCCCCACCCGTATATATCCTTCACACTGATCAAATTCACAATATTTTTCTACATAAAAAGAATAAAAAACCTTATGTAGGAAAATAAGTCTAATAAAAACATAAACACATATGAAAGTAAAATAAAATGAAATGGTATACAATTATTATTGCCACTAACACAATCTTATATAGCTTTAACTAAATCATGGAAAAATTTAGAGTCAGCTGTATAAATAAGAAAGAACAACCCAAATCAGTGTGAATTTTAAGTGTGGTGGGATTTTCCAGACCCTCACATCTTATTATTCTTCTCTTCTTTCCTTGGGTTAAATTAATTCTGAATTTACATTGAGAAAAATGATCTCTGAAATGTTATTCATTCAACTGATTCCCTGGGGTTTTGGAGCACAAGCAAACCCACTATCTGACTCACCCTCAGCTTACAACATTTTATTCTCTTTGGGGCAAAGGTGAAATAAAAACTGTGAAATATGCTCGAGTTTCATATCTAAATGATTTTAGATCAGAATCTCTTCCCTATTGATTACACTATTCTCCAAATTAACTCTTCTCCCAAGATCTAGACAATCTTTATTGACAGGTTAATAACCAAAACACTGGGAGACCCAAGAAAAGGCTTCTCCTCCTGGTTAGCTCCCAGGACAACCTCTCAAGTCCAGGCCAGCTCCCAGACACTCCTTCCTTTCAGTCCGGATTTTTCTAGGTCATATGAACAATATGCACAAATACTCGACAAACGAAGAACTAGTAATGTGAGAACTGAGAAAGTACTAACCAATCCTATAAGAGGAAGGATTTCCAATAGTATGTCTTGAAGGCATATTCATAGATAAAACTCTTTGGACTTTTAAATTATACTCATACACCTACTGCAAACAACCAGCATTTCTATATGATGCATTGCAAAATGTCAGTTATAAAAAATAACCAGCTTTACTTGTTTGTAACAGTTGCTCATTTGAAATCATCCCAACCTGTTCTTTAAGTGCAGTAACCGTAGCATCCAATTTCCTTTGCAAGGACAGCACCTGCTCTTCATACTTCCTTGTGAGGCCCATGACGATGCTCTCATGCTGCTCCCTCGCACGCTGAAGTGATTCCGAATGACGCAGGTCCAGCAGCTGCTGCTTCAGGCTGTCCAGAGCCATTTCAGTTGTTCTGGACTTCTTAATCATCTAGTAAATACACACAGGACACCTATGCTTACGGTATTTTGACTCTGTGCTCTCTTTATGAATTTTAACTCTAAAAATCAACCACGCTTAATTAAAATGAAAGTAGAGAAGAAAGGGTCTCCCCATGGTGGCTCTAGTTCCTTAAGACTTCCCTAGCTGGGACCCACCAGGCCCATGGTTGCTGGAAACATTATTCACGGAGAAAAAAAATCTGTAGTTGTTCGAGGACAGTGAAAGAGGATTTTGCGCAAATGATGGCAACATAGGTACCAGGCAAGGAATCTGCTGCTTCTATACCGGTCCCAGTGCTGTTTGCATCCCTCTTTGCTCCAAGTGTAGGGGGAAATCCAATTGTTAGGTCATAGATAAATGACAACTGTTTCCTGAGAGACTGATGACACCTGTCAATGGTCACTTACTAAAATGGAAGTTTTGAAAACTGTAACTGTACAGCTGTTATGAAATAATTGTGTAGCAGGTTAAATAATGGCTCCCAAACGATGCCCATGTCCTAACCCCTGAAACCTGTGAATATGTTATGTTACATGGCAAGGGGAAATTAAGGTTGTGACTGAATTAAAGTTGCTAATCAGATGACCTTAAAATAAGGAGACTGTCCTGGATTACTAGGGTGGACCCAATGTACACAGAAGGGTCCTTAAATGAGGAAAACTGAGGCAGAAAAGTCAGAACCAGTAACTTCTGTCTCTGAAGATGGAAATGAGCCATACACCAAGGAATGCAGGTGGCCTCTAGAAGCTGGAAAAGGCAAAAAAAAAAAAAAAAAAAAAAAAGTATTCTCCCCTAGAGCCTCCAGATAGCAACACAGCACTACTGACACCTTGATTTTAGCCCAATGAGATCCACGTCAGACTTCTGACCTTCTGCCTGTAAGGTAATAAATTTGGGCTGTTTTAAGCCACTAAGTTTGTGGTGATCTGTTACAGCAGCAATAGAAAACTAATATACTTGGTGATTCTGTTGCTTTTTAATTTATGCTACTTTATTTTTTATAAATGTAATTTCTAACTTATAAAAAGATTACCAAAAGATTATGTAGGTTACGACATAAAAGCAATTCAACTCTTTAATAACTACCATTTTTCAACAAGTTTAAAATGATGATAATCTATATTACACACAAAAATTAAAATTTCAAATGAGGCCTCTTCTTCATTCTGTTCCAGAGATTGCCTATTTATCCAAATACCACTTTAACTGCTTAAGACATTCATTCATTTGTTCAGTAAATAAGGTGGACACTTTGTGCCAGGCAGGGTTCCAAGCACTTAAGGACATGATGACAAAACAGCCAAGGTCTAAAGTCCTACTACTTTCTGGTGAGAAAAGACAGAAAAGAGCTTCCCTGGTGGCGCAGTGATTGAGAGTCCGCCTGCCAATGCAGGGAACACGGGTTCGTGCCCTGGTCCGGGAAGATCCCACATGCTGCGGAGCGGCTGGGCCCGTGAGCCATGGCCGCTGAGCCTGCGCATCCGGAGCCTGTGCTCCGCAATGGGAGAGGCCACAACAGTGAGAGGCCCGCATACCGCAAAAAAAAAAAAAAAGAAAGACAATAACAAGTAAACAAAAGAGATAATTTCAGATATTTTTTAAATAGAGTGATAAAATATGACACAGTGAAGGGGAGTAAGAATGTGAAGCAATAGGCTACTTTAGATGTAAGGTGGATGGGAAGTCCTCTCTGTTTTTAGCTGAGAGCTTAAGGACGAGAAGAAACCAGACATGAGACAACATTCTTTAACCTTTTCCACTTAACCATCCAGAACTAGCCACAAATCTCATCTAAAACCAAGTCACTTTCATTTTTAACCACCAAAATGGTATTACTCTCGTGAATCACCCACCACCAGGCTTGGTTACCAATGACTTGCGACTATTTCCCACAGTCAAATGGCCACCCATCTCATTAATCAAAGAATGTGCCACCACTTTCGAGGCAAGTCTGTTGGGGTTAGAAAATTTAGGTTCTGATGCTTTGTCAGTAACTGGCTTTGTAATCCTGGAAAAGTAATTTGACCTCTCCAAGACTTGGTTACCATCCATAAAATGGTAAATACAACGTCTCACTAATCAAAATCCCAACAAGGTTTTTTATAAAGCATGAGAAGTTGATTTGCAAGATCTAGAAGAAAAAATGTGAAAAAGAGCTACTAAATATTTTAAGAATGGTACGGGTAGCCCTTGTTTACCAAATTCCAAAACACAACATAAAGCTACACTCATGATAGTACCAGGGCAAGAACAGAGAAACATAAGGAAAAAGAAATACACAGGTTAGGTCAGTTTTGAACACTGTACTGACCACCTATTATGTGCCAGGCAGTGGGCTTATGGTGGGGCTACTAAGATGAGGGCCACCCGTTCTTGCCTTCAAGATGTTCTAGATCTGTTATAACAGATGTGATCATGTGGCTTGGGGAAGAAAACAGGAAAGACTTAGGAAAAGAAAACACTTGAGCATGGGCTTGTTCATGAAATAGCAGTGTGTTGAGGAAAGGGCATTCCAGAGACAGGAGACAGTACATATGAGTACATAAAAACAACAGACAGACTGTTGAGTTTGAGGAAAGTTTGAGAAGAGTAAGAGAAGAAAAAGGGAAGGATCAGACAGTCATCTCAACACCATACTTCACCCCGCAAGTAAAGCAGGGTCATTGAAAGGCTTTAAGCAAGGGAAAGATATAACTACAACTGTACTTTAGAAAGATTATTCAGATGGCCAGATGAAAGAGTTAGGAGAAGGGGTAAAACATTACAGGCTAGTTAAGAGACTTTTGCAAAAATGGTAAAATCCTGAATTAGGGACATGTAGACAGAAATGAAGAGACCCAACAGAACACAGTGGCTGATTGGATGAAGGGGAGCAGAGGAGCTGAGGTCTCACCGCCCCCCGATTTCTGGTGTATAGATGACTAGGTGGATGGGAGACTCATTCCTCCAAGGAAAGGGAAAGGAATGTAGGCTTATGGTAGAAGAAGGTGTAAACTTCAAAGTTCTAAATTCAGTCCCACAACACCAAACGTTAAGTAACTAACATTTCATTGGAAGAAACAGCTGTTTACCATAAGTAATGAAGATCAAATATTTACCTGTTCTTCATTGAGTTTTAATGCTTGTATTTGGGTCTCCAGTGCTTTTATTTGTGCTTCAAGCTGAATTTCTCTTTCTTTTCCATTCTGAAAGAGTTTCTGTGATTCTCGAAGGCTGAGGGCCAAACCATCCTTTTCATCTAGAGTATTTAAAATTTTTATATAAATAATATGTTACTGTAGAGGGACCCTATACTGTAGAGGGACCCTAATTGTCACAATCTCTATCAAATATCAGATCTATATCACATAAATGTTGTAGTATTTAATTCAATTCAGATAATGAAATTCACTTGATTTCGAGAAAACTTCTTAGAAAGGTTTCAAAAACGAATGTGAGTGACACCAAAATTTTTTTTTTTTTTTTTTTTTTTTTTTTTGCAGAACAGGAACCACTCTCTTCAAAAGTCTTAATGTATCCCCTTGAGGACCAAAAGGTCCCCTAACAATCATTTCAGCATTTGTTACTTGAGAAGCTACATAGATATGACAAACACCTGCTAATCGAAGAAGGAATCTGAGGACAAATTACTTTCTATACATACTTGCAATGAACGCTTAAATTCACCTAATCTTATATTCTTACCACATACGTTATTGTAACAGTTCACAAGTTCTCACAAAATAAATTTCATGAGCATTACAGAAAGAGATCTTTTCACTATCAAGTCTGAAATGAGCTGGAGTTCAGTCACAAAATTATTCTACAAAGCAAAGTTCAACACTGACCAAAACTACAGAGAGCATGAAGAGTAAGCAATTATAATTTGAAATCTGTGTTTACACTATGTGCTTCTCCCAGAGATGACTGCATTTTCTCCTTGGCACTCCCAAAGCAGTTCAGGATCACAAACTCTTACTTGGATTAAAACATTAGGCTAATTTGTAGGCTCAGAAAATGTACTGCAAACTAAACACAAGTCTCTTTGGGAATTGGAGGTAAACCATGTAAGGATACAACAATTTTTTAGGATGGAATGCTATCAGCATATTTAAATAATGTTCACTGATCCTAACAGAATAGGAAGAAGGGAAATAATGAGGACCTCAAATCTGGAGAGAAATCCAAGGCAATGGGTCAAAAGTCCTAGATTTTCGTTTCGTGCTGACTAATTCACTCTGAGCCGCTGACCAAGTACGTCAACCTCTCTAAGCTTCTTATTTGAAATGAGATTATTGGAAACAATCTATCTAGCTCAACTGACCTCATACATGACAGCACCCAACAGTTGTCATCTTACCTTTTATTATCAGAAGCTGGTGATTCAGATATCTAATTTGACGTTCGCTTGCATCTAACTTTTCAACTAAATTGTCTAGTTGTCTCTCCTTTGCTTTGTTAAGAACCTGTAGTTGAATAATCTGCATATTTTCTACAGAGTCTGCTTTGGAATTAAAGACAATTTGTTAGATAAAAGCATAGCAAAATATAAATTTGTGGTCATTTAGGACAATGTTTAGGACAATGTTTTTCAAACTGCAAATACAACTCATCAGAGTATCATGAAATCAATTCAGCAGATTGTGACTAGCATTTTTAATAAAAAATGTTACCAAACCAAAACTTGGGTCTGCTCACCCAAGTGTAGTAAAGCCAATCTGCTGACGCCAGGTTCTGGTGAAGGAAAGTGCAGCGTTTATTGTGAGGTGCCGTACAAGAAGTCCAGGACAGCTGATGCTCAGAAAGCCCGAACTCCTTGAATGGCACCTTACAATAATGCTGCACTTTCCCTCACCACAACCCGGTGTCAGTAGATTGGCTTTACTACACTTGGGCGAGCAGACCCAAGTTTTGGTTTGGTAACAAGATTAAATAGAATATATCAGAGTATATCATGTAGTAGAAATCAGTATTATTATGTGAAACTTCTGTTTCATTTACATAATATTTATATAGATAAATATTATAGACCACATCACAATGTAAAAATTGTACTTCTTACTATGGTCACTTCCAGAAAAGTTTGAAAAGTCACTAGTTTGGTGTATAACTCTGAATCGCTACCATTTTGGCTAATGAAAAATAAGTATAGGGAATTCTCTGGTGGTCCAGTGGTTATGACCCCGCGCCTTCACCTCTGAGGGCGTGGGTTCAATCCCTGGTTGGGGAACTAAGATCCTGCAAGCTGTGCGGCATGGCCAGGAAAAAAAAAAAAAAGAAAGAAAAAGAAAAGGAAGTATATATCAATTGCAAAGGAATAGAGTTCCATACTTTCATAAAATTGAAAAAATAAAAGTACATCAACTTCTATAAAACCATTTTCAAAGAAAATTTCTAGACATCCTTCTTAAACTATTTTATTTTAAGCAGGAATGAATGCATATTTATACTGGCACAGAACTGCTGAATTAATAAATTAAAGAATAGATTAATAAAGAATTTTGAGGTCTTCTTTCAGAAACAAAGTCATTTTAAGGACCACTTAAAAATCATTGGGGGAAAAAAAGAAAAACGTGATTTGTAGGGGAAGGATAATCCTTCAACTACACAATGACAAATATTTTTCATTTCCTAAAAGAACAATGCTTCTACATGCTAACAAATAAAACAGTCTTCTGTTTAAAAAAAGACATGGTTAAACCCCCAAAAATTGAAGACTGAAAACTCTGTTACAAGTCAAACTCCTCTTGGGCCTTAGAACAGGGCTAGCCCAGGAATAAACACAGTCTACAAGCCACTCCTCTCTTCAAACTCAATTTTTTAAACTACTGTTACTAAGAAGCTATAATCACTAAATTAGGCACTACCATTAAGTTATTTAATTAACTTCCAAATGTCAAATTTAGGCAAATGTGTAACTGACTTAAACAAAAAATAAATCAATGTGATAAAATGCTGACTGTTAAGGAAGTGATGAAAGGTGATATACGCATAACAACCAGGAGCTATAAATGTAACTGAACACAGCAGAACTGAAAGAGTAACGCCAAGATAT
This sequence comes from Grampus griseus, assembly GCF_964374135.1. Lineage (NCBI taxonomy): Eukaryota > Metazoa > Chordata > Mammalia > Artiodactyla > Delphinidae > Grampus > Grampus griseus. The sequence goes on from NC_139018.1 coordinate 91,857,321, forward strand.
CAGGCCACTGTTGGGATACTTACTTATTTACTCAACTCCAAAACAGTTATGCCATACACACTATCCACTTCCACAAAAACTCAGGAGAAAGAGAGGCTACCCCCGCACATTTGCTGATGACTACCTGGGGGAAAGGGCATTCTGGCCGCCTCCCCCGTAACTATCCTGTAGTCTAAGCATGAGATGGAAGCAGCACCATGAAGTTAGGGCCACTAAGTCCAGTTTTCTCATTGGCACAGTGCCAGAACCCCAGAATATCCAGTATGACTTTCCCCTGCTTCTTAAATGTAAAACAAAGAAAAAACCTGCTGTCACACTCTAGAATCACAGTGGCTCTTCAACACGCACAATAACTGGAAGCCATTTCACATGCCAGAGTATGATAACAAAAGTTGGACATATGAAAACACTGATTCAGGTTAGTCAGGTACAAGTTTGGTTTTGAATGTTTAGATCTCCTCAAAATTTTCTAGTAGCACTTTTCTCATTCATATTGATACATACACTATGTAAAAGAAATTATTTTGGCAAGTGTCACATGACTAAACCTGAGATGTAAGTCTAGTTTTAATTTTGAGTATAAAGTAATTTATATAAGAGTTACCTAATACAGTAAAACTCTAAAAACCAAAAAAAAAATTAAGATAGTGGTTGACTTACATTTCTATATAACGAAAAATCTAAGATTGAAAGGAAAACTAATTTCACTTTCCAAATTAGATTTCAGTTAAAAAAATATATGAAGTTAATGAAGTCTTAACCAAGTAAAATGACTAAAATATAATACAGCTGAGAAAATTTATTTTAATTTTTCATTAAGGAAAATTTCAAATATATAAGAAGGTAGAGAGGAGAATACAATGAATCCCATGAACCTGTCTCCTAGATTCAACGATTGTGAATTCATGGCCAGTCTTGCTTTACCTATATCCCCACCCAAACTTACCCCCCAACAACATGATATTTGAAGTCAGTTCTAGACTTCATTATCAGTTTATTCATTAATACTTCAGAATATATCTCTTAAAATAGGACTCTTTAAAAAAATTCCATTATCATACTTAAAAATAATAATAATTCTTGAACATGCTCAAAGTGCTCAAAGCTCTCCAATTATGTGATTAAGAAATAAATATAAACTTGATACCTACTTTCACTAGCTCCTAAAAATTGCTGTTGCAGGCCTTCAAATGTGTCACTTCCTGTGACGTCCTGGGCTGGTGAGCCATTATTCTGGGCAGAAGACTGATAAGGTTTATATGTCACTTTATATGATTCCAAAGCTTGACAACTGGGACCTTGTGACATACCAAATTGCTATTACAAGATGATAAACGAAATTGACAATTAGGATTTGGTCTTTGCTTCAAAAATTATCTGAATTAGACAACTCAGTTTTGCTATAGAACTTAATTGTGGTACAATTACAAACTTTATACATACATCTTCGCTTAAAAATAGCACTTATTGTTATTTAACACTGTTCGTTGAAAGCCTGCAATTGTACTTTTGAGCATATAATGGGGCCAATTCCATAAATAACACTCAAGAATTCCAGTAAGATTGCAATAACAAGATACATATGCAATATGCATATGCAATAACAAGAACGTGATACAATGCTTCATATGTAATAAATACTCAATAACTTTTGTGGAATGAATAACATTTTATAGAGATGGAAGAGAAAATGACCACCTTAAAAGGACCAGAAAATTATCCTGTCATCAGGTGACACAGAATATCTATTGGCAAAATGAGGCATTCACTGTCATTGAGAAAGTCTAAGAAGAAGCTAACTGCATCCTAAGGCTTTGCTTCATCAAACTCTCCCAGGGAGGAAAAATAAGTGTTTCTTTCCTCAACATTCATCCTGTCTACTGCTATATCATCACAAAACAGATATCAGCTTTGAAGCATTTGACCCAAAATCTGTGATAAGGGTGATGAGGTAGACAATCAAGGTAACTGACTGGTGTCATCTAGGATTAACCGCTTTCAAACTATATCAGGATACCTGAACGTAGCTTTTCACTGGAGCATAGTAAATGGTAGAAGCCAGAAGCAGCAATAAATGGAGATGGCTATTCTTTGACAAACTTGACTTTTAATGTTTAATTGTTTCCACAAAGTCTCTATGTTAAAATTCTCATTTAAGATTACTTAGATTGTAAACAGAAAACAGCATGACTAATTCAGCATGAGCCTGAATAAATGCACTCTCAGCAATATTTGTACTTAAGTCTTACTGTTGCACTTACGAATATTTCTTAATGACACACACACAGCAAATGCGTGTACACACATACACAAATTCTTGAAAGTAAAGTCAAGTTCTTACAATACCTGAAAATGATTCCTTTGAGGATCAGAAAATGTGATTACATTGGTTGGTTGGCTGTTAAATTCCTGCCTCTGACCGCTGGCATATGGCCTAAAGTTTTCAGGAAGGTCATATAAATCAGTCTGTTCATATTCACTCGGAGGGCTATAACCACTACCGCCTTCATCTCCACCTCCTTCAGGATGATACCCAGGATGCTGGTCTTCAGTTCTACTTTGATTCTCTTCCCAGCCGTTGCCCCTTTTCTCTCCAAACACATTCCGAATCTCATTGTAGTCCTATTAGATAACAAGAGTAAAAGAAAAGCACTAAGATCTGTTCCCACCCTCATCAAAGTCATTATCACACCAGATACTTACATTTACACTTGGAGATTTAGGCAGCACTTGATGCTCATTCCAGTTCATCGCCAATTGTTCAGAATGATGTGGTCTTGAGAAAAAATCAATACTTTAGATTAGAGCCTATCATTTATTTGGACATACACATCACAAAGAACCCCAAGATTTTAACGTGTTTTCCCTCCAAACTTCTTCTGAAAGTTTAAGAATTAGTCTACAATTTTACAATCATATCCATTATTATTGCCTGCAAGAGAATCTAAAGAAAAAGACATAGAATTGTGATATACAAGGGAAAGGGATTTGGGGTCCTTACTCTTCCTCTCTGCCATCCTCACTGCAGTCCGAATAGTGGAGTTCGGAGGAGGACAGGTCATCATCATCCAGCATATCGTGAGGAAGGTCTGTGAGTAACTGCTGCAACTGAGACAGGAAGGTCAGCGTCAATATCACATTGGCTTAAACACAAGATGCCAAACCAAAGCTGCCTTGCAACGAGTGATTTTGACTGTAGAAGTCAAAGAAGTTCCTAATTTCTCTATGTAATCAACGTCTTAAATTCCACAGGAATTACGTTCATCATTTCACTTGGGGAACGGGAAACACATAAACATCAGGATTTATATTAGAAGGCTTTACCTTCTTCTACAAAGGTCTTAGATTCAAGTACACATACAACAGGATTTTCAAATTTCTTTAGGCAAACACAGCAAGTCATAATAATGGTACGATCACTGTATCATGTTGTATCATGTTATGGATTCTACCAGTAATCAGACCTGGAGAACTTGACAATCAGACACCCCCTGAGGGAATCTGAGTAGCCAGATGTGCTTTGCCCAGGTGATAAGGGTAGCAGCAGCAGCAGGTGGCCTAGAAGCCCTTAAAAGCTCAATAATGTGATAGAAACCTCTTGGGGAGTGACTAATTGGTAGACATCCGTCCAGTTCCAATGATGAAAAGATATACAATGGTTGGCTCTTATAAACAGTTGAGTAAAAAGAAGCTGTAAGATTCAGGGGGTTACAGATAAAGCACTGTCAAAAGCATGACTCTAAAAGCACATGACTCTGCTCTCCATTTTCCTAGAAAAATTACATCTTTAGTATTCTCTCTTACAACAACTAGATAAATTCACTCAAGTTTCAAGATAAACCGTGATAAAGAGACAAATGAATTGTCTAATTTGTTGAACTTCAATATCTATAAATGTCTTTCTTCAAATCTCAATATAATGGCTTAAAATTTGTAATAATAAGATTCAAATATTATGTCACTAAAGAGTCAACAGACTGCTTGTAATGACTTCTCTTTAAAAGTTAAGCACCAGTTAGATTAGTAAGCTGACCGAGTCCCTCCACAGTGTGTAAATCAATCCTGTAAAATTATGCGATGAGTGAGTTTAAAGATATTAAATACTCTATAAAGCCCTGGAGGAAAAAAAAATGAGCTGCTTCTTAGTCTATGGAAGGTCCCCTCCCCAATTTCTCTGCCATTAGAATAAAAGAAATGAAATGTAGCTATATAACATATCTGGGTATTACATTCATAATCAACAAATGTTCTTAAATAAAATGCATATGGTGAAAGTTAAATAAAAATATTCTAAGAAAGGTCTGAAAGGAATGCCCCAACTGTTAACTGAGTTTTGGTGAAGTCAAATTTGGGAGTGGAAGTGGGGTCCATGAGGTGGGGAAGGGGGACGCTTCCTCACCCACATATTTCTAACATTCACTGGATTGTTTGTTTACAGGTATTCTCAGTCCATTTGGTTCTTTAAAGATGTAACAAGAGAAAAATATTCTAGTCCAATGAAAAGTTATCATGATACTGATATTAACCAAGACCTTGACTTATTGATCACTTGCTCACAAAGGTAACTGAAAAATCATTTTGAGAATTAGCTGTATTAGAGTTGATCCAAAGATATAAAGAATAAGAAACACTAAAAACAAAACAGAACACATCAACATATCAGTATACCACATGTGACTAAAGAGAAAGGTAACAAAATGATTTCACAAAGAAACAAAATTCACTAAGAAAAAAAAATCTATGAGATATTTACGGAAAAAAAAGAGTATACCCACGTATAACACAGGGAAAAAAACCAAAATGAATGTTTTGTACTTACATCACGTAAGGACTCCTGTACAGAAAGAATATTTTCTTCTAAACCTTCAGTTAGGTTAAGTACATAGCCTTATAGTTTAGAGGAACCTTGACAGGCACATCTAAACAGTACATTTTTCCCCCCTCACAGAGACAGAAAAAGCTACACAATAATTAAGCAGTTCTTGTAGCTTTCTTTGTGACACCACAAAATTAATCAAACTGGCATCAGTGGAGGAAGATTAATTTGAGCATAAGCAGTAAGTTCATCAAAATGGTTCTGGATCCACAGGTAAACTTATCAAGTAGCAAAATAATCCCTACTGTATTTAGTGTTTTATAGAATATTTTACACCTGTACTAACATTTTTAAATCATTTCATTCACATTCAAAAAATTTCTCCATCAAGTTCTTTGGCATAGCTGGGCCATATTCCTTGGTTTCCATAACTTTGAGGGCAGAGAGAAGCCATTCAGAACAAAATCCCAGGCCCCCCAGGCTTCCATTCCTGGGATCAAAGTGTACCCTCCTCATATAGACTGTCAAATAGATTTTTCTTTGGGTCATTGAACCTTGTGCCATGAAACACAAAATTACAATATCAACTTACACATGTTACAAAACAGAGAATTTTAGAAACTAAATTTTCCTCATTAAAGATCCACCAGACTACCAAATATGGATTCAAAGACAATGATAGCAATTCTTATAAATGGCAAGATTTAATTCCACTCATCACATTTGGAAGAAATACTGCTTTTTGGTTGCAAATGCAATCTTCTTGGTGGGATATTATTGAATATCAGCTGAGTTTAATAATTAAAGAGATACCTTCCCTAGAAAAAAGATAATTTACCATTGCTAAGGCGCCTACTGAAATGCATTCTAAACTATTCTATAAACTCCTCTCCCTTTACTACTTCATGTGTTCCCGAAAAATAAAGAAAAAAATGAGGGCATTTTACTCAAAGAATTTCAGCAACAAAACACTTTACAATAACCCACATAGAACATCCAAAAAGCCTAGTTTAAGGGGAATGTCAAACGGAGAACATGTAAACTTTTCGTTGGGATTCTTCGGCTTTAATTAACTAAACAGACTGTCTTCAGAGTCTATAATCCTTGATATTCATGAAAGCAAGAGTTCTCAGATTACAAACCATACAATACATCTTCTCCCCAGAGAAGAGCAGCAAATGGAGTGGTCAACATTCATCTGTGTTTTGAACAGGTTACCCAACAAGTACACTGATGAAAAGATCCTGATATTTTAAAATATGAATTATTAAATAATGCTTTCATGGATACACACCAAGTAGAATCTTCATTTTAGCCTCACAGCCAAGTTAAAAACATCCTTGAAAAGGCCCAACATGGGACTGGCAAAGGGCCAAAAACCTTGACAGCTAGAGCTTTAGTCTATGAATTACACTATGCATGGAATTTTTTTTTAACCCATTCCATTAGTTATAACAAATTTTACAATGTTAGTGGGGAAGACTTTGCCTAGATTGCCACACATCTGAAAAAGAAACATGGCAACATTTACTAGACAAATACCTGCTACACTGCAGGTGACACGTAATAGAACTTTAGGCCTGGAATGAACACTGGAGCTCCTCCAAGCCAAACCTCTCCTTCTAAATGTGAGCACACCAAGGCCCAGAGAAGGTCAGGGGCATGCCCATGAAAGTGAGAGTTACAGTCCCACGGGCAGCACCGGAACCTGAATCTCTCCATTCCCACTCCTATCTTCTTCCACATGACATTCAGTCAGTCACTGGAAGACAAGCTTCTACCTGTCTGTATACGAGCAAGCGTCAGTCTGGCAGAGAGAGTTCAGTGTTTTTGTCCCCACTGTGACAGTCTCTAAAAATACCTATATATTATGGGAAACAGTTCAAAGGCACAATCGAGATAAAGTATAAGAAATTGCTAAAAGAAAACAGAATATGACAGGAACAAAAAAATACAATATGAACACTCAACCATTTGTTTCTTTGCTTTTCTTACGTGACGACAAGAAAATTCCACTAAATAAGTCAAATAATATTGTATAAAATGTAAACAAATGCTAGCCTTACAACTCCCCCTAGTGGGGACAAAATATCAAAAATGTTTCCAGAAGTAACATCAAACAAGGCAGTTAAAAGTGGAAGAAAGGCTATGCAATAGAAAGCCTAACCTCTAAAATACACAATTCCAAGCTCAATTGAGCTTATTATTCTACTAGAGAAGTACTGATATAAAAACTAAGAGAGACTCAAATCAGTATTCCCAGGTGCAAGTGTCTGTCTGCCATCTGCTACTCAAACCGCTTACCTTTCTACTCAAGATCATTTTGCAGGCTTCAAATAATATTGTCACTCAATGAAGGATCATCAGCAAGTATTATCTTGATAAGCACAGATTACTAAGTACTTCTGCCCCAAACCACCAGCTCCAAAATACATACTTACATACATAATTTTACCATCTAGAACCAAGCAATAATCCCAGAGCTACTTCTGGTGACACTGCAGAAAGTACAGGTACACACCAGCAAACTATGAGATCCCAAGTGATACTCAGCCTTAAACTGTGGCTTTATCAGTAACTTTGAAGCTTACAGCAACTGCAGTGACAACAACAACTATATGTCTGTAATATTCAATGATGAAATTGCAAAGTATAGTAACTTTAGGTGAAAAATATTTTGCAAAATCATATTGTTACATTATGAATGAGTTAATGAAAAAACTTTTGAAGTCCTCTTCTCTGGGCCAGCTTTACAAGTAGCAGTTTGCCTAGAGTACTTTGGATGAGGTCTACTTAGTAGATGTCCTTCTTGTTACATCAGCAGTTCTCAAAGTAACGTGCTCCAAGAAGTTGTGAGGAAAATGAGTGATATGAATATTAATTACTATGATACTATATCTCCATGGTATTCTCACCCTTTCTCACCTGCACCCTAATTTGCTCTGTTTACTGTGGAGGAGATGGAGTTTCCGGTGAAACACTGGGTGAGGCTGTGGGTTATGCATTTCTTTGCTATGCCTTGGAACACAGTGGTCAAGTTTTTACCAACAGACCATTTAGAACTGTAGCGACTTAGAAATAATTATAGTGCCTTACTTTTCTGCAAAATTCTTGGAGGTTGTCTCAAAATATGGGTCTATCTGTAGTGGTCTGTGGCTTGCGATTCCACTGGTCTAAATGTCCTCTGAATACTGAATCACTTTACTAAATCCTTTCCCTTTCCGAAGATTAAATGCATTCTCCATTTACTCTTCAATGCAAACAATGGAGGGAATAGAAACGCAAAAGTCCAGATCATCACTGCAGAGCTGCTAATTAGGATGGCATGGAGGTTGGAATTTCACTATGGCTTATTCACTGACTTATGGGCAAGTGTGGACAACACCCCAGCTGATCCCAAAGCAGCCAAACGGAACAGTTTGGTAAAGCATATTGTATTAGCAACTGGCCATTCACACTAGATGGTCAAAATCAGGATTATTCTGCCATTTACAGAGAGGGGATCTCACAAATCCTTAGCAGGGTAGCCTATGAGTCAGAAACGGCCTGCTTGGCCAGCTCTACAGCCCATCCTTGTGATGCAAGCATTCCACCTACATAAATGAATTAAATACAAAGCGATTCATTAAGTAGAGAAAGCAATGTGTATTAGCCTACTACTAACACTAAATCCACCTGGCAATCCCAAAGCTACCAACCAGGCAGGCATGAAAAGACCGTTCTTTTCTTTAACCACTTAAGGCTGTAAACTATTCTGTTCTCGTAGGGTCAGGGAGACTGAGGAAGTGGAAAAGGCTTCTGGATATGAAAACGAACTTAGGTGTGATCAGCCAATTTATTATTTTAACTTGCTTTGACAAAACATACACACAGCTGAATTTTTATGAATAGTTCTGAATTTTACTGCTGAAACTCTCTAACCTCTGATCTCACTTCTTCCCTTGTAGCAATTTTTTTTAAAAAAGGTAAAAATACTTTTTACTAACATGAAACAATTTTTATTAATATGACCCATAATCATCACATTAGAGTCAAGTTAGCTAAATATTCTTTTCTTCCACTCTGCTAGAAACACTCATTCTTAGATACTTCACCTCTTAAGAGCACCTTTTACTCTGGAAATTCCCTACCCTACCCCAGCACATAATCTACCAAGAAGTGATCCCACTGGCTATCGTCCATAGCAGCGGGCCCCAGCCCGCTTTGGCACCAGGGACTGGTTTTATGGAAGACAATTTTTCCATGGAGCGGGTGGTGGCGGGGAGTGGTCCAGGTGGTAATGTGGGTGATGGGGGATGATGAGGAGTGGCAGATGAAGCTTCGTCTGCTGTTCCGCTGCTCACCTCCTGCTGTACAGCCCGGTTCCTAACAGGTCATGGACCAGTACCAGTCCACAGCCTGGGGATTGAGGACCCCTGTTCTATATCATCTAGAATTTACTGCCTCCTTAACTAATACCCCCTTTAAAACTTTCACCACACAACACACCTGGCAGTACGTTCTCTCTAATACCCTACCCATCTTTTCCAATGAAAAAAATCACCTGTCATATTATGTTTTCTCCTTCTTTAAAATCTACTATAGTAACAACTTAAACTGATCCTCTCAAAAATCCCAGTAGCTAAATTACAGTGAACTACCCAAAAGCCATCAAGGTAGTGAAAACCTCATGCTGTGAGTTCACAAAGTAACAGAAAATCCTCACGCCCCACCCTTGCCACCAACAATTGTTGGTGAAGGCCCCTGTCAAAATCCAGAAACCCTGGAAAGAGTCACAAACTCCAGTGCCCTCAGTGACTTGGCAGAGAATTTACAAGAATGAAGCTGGCAGGTCCAAGTGCACAAGCCCATGTCAGGAGGGGGTGGGGGGGCGGGAGGGACTGTGGCCAGCTCGGACGGGAGAGCCACTGCCCAGCTCCAGCCCACTTGCTGCCATGTGCAGACACACGCCACATGTGGCCCAGGCTTAGGATGTTTCAAGACAGGTCAGAAATTCTGGATTACTACATGAAATTTTCTAATCTTTAAATACAGATTCAATTTTTTAAAAACACTGTGCAACGAAACAATACATGTCTATGGACAAAATCCACTCAGAGACAGATGCCAGCTTTCTGTCTCTACCCTAACTCTACTGCCAGCCACGTGGGCAACTGACCCTACTCTTTGCTTCCTATTAATACAAATGGTCCACGGGGACTCTTAATAAGAATTACTTTACATATTAGAAAATGGGTCATATGATGGAAGCAAACTAAGTGTGCATCGACAGATGAATGGATAAAGATGGGATGTATGTACCCAATGGAATATTCCTAAGCCATAAAAAAGAATGAAATAATGCCATTTGCAACAACATGGATGGACCTAGAGATTATCATACTAAGTGAAGTAAGTCAGACAGAGAAAGACAAATATCATATGATATCACTTATATGTGGAATCTAGAAAAATGATACAAAGGAACTTATTTACAAAACAGAAATAGACTCACGGACATAGAAAACAAACTCATGTGAGGAGGAACCAAGATGGCGGAGTAGAAGGATGTGCTCTCACTCCCCCTTGCGAGAACACCAGAATCACAACTAGCTGCTGGACAATCATCGACAGGAAGACACTGGAACTCACCAAAAAAAGATACCCCACATCCAAAGACAAAGGAGAAACCACACTGAGATGGTAGGAGGGGCGCAATCACAGTAAAATCAAATCCCATAACTGGTGGGTGGGTGACTCACAGACTAGCGAACACTTATACCACAGAAGTCCACCCACTGGAGAGAAGGTTCTGAGCCCCATGTCAGGCTTCCCAACCTGGGGGTCCGGCAACAGGAGGAGGAATTCCTAGAGAATCAGACTTTGAAGGCTAGTGGGAACTGACTGCAGGACTTCAACAGGACTGGGGGAAACAGAGACTCCACTCTTGGAGGGAACACACAAAGTAGCGTGCACATCGGGACCCAGGGGAAGGAGTAGTGACCCCAGGGGAGACTGAACCAGACCTACCTGCTAGTGTTGGAGGGTCTCCTGCAGAGGCAGGGGGTACCTCTTTTTCACCATGGGGACAAGGACACTGGCAGCAGAAGTTCTGGGAAATACTCCTTGGTGTGAGCCCTCCCAGAGTCTGTCATTAGCCCCACCAAAGAGCCCAAGTAGGCTCCAGTGTTGGGTAGCCTCAGGCAAAACAACCAAGAGGGAGGGAACCCAGCACCATGCATCAGCAGTCAAGCAGATTAAAGTTTTACTGAGCTCTGCTCACCAGAGCAACAGTCAGCTGTACCCACCACCAGTCCCTCCCATCAAGCCCCTTAGATAGCCTCATCCACCAGAGGGCAGACAGCAGAAGCAAGAAGAACTACAGTCTTGCAGCCTGTGGAATAAAAACAACATTCACAGAAAGATAGACAAGATGAAAAGGCAGAGGGCTATATACCAGATGAAGGAACAAGATAAAACCCCAGAAAAACAACTAAATGAAGTGGAGATAGGCAACCTTCCAGAAAAAGAATTCAGAATAATGATAGTGAAGATGATCCAGGACCTCGGAAAAAGAATGGAGGCAGAGATCAAGAAGATGCAAGGAATATTTACCAAAGACCTTGAAGAATTAAAGAACAAACAAACATAGACGAACAATACAATAACTGAAATGAAAACTACACTAGAATGAATCAACAGCAGAATAACTGAGGCAGAAGAATGGATAAGTGACCTGGAAGACAGAATGGTGGAATTCACTGCTGTGGAACAGAATAAAGAAAAAAGAATGAAAAGAAATGAAGACAGCCTAAGAGACCTCTGGGACAACATTAAACTCAACAACATTCGCATTACAGGGGTCCCAGAAGGAAAAGAGAGAGAGAAAGGACCAGAGAAAATATTTAAAGAGATTATAGTTGAAAACTTCCCTAACATGGGAAAGGAAAGAGCCACCCAAGTCCAGGAAGCTCAGAGAGTCCCATACATGATAAACCCAAGGAGAAACATGCCGAGACACACAGTAATCAACTTGGCAAAAAATTAAAGACAAAGAAAAATTATTGAAAGCAGCAAGGGAAAAATGACAAATAACATACAAGGGAACTCCCATAAGGTTAACAGCTGATTTCTCAACAGAAACTCTACAAGCCAGAAGGGAGGGGCACGATATACTTAAAGTGATGAAAGGGAAGAACCTACAACCAAGATTACTCTACCTGGCAAGGATCTCATTCAGATTCAATGGAGAAATCAAAAGCTTTACAGACAAGCATAAGCTAAGAGAATTCAGCACCACCAAACCAGCTCTACAACAAATGCTAAAAGGAACTTCTCTAAGTGGGAAACACAAGAGAAGAAAAGGACCTACAAAAACAAACCCAAAACAACTAAGAAAATGGTCACAGGAACATACATATCGATAATTACCTTAAAGGTGAATGGATTATATGCTCCAACCAAAAGACACAGGCTTGCTGAATGGATACAAAAACAAGTCCCATACATATGCTGTCTACAAGAAACCCACTTCAGACCTAGGGACACATACAGACTGAAAGTGAGGGGATGGAAAAAGATATTCCATGCAAATCGAAATCAAAAGAAAGCTGGAGTAGCTATATTCATATCAGATAAAATAGACTTTAAAATAAAGAATGTTACAAGAGACAAGGAAGGACACTACATAATGATCAAGGGATCAATCCGAGAAGAAGATATAGCAATTACAAATATATATGCACCCAACAGAGGAGCACCTCAATACACAAGGCAACTGCTAACAGCTATAAAAGAGGAAATCGGCAGTAACACAATAATAGTGGGGGACTTTAACACGTCACTTACAGCAATGGACAGATCATCCAAAATGAAAATACATAAGGAAACAGAAGCTTTAAATGACACAACAGTCAAGATAGATTTAATTGATATTTATAGGACATTCCATCCAAAAACAGCAGATTACACTTTCTTCTCAAGTGTGCACTGAACATTGTCCAGGATAGACCACATCTTGGGTCACAAATCAACCCTCAGTAAATTTAAGAAAATTGAAATCATATCAAACACCTTTTCTGACCACAATGCTATGAGATTAGAAATCAATTACAGGGCAAAAAACGTAAAAAACACAAACACATGGAGGCTAAGCAATATATTACTAAATAACCAAGAGATCACTGAAGAAATCAAAGAGGACATCAAAAACTACCTAGAGACAAATGACAATGAAAACACGACGACCCAAAACCTATGGGACGCAGCAAAAGCAGTTCTAAGAGAGAAGTTTATAGCTATACAAGCCTACCTCAAGAAACAAGAAAAATCTCAAGTAAACAATGACAAATAACAAATAACCTTACACCTAAGGGAACTAGAGAAAGAAGAACAAACAAAACACAAAGTTAGCAGAATGAAATCATAAAGATCAGAGCAGAAATAAATGAAATAGAAACAAAGAAAACAATAGCAAAGATCAATAAAACTAAAAGCTGGTTCTTTGAGAAGATAAACAAAATTGATAAACCATTAGCCAGACTCATCAAGAAAAAGAGGAAGAGGACTCAAATCAATAAAATTAGAAATGAAAAAGGAGAAGTTACAACAGACACCGCAGAAATACAAAGCATCCTAAGAGACTACTACAAGCAACGCTATGCCAATAAAATGGACAACCTGGAAGAAATGGACAAATTCTTAGAAAGGTATAACCTTCCAAGACTGAACCAGGAAACAGAAAATATGAACAGACCAATCACAAGTAATGAAATTGAAACTGTGATTAAAAATCTTCCAACAAACAAAAGTCCAGGACCAGATGGCTTCACAGGTGAACTCTATCAAACAACTAGAGAAGAGCTAACACCCATCCTTCTCAAACTCTCCCAAAAAATTGCACAGGAAGGAAAACTCCCAAACTCATTCTATGAGGCCACCATCATCCTGATACCAAAAACAGACAAAGACACTATAAAAAAAGAAAATTACAGACCAATATCACTGATGAATATAGATGCAAAAATCCTCAACAAAATACTAGCAAACAGAATCCAACAACACATTAGAAGGATCATACACCACGATCTAGTGGGATTTATCCCAGGGATGCAAGGATTCTTCAGTATACGCAAATCAATCAATGTGATACACCATATTAACAAACTGAAGAATAAAAACCATATGATCATCTCAATAGATGCAGAAAAAGCTTTTGACAAAATTCAACACCCATTTATCATAAAAAGACTCCAGAAAGTGGGCATAGAGGGAACCTACCTCAACATAATAAAGGCCATATATGACAAACCCACAGCAAACATCATTCTCAATGGTGAAAAACTGAAAGCATTTCCTCTAAGGTCAGGAAAAAGACAAGGATGTCCACTTTCACCACTATTATTCAACATAGCTTTGGAAGTGCTAGCTACAGCAATCAGAGAAGAAAAAGAAATAAAAGGAATACGAATTGGAAAAGAAGAAGTAAAACTGTCATTCTTCGCAGATGACATGATACTATACATAGAGAACCTAAAGATGCCACCAGAAAACTACTAGAGCTAATCTATGAATTTGGTAAAGTAGCAGGATACAAAATTAATGCACAGAAATCTCTTGCATTCCTATATACTAATGATGAAAAATCTGAAAGAGAAATTATGGAAACACTCCCATTTACCATTGCAACAAAAAGAATAAAATACCTAGGAATAAACCTACCTAGGGAGACAAAAGACCTGTATGCAGAAAACTATAAGACACTGATGAAAGAAATTAAAGATGATACCAACAGATATACCATGTTCTTGGATTGGAAGAATCAATATTGTGAAAATGACTCTACTACCCAAAGCAATCTGCAGATTCAATGCAATCCCTATCAAATTACCATTGGCATTTTTTATGGAACTAGAACAAATCATCTTAAAATTTGTATGGAGACAAAAAGACTCTGAATAGCAAAAGCAGTCTTGAGGGAAAAAAACAGAGCTGGAGGAATCAGACTCCTTGACTTCAGACTATACTACAAAGCTACAGTAATCAAGACAATATGGTACTGGGACAAAAAGAGAAACACAGATCAATGGAACAAGATAGAAAGCCCAGAGATAAACCCACGGACCTATGGTCAACTAATCTATGACAAAGGAGGCAAGGACATACAATAGAGAAAAGACAGTCTCTTCAATACGTGGTGCTGGGAACACTGGACAGCTACGTGTAAAAGAATGAAAATAGAACACTCCCTAACACCATACACAAAAATAAACTCAAAATATATTAAAGACCTAAATGTAAGACCGGACACTATAAAACTCTTAGAGGAAAACATAGGAAGAACACTCTTTGACATAAATCACAGCAAGATCTTTTTTGATCCACCTCCTAGAGTAATGGAAATAAAAACAAAAATAAACAAATGGGACCTAATGAAACTTCAAAGCTTTTACACAGCTAAGGAAACCATAAACAAGGCAAAAAGACAACCCTCAGAATGGGAAAAAATATTTGCAAATGAATCAACAAAGGATTAATCTCCAAAATATATAAACATCTCATGCAGCTCAATATTAAAGAAACAAACAACCCAATCCAAGAATTGGCAGATCTAAATAGACATTTCTCCAAAGAAGACATACAGATGGCCAAGAAGCACACGGAAAGCTGCTCAACATCACTAATTATTAGAGAAGTGCAATCAAAACTACAATGAGGTATCACCTCACACCTGTTAGAATGGACATCATCAGAAAATCTACAAACAACAATTGCTGGAGAGGGTGCGGAGAAAAGGGAACCCTCTTGCACTGTTGGTAGGAATGTAAATTGATACAGCCACTATGGAAAACAGTACAGAGGGTCCTTAAAAAACTAAAAATAGAATTACCATATGAGCCAGCAATCCCACTACTGGGTATATACCCAGAGAAAACCATAATTCAAAAAGACACATGCACCCCAATGTTTACTGCAGCACTATTTACAATAGCCAGGTCATGGAAGCAACCTAAATGCCCATCGACAGAGGAATGGATAAAGAAGTTGAGGTACATATATACAATGGAATATTACTCAGCCATAAAAAGGAACGAAATTGAGTCATTTGTTGAGATGTGGACGGATCTAGAAACTGTCATACAGAGTGAAGTCAGTCAGAAAGAGAAAAACAAATATCGTATATTAACGCATGTATGTGGAACCTAGAAAAGTGGTACAGATGAACCGGTTTGCAGGGCAGGAGTTGAGACCGAGATGTAGAGAACAAATGTATGGACACCAAGGGGTGAAAACCATGGTGGGGTGGGAATGGTGGTGTGATGAATTGGGTGATTGGGATTGACATGTATACACTGATGTGTATAAAATTGATGACTAATAAGAACCTGCAGTATAAAAAAACAAACAAACCAAAAAAACAACTAATACTAAACTTTCTTTGGGTTATTTGTATGAAATATGTTAATATAAATGTTTCAGACATTACATAAAACTTCTAAAAATCTTAAATGTTCTGGTATAATGTTATAAGTCATAATTCTAGTTATTACTTTAAAATGTATATCTCAGAAATAACTAAATTTCTTTGTCAATTGCATTATTATGAACTTTCATCAAACCTTTAACTGTGGTCATTTTTTAGTCGTTTGTCATTTACAGACAGTTCTGGGTGTACTCTGATGCTTTTGCAAGTATGTTCCTATAAAAGGGTTTCATCTTCAAGGAATTCATGGAAAAGACTCTGACAAGTACAGGTTTCTGGTAACTGACTATACTGCTGAACTAAATGAATAAGCATTTTCAGAACTGTAATGGAAAACTGATGAACTCATAAAAGTGCTAACAAAAGATCAAGATAAAAAAAATTAATTACATGGGACTGAGTGAACTGATGAGGATGATAACTTTTGTGACTTTCTGTTTGAATAAAAAAAAAATATCCCACAAGGACTCAGAGGCAAAAAATATACAAATCAATTTTCACTGCAAAGTAAAGGAGCTGTTACAGTGGAGGATTCCTGGACTGAATATCAATATTATGACACAGTATGAGTGTGTTTCGTGTTTGGTATTTGCAATCGTTGCTTTTGTTGTGGTCGTCCATTTACAAGGCTTGGTGTCAGTCTATTTATCTCTTGTAAAAATAAAATACAGTGTGTGTGTGTGAGAGAGAAAAAAAAAAGAAGCCACCCAGAATTGGCCTAAAAATATAGAAAGAAAGAAAGAGAACTTATGGTTACCAATGGGGAAAGGGGGGAGGGATAAATTAGGAGTTTGGGATTAACACATATACACTACTATATAAAATCGATAACCAACAAGGACCTACTGTGTAACACATGGAACTATACTCAATATCTTGTAATAACCTATAATAGAAAAGAACCTAAAAAAGAATATATATATATATATATAAAACTGAATCTCTTTGCTGTACAACTGAAATGAACACAACATTGTAAGTCAACTATATTTCAATAAAAAATTTTAAAAACACCTGAAAAAACAAATGGGTCACAGCAACATTCAGTGCAAAAGCAGCCTGTTATCGCAGTCAATCAAGAAATCTGACTCAAACTAAAAACAATCATAACAAGCAAGTTGATTCCCACCAGCTGCTACTATTACTACTGGGCCAAGGATTTCGTTACACACACACACACACACACACACACACACACACACACACACACACACAAATGATCTCCTCCTTACTCCTTTTCTCCTGTAATCTCGTTGCACAACACAGCATTCAGGAAGATCTTTCAAATATACGGTCAGATAGCACTTCCCTGCTTAAAATCCTCCACTGGCTTCCCACTGCCCCTAGGATAAAATACAAACACCCTCCCTTGACGCGCCGTGACCGGGCCCAGACCACCTCTTCCCCGCCTCCACCACTCACCCCTCGCTCACACAGTCCCGATACCACAGCCTTCTGGCTGCTTCACAGATATGCAGGGTCTGCTGCCTACTTCCAGGCTTTACACTGGTTGTGTCCGAGCCTAGGGCATCCTTCCCGGGCTTCTGTGAGGCTGCTCCCTCTCGTGAGTCAAGGCTCAGCTCGAACATTTCCTCCTCCGAGAGGTCTTCCCTCACCAGTTCCTGGCTGGTTGCCTTAATATCACCTTACCCTGTCTCCCTGTTACTTGTCAGTGCTAAATCAGCCCTCACACAGATTGCTTTACTCGCCTGTTATTTTGTTCACCGGCGGCCCCCACGCGGATGCAGGCTACCCGAAGCAAGGGAACCTGCTGGGCTCGCCCATGCGAGTAGGCCTCTGCCCCAAGACCGACCGCTACCTCCTAAATGAAAAGCGCTTCAGCAATCTAACCATCTGTCTAGGGCGTCGTACACAGTTATGTTTCATTCTTGTCCAAAAGAAGGAAGCATTCCACTCATCTACCTTTCAAAAGTCCAGATGCTGATCAAGTTTTGGGGCTTTGGGAATAAAAAGAACCATAAATCCTTCAAAATGACACAAAATGATGTAATTTTGGTCAGGATATAAAATTGTTTAAGATTGGGTTTAGAATTCTTTTTCTGAATAACTTACCTCTTTCTCCCTTTCATAGTCTTCTTTGTCATATTCTTCATCTTCATTTTGCGTCTGCAGTGCCACACTGCCGAAGTCTAGTGACATGGTCCTCCTGCGGGAACAGAAAGATGTTTGGTTTCTAAATAGCCCAGAAAATCTCCCCAGACCAAACTACATAAGAGATGCCATACACAAAAAGACAGGAGCAGCTGGGGAGAAGATAGATGTAACTAATGTATGACAAATGGTTAGTATTCCAACTATAAAGAAAGTTCTTACAAATTAATCATGATTCACAGAAAATAGCTGTTATGACAGAAATTCATGAAAATGAGAAAATGCCCAAAGCTAATAAACCTATAACTAGACCTTTCTAGTGGTCTGGAAAGAATAACTCAAACAGTAAGATTTTTGTCCACACACAAAAATAATAATAATGAACCAGGAATATGCCAAAACATACAAATTTTAAGAATACGCTCAAAGTTTCTAATTTGATGTATTAAAGATGGCACAGGTAGCATCCTCCACAACTTGCTTCATCTTCTGAATATCACAAATCCAAACGTCATGCTTTTCAGAAAGAGAGCCACTAAATCCTGAGTTAATGATTGCTCCCAAAAAAACATTTACAATCCAGTAAACTCCACAGAGCACACAACAAAAATATGTGTTAGGACGTTCCTGGTGGTGCAGTGGTTAAGAATCCGCCTACCAATGCAGGGGACACAAGTTCAAGCCCTGGTCCAGGAATATCCCACATGCTGCTAAACAACTAAGCCCATGCGCCACAGCTACTGAGCCTGTGCTCTAGAGCCCACAAGCCACAACTACTGGGCCTGCATGCCACAACTACTGAAGCCCGTGCGCCTAGAGCCCGTGCTCTGCAACAAGAGAAGCCATCAGAATGAGAAGCCCGCGCACCACAACGAAGAGTAGCTCCCGCTCGCTGCAACTAGAGAAAGCCCTCACACAGTAACGAAGATCCAACACAGCCAAAAATAAATTTAAAACATATATATATATGGATATGTGTTAAATGTCCTGCTCTTAAGCTTGATAAAATCAAGTTCTAGCAAAAAAATACTCAGGAAAAACAGAAGTGAAGGATGTGAAGCTATGACACTGTCCCAAAGCAGCAGCAAGACTTCCCTGGAGAATGGTCACTGCTGTGGCAGAAGCAGCAGCAGGAAATGGGTTTTCAAGTACTTACGGTCAAAAGACTGCTAATGATTTGAATTATGCTTAGGGATCCTGACACTACACAGAAACTACCCAGAATTTCAAAACTGAACAATCCTGACAAAAAAGTAGGCAAGCATCATCAATTACACAGCCTAATGCTGTCCTCTATTCAGCCCACTCTTGTGCATGCCAATGAAATGCACTTTGATGTGAGGCTGGGCCACAGATCATACACTCACTTTTCAGGCTCTAAAATGTCATTAAACTGGAAGTGGAATGAGAAGCATACACCTGGCAATCCAAACATATTTTACCATAAAGAACTTACCTCCCTCGTGTTGACAGTAGAGAACTAACATCACAAACTTTTATGTAAGCCAATAGCTCTATATCAAAAGATATTCCTCTTCATCAGCTCTAAGGTGCCCTTGATGGTATGACACAGTTCTGGTCTGTACCACTAAGAAAAAGATGTGGCCAATTAAATCATGACATATCATTAACTTTAAAATGCAGCCTCTTTGTAGATGTTAAAATGTGAAAAGAAGGGAGCTCCCAGGCGGTCCAGTGGTTAGAACTTGGCGCTTTCACTGCCGTGACCTGGGTTCAATCCCTAGTCGGGGAATTAAGATCCTGCAAGCCACACGGAGCGGCAAAAAACAAAAGTGAAAAGAAAATGTGCACATTATAATAGATGAAATATGGTATTACAGATTAACACAAATATGAATTTCAATGCTGAAAATCCCCATAAGTTTTAGTTTGTTTTACAAGGACTGTTTCTCGGCCAAACTCTAATTTGCAGTCCACCTTCTTTATCCCTCCCCTCTCTGATCGCTCCCTACACCCAACCCATCCCTTTTAATTCTATGAATTCAGACTCCTCACATCAATGAAACCCTTCCAGCCTCTGCTTCTTAGACCAGACCTGCTCCTTTCTGTTCTTGTGCCAGGGCTACATGGAGGAAGGGACACACGCACTCCTTCACTGAGAGGTGAAATAGAGAGGCTTGGGGACTCTAAACCTTGTCTCCACCCAGCAGCTACAAGAAACCTCCTGTATACCAGCATAAGATGGATACCTGAATATGGTAAAGAGCCTACAATGTAGCTGAAATGGTGAGGGAAAAACAGTAACACAAGCTCATGTCTCTAGGGTTTTTTCACTACTTCAAGTGAACATCAAGTCTATAGAATCTATAGATTATGAAAATACAAGCCCATGTAAATGCTTGCTCCTTAAAAGAAAGGCAATTAAGCTGGACCTTAAAGATATCCCTGAATTCTCCAGGCAGAAATATCTTTCCTGCTTCTAATTCTTATGACATTTTCCACCTTTCCCTGAATTTTATAGTTAAAGCCAGAATAGGGAATTTGGGTTAATTTCCCTTTTATTAAGTAAAAGGAGGGAGGGTTGTTTTTTTTTTCCAACACTTCACCAATCTGCCATCCATCAATTCCTGTTGAATACTGAAAAAGAACATTAAGATTTACAAGAGCTTATTGCTAAATACAGTTATTTTAAATAAAGAACTACTTTTTCTCAGATAGAGAATAATGAATTCTACAAGGTGTTTTCATTTTTTTTTAATAAAGTCTAGTTTTCTCTTTTTTTGGCTGCACAGCATGCAGGATCTTAGTTCCCAAACCAAGGATTGAAGCCAGGCCCTTAGCAGTGAAAGTGCGGAGTCTTAACCACTGGACCGCCAGGGAATTCCCTATTTTCATTTTTATGTGAATAAAATGTAAAAGACAAAACTATCTTTTTTTTGAATGGCATTTTAAATCCAAACCATGTCATTAAAGAAGAAATCTGAAAATATCTGAAAGAACAAACTCTCTCCACTGGGAGGAAAGGGTACACATTAGCTTTCCTTCTGAAAAGTGCAAATTACCAGAGACCATAAGAAATTATTTTAGGCATTAAGGGAAATTTGATAAACTTACTGTGGCTTAAAAAACAAAGAGGGAGACTAAAAAGGTAATTAGTATTTAACTAAAATTTAAAATAAAAGCTAATGCTTTTCTTCTGCTTATTAATCGCTACTGATTACTGCTATCAGAGACTTTACTATAATATTCAGAACAATAAAACAGGCTGCTTAAATTTAAAAGAAAAAACTAGCAAGATAATAAACCCAGAAGCCATAAAGGAAAAACTTGACGGAAACTTATACACACATACAAAAAGAAACTGTATATGGCCAAAACAATCATTAGCAAGTCAAATATTATGTATAAAAAAAAACATCATCAAAGGGTAAAATAATAATGAGAAAGAGACTTGCAAAACACAAGAGAAAGTCCCAATATACAATTCTCACAAAGAAATGAGAAAAAGACAACTCAATTTAAAATGGGCAACTGATACATTTCATTAAAAAAAAAAGAGGGCTTCCCTGGTGGCGCAGTGGTTGAGAGTCTGCCTGCCGATGCAGGGGACACGGGTTCGTGCCCGGGTCTGGGAAGATCCCACATGCTGCGGAGCGGCTGGGCCCGTGAGCCATGGACGCTGAGCCTGCGCGTTCGGAGCTTGTGCTCCGTAATGGGAGAGGCCACAACAGTGAGAGGCCCGCATACCGCAAAAAAAAAAAAAAAAAAAAAAAAAAAAAAAAAAAAAGAAATGCAAATGCTCAACAAACTTGAAAAGATGCTTAATCTCACAAAGAATTCAAAGCGCCATTTAAACAATGAAATATGATTTTCAACCACTAAATTAAAAAAAAACACATGATAATAGCTAGTGGTGGCTATTTTTTTTTAATTATTTTATTTATTTCTGGCTTCACTGGGTCTTTGTTGCTGCATGCGGGCTTTTCTCTAGTTGCGGGCTACTCTTCGTTGTGGTGCGCGGGCTTACTGCTGTGGCTTCTCTTGTTGCGGAGCACCGGCTCTAGGCACACGGGCTTCAGGAGTTGTGGCATGCAAGCTCAGTAGTTGTGGCTCGTAGGCTCTAGAGCGCAGGCTCAGTAGTTGTGGCACAGGGGCTTAGTTGCTCCACAGCATGTGGGATCTTCCCGGACCAGGGCTCGAACCCGTGTCTCCTGCATTGGCAGCCGTATTCTTAACCACTGGGCCACCAGGGAAGCCCTAGTGGTGGCTATTTTATAGGAAACAGGCATCCTCATGAATTGCTGATGAAAGTATGAATTGGGAAAACCATCTTGAGAACTGTCAATATTAATATATTGAAAAAGAACATTTTCCCTAGTAAAAGTACTTTTGAATAAATTGGCAATACTGAGTCACTAGTAAAAATAATGAAATATCTCTATATATATTGACTATTTAAAAAATCAAGATGCAGAATAAGTGTACAGTATGCTTTTTTTTTTTAATAGCAAGATGGTTAATACTTTCTTCCTAGATAGATAACTTTTTCTGAACCTATTTACAAGGCTATGTTCTGTCACATGTCCCACTCATTACTCATTTTGTTGTCGCTGGTTATGTTTTCTTTGCCCTCCTTGCAATGAGAAAGACCAATGTGTGTTTAATTGGCCAAAACATTAGAAAGCAAAAGTAGCATTGTTTTTGCCTCATCTAATAGCCTATAAGCACTCTGGGGGCAGAATTTAAATGTATCTCCCCCACCCTTTGCACACACCAATATTTGTTGAATAAATATAATACATTCATGTTGCTCTCTACAGATTTATTATTTCAATAAAAATTTTACTGAGCACCTACTGTGGGCCAGGTTATAGCCTATATGTATCTAAGACATGCTACCAGCCATGGGAAGCTTACAGTCCCTTAGGGAAACAATGGTATGAATTAATAGTTAAATGATACCTTGTAATACATTCTGTAATAGAGGAAAGTACAAAGTACAAATTAACTATGCTAAGAGGAAAATAAGGCTGAAGGAAGTTTCACAGAAAGACTTCAGAAACAGATCTTAAAGGATACAATGTGGCTGTTAAGTGGTTAAGAATGAGGGCACTCATTCAGACAACCTGGGCTCAGTTCTGGCTCTCCTGCTTAACAGCTGTGTAAACTTGCACAACTGCTTCCATTTCTTCATTAATAAAATGGGGGTAAAAAACAGTACCTGCACCAAAGATTGGTTACGAGGATTCACAAGACTAATGTACATGAAGCGCTTAGCACTGTGTACCAATCAATACATCTTAGTTCTGTTTTTATCATGACATGTTACTCATGAATAGAAGTCTGCCGGCTACAAAAGAGTTTAAAGGAATAAACAGCATTCAGTATATCTGAGAAAAGGTGAATATGCAGTGTGTGGGAAACTTTCCTTCAAATACTGCAATCTTTTCTAGGATGAAAATGCCACTTTCTTCAAGATGCCCTCCCCCCATGAAATTAGTCATTCTTTGGTACTTTCAGGCTATATTTCTTATACTTTTCTTATAGCTTCAATTTCAGCCTCTCATTTAGTTGAGTGCATTCACATCTAGGAGGTGCATATAAATTGTCATGCATTGTGAAGGATAAGGTGAAATTCAGCTTAAATCACACTCAAGTTCATGACTGTAAGATAGAAAAGGCTGAGTGCCACAAAAGCGTCTTTAAGCGCCCTGAGAGTTAGGAAATTCTACTTACTTGCTTACATGCTAGCTTCCTTTCTAGAATGGAAATAGCCAGAGCACACTAGCCTGTTTCAGACTTGCAATACCAGGCTTAGGAAGCCTATTTATTCATTTAACAATTACTTGCCAAGCACTGTTCAAGATTACAAAGTTCATCAGGATTTGGTGAAGGGAAAGAAACACACATAAAAACAAAGGATGACAATAATCTGTGATCAGTGCTAAGGACAGCAGCTTGGACAAATACATTCAGGGTGCCCAGAGGATGCAGCAAGCAGGCAACCACAGGTTGAACGAAGATAAACCCAGGGCCCTACCAAGGAACTCCGTTTGGCGTCAACTATGGCACAGCAAACAGGTACCGCGAGACCCAAGCTGCACGGAGCCCAGGAGGCCTGGGGCTGCTGGCTTGGGCTGCCAGCGTTACATGCACTCGGTCAACACACGTGTACAGAGCACCCACTGTGAGCCTGGCACGGCGCCAGGGTGACCACGGCGGGGGTCCCCAGGGTCGGGTGTCAGCGTTACCCTAGCGGCCTGGAGGAGACGAGGAGGGCTTCCCAGACGTCACTTCTAAGTAGGATCTTGGGGTCTGGATGACACTTCAAAGTCAAAGGCGGAGCCCCGCCACCCGCAAGCAGTCCCCCACCGCGGGATTTGGGGAGGGGACGGGTCAGTCCTCCGGGAAGCCTCAGCCAGAATCCCAAGGACCCCGCACCTCCTCCTATCCCAGCCCCAAGCCCAGCCAAGAAGCGAAACTCACCGGAGGCCACGGATGCTGTCACCGCGGAGACACCCTAGCTCCCGCCGAAAGCCAACTTCTAGCAAACCCCTCACCCAGGCTCCAACCCGCTAGCTCCGTCCTAGTCACAACTGAACCCACGGAACCCCGAGGCCATTGAGGAGCAGCCGACTCCCTCAATCGCTGGTTAGAAGCGGGCCTGGTGGGCGGGGCCATGCCGGCTTGGGGCAGGGCGTAGAGGCGGAAGTCTCCGCCTTTCTCAAGCTAGGTTGAGAAGTCCTCCTGCAGTTGCAAATACTATACGGCTGTTTAAAAGCGGGCGCCAGAGGTGGCGGGAAGTTCCTCCTGTGTGCCCATTGGTGAATCCGTGAGCCAATTACGGAAGGGTTGACTCTAGAGGGGGAGGGCCTATCGATTGCATAGAGACACCCAAGCACCTGGCCTCCTGCCCTTTCCTAGGATGAACCGGTTTTGCCCGAACTCCTTGCCCCTCCCCTCACCACCTAGTGCAGTGACTCGTGCCCCCTGCGCTCTCCACTCCTAAATCCCAGTTCTCAGCTGCAGCACATTGAAT
The DNA here is from genome assembly GCF_964374135.1 of Grampus griseus. NCBI lineage: Eukaryota > Metazoa > Chordata > Mammalia > Artiodactyla > Delphinidae > Grampus > Grampus griseus. Next base: position 91,882,710 of record NC_139018.1, read on the forward strand.
CCCTCACTTTCCCCAACGAACCCACCTTGGAGGTTTTTGTATTTGCCCTTCTGATTCTCTAAGGTGCCTGCTTCCCCATCACCTTAACAGCCTTAGAGGTCGTTTCACTTTGTCTTCTTGCTTACTAGGTCCCGCCTTGTTTGAATGTGTTTCTTTAATTACTGATGAGATGACACATTCTCTACATGTTTATTCACTACTTGAATTTCCTCGAGTGCGAATGTTCCTGTCACTCTGGTATATGTTAACCTGTCCTTTAGGACAGAACTGCTCAGTCTGCGGTAAAGTCAATTATTGTATCTACCTTCCTGGGGTAAAAGGGTTCCAGTGAATATCAAGGAGTTGGTAGTACATCCTCTTAACCCTTTCCCATATATATTACTATGGAGTAAAAGGGTTGTTAAAGGTTGTTCACAATCTGGCTAGCTTTCATTTGCTACCTCACCATCCCACCCCTACACTGACCCCTATAACCCCATCCACTAAGCATAAGGGTCTGGCACACATTAGGTACTCAACCCAGAGCAACAGATGAGTGAAATCTCTGACCCAGCTGCCCTTGGTTCCCAGAGTGCTTTTGTTTTGCTCAAGCTATTTCTTTCACCTGTATTAATTGCCCCACTTAACTTCCCCAGCTACTGTCTTCAAGATAGATGAGCACCTCCTCTGAAGCCTTTCATGACACACACCTCCCTCCCTTGGTAGAAATGATCTTTCCCCCCTTTGGACACAGTGTACATGTCTTATTATAATCCTTGTTATCTACTATATAACTAGTTGCTATGTGAATGTTTCACTCAGTCCAACGTCAATATCTTAAGGCACTTACTTTGCTTTGTGGCCCCTGGTAGGCACTCAAAACAAACTTGATAAATGAGTAAATGAATGAACCAACAAATAAAATGAAAGCTCTTTGTGCCAGAAAAAGCAAATAAAAGGCATTCAGGTAAACGGCAGTTGTTGAAATCTGAGCCAAGGTGTCTGTTAGTGAGAACTAGGCTTATGGGCTTTCCACGTCTCACGGCAGCCCATCAGCAAGCTGCGAGTAGCGTCCTGTGCTAAGGGTTAAGATGAAATGCTGCAGCAAGAATGCTAAATGATCCCTGCCCACAAACGACTGTTTATTAGAGAGATGAAAGAAAAAAGAAAAGATGTTAAGGCAGGAAAGCACATGAGGAGACAGTGTTTATAATCCCTTACATAGTGCTTTAGACGTGGGTAAGTTTTTTCACAGACACTAGCTCACTTTTCCTCACAACAACCCTGTGAGGGGCTAGTACCGGTATTAGGATCCCATTTTACAGTGTAAGAAACTGATGAATAAATAATAATAATAAAAGTGTCCAAGGGTACACAGTTAATGTGAGACAGAGACAGAATTTTGAACCCAGCTCCTTTATCTCTCAATCCAGAGCTCATCACTATATATAAAATATAAGTGAGACTTAAGCACCTAAGTCACAAAAAAATAGAATAAATCAAAATAAAAAATAAATCAGAGCCCCTTGCCTTTTTAAAAGATGGATTTGAGTGGAGTTATGGACATATTATAATCAATGAAAATTTCTTGACTGCCTATCGTGTTTAATTCCTGGTCTAGGTGCTTGATATATAAAGTGAGAGGCAGGACCCCTGCCAGCGAGGCACCCACACTGTGAGGTGCAAGATGCTTACATAAAAAGAGAAATGATAACACACAAAAAAGTAGTTTACTACATGCAATATGAGTAGATAGTAATAATTCTGGGGAAAAGTGAACATGTAAGGAAGGATCTCTCAGGGAAAGTTCCTGGAAAAAGAGGAAGAGTCAACAGGCAGGTTGATTAGCAAGAGTGATTGCAATATGAAGCAAAAGTAAAGGATTCTTGTATTAGAGATAAGATTGGAGAAGTAGGCTGGGACAAGATAGCCAATAGAAGAGCTTGAAGCCTGGAGGGATGGGAAAGGCGTGCTACACAGGTAAGGTATGGAAACGCACAAGGAATGAACTTACATCCAGAGAAACACAAGCACACAGAGGCATCCTGGGGTAATGAAGACAAATGCGGAAAGAGAGGGAAAAACTGCCAAAGACGTTGAATGCTGGAAAGATTATTTGTAGAATGTTGGGTCAATGTTTATCCTGCATTTTTGACACATCTGTGAGCTGGGAGGGGCTATCTCTACCAGACTCATTTACATTTCAAGGGGAAATGCCTGTTGTTGAGATGTGGTCCCTCCCATTCAGATCATTTATAAAGGTGCAGCTAAGCCCTCATTCCTTCCTTTTCCTACCTTCTCTTTGGTGTCAGAGCTATCAGGTCAAAGCAATGCCATCCTGTAATAAGGAGTGCTATCCTCAAAAAAGCACTGAACTTAAAGAAGATCTGAGTTCAAGTTCCAGCTCTCCTACCTACTAGCTTTTGTCCACAATTTATTTAATCCTTCTGTGGAGCAAAGTCTTATTTGAAAATAGGAGTGATAATAACTGCTTTGCAGGATTGTAAAAAGGATGAAATAAGATTGTGTGAAAGAGCTTTAAAAATGTAGAAACACTATTTAACAGTGTTATTTGAGGAATATCAAACCATTATTTGTTGTATATTCAATAGTATTTTTTGAGCATCTACTTTGTACCAAGCACTGTTCTAGGGGATTAATAATGACATAAAGTGTCAAAATGCCTTCCCTGATTAAGCTACTTATCACAGAATCTACAGCTGCCCTCAGCCACTATGACCTCACCACCATCACCTCCCCACCACTCAAAGACCTGGCCATACCTGATTGGGTCAAAAGTGAGCACCAGACCCAAGCTGCGCCAATCATATTCCCTTCCCAGATAACAGAAATGACTCCATGAAACTGGGTCAAGTGGTAACCCTACAGAAGCAGATTTTTATTACATTTTCTGTATTTTATGGGAAATATGCTTCTTCCATAGCTGTGTCATGTATATGGTGGAACACAGATGACGATCATGAACTTCTGCCACTCAGAGCCATGGATCTGCCCGGTTCCTGTGCTTTATGAAGCCTGACAGTTCATCTTTTCCTTGGTTCTGTGATGATCTGAACTTTAAAACATCTTTTTACTTGAATAAGCTTGTAAGGGGTGGAATAGCGTTCCCCCAAATTTCATGTCCACCCAGAACTCAGAATGTGACTTTATTTGGAAATAGAGTCTTTGCAAATGTAATTAGTTAATATGAGGTCATATTGGATGAGGATGGGCTCTAAATCTAATGACTGGTGTCCTTAAAAGAAGAGGAAAGGACACAGAAAGACACGCAAGGAGAAGACAGCCACGTGGAGACAGAGGAACAAACTGGAGTTACATTGCTACAAGCCAAGGAACATCCAGGGCCACCAGAAACTGGCAAGGGATTCTTTCCCAGAGCATTCTGAGGAAGCATGGTCCTATCAACTCGTTATTTTCAGACTTCTAGCCTCCAGAACTGTGAGAGAATAAAATTCTGCTGTTTTAAGCTAGTTTGTGGTACTTTGTTGAGGCAGCCCTAGGAAATTAATACAGGTGGGTTTCCGTTCTTCGCAACCAAATGTTTATGACTAAGATGCATTTGTGACAGGTTATATTTGAAAAGTCTAGACCAGTGATTCTCCAAACATGATCCATGGCCCACTGATGGACCTTAAGGATATTCCTGATGGGTCATTACATGACACAAACACACAAGTCGTTTCTCCAGTTATCATGGGAAAATAACTTGCAATTTTATAGGTTTTTATTTTTACATACAGCTAAGGTTTACCTAATAGGAATCTACCAAGTAAGATGTTAGGGGCTACTAATGTTTAGAATTTGTAAATTAAAGTTAGCATGTTATTTAAGTTTACCAAGAAGGATTATTCATCGTTTCTATGTGCAACATTGTAAAGTTCCTGCTCATGCACACTTGAAGATAACTGAAATTCCCACTTTTGGGAGAGGGATGTTAATAGCACCATTCCCAGGAAGTCATGGTTTTTAAGAGCTGTTATTCCTGCGTCTTAATTATAAACCAGCTTTGCTTGGCACCATTGATACCAATTAAGTTTGTTATGAGTTTGGTTAACCTAACTGCACATAGTGTTAACTGCTTTAATATATTAATTTACACTTTTCCTATAACGACTTTAATATCCAAGTTGAGGTTCAGTTTTTGTCACTAGTAATCTATTACTAAAGTCAATTTATAATTCCTCTGAACTTTGCTTATGCTTTATTGAAATGTGTTGGCTATTAATTTATTCTATTTAAGTAACTAACAATGTATTATCAAGGCAAGTGATAAAATTACTCATTTTTTGAAAAATGTACAGGGCAGTATTTTGGAATATAAAATCATAGGAACAGTATCATATTCCTCCCCTAAAAGTGAGTAAACAATTCCTGTTGTTCCTCTCTAGTTCTTTATCGTCACTGTGTCATATTTTTCACGACAAGAAAAAGAAGGAGTTGGGGGATGAAAGGTATGTGGGACAATAGTCTTGTTGCCTCTTCAATGCTCTCCGGCCAAAAGTGTGAGAGCCAATTGCCTGGATTTAGTGCTTACAAGTTTCCATAGCATCAAGGTTTTTAATCAGAAAACTAGTAGAAGCTATTAGAAAAGTGATGATGACCGTCTGATGAAGATCCAAAGCTGCAAAAATTATATTTGAACGTGGAATGCAGACCCTCCCAGATGCCACACTCTGCTTCTGCTTCTTGAAACAGTAGATGAAAAAGGAAAGAAAGAAGTACCAAGACAAGATTATAAAACTGGTGTGTACTTTATATGCTTACATAACATGTTCAATGGATATTAACAAAATACAACATAATGATACCATTTATAAGAAATTATAGGATTTATTTAAAATGTTAATGTATTTGAACACTTAGATATTATTGTCCAGTAATGGGATACATGTTTAAAGTTATTTGATATTCTTCTATCTTTGGTCAGGTTCCCAGAAGTGAACTTTGGGATGAAAATGAGTGCAAATGATTTACTAAGGAAGGGCTTCCCTGAGCAAGCTGTTAGGGAGTGAGGAAGCTGGACAGGGAAGGGGAAGAAGCCAGGCAGGGATATGTTTTCAGGAGAAGTGCTGGCCCCAACCTGACCCTACAGGGAGTTCTGGAGCGTAATCAGGATGGCGCAATTGGCTCAGCCTTCCTGTTCCTGCACCAGGGAAGGGGAAGAGGAAGTCCATGGGCACTTCTGACTCTTGGTAACCCAAAGCAGCTCCCCTAGCCTGAGGTTGTCCTTAGAATCAACAGTCACCTGTGCAGGGAGTTAGGAGCAAAACACACAGAATTGGCTCAGCGGATCTGAGGGGGGTCTGGACAGAGCTGACCGTCTATGTTTGCCACCCTTTGATCTTATCAATGTACCTTTGGAGATGCCATCAAACATTTACATTTGAGTAGGTAATGAAGGTGTTCTCATGCAGCTCAGCCACATGGCCCCTCCTAGTGCTAGAAGGATGGGACCTGGGACTACGAAGATGAGCCAACCACCATGTTCGGTGGATTTAGTAGATTTGGTGATTCTGCCAAGGGTTAAAGTGGCAATCTTCTTAAAATCTCTTGCCATATCTAACTTTTACCTCCCAACTTGTTTGAACTTAAACTTTTTATTTTGAGAAAATTGTAGATTCACATGTGATTGCAAGAAATAACACAGGGACATCTCCTGTAAGCTTTACCCAGCTTCCACCAATGATAACACCTCACAAAACTGTAGTACAATAACACGACCAAGATATCCACATTGATACAGTCAAGATTCAAAACAATTCAATCACACAAGGATCCCTCATGTTGCTCTTTTACAACTGTACTCACGTCCCTCTCTCCTACTGACTCCTTCCTTAATCTGTTCTCCATTTCAATAATTTTGTAGAAACAACATTTCAAGAATGTTATATAACTGTAGTTTTATGGTATATAACCTTTTGGGATTAGCTTGTTTTTGCTCTGCATATTCTCTGAAGATCATCTAAGTGGTTGTATCAGCATCTCATCATCTCATTCTTTTTTACTGCTGAGTAGTATTCCATGGTACGGATGTACCACAGTTTGTATAACATTCACACACCGAAGGAACATTGAAGACTTTTCCAGTGTTAGGTCATTACAAACAGCGCTACTATAAACACTCCCGTACAAGTTTTTGTGTGAACGTAAGTTTTAATTTCCCTGTGATCAATGCACGGGAATACAATTGTTGGGTTGAATGTTTACAGTTGCATGTTTACTTTTTTAATAAACTAACAAACTGCTTTTCGGACTGGCTGCACTATTTTATAGTCTCCCCAGGAATGTATGTGTGATCTACTTTCTTCTCATCCTAGCCAACATTTAGTGTTGTCATTATTTTTCATTTACTCGTTCTGTTATGTGTGTAGTGATAGCTCATTGTGGTTTTAATTTGCAGTTCCCTACTGGCTAATGATGTTGAATGTATTTTCACCTGCTTTTTGCCATCTGTATACCTTCAGTGAAATGTCTATGCATGTTTTTTGCCCATTTTCTAAGTCGAATTTTTATGTTGAGTTTTAAGAGCTTTTTATTTATTCTAGACATTTGGTGTGCAAATATTTCCTCCCAGTCCACAGCTTGTCCTTCATCCTCTTATCAGAGCTTTCACAATCAAAAATTTGTATTTTTTTCTCTCTTTTTTTTTTTTTTTTTTGGCTTGTTCCCCAACCAGGGATTGAACCCAGGCCCTCAGCAGTGAGAGTGCAAAGTCCTAACCACTGGACCACCAGGAATTCCCAAAAATGTGTACTTTTGATGAAGTACAACATACCAGTTTTTCCTTTAACAGATCATGTCTAAGGACTCTTTGCCTTGCCTTATATCCTAAAGACTTTCCTCTATGTTGTTCTTTCCTAAAAGTTATCACAGTTTTACATTTCACACTTAAGTCCATAATCCATTTGAGCTAATGTTTACATAAAGTGTGAGGTTCATTCTTTTGCCTACAGATGTATCGCTGCTCCAGCATCATTAGCTGAAAGGCTATCCTTCGTCCACTGAGCATAATGCCCCTTAGCCTCCTCCCAGTGGAGTCCCCAGGGCTGGTTAAGTGCCTCCTCTGTAGGCCACAGCTCCTAAAAGGCAGCCCTTTCACACAGCTCTCCCACCAGATTCCGTTACTGCTCCCTCCCCTACTCCTTCACTGGTTGAAGACCACTGCATCCTCCCTTGTGGCTTCTCCATACTTCGCCCACACCTTTGTCAATAGTCCCTTTATCAAACTCTCCTCTAGTCACCTAATTTAAGTGAGCCAGCTGTTTCCTGTCAGGACCCTGATACATCCTACAGATGATAAATTTTCCAAATCCCAAACAACAGACATATACTGTCAGTCATCACAAAGCAATAACCATTTATTATTTTTAAGTTGTTTACAGGTATTTATATGCAAATGGATTTCCACCTTAAGACAGATGAAGATAAGGATGTGACATCAAAAGAGCATGCAGGCAAACACTTCTTTTGTTGTTTCCCTTTAACTGTGCCCGTTGTTGCAGGTGTGGTGTTTGCTCATCCAACTACCACACCGTTACAGTCAAACACTGACCATCTATGTGTCCTGCTCAGGCCAGCTATACTCTTTGCATCATCTTCTATCAAGAACTTCTTCTGGCCACCCAGTTATCACTCTGCTCAACCAGAAGGAGACCACAGCCCTGCTCTGTCTCTGTTAAGATAATAAGATCACCCATAAACTTCACTGATTTACACCCATGCTCATCCCCTTTATGAGGACAAATAATCAAGAACTACAGTGTATGCAAAATTGAGGAAACATACATTATTTCCTAGTTGTATAAAAGGAAACAAACCTATCTAAGAAGCCAATGGCAGTAAAAGTAAATTAAAAGCATAAACCTTCACATAAAAATACTAGAGTTCAGTGTGCTTGGTTTCTGATGATTTCTCTGTGAAACAAGTTTCTCTCATGTTACTTAAAACTTAGCAAACGTTTCACAATTACAAAGATTAAGTTGTATCTACACATCCAAAGTGAAGTGGAATTAAGGCAATTGTCCAGATAACTCAAGATAAAAAAAATAAACACAAAAAACTCTAAAATAATGGCCATATCTCTATATGCAAAGGCAGGTAGAGGGCTGAGACCGAAGCCGTTTTCTGCCACTCAAAATAACCAAATCTACTTCTACTACCATCACTTATATTTTTCCAAAGTTTCAGTGTTTTTGACTGAAAGCCTCCAGATCTCTGCTATCTGAATGATGATCTCAATGAGCACAGACACAGACTAAAGGAAAAAGCTGCAGTTTCAAGCTTAATTATACAGACTGGTTATCCACACTGACCCCTAATAAATGAAAAATTTGTCTTTTATAAATTCATATTATGTTAGGGCTGAAATGGACCTATGAATTCACCTAGCCCAGCTCCCTCATTTTATAGACAAGGAAACTGGAGTCCAGACAGGTTCAGCGAGTTGCTCAAGGTCACAATGAGGCCCAGTCCAGTGCTTTTGCTTACACAACGCTTCATTACATCGTTGGTTTACCAAGTGTGCCTGCATGTGTCAAACCTTTCCAATTGTTTCATTCAGTGTTTTCTCCCTGGTACATTCTGCCTGGTCATATCTAGAAAAGGTGCTAAGGATACATGTAGATGAGGGCCTATGATTCAGTCACCACCAATCAAGGGGATATTTCCCCATACTTTAAAATAAATTCGGTGCTTTAAATAAGAATGGAACCAATTTGGAGACTGAATATGAAGAACACTGGTTTGTTTGCCATCTTTTAAATCCATGCACTCATGAGCTCTTTTTTGGGGGGAAGGGTGAGGGGGAGAGGCAAGGAGGGAGAAATACGATGAAATCAGAAATGACATAGATTTGGCTTCTTTAGTTTGTCATATGTTGCATACAAACAGTCCGAATAGCAAAGATTGAGAAATACTAGGACAAAACATTTGGGCTCCAGCCCTTTAAACAGCAAATGGGACAGGCCAATGAAACTGACCAATGCTTTCAGTGGCCTTTGATTTGATTCCACTGGTATAGACACAGTCCAAATTCAATGTCAAATTTATTTTAACACTGAGGTGAAAGGGTTACCAAACAGAAAATGTAATAAAGTCAATAACTATTAAGCAAATGGCTTCTTATTTTTATAACAAGGAAAAACTTTTTTGGCAAATGTTTTTATAGTTATAGAATATGAAGACATTTAGAACTAATCTCCCCAATATGAAAATGTCCCCAAATTATCAAGTTGAAAGGCACATACCACTGCCCCAGCAGTTCATTCAAGTTGTCTTCAGCACGTGAAATTTTAATTGTGCTTTTTTTAGTTTGTTATCAATGCAATATGGCCTTAAAAAGTGACATCCGTGCATATGTATACTTTCTTTTCAAAGGGACCCATCCTCTTCCCCTTTTCTGATTTTCACTTTCTGAAGATCAATTTTTGTTAGTTCTTTGTTTTATAAAGGACCTAGTCCATGATGGTCTCAGAAAGATACAGTTCGCAGTTTGTGCTCTAATTTATCTAGAAACCAAGTGTGAATTATTTTTGTGTCCTAATACAAAATGGACTTTCCTGAAGTATCAGTGTGATGGTACTTCCATACTGTCATTTGTTGGAATGCAAAAGTACTGGATTATTATCTTTTCTCACTGGTTGTTTAAGGCTTACTTCGCTTCCAGAAGAGATGATTGGCAAACTATTATCCATGTGGTATCTGATAAGGTGGCCAACATTATCAAATACATGATCCTTGGTCCTCACCTTGAAAAGGAAATACAAATGTATTTAGGTTAAATGATAATGGTTCTCCTGAAATGCATAAACAATCATAGGGTAAAAACAGACATATCCTTGAATGAGGTAACTGCTGAATAAAGAAAAATAAAGATACTTTTCAATTCTGGATCCCTTAGTAAACAATTTTCTCATTCCCAATTGCATTTTTTTTAATTTTTTTTTTAAGATTTTTTTTCCTTTGATGTGGACCATTTTTAAAGTCTTTATTGAATTTGTTACAATATGGCTTCTGTTTTATATTTCCTTTTTTTTTTTTTTTTAGCCCCGAGGCATGTGGAATCTTAGCTCTCTGACCAGGGATCGAACCCACACCTGCCTGCATTGGAAGGCAAGGTCTTAACCACTGGACCACCAGGAAAGTCCCCCCAATTACATTTTATTGGAGTATAATTGCTTTACAATGGTGCGTTAGTTTCTGCTGTATAACAAAGTGAATCAGTTATATATATACATGTATCCCCATATCTCCCTCTTGTGTCTCCCTCCCACCCTCCCTATCCCACACCTCTAGGTGGTCACAGAGCACCGATCTGATCTCCCTGTGCTATGCGGCTGCTTTCCACTAGCTATTTTACATTTGGTAGTGTATATAGGTCCATGCCACTCTCTCACTTCGTCCCAGCTTACCCTTCCCCCTCCCCATGTCCTCAAGTCCATTCTCTACGTCTGCATCTTTATTCCTGTCCAAGGTTCTTCAGAACCATTTTTTTTTTTAGATTCCATATATATGTGCTATCATATGGTATTTGTTTTTCTCTCTCTGACTTACTTCACTCTATATGACAGTCTTTAGGTCCATCTACCTCACTACAAATAACTCAATTTCATTTCTTTTTATGGCTGAGTAATATTCCACTGTATATATCTGCCACATCTTCTGTATCTTATCCATTCATCTGTCGATTGACACTTAGGTTGCTTCCATGTCCTGGCTATTGTAAATAGAGCTCCAATGAACATTGTGGTACATGACTCTTTTTAAATTATGGTTTTCTCAGGATATATGCCCAGTAGTGGAATTGCTGGGTCGTATGGTGGTTCTAGTTTTAGTTTTTTAAGGCCTCCATACTGTTCTGCATAGTGGCTGTATCAATTTACATTCCGACCAATAGTGCAAGATGGTTCCCTTTTCTCCACACCCTCTCCAGCATTTATTGTTTGTAGATTTTTTGATGATGGCCATTCTGACTGGTGTGAGATGATATCTCATTGTAGTTTTGATTTGCATTTCTCTAATGATTAGTGATGTTGAACATCCTTACGTGTGTTTGTTGGCAATCTGTATATCTTCTTCAGAGAATGTCTATTTAGGTCTTCTGCCCATTTTTGGAGTGGGTTGTTTGTTTTTTTGATATTGAGCTGCATGAGCTGCTTGTATATTTTGGAGATTATCCTTTGTCAATTGCTTCATTTGCAAATATTTTCTCCCATTCTGAGGGTTGTCTTTTCGTGTTGTTTATGGTTTCCTTTGCTGTGCAAAAGTTTTTAAGTTTCTTAGGTCCCATTTGTTTATTTTTGTTTTTATTTCCATTTATCTAGGAGGTGGGTCAGAAACGATCTTGCTGTGTTTTATGTCATAGAGTGTTCTGCCTATGTGTTCCTCTAAGGGTTTTATAGTGTCCGGCCTTACATTTAGGTCTTTAATCCATTTTGAGTTTATTTTTGTGTATGGTGTTAGGGAGTGTTCTAATTTCATTATTTTGCATGTAGCTGTTCAGTTTTCCCAGCACCACTTATTGAAGAGGTTGTCTTTTCTCCTTTGTATATTCTTGCCTCTTTTATCAAAGACAAGGTGACCATAGGTGCATGGGTTTATCTCTGGGCTTTCTATCCTGTTCCATTGATCTATATTTCTTTTTTTGTGCCAGTACCATACTGTCTCGATTACTGTAACTCTGTAGTATAGTCTGAAGTCAAGAAGCCTGATTCCTCCAGCTCCATTTTTCTTTCTTAAGATTGCTTTGGCTATTGGGGGTCTTTTGTGTTTCCATACAAATTGTGAAATTTTTTGTTCTAGTTCTGTGAAAAATGCCATTGGTAGTTTGAGAAAGATTGCCGTGACTCCATAGATTGCTTTCAGTAGTATAGTCATTTTCACAATGTTGATTCTTCCAATCCAAGAACATGGTATACCTCTCCATCTGTTTGTATCATCTTTAATTTCTTTCATCAGTGTCTTATAGTTTTCTGCATACAGGTCTTTTGTCTCCTTTGGTAGGTTTATTCCTAGGTATTTTATTCTTTTAGCTGCAATGGTACATGGGAGTGTTTCCTTAATTTCTCTTCCTGTTTTTTCATCATTAGTGTATAGGGATGCAAGAGATTTCTGTGCATTAATTTTGTATCCTGCTACCCTACCGAATTCATTGATTAGGTCTAGTGGTTTTCTGGTAGAATCTTTAGGACTCTCTATGCATAGTGTCATGTCATCTGCAAACAGTGACAGTTTTACTTCTTCTTTTCTGATTTGGATTCCTTTCATTTCTTTTTCTTTGATTGCTGTGGCTAAACCTTCTGAAACTATGTTGAATAATAGTGGTGAGAGTGGACAAACTTGTCTTGTTCCTGATCTTAGAGGAAATGGTTTGTTTTTCACCATTGAGAATGATGTTGGCTGTGGGTTTATCACATCTGCTTTTATTATGTTGAGGTAAGTTCCCCCTATGCCTACTCTCTAGAACGTTTTTTATCATAAATGGGAGTTGAATTTTGTCAAAAGCTTTTTCTGCATCTGAGATGATCATATGGTTTTTATTCTTCTATTTGTTAATATGGTTTATAAGATTGATTGATTTGTGTATATTGAAGAATCCTTGCATCTCTGGGATAAATCCCACTTGATCGTGGTGTATGATCCTTTTAATGTGCTATTGGATTCTGTTTGCTAGTATTTTGTTGAGGATTTTTGCATCTATGTTCATCAGTGATATTGGTCTGTAGTTTTCTTTTTCTGTGACATCTTTGTCTGATTTTGGTATCAGGGTGATGGTGGCCTTGTAGAATGAGTTTGGGAGTGTTCCTCCCTCTGCAACTTTTTGGAAGAGTTCGAGAAGCATAGGTGCTAGCTCTTCTCTAAATGTTTGATAGAATTCACCTGTGAAGCCCTCTGGTCCTGGGCTTTTGTTTGTTGGAAGATTTTTAATCACAGTCTCAATTTCAGTGCTTGTGATTGGTCAGTTTATATTTTCTATTTCTTCCTGGTTCAGTCTCAGAAGGTTGTGCTTTTCTAAGAATTTGTTCATTTCTTCCAGGTTGTCCATTTTATTGGCATAGAGTTGCTTGTAGTAATCTCTCACGATCCTTTGTATTTCTGCAGTGTCAGTTGTTACTTCTCCTTTTTCATTTCTAATTCTATTGATTTGAGTGTTCTTCCTTTTTTTCTTGATGAGTCTGGCTAATGCTTTATCAATTCTGTTTATATTCTCAAAGAACCAGCTTTTAGTTTTATTGATCTTTGCTATCGTTTCCTTAATTTCTTTTTCATTTATTTCTGATCTGATCTTTATGATTTCTTTCCTTCTGCTAACTTTGGGGGTATTTTTGTTCTTCTTTCTCTAATTACTTTAGGTGTAAGATTAGGTTGTTTATTTGAGATGTTTCTTTTTCCTTGAGGTAGGTTGTATTGCTATAAACTTCCCTCTTAGAACTGCTTTTGCTGCATCGCATAGGTTTTGGGTCATTGTGTTTTCACTGTCATTTGTTTCTAGGTATTTTTTTATTTCCTCTTTGATTTCTTCAGTGATCTCTTGGTTATTTAGTAGTGTATTGTTTAGCATCCATGTGTTTGCATTTTTTACAGATTTTTTTCCTGTAATTGATATCTAGTCTCATAGCGGTGTGGTCACAGAAGATACCTCATACAGTTTCAATTTTCTTAAATGTACTGTGGCCTGATTTGTGACCCAAGATATGATCTATCCTGGAGAATGTTCCATGAGCACTTGAGAAGAAAGTGTATTCTGTTGTTTTTGGATGGAATGACCTATAAATATCAATTAAGTCCATCTTGTTTAAAATATCATTTAAAACTTATGTTTCCTTATTTATCTTCATTTTGTATGAACTGCCCATTGGTGAAAGTGGGGTATTAAAGTCCCCTACTATGACCATGTTACTGTCGATTTCCCCTTTTATGGCTGTTAGCATTTGCCTTATGTATTGAGGTGCTCCTATGTTGGGTGCATAAGTATTTACAATTGTTGTATCTTCATCTTGGATTGATCCCTTGATCATTATGTAGTGTCCTTCTTTGTCTCTTGTAACATTCTTTATTTTAAAGTCTATTTTGTTTGATAGGAGAAATGCTACTCCAGCTTTCTTATGATTTACATTTGCATGGAATATCTTTTTCTATCCCCTCACTTTCAATCTGTATGTGTCCCTGGGTCTGAAGTGGGTCTCTTGTAGACAGCAAATATTGTTTTTTTATCCATTCAGCCAGTCTATGTCTTTTGGTTGGAGCATTTAATCCATTTACATTTAAGGTAATTATCAATATGTATGTTCCTGTTATCGTTTTCTTCATTGTTTTGCGTTTGTTATTGTAGGTCTTTTCCTTCTCTTGTGTCTCCTGCCTAGAGAAGTTCCTTTAGCATCTGTTGTAAAGCTGGTTTGGTGGTGCTGAATTCTCTTAGCTTTCGCTTGTCTGTAAAGGTTTTAATTTCTCCATTGAATCTGAATGAGATCCTTGCTGGGTAGAGTAATCTTGGTTGTAGGTTTTTCCCTTTCATCACTTTAAATATGTCCTGCCACTCCCTTCTGGCTTGCAGAATGTCTGCTGAAATATCAGCTGTTAACGTTATGGGGATTCCCTTGTATGTTATTTGTTGCTTTTCCCTTTCTTTCAATATTTTTTCTTTGTATTTAATTTTTGATAGTTTGATTAATATGTGTCTTGGCATGTTTCTCCTTGGATTTATCCTGTATGGGACTCTCTGTGCTTCCTGGACTTGATTGACTATTTCCTTTCCCATATTAGGGAAGTTTTCAACTATAATCTCTTCAAATATTGTCTTAGTCCCTTTCTTTTCTTTTCTTCTGGGACCCCTATAATTCGAATATTGGTGCATTTAATGTTGTCCCAGAGGTCTCTGAGACTGTACTCAATTCGTTTCATTCTTTTTTCTTTATTCTGCTCTGCGGTAGTTATTTGCATTATTTTATCTTCCAGGTCATTTACCCATTCATCTGCCTCAGTTATTCTGCTATTGATTCCTCCTAGAGAATCGTTAATTTCATTTATTGTGTTGTTCATCATTGTTTGTTTGCTCTTTAGTTCTTCTGAGTCCTTATTTAACCATTCTTATAGTTTCTCAATTATATTTCCATGATTTTGGATCATCTTTACTTTTACTATCATTACTCTGAATTCTTTTACAGGTAGACTGCCTATTTCTTCTTCATTTGTTAGGTCTGGTGGTTTTTACCCTGCTTCTTCATCTGTTGTGTGTTTCCCTGTCTTCTCATTTTGCTTAACTTACTGTGTTTGCAGTCTCCTTTTCACAGGCTGCAGGTTCATTGTTCCCATTTTTGGTGTCTGCCCCCAGTGGGTAAAGCTGGTTCAGTGGGTTGTGTAGGCTTCCTGGTGGACGAGACTGCTGCCTGTGTTCTGGTGGATGAGGCTGGATCTTGTCTTTCTGGTGGGCAGGACCGCGTCTGGTGGTGTGTTTTGGGGTGTCTGAGAACGTAGTATGATTTTAGGCAGTCTCTCTGCTAATGGGTGGAGTTGTGCTCCTGTCTTGCTAGTTGTTTGACATGTGGTATCCAGCACCGGAGCTTGCTGGTCGTTCAGTGGAGCTGGGTCTTAGCTTTGAGATGGAGAGCTGTGGGAGAGCTCCACCGATTGATATTACGTGGGGCCAGGAGGTCTCTGGTGGACCAATGTCCTGAACCTGGCTCCCCTACCTCAGAGGCTCAGGCCTGATACCTGGCCAGAGCACCAAGACCCTGTCAGCCACAAGGCTCAGAAGAAAAGGGAGAAAAAAGAAAGAAAGAAAGAAAAGAAAGAAAATAAAAATTTTAAAATAAAAAATAAATTTTATTAAAATAAAAAAACTAAAAAGTAATTAAAAAATAAATTTAAAAAAAAGAAAGAAGAGAGCAACCAAACTAACAAACAAATCCACCAATGATAACAAGCGTTAAAAACTATACTAAAAAAAAAAAAATGGACAGACAGACCCCTAGGAGAAATGGTAAAAGCAAACCTATACGGACAAAATCACACAAAGAAGAATAAACATTCACACTCACAAAAAGAGAATAAGGAAAAAAAATATATATATATATACACATATATATATACATATATCTACATTAAAAAAAAAGGAAGAGAGCCACCAAATCAATAAACAAATCTACCAATGATAATAAGCTCTAAATACTAAACTAAGATAAACATAAAACCAGAAACAAATTCGGTGCAGAAAGCAAACCCCAAGTCTACAGTTGCTCCCAAAGTCCACCACCTCAATTTTGGGATGGTTCGTTGTCTATTCAGGTATTCCACAGATGCAGGGTACATGAAGCTGATTGTGGAGATTTAATCTGCTGCTCCTGAGGCTGCTGGGAGAGATTTCCCTTTCTCTTCTTTGTTCACACAGCTCCTGGGTTCAGCTGTGGATTTTGCCTCGCATCTTCATGTAGGTCGCCCTCTGGTTTCTGCTCTTCACCCAGACAGGAGGCAGTTAAAGGAGTGGCTAATTAGGGGCCTCTGGCTCAGTCAGGCCAGGTGGAGGGAGGGGTACAGAATGCGGGGCGAGCCTGCGGAGGCAGAGGCCAGCGTGACGTTGCAACAGCCTGAGGTGCAACACGTGTTCTCCCAGGGAAGTTGTCTGTGGATCATGGGACCCTGGTAGTGGTGGGCTGCAGAGGCTCCCAGGAGGGGAGGTGTGGATAGTAACCTGTGCTTGCACACAGGCTTCTTGGTGGCTGCAGCAGCAGCCTTAGCATTTCATGGCCGTCTCTGGTGTCCATGCTGATAGCCGTGTCTCCTGCCCGTCTCCAGAGCTCGTTTAGGCGGTGCTCTGAATCCCCTCTCCTCGTGCACTCCGAAACAATGGTCTCTTGCCTCTTAGGCGTTCCAGACTTTTTCGTGGACTCCCTCCTGGCTAGCTGTGGCGCACTAGCCCCCTTCAGGTTGTGTTCACTCAGCCAACCCCAGTCCTCTCCCTGGGATCTGACTTCTGAAGCCCGAGCCTCAGCTCCCAGCCCCCACCCACCCTGGCGGGTGAGCAGACAAGCCTCTCAGGCTGGTGAGTGCTGGTCAGCACAGATCCTCTGTGCAGGAATCTCTCCGCTTTTCCCTCTACACCACTGTTGGTGCGCTCTCCTCCATGGCTCCGAAGCTTCCCCCCGATCCACCCCCCGTCTCCTCCAGTGAAGGGGCTTCCTAGTGTGTGGAAACTTTTCCTCCTTCACAGCTCCCTCCCAGAGGTACAGGTCCCGTCTCTATTCTTTTGTCTCTGATTTTTATTTTTTCTTTTGCCCTACCCAGGTACATGGGGAGTTTCTTGCTTTTGGGAAGTCTGAGGTCTTCTGCCAGCATTCAGGAGGTGTTCTGTAGGAGTTGTTCCACATGTAGATGTATTTTTGATGTATTTGTGGGAAGGAAGGTGATGTCCACGTCTTACTCCTCTGCCATATTTAAGGTCCCCCCCCATTACCTTTTTAAAGCAACTGTCATTCCCAGTTAGGAAAATGGTAAACACTGTCACCCAATCCAAATTTGCAAGCAACCTTTTTGCCATGTTACTTTTTGATACATTCTATCATATATATTCCTACAAATATTTTGCCTCATAAAAGTATGACCACCTCTGCTCTCTTTTGGTTATTATTTGCATGTAATATCTTTTTCCATCCTTTCACTTTCAGCCTATGTGTGTCCTTAAATCTAAAGTGAGCCTCCTATAAATAGCATACATGTAGTTGGATCCTGTCCATTTAGCTCTCCATCCAGTTATTCTGCATCTTTTGTTTGGGAAGTTTAATCCACTGACATTTATAGTAATTATTTATAGAGAAGAACTTACTATTACTATTTTGATAATTGTTTTTTGTCCAGGATCATTTCTGTCTACAGGTATCCTCCGCTCTAGCCATACCTCTTTTATTTAATACCATTCTACCGCTCTGTTTGCTCCTGTGATTCCTTCCTTATGCTCCAAATGTCTCCCTTTAAAACTTTTGCCCTCTTTCAAGGTTCCTCTTACATGTCAGACCCTGCAAGAAGCCTTTTCAGTTTGCCTCAATCGGAGCACCCCCTTCTATCCTGAGAAACACCATAATGCTTTGGTTGAACCATTCTTATGTTATTCATCCATAATTATTTAAGCATCGTCTTATGAAATTATAAGCACCCTGAGAGCAAGGACTCTGTATGTGATACTGATCAATAGTTAACTATGAATTCCTGTACTTCCATGTAGGAGGTATTCATTTAACTCACTGAACTGCACTGAGAAGGGCAGAAAGAGGCTGTCCTCTAAGTGATCCTCTAGGGTGGCTCCCACTCAAACCCCTCCACTAGCCTCTATTTACCACTTCCTGCTCTAGCTGGAGGGTTCAAGAAAAAGTAAACTCTTAACCTTAAACACTCTTCAGTATCAGGCTTTAGACCTATCACTCAGAGCAACCTGAATCACAAGATCCTGTGAAACTCTAATGGGGGTCAATAATACCTTGCCTTCGGGATCCACCAGGAGAAGATGTTTTGCCTGGCCTCCCTGTAGCCCACTCAGCACATACTGGCCAGGAGATGTTGCACTCTCTCGAACCAAAAAGTCCCCATCCTTTACCAAGAGTCTCTCTGCTGCTTTCCTGCTCAGCTTGCCGTGGTAGCAGTCTTCATTCCGCAGCTGCTGCTTAATGTGTGGCAAAGAATGTGAGCTGGCAGGCTGGGCCGTGGCACCTGGCTGAACAGTTTCTGGTGCCTCTGAAGTCAAAATACAAAGAGAGACACCACCAAGTTACCTCCTCATCCATCCTTTCATTCATTCATTCATTCACTCACCAGATATAATTTGAGGACCTACTGTGTGCCAGGCACTCTTTAAATAGTGCTATTTCTGGAACAAATGGGGTTTTTGTTTCTAGAATTTCCAACAGTCTCTAATTTAATGGTAGATCCAAACATTGCCTTTGGCTTCTGTTACCAGGAAAGCCTTGCCCAGGTGCAGTTTTCCTTTCAAATGAGAAATGGAACTGACCCATAAGAACTGCTTTCATAAGTGCAGAGAGAGTCTCTTTATGTCCCATGGGCTGTATGTTAAAGAGAAAGAGGTTTGTGCTGTACCTGGACTATAGATAACTTCTAAAACATTCTCAAATGCTTTGAAAATGCCTACAGTAACTTTGGGCTATGCCCACTTTTTAATATTGAGCTTTTTCTTTTAAACCAAATTACTAATGTGCTTCAGAGATGCTTCTGTCCGTCAACTTTAAAGCCGTGCTGAAGCTTACAGCATTCCTAGTAAATGACCACTTTGCTGTTTGTGTAATTCCCCTGCCTGGACAAAGCAGAATTGATCAAGTAGAAGAAGGTAATCATCAGGGAGGCATGGCCTGAGGCAAGTTCCCATGGCTCTACAGAATGTTATCCAGAGTTGAGAGCACTGGGGATGAGAAGGTACATCCAGGTAGCCCTTTATAGTATTATTGGTACTCACAGTAATAACAATTATTATGTAGCTCACATTTATTGAGTACGATAGGCACTGCTCAATGCTTTACATGTATTATCCTGTTTGGCTCTCAAAATTAAATGGGAAGGAAATGGATCTTTTAAAAGGTTAAATGACTTACCCAAAGTCACACTGCTAATACGTTGTAGATCTGCAATTTGAAATGAGATCTATCATCAGAGCCCAGGTTCTTAATCACCACACTCTAAAATTTGGCTTGGATGAGAAAATCTTTTAATTTTCAAAACTGGTCTAGCCACTCTACTTCTGTATAACCCACAAAGGTCCCTAAATAGACAGCAAAGCTATCAGGATGATATACAGCATCTCTAGAAGGAATAACACAAAATTCTCAGGTCTGAATCCAGATAAAAGTTGTATGTTTGCTTATTTATGTATTTTTTTTGGCTGTGCTGCACAGCATGCGTGATCTTAGTTCCCCAGTGAGGGACTGAACCTGTGCCCCCTGCAGTGGAAGCATGGAGTCCTAACCACTGGACCACCAAGGAATTCCCAAAAGTTGTATGTTTAATATGGCAAATTTACTAGGAAAATAACCATAGAAATCAGACTTTGTCTTTTTAAATTCAAAGGATCTTTTGCATAGAAACCAGCTTTCTCTTTATAAATGCAAAGGAATGTTTACATGTCCTTACACAGGGGTCTCACAAATGAGAAATCCTCTTGACTTTAAGTTTTATAACTTACACAAAACAAGTGTCCTGTAGACATAATCCAGTCTCCTATTAATATGTTATAGTTTGGGCACTATTTAAGAACTTCTCTCTGCATATCACAATTTCGATGCAGCATTCATGAATATAACTTTTTCAAAATATCTTCAGTCTGTATCTAGTGGCTAAACATATTCTCCTCTACAATCAGGTTCTACCTATGGTTACCAGAAAAAGTCTGAAGAAATATGTCCAGATTTGATGAATAATATTTGCAGTTGGCCTTAGTGCTGCCTGCTTTCAGGCATAATAGAGAACTTCTGATGAGTAGTTGTGTGTGTGTTTGTGTATGTGAGAGAGAAAGTGTGTGAGTGTGAGGGAGATGCATGCATGTGTATGTAGGTGCACACATCTTAGTGCATGATGGTTTTTGGTTTATTCTGAGATTGTGGAGCACTCTTGGACAAGAACAAAACAAAAGAAAAACAGACATTATATCATCTTGAAAAGAGGCAATAGATCATGGGCCAGCCTGAGGATATGGACATTATTTTCCTAACATAGTTTCCCAAATTAGCACAATTTCAATCATCCAAACATTTGCTGAAAATATAACTTTTCTAAAAGCTGGGAGATTTTCAATCATCCAAACATTTGCTGAAAATATAATTTTTCTAAAAGCAGAATATCTAACATATTTTTTAAACTTTTGCTTTAAGTTTAAAAGTTACACATTTTTTTAAAAAATCTGGTAAACACAGAAAAACAAAGAAAATTAATCACTTTTCATCCTATCACCAAATACAACCACTCTTTAACATTGTGGTGCATTGTCTAGTATGGACTCCTTTTCATACATAAAGTTGACTTTGAAAAATATAATCATAATTTAAATACAGTTAATTATATATAATTTCCATATACTATTTAATGAATTATTAACTTGATATAATTATATTTTCTCAGAAGTACTGACAGTTAAGGAAGCAACAAGGAAGGTTGCTTAAATCACTCTGGATTGAACTGAGATCAAAAAAGAAAAAAGTGACAGGAATCATGGAAGAAAATAATCATGTCATCTTGGAGTTCCCATTAGCAACTAAAGACACAGTGTCACAACCAGAAATTCAGGAAAACAAGATATATATGAATATCCACACCCATATGTATCTGGTGAGTAAAACTTTTGAAATGGGGGAATATGGTTTAAGGAAGAGAAAAAAATCTAACATCTAAAATCTGGATTAAACAATTGCAAGTAATTCCAATGAGAAAGAAAGAACAAGACATCTAAAGAAACCAATGTGAACTGTGAAGACAGCATATTGATGCATTCAATTTTTTTTAAAGCACATGTAAATGCATTTTTTTGACAGTATTGATCATTATACTAGCAAAGGACAGGGAAAAATTAGATGTCCATCAATAAAGGATTGCTTATACAAATTATGATTCACTCATACAATAGAATACTATAAAACAATTGAAAATAAAAAAAAAATATGCAACCAACATAGGAGCACCTAAATATATAAAGCAAATATTAACAGACCTGAAGGGAGAAATCAACAGCAATACAATTAGAGTATGGGATTTTAATACCCCACTTTCAAAAATAGATAGATCATTCACACAGAAAATCATAAGGAACACTGGACTTAAATTACACATTAGATCAGATTGACTTAACAGACATTTACAGAACATTCCAAGCAAAAGAATACACATTCTTCTCAAGCACACATGGGACACTCCCCAGGACAGATCACATGTTAGGCCACAAAACAAGTCTTAATAAATTTAAGGATATGGAAATCATATCAAGCATCTTTTCCAACCAAAGTGATATGAAACTAGAAATCAATTACAAGAAGAAAATTGGAAAATTCACAAATACATGGAGATTAAAAAACATGCCACTGAACAACCAATGGATCAAAGAAGAAATCAAAGGAGAAGTCAGAATATAACTTGAGGCAAGTAATTTAATTGAAAATTAAAATATTTTGAGACAAATGAAAACTATGTACCAAAACTTATGGGATGCAGCAAAGACAGTTCTAAGAGTCAAGTTTTTAGCAATTAACGCCTCCATCCATAAGAAAAATGAAAGATTGCAAATAAACAACCTAACTTTACACCTCAAGGAACTATAAAATGAAAAACAAACTAAGCCCAAATTTAATAGAAGGAAAGAAAAATACAAAGATCAGAACAGGAATAAATGAAATAGAGAGTAAAAATACAATAGAAAAGAAACTAAGCTGGTTTTTTAAACGATAAACAAAATAAGCGAACCTTTAGCTAGACTGACCAAGACCAAAGAGAGAGGACTCAAATAAATAAAATCAGAAAAGAAAAAGGAGACATTACAAATGATACCACACAAATACAAAGGATCATAAGAGACTACTCTGAACAATTTTATGCCAACAAATTGGATAACTTAGAAAAAATGGATAGATTTAGATCCCTAAAAACATACAACCCACTAAGACAATCATGAAGAAATAGAAAATCTGAACAGAAGAATTACTAATAAGAAGATTGAACAACTAATCAAAAACCTACCAACAAAAAAAAAGGTCCACAACCAGATGGCTTCATTAGGGAATTCTACCAAACATTTAAAGAGTAATTAATATCAATTCTTCTCAATCCCATCCAAAAAATAGGAGGGAACATTTCCAAACACATTTTACAAGCCCAGTGTTACACTACTACCAAAACCAAACAAGGATACCACAAGAACAGAAAATTACAGGCCAGTATCACATGTGAACATAGATGCAAGAATCCTCAACAAAATATTAACAAATCAAATTCAACAATACATTAAAAGCATCAAGTGGCATTTATTCCAGGTATAAAAGATCAGGAACAAGACAAGGATGCCCATTCTCACCACTTTTATTCAACATAGTATTGGAAGTCCTAGCCAGAGCAATTAGGCAAGAAAAATAAATAAAAGACATCCATATCAGAAGGAAGAAGTAAAACTGTCCTATTTGCAGGTGACATTATATATAGAAAACCTTAAAACTCCACCAAAAAAAGAGAAACTGTTAGAATAAACAAAGTCAGTAAAGTTGCAGGATACAAAATTAATACACAAAAATTACTTGCATTTCTATACACTAATAAACTATCAGAGAAATTAGGAAAACAATCCCATTTATGATAACTTCAAAAAGAAAAAGATACTTAAGAATAAACTTAACCAAGGAAGTGAAAGATCTATACACTGAAAACTATAAGACATTGATGAAAGAAACTGAAGAAGATACAAACAAATGGAAAGAAATTTTGTGTTCATGGATTAGAATAATTAACATTTTTTAAATGTCCATACTACCCAAAGCAATCTATAGATTCAATACAATCCCTATCAAAATTTCAATGGGGGCTTCCCTGGTGGCGCAGTGGTTGAGAGTCCACCTGCCGATGCAGGGGACACGGGTTCGTGCCCCGGTCTGGGAAGATCCCACATGCCACGGAGTGGCTGGGCCCGTGAGCCACGGCCGCTGAGCCTGCATGTCCGGAGCCTGTGCTCCACAACGGGAGAGGCCACAACAGTGAGAGGCCCGCATACCACAAAAAAAAAAAAAAATTTTTCAATGGCATTTTTCACAGAAAAAGAATAAACAATCCTAAAACTTGTATGGAACCACAAAAAAATCTCAACTAGCCAAAGCAATCCTGAGAAAGATGGATAAAGCTGAAGGCATGGTGTGTCCTGATTTCAAACTATATTACAAAGCTATAGTAATCAAAGCAGTATGGTATTGGCATAAAAACAGACACATAGATCAACAGAACAAAACAGAGAACCAAGAAATAAATCCATACATATAGGGTCAATTAATTTACAACAAAGGAGCCAAGAACAGACAATGGGGACAGGATAGTCTCTTCAATAAATGGTGCTGGGAAAACTGGACAGCCACATGTAAAAGAATGAAACTGGATGCCTATCTTGCACCATACACAAAAATCAACTCAAAATGGACTACAGACTTGGAACATAAGACCTGAAATCGTAACACTCCTAGAAGAAAACAAGGGGTAAGCTCCTTGACATCAGTCTTGGCGATGTTTTTTTGGATTTGACACCAAAAGCAAAGGCAAAGAAAGCAAAAACAAGCAAGTCGGGACTACATCAAACCAAAAGTTTGCACAGCCAAGGAAACCATCAATAAAAGGAAAAGGCAACCTACAGAATGGGAAAAAATATTTGCAAATCATTTATCTGATAAGGGGTTAATATCCAAAATATATAAAGAACACATACAACTCAATAGCAAAAAAAAAAAAAATCCAATTAAAAAATGGGCAGAGGAACTGAATAGACATCTTTCCAAAGAAGACACACAAATGGCCAACAGGTATATGAAAAGATGCTCAATATCACTAGTCATCAAGAAAATGTAAATCAAACCACATGAAATATCACCTCACACCTGTTGGAATGGCTATCATCAAAAAGACAAGAGGTTAAGTGTTGGTGAGAAAAGAGAACGCTTGTGCACTATTGGTGAGAATGTAAATTGGTGCAGCCATATGGAAAACAGAATGAAGGTTCTTCAAACATTCTTTTAAAAAACTGCCATATGGTCCAGCAATTCCACTTCTGGGTATATATCTGAAGGGAATGAAATCACTATCTTGAAAAGATATCCACACCCCCATGTGCACTGAAGCATCACTTCTGATAGCCAAGACATGGAAACAATCTAAGTATCTACTGGCAGATGAATAGATGATATAAATACACAGTGGAATATGATTAAGCCATAAAAAAGAAGGAAGTCCTGCCAACTGCAACAAGGATAGACCTTGAAGGCATTATGCTAAATAAAGTAAGTCAGACAGAGAAAGACACTGTGTGATCTCACTTATATGTGGAATCCAAAAAAACAGAACTCATAGAAACAGAAAACAGATGGGTGATTGCCAGAGACAGAGAGTGAGGGATGGGGGAAATGCTAAAAAGGTGCAATCTTCTAGTTATAAGATAAATAAGTTCTGGGGATGTAATGTACAACATGGCAACTATAGTTAACAATTCTGTATTGCATATTTGAAAGTTGCTGAGGGTAGATCTTAAAAGTTCTCATCACAAAGAAAAAAAAACTAACTATGTGAGGTGATGGATGTTAACTAAACTTAGCGTGGTAATCGTTTTGCAATATATATATATATATATCAAATCAGTATGTTGCATACCTTAAACCAATACAATGCTATATGTCAAATTTTATCTCAATAAAACTTGAAAAAAAGAAAACTACAAAATATTATGTGCTACTTTGGACAAATCTCTAAAACAGAGGAGTGAAAAAGAACAAGTACAGAAGGGGATACTCCATTTCGTTTTAAAGAAGAATGATTAGATAGATAGATTGATCATTAGATCTATCTGTAGACAGACAGAGGTACTTAAGTAGATAGCTAAATACTTAACCATGCATTAACATTTTGGAAGTAGTCAGAAGGAACTCCTAATATCTTAGGGAACTGTATATGGTGTTAAGCCTTGGGAAGGTACATATTTTAAAATAGCATTATTTATTATTTTGATTTCTTCTATGAGCATTTGTATTACTTTTTAATTAAAAACACTGTTTATAGAATTAAAAATGTATACAAGAGTCAAGATAGCCACCTAACTAAAGGGAAAATCAGAAGAGGGATATACTTTTGTGAGAAAAGTGTCAGGGTTGGGGGATAATCCTCAGTTTTCTGTTGTGGGAAGAAAAGCCTACCCTTTTCTCCCCACGTGTTATAAGACTCCACCTCTGATTCTGGAGGACCATAAGCAGTCTCTTTATGCAAGTAGTTATATTTTATAAAATTGCCAGAACACTGATTTAGTGAAAACGGAACCACTGCCCCTAGGACAAATGCAGGGTTAGGTTCTACCAAGCTTCAGGTCACAATATTTTCATCAATCAATCAATCATTACATAAACTTGTTTTATGTGTGTTTGGGTTTAGACACCTTATTTAGTATACACTGTTGATTTAATAACACTAAACTCATGGCCAACAGCACTGTAACTCATGCCTGAACTCAGCTTATCTAAGACACATATTTTCTCTGTAAGGCACATCACAGCCTTCTTGCACTTAGGAACACTAGACAGAACTTCAGCACTACACTTGGGGGTCATTTTAAACAGCAAGGTCATCAAGAGGTAGCACAAAAATGTGGGAAATGCAGCACTAAGTAGACCACAAAAGTTCACTTGTTTACAGTATGAGCTGAAACAAGAAAGCAGAGTGTCGCCTTGTTTGACGTCAGCTGGGAATGTGCACATTGGGTGACACAAAATTTTTGTTGCTTTGCACATATCCACAAATGACCACAAACGTGCCACGAGTACTGATTCTGGGATTACAAATAAATCTTAGCAAGTAAGCAAATTCTCAAATATGGAACCCACAAATTATGAGAATCAACTGTATATTATTTATCAGTATGGATTACTGGGTGTGTGAAAACTATAAAATAGAAATTTATCGTGTTACTGAGGGGAAGAATACATTCACCTCTATAAAGTGTCTAAAAAGTTGGTAAAATAAGATGTTAACATAAAATGTTAAGCCTAAGTGAAAGATCGAGGTGGTACTAAGAAAAAAAATTAATCTGTAATACAAAGGAAAAATTACATGTCTATTAAGATATATTAAAAAGCCACAGTAATTCATATATAGTAATTAATATACTGGTATACAACAAGCAAGTGGGCCAATATAAAAAGCAGAATAAAGGCCCAGAAACAGATTCACACATGTAGAAGGAATCTAGTAAAATGGAGAGTGGCACTAGAGAAAGAGAACATTATTTAGTCCATGTTGTTTGGAAAATTAGATCACTTTCATAGATAAAATTAAGTTAGACCCCCTACCTCATAGAAAATATAAAGTTCAAGTGAAATAAATATTTTATTTGGAAATAAAACTATAAAGGCAATAGAAGAAAATGTAGTACAAGCTAGATAAAGAGGAGGAAATTTAATCCAAAGAGAGTAGAAGGAAGACATAATAAAGATAAAAAATGGAAGTCAATGAAACAGAAAACAAAAAATAGAAAAAAATTAAAACAAAACCTGGGTCCTTTGGAAACAACAGTTAAATTAATAAATCTCAAAGATCAGTGATCAAGGAAAAAACAACACAGAAACTACAAATAAGAGGAAGAGAGAAAGCATTCTTCATGCAATAAAAGGACAGTGAAAGAATATTATGGGAAATTTCATGTAGAACTGACTCTAAATGGACAGAGTGAAATCCTACTAAGTTTTTAAGGAAGATACATTGCCAAGAAATGACAATCCCTTCTTGTCTATGGCTTTCTGGCCTCTAAAGCAAACTCCAGTCTCTCAAACCCACATCAACAGGAAATAAGCTGAACAAGTGGTGAAGCCCCAAGAAAGGCACTTTCTCCAACATCTACTTTAGATGGACACACGAAGGATAACAGCAGGAACCACCCAGATAACAATGGACAAGGAGATTCCTCCCATAACACTGAACCACAGGCCAAGCAAATCACTTTCTCCACTTCCGGCTCAGGGAGTCTTCACAATTACTGCCTGGCAGGATTTGGTAATCACTATGGACCAATGACCACTGTGTGTTTTGCCTGCTTCCCTTTTGTGAATGTGGGTTTTTATTGAGGCTATCTTATTCCTCTTCCACCACTAATTTTGGGTGTGGAAGGGGGCAGACAACTTGGCAAATAGTAAGGATTCCCATCCAATCTTGATTGAGAGGACTTCATATCACCCAGATGTCACAGACTTTAGGCTGGATGCTGTAACTCTTTGGGGTATTTGCAAGGTCTCCCTTTGGGAGAAGGCATATGTTCTAAGTGAAAAGAAGAGCTCATGCATATTTGAGTGGCAGAAAGGTATGCAGTGGCAGGGACAGTTAATTGTGTGCCAATATCTATTCTCCCTTTCATTACATTATGGAATTCCTAATTATTTTTAGCTGGGCACATGGCCACCCAGCTAGGGTAACGTGAAGCTAGGTATGGCCCCATGTCTAAGTTCTGCCAATGGCAGGTAAGAACAAATGATGTCTGCCACTTCTGGGTCATGTCCTTTCAAGAAACATGTGTGCACTCCACGTGCCTTTCTTACTTCCCACTGGCTGAATACAGATGGGATGGTGAGAGCTCAAGCTTTTAGACTAAAGATAGAAGACCTTAGACCAAATTGAAGCTCTTAGACCAGAGATGGAAGCCAAGTGTCACAATGGCAAAGCTGTCCCACCAGTCCTATACCATCCATCTTTGGGCTATTAGCTAAAATAAATAAACTTCAGTCCTTTTTACACTATGGGATTTAGGGGGGGTTCTTTGTTATGGAAGCTAAGACTGAAACTAATAATAAATCAATACAAAAATTAGTTTCAGTACTAATGGTTTCCTTCTGCCATGTTTGATCAGACTAAAGATTGTGTTAGAGCTTTTCCTATGTTCGCAGTGTGACAGGATGAAGTGAGGAGCCCTGAAGGCATACTTGAGATATATTAGGTTCCTGTCTCTGGATTTGTTTTTGTTTTGTTTTACTGAACTAATTAGTAAGTAATCTGGGTAAGGGAGGCTAAGTATGCTTAAAGAAGATAAAGAGGATTTTTGCAGGAGGAAGGAAAGAAACAGGAGGAAACATTAGGGGGGAAACGTTAAGAGGTGTATTTAAGACATTCTGCAGAACGTTATATATAAAGTTATCCCTACTCCATCTTACTAGATTTTCTTAAATCAACATTATTTATACTTTTGGAGTTGGAGTTAATTTTTTTTGGAGGGAGCAGTGATACACTGAAATTAACCTCAAAGGGGTAGCAAGAAGTCCAGGAGGGCTATGGTACATTAAATCCCAAATGGAAATAAAGAGTGAGAGAGAACCAGAGGCCTAAATTATTAAACATATTGCCACTAAGGCAGGGAGAGGGAAAAAGGATGAAAAAAGAAAGAGGCTAGAATCAATGAAAACGCATTTTGACATTATAGTTTTAGACAGAACAAGCCTTATTTACTTTCAGCTAATGACAGGAATGTTATTATGGATTAAATTTGCCTTTCATATTATTGAATTGTCTATGACAAGAGGCAAAGTTTCTTTGCTTGAGTTATAACGATTTTTTAAAATTTACTATTTAATTTATTTATTTTTGGCTGCATTGGGTCTTCATTGCTGCACGTGGGCTTTCTCTAGTTGCAGCGACCGGGGGCCACTCTTCGTTGCGGTGCACAGCCTTCTCAGTGCGGTGGCTTCTCTTGCTGTGGAGCATGGGCTCTAGGAGCGCGGCTTCAGTAGTTGTGGCTCGCAGGCTCAACAGTTGTGGTGCATGAGCTTAGTTGCTCCGCAGCACGTGGGATCTTCCCAGACCAGGGCACAAACCCATGTCCCCTGCATTGGCAGGCAGATTCTCAACCACTGCGCCACCAGGGAAGTTCCATAACGATTGTTAACATTGAAGATTTGCTTATAAAGGAACTGGAGTTGTAAATCAAGGAATATCCCAGATTACATAATTTGGGCCACCCACTAAATGTATTTTCTAATAAAATATTGTTGCTTTGGGGCTCCCCTGGTGGCACAGTGGTTGAGACTCTGCCTGCTAATGCAGGGGACACAGGTTCGAGCCCTGGTCTGGGAGGATCCCACATGCCGCGGAGTGACTAGGCCCATGAGCCACAACTACTGAGCCTGCGCGTCTGGAGCCTGTGCTCCACAACAAGAGAGGCCGTGACAGTGAGAGGCCCGCGCACCGCGATGAAGAGTGGACCCCGCTTGCCCCAACTAGAGAAAGCCCTCGCACAGAAACAAAGACCCAACACAGCAAAAATAAATAAAAAATAAATTAATAAACTCCTACCCCCAACGTCTCAAAAAAAAAAATTGTTGCTTTGAAAAGTCCATGAAATGGAAGCTATTGAGTGTATGCTCTTATAAAGTTATTTCCAAAACCTGAGGTCCAAGGCAGGCGGGGTGGAAGGGACTAAATTGGGAGACTGGGACTGACATATACACACTACTATATATAAAATAGGTAACAAATAAGGACCTACTGTACAGCACAGGGAACTCTACTCAATTCTCTGCAATGGCCTATATGGTAAAAGAATCTAAAAAGAGTGGATATATGTATCTGTATAACTGATTCACTTTGCTGTACACCTGAAACCAACACAACACTATAAATCAACTATACCCCAATAAAAAAAAAACTATATTTGAATAAATACAATTTTTTTTTTTGTTGTTGTTGTTGTTGTTGTACACGGGCCTTTCACTGTTGTGGCCTCTCCCGTTGCGGAGCACAGGCTCCGGACACGCAGGCTCGGCGGCCATGGCTCACGGGCCCAGCTGCTCCGTGGCATGTGGTATCTTCCTGGATCGGGGCACGAACCCGTGTCCCCTGCATTGGCAGGGGGACTCTCAACCACTGCACCACCAGGGAAGCCCGAATAAATACAATTATTTATCCTAAAAAACAAACAAACAAAAAAAACCCCTGGGGTCCAGAAACTTCTTTTCAAAACACTGTCCCTCTAACATATATTACCTTATCCACACAGGCTACTCTACATTAAACAGTTAAATTCACTGCAGAAATCTGAATTCATTGCATATCCCATCATCCATGGCACAAGATGCTCTCTGTGGTGCACATGGAGATGCACTACCCAGATCCCACTTCAAGGAAGGACCAAGTACCCCAGGTGCTTTACTGGGGCTGGTCTCCAGCTGACCACACCTTCAGGGTCTGCCTCAGCTGCAGAGAGCTGCTTGCCCAATGGCTTGCCCTCCTTCATGGCCCACATCCAAAGACTGAGATAAGTGGGGCTAAAAGGCCCTGCCCTTGGGCCCAATGTGGGGCAACTCTGACGGGCCCCCACATGCTCTCTGTAGGGTTGGCTGAGGCTCTGTCAGGCCTGCATGGTTGCTCCACCTCTCCCTCTGCCCAAGCCTGCTTTCTTCCCCTCCCTTCCTGGTACTGATCCCAATAAAGACCCTGCATGCCCAGCTCCAACTCAGAGTCTGCTTCTGGAGAACCCAACTGGGTTGTTTGGTCGCCAAGAGTGATCTTGGAAAGCTTGCAAGAAGATGGCCTACTTGCCACCTGGCTGGTAATGAAAACCTTTGTCTCAGTCTAGAGAGTTAAGGTGGTCAATTGAAGCTCAGCCTCAGCAAAATCTCTTTCCAAACTTTACTGTCACTGCAGCCACACTAGCTGGAAAGTCACCCTTGGCAGTCTAGAGGGACCTCCTGGGCTAGTGAAAGGACTTTCTCAGCGACTGATTCTCTATCTTTGGAGTGAGCCAAATTTGACACCAATCTCTGAACCCAACAAGCTTCAGTACTTTATGAAAAGCATTTTTTAATTTATTTTTTAGTTGATTGTAGGCTTTTGACTTGTTTTACTTTTATTTATTTATGTTCCTGTTTATGGACTTACCCCTGGAAGCAATCTGGCAGGAAAATGATGTTTGTCTTACTGTATTTTACTCACAGTACCTAGTTGAAGAAAGAAGTCACCTTATTTTAGTGCTATATAGATGACTTACTAAGGGGTTTTGAAATGAATAAAATTAACACCATCACTAAACAGAGTTGGAACAGTGGCCATTGTTCCCCATGCAAACAAACAAATTCAAAATTATCTCCTGGCTTTGACAGCCCTTCCTTCAGCAAAAGCACACAGCAGAAAGCAAAAGTTGGAGTCAATTTAAAGTGTTTGAAAAGATTATTCAAAATCAAAGTTCCAAAACCTTGAAATCCGTAACATCGCCACAAAGTTCTAACTTTTATTAACTGTGGTGAGGGATTGAGGTAAGAAAGAATACTTTTAACTCTCTGAAAAATGAGGCCAAGGAAATAGTATTCTTTAAAATGAGAGACAGTATAGTGAGTTGAACAGTGGCCCCCAAAAGATATGCTCA
This sequence comes from Grampus griseus, assembly GCF_964374135.1. Classification (NCBI taxonomy): domain Eukaryota; kingdom Metazoa; phylum Chordata; class Mammalia; order Artiodactyla; family Delphinidae; genus Grampus; species Grampus griseus. The sequence continues at coordinate 91,914,811 of NC_139018.1, forward strand.
AGTCCTGATCCCTGGTACCTGCATATGTGACCTAATTTGGAAAAAGGGTCTTTGCACATGTAATTAAGGATCACGAGATGAGATCTTCCTGGATTTTGGGCCTACCTATAAGAGAAAGCTGTTGTCCTATAAGAGAAAGAAGAGGGAGATTTGAGACACAGGGGTAAGGCCATGTGAAGACGAGGGCAGAGATTGGAGTGACATGTCTACAAGCTAAGGAACACCAAGAATTGCTGGCAGCCACCAGAAGCTAGGAGAGCAACATGAAACCAGTACTCCTCCAGAGCCTCCAAAAGGAGTCAACCCTGCTGCCCTCTTGATTTAGGACTTCTGGCCTCCATAACTGTGAGAGAATGCATTTCTCTTGTTTTAAGACACCCAGTTTGTGGTAACTTGTTACAGCAGCACAGGAAACTAATACAGGCAATGAGAAGCCACTTACTTTCACGGTACCATGGGGTCCCCAGTGGGTGAGCTGGACTTTGATTTCCGGCAGAGCCCAGCGTGCTTTGAAGAGTCTGCGTATTGATGTAGCAGGGGTCGTCAAAGAGATCCACTCGGCACGCAGGCTTCATCAATGACGTGTCTCTTTGGGACTGTACCCCTCTCTCATGTGCATTACCTGTAGTGAGTAAAGATCAATGTACGGTGTTTTTGCTTTGGAAACAAGAAATAAAATCACGTTTGAGTCCAGAATTGACAGGAAGGGAAAAGCCATGCCCATCCCATGCAAGGATTGAATACTGACTTTGAGATTTGACCTGTTAAAACAAAATATGCACCAGTCTTTGAGGGAAAGCACCCTCTTTTGGCCTCCCTGCACCTCCCTGCCCGTCCCTCAGCTGACCCTTTGCTTCAACAGCAGACAGCAGACAAACCAGAAAGATGTGAAAGAGGAACAGCAAGCGGAGGAAGGACGCTGACCGGCCAGCAAAGAGCACAAACCCGTACACGACACCGCTCAGAGCTGCAGCCCAGGAACGAAGAAAACCACACATGCCATGTGGAACTTGAATATCTACTAGTTATTGAAACCGCTTTTCAAAAAACTCGTTACTTAATTTTAAATTAGTAAGAGTGGGAAGTCTGTCTTCCCTTTATTGCCAAAGTTTCGTTTCACCAAGCACAGCCCGGCACCAGCTGCTGATGTTCATTCTGTCATCTAATGGAAAGAACTCACCCCTCAGGTTACGTCCTCTGTCCCCTTAATCTGCCTTCTCCTCTCCATTCTATTCCATACATGTGGCCAAAATGATCTTTTTACAACTGAAAATCCGATCCTACTTCTCAGAGGTTTAAAAACATTCACTGCTTCCCACTGCTCTTGGGATACAACTCAAACTCTTCAACAAGCCCCAGGCCCTGCTCCCGGGCACCCAGCTTCCACTGCAACCCTGTCCTCCCCAGTCTGCCCCTGCTCACATCGGCCTTCTTGCACTAGAATCCCCACTGTAAGGCCATCTTCTCTGGTTGACATGCCCCCTTCCCTCCCCTTCTCCAGCACCCTCATCCTTCGGTGAGGTCAGTTTAAACATCTCTTTCTCAAGAGAGCCCTCCCTGACTTTCTCAGACTAGACTATGTCTCTCTGCTTCCCTCTGAAGCCCATACCACAAGAGTACTTAATTCTATTATGTTATGATGTTTCTTAATATCTGTACTGCATCTAGACTGCATGTTCTACGAAGACACAGATCCTGTCTTGCTGACAGCTGCAGCCCCTGCCTCTAGCATATGCCTGGAACACATTATCACATCAACAAATAGTTACTGCCTGAATGGATTACAGCACCATATTTTACTACCTGATGGCATGAGGTACTTTGTACCATTCAACTGGTCCTGTCCTGAGAATGCCAGGACAGAATGTTTTTGTCTTTCTGTTTACACAAGTACCTTTATAGTTTTGGCCATACATATACAAGATCCCCGTGAGGCTGCACCTGAAGCAGTGACATTGTTATTTCATTGTCTTACCGCAAAACATCACTCCTTCCAGTCAACTAAACCCCTTCAAAGGACCAACTGCCCACTGGATTTCACACCATGGTGAAGAGTGCTGTGATTCTTATAACACAAGTATGGAAACCTAAGAATACACCAGATAGGGGGAGCCCAGTCAAGACTACAGTCCTACCATCTGCTCCTCCTTTGCTCCTCTCTGTTCGATCCTGCCTGTCACCCTGTCCCATGTCATAATCTGTACGTGGAATATTCTGAGGGAAGAGTGGGATTTGACAGAGGAAGGGGCAATAGGGCCCCTCGTTTCTTTGTTGCTTTTGGCAACATACGACAGTTTCCATTTACTTGGTTAAGTGGATTTATGAAATATGTTATCCAGTTTAAACTAAACTTACTTTCACAAATGGACAAGTGGCTAAAGGATCACTGCAAAAAAATCAAGGATTGAAGATCATTCTTTTACTGAGTACAAGCTCCTCCTTAGCTACACTCTGAGCTTACGAACAAGCATAATCTAATTAGATCAGAATGTCGGCCTCCTAACAGTTAAAATTATCAAGATTGAAATGTGGATTTATGTCTGTTTTCTTTATCAATAATGCCCTAAATGTATACCAGACCTTGAGATATTACCTAATGATAGTATTCAGCCACTATAACTAGCAAGACAATTTTTAAAAATGTCTATCATTAACTTTAACTGAAATTTTCTATTTCTGTGTGTGTTTTATAATACATGCACAATATATTAGCACAGTGTAGAGAACTGATGCATGATTGAATTAATATTTATTTAGGAGTGCCTGCTCATAAAAAGTTACTGAGGGCTTCCCTGGTGGCGCAGTGGTTGAGAGTCCACCTGCCGATGCAGGGGACACGGGTTCGTGCCCCGGTCCAGGAAGATCCCACATGCCACGGAGCGGCTGGGCCCGTGAGCCATGGCCGCTGAGCCTGCGCGTCCGGAGCCTGTGCTCCGCAACGGGAGAGGCCACAACAGTGAGAGGCCCGCGTACCGCAAAAAAAAAAAAAAAAAAAAAAAAAAAAATTTACTGAAAGTGGAATATGATGAACAGTATTTGTAAGAAGTCTGCTTCTAAATTAACATGGACCTGGGTTCCACAGATCCCTGTGGTATCTCTTACTATTTGTGTGGCCAGGGGCAAGTTACTTAACCTCTCTGTCCGTTTTCATACCTGTAAAATGGGGATGCTGAGCTTAAAATACATTGTGAGGATTAAATGAAAGACTGTGGGTAAGCCCCTCACTGAGCATAGTGCCTGCCTTGCAGCAGGCGTTCTTCTCACTGTTCAGTTGTGTGTCTATTGGGCCTCTGCACATGACACTTATCTCTTGCTGTAATATCCTTCCCATCCATTTCTTGACCTAACTCCTATTTGTCCTTTAAGATTCTGCTCTGAATCCCCCTCCTTCAGGAAGCTTTCCACTGAGTCCTCCCTCCTCCCCCGCCCCCCACCCCAGGCTGGGTAAGGTGCCACTCCATAATAAACTGTAGGTCTCTGTTTACTTCCCTGTCTTCCCCTTGAGACCGAAAATTCCTTGAGTCCTGAGGAGAGACTAGAACCCATTTTTCTGAGTATCTTCTTCATCTTCAATGCCTGGTATGAAGCAGATGCGCAAAAGAAAAATGTCAGCTGAATGAACAGATGACTGAATGTCTACCAGTTTTCCTTTCTTAGCAAATGTGACCCCACCACGCTCTCAAGACCCGAAGTCAACCCTTAGCGCAGGGCGCTGACTCATCTGCCCCTCACAGAGCACTGGCATGAGCTGACTACATCAAGTTCACCATCCCACAGGGTTACACAAAAGCATCAATGTCTATACAGTCTCTCTTAAAAACTACCATTCCTTTTTCTCAAATGCACCATTATATCTAAGTCAGCAAAGTTGTCTTAAATTTAAAAAAACAAACAAACAAACTCACCCCATGCTGAAATTTAAAATCTTTCTAGGATAAAGTGTGTGGTTATTCAGAGCTTAACTACACATGCCAGCCATCATGCATTCCAAAAGTTCTTTGTGCAAAGTGTTACTCTGAGAAACTATCCAACCTGCCTAAGAGAAGATTTGTGGCAGAAAATAAATACATACACAGTGTATATACTGGAGGTACCAAAGTTTTTAAGTGCTAGCCCTTAGGGTCTGTGGGAATTTAACATCTTTTTGATTAAAAATATCAACATTTTCATTTTGACTTGAAGGTTGGGGAAACAGTATGCTATTTTGCTAATTATTTTTTTCCACAAGGGAATTTATTATTAAGGACAGAGATCTTTTACACATCTGGCAATAAATATAATTAACTCCTTCAACAGGAAGCCTACTGCAGTACTTATTATACACCAGAATTCAAATTTTAAGTCAATATTTGAATAAGTAAATGTCTTTGAGTTAAAAAGCCAAAACTTGTTGAAAATGTTTGTATAGGTGTCTCTCAAATGCTTATGTGTGAATCTCTGGGAAAAGCCATAAAAACTGTCTATTTGCTATTTTGGCAACTGCTATTAATTTGGTGACTGGTCATAAATTTCTGATCTTATTTATTTATTTATTTATTTATTTGGCTTCATCGGGTCTTAGTTGTGGCACGCAGGACCTTTGTTGCAGCATGCAGGACCTTGTGGCACGTGGGCTTCTCTAGTTGCAGCACGCAGGCTTTTCTCTAGTTGTGGTGTGCGGGCTCAGTAGTTGTGGCACGTGGGCTCAGTACTTGCAGCACGCAGGCTTAGTTGCCCCATGGCATGTGGGATCTTAGTTCCCCAACCAGGGATCAAGCCCATCTCCCCTGCATTGGGAGGTGGATTCTTAACCACTGGGCCACCTGGGAAGCCCTCAGATCACTTTTAAACACATACCCAAGTAGTCATAGGCAGACCCCAAGATAGGAACCCCTGACTTCTGGGTGTCTGTGGATTAAAAGACACTGAGTTAGGAAAGTCCTTCCTGCCACAGCAGGAGGGACTTATACTTGTCACAGCCCCTGGAGCAGGGGTTGAGTCCTTCGATCCCTCTATGTGCTGAGTGGCTGAGGTCTGGGGAAATGGCTTCCTAGCACTCTGGTTCCCACTGGAAGTTAGAACCTGCTTTTCTAAGAAAACAATGCTGTAGCTCAGTGATTTTCAGGGGAAGAGGATATCCAGCTGGAGGGGTTTTTCCAAACTATAAACACCATCTCTCACCTCCCCGAGATTCTGAAAGGTTCCCAGCCATGAATTGTTACCTTATTGCCACCAAAAAGGAAGACAGTGTGCTGAAGCTCAGTATTGGTCCCAGACTCTTCCACAATTAGAGTATAACTAAAGAACAGATGCTTACAATAGAATATCCTATTGTTGTATTTGTCATTACAACATATACACTTAAGCTCCAGTATAGGAAACCAAATAGTAGAATATGGTCACTTGTCTAGGAGATAGCCAACGTGGCTAAAATTAATTCTACGGAAAAATAGATTCCAGCCTCCAAATAAGTGATTATTACAAAAGTCTGTTCTTGAGTTTGGATCTGATAGTGGCTTAGGGCATGTGTAAAGCATGAAAGAATAAGGGGTTACGTTGTTCGTTAGTTTAAAGGAGAAATAAAACCAAGATAAACAGAAAGAACAAATTGGATTCTATGACAAGGTTATACTTACAAAAAGAAAAATCTTGAATAAAGTTGAAATAGTGTTGCTTTGAGGGGAAGGACACTTTAAAAATATAAAATAAAAATCAAGGTGAAAGCTTCTGAGGAAAAAAAAAGAAAGGAGACCTTGCCCCTTTTCTCTGATGGTAATGTCGTGATTTCGAACATTCAACATCATTCTAGAAATGTCGAGGATTCCTGTTCAGTGAGTTCCCTTCAGAAGCTAGGTGGCTGAGGCCAGAGGGGCGTGCCATGACGACTGCTTAATGGGGAGGAGGGATGAGCTGTGGGAAGAGAGGTATTGGGGCAGGGCGAAACATTTTGGAGTTCCACAGGACTCTCTCCTAGATCCAAAACTCTCTCTCCCCCTCCACGTACCCTCTCAATGCAGTGATCTGGGAACTGGTCCTGGCACACTTAGGAATACCAGTACTCATTTATACTCTTTCTCTCCCTTCCCCTCCCACTTCCCTCTCTGTGCCTGGATAATTCCCACTCATCCTTCAGGTCTTAGTTTGGTTGTTACTTCTTTCGGGAGACCCTCTCTAGCCTCCCAGATTAAGTTAGGTTTCCCTGTTATTTGTTCCCATAACATCCTGGGCTTTGAAACGCTCATCATATTTGTAAGCACTGGTTTAAGGTATGCCCTCTGGCTAAACTGCAAAAGACATGAATGCCAATTGTGTCTCCATCCCTAGCACCCAGCTCAGGGCCCCACCCCACAGGACGACCTGATGATCACTGAGTCATTGTTGGATAAATGAAGAACATAGAATGAGAAAAAACAGGATGTGGAGACAGTTCAAAGTGAGCTTCAGCACAGGCAGAAAATGGATACAAGACTACAAAGCACATGTGGGATGTTCCTGACTATTAAATCCTAGGTTAGAAATCTCTAGGGTAAAGGAAAAGAGGAACGAAGGAAGGAACTGCAGCTCCTAGAGGACACAGTTTTAAAAAGACATTTACACTTGACACTAATTTGTTTTAGTCATATTATTAAGAATTCATTTGGAATTTTAAATACCTTTAAAGAGTGGCATCGAATTTTAATTTCCTTCAAAAAGAACCATGTTTTTAAAGAATTTAAAATACTGCCTCTGCTCACTACTCTGATTATCTTTGCAGGGTGGAGGAAAGTGGTAATCACAGCCGTACCAAGACCCTCATGTACCCCCACTGTATAAGAAAAAATAAAATTCATGGGTTACACTGGCAAAATTCCATAAGAAATATGAAGATATCCTTGGAAGTGAGAAACTACCTTCTAGTTGGCAAGCGTCTGCTAATTTAATTTGAGTTCCGAAGTGTGGTTCTCCAACTCTATCCTCCACTGCACTATTTACAATGTCCAGTTATCTCCCCCTCTAAAGCTGCAAAACTGTCCTTCCCAAAGAAATACTTTCAACAATTTATAAGAATAAAATGACTAACTAGCAGTAGAATTCTTTTATGAAAATATATTTCCAACTTGATAGTCTATGCCCTACATTTGTGTTGTGGAAAAGTTGTGCCTGATGTCAATTATCACATGCAGTAATAAGATATTTAATACCCCGGCAAGTATGGGGTGTATGAACCTCTAATTGGGACTCTCACATTTCAGATTTCTTTTTGTTCCCTTTGCCAAGCAGAAATAAAGGTTTTCTCTTAATCCTAATGGAGTTGACAAGCATCAATTTTCATATTAGCTTATTGTCTGATATTCTTTGAAATGGAACTGCCTTGAGTTTTGAGTAGAGAAATCACCTTTCCAGTAAGAGAGCTTTCATGATATCCAAGCAGTGAGGGACTTCCCTGGTGGCGCAGTGGTTGAGAGTCCGCCTGCCGATGCAGGGGACACGGGTTCGTGCCCTGGTCCGGGAAGATCCCACGTGCCGCGAAGCGGCTGGGCCCGTGAGCCATGGCTGCTGAGCCTGCGCGTCCGGAGCCTGTGCTCCGCAACAGGAGAGGCCATGACAGTGAGAGGCCCGCGTACCGCAAAAAAAAAAAAAAAAAAAAAAAAAAAGCAGTGAAAGATTCCATAAAGCAGAATTGTAGTGTGGAAGAGTACACAGGAGCAGGGGAGAACCATAGCTTTTCAACTGACACACAGGTGGCATTCTGCGCTTCTCAGAATGTGGGAAGCCTGCAACTGAAGCATTACATGTTTGGTTATATACACCTGACTTTCCCATGAACTATTTAAGAGCAAGGGCCACACACGACCATAACGTAGAAGAAATAAGGAGAGTGGCAGATGGAGAAGGGCAATTGTACCTACCTATTGCCCTGCTTTGTTCTAGACAGTTCTCATACACACTGCTGCACTTGGAGTTTCCCGGCTGTATAAACAACAAATTGTGAAACATTTACAAACATAGTAAACGTTCATAAACTTTCAAAAAACACACAAAACACTAATAATGCTCCCAGCAGAATTTAGCCGACAACTCCATTTTCTGACACAGGAAGTGTCTGACAGGTGAGAAAAAGAAACTGAGATTTTGGACAGGGAGTATAGCCTCCTTTCCCAGTGCACTGTTTTGGAACTGCAGAGGTGGGTCTGATTAGGGTGGGGGAGGTCATAAATGTAAGGTCTATATCCTGAGGGTTATAGACCTCGGCTTGGGAGGTCACATTCCAGGATTCAATCCAAGCTCAGCCAGAAAGTGTGATTTCCAGGACACTTATATAAACACTGGCCATTTAGCAAACCTCTATCTAACCGTGAACTGGCAGATTGGAGCCCCACTCTACTAAGGTTTGTGCCAGACCCACTTTTCATCCCTGAAAAATCTCATGCTATCAAAGGCTTCGATTATCCCATATACACACAGCTCTCTTCAGTAAGGGTATGGGATCTACTGATGCCTTTGAGAAGGGCAATGTCTTTGCTTTAGAAAGATTAATCCAGCAATACCATGCAAGAGGGTTTAAAGGAATGAAACTGGAGACAAGGAAGGGGCTTTCAGAATCATCTGGGCAAGTGAGGACCAGAACTTAGAAAGATGCAACAGGAATGAAAAAGGTTGGTTAGATTTAAGATACTTTCATGGTAGGATCCTAAGTCTTGAAGACTGAGTTGATAAGTGTGAGAAAACAAAAGACTGTAGATCAGTGAAAGAACAGGAGTGCCATTAATAAACATGAGTACGTCAGGAGAGGGATCTAGCTTGGAGTCAAGGTAAAATGCTGAGTCTAATCTTGGTATAAACAAGCAATGAAATGCTTGTGGCATCACAGCTGGAGAGGTAGGTAATGGCTGAAGACAGAGAAGCTGGTGGAGTGTGTGTGCACAGGTGGCATGTCAGAGAAGAAACCAGGGCCAAGGGCAGAGCACTGGACAGGGATTCCATGGTGGTAAGGCTTGGGTTTGCAGGGGAGGGCATGCAAGAAAACAAGATATAAAAAGGAAAGATGTGGGCTTCCCTGGTGGCGCAGTGGTTGAGAATCCGCCTGCCGATGCAGGGGACACGGGATCGTGCCCCGGTCTGGGAAGATCCCACATGTCACAAAGCGGCTGGGCCTGTGAGCCATGGCCGCTAAGCCTGCGCGTCCAGAGCCTGTGCTCCGCAACGGGAGTGGACACAGCAGTGAGAGGCCCGCGTACCACAAAAAAAAAAAAAAAAAAAAGGAAAGATGCCACTTACTTTGAAACACATCAAAAATCAGATGGATTGATGGGTGATAGCTAACAACATAGGATGACAGGGCAAATAGAGTAGAATTATAATTGTAGAATCTAGGTGGTGAGTATATGAGTGTTCATGTGTAATTCTTTCAACTTTTTTGTAAGTTTGAATATACTCAATAAAATGTTAGAAAACATGAAAAAAGAAAGAAAAGCAGCAACTAGAGATGCAGAATGAGAATGACATGACAAAAATGTTTAGAAGCTAACAGAAGAGGTCTAAAAAAAAAAGAGGCAGCCAACAGATATCACAGGCTATAGACAGATTCAGAATATTGAAGAAGGAAATAGATTTAACAATTAAACTGCTGGTGACCAAAAAAAAAGTTGGTGACCACTGTAAAAGAAATTTCTATCAAGTTGTCAAGCAGAGTTCAGATTTTGGAAGTGTAGTGTGGATGTGAATGCAGAAATACAGGCAGTGTTTTCTAGAAGTTTGTGGGTGAAAGGAAGGTGAGAGAGAGGTAGGACATTATTAGATGAGTTGGAGGAGTCCGAGTTTATTTGCAGACAGAAGCGAAAGAACAAGTAGACAGACAGAGAATAAAGACTGAGACAGAGGTTGATGGACAGAACAAGGGCACAGAGTTGGTAGGAGGGGATGGGATCAGGAGCTCAGGGAGAAGATTAGCCATGGAGACAGTAGCTAAGGAAGAGAACCAAGGAGAACACAGGAAGACTTGGAGATGCGGAAGGGTGAAGTTGAAAATAACATGTTGGACCGTCCTTGTCTTCCCAATGAAGTAAGATGTGAGGTCACTTGCTGAGGATGAGGTTGGGGGATTGGGAGTAAAAATTATTGAGTACAGGTTCCGACAATGATTCACTCTCTGGCTCTGTACTGAGGAAGATGATACCTTCTCTAAACTAGCATTTGGTAATCCTCAAATTAAGCTCTCAGTGGGAAGGACAGAAATGCATTGTTAGTTCTAATAGCATTAAAATGTTACTTACCAAATAGCACAACTTTTCACACCGTATGGGGCAGTAAGCCATTTGTTCTGTGGTTTGAACTTTGATCCGTACATCTGAAACACCACCTGCAGGTGGCTGCTTGCCCGGGATTTCATTGTAATACTCATGATCTTCTCTCTCCTCAGTATGGTCATCAACGTGCACCTCCTCACTGTAAGGGAAAAAAGAATCCCCAAGAGGCTGGGTGGGAATTCAAATGCTGTAGGGGATGTAGAGTGATCAGAACCATGCAAATCATCCTGAAAACATCTGTATGGAAGCAACCAGATGGCTGAATTGTTAGGTTTCTGTAGACAATTAAAGTGGGGTAAGCCAACAAAAAGTGCCAAGGGTGATGCTTTTGTGTCTCCTCTCAGTGATAAAATATATGCATACACATATATATATGAACTCCCTGAATGTCAGTTGTTTTTGTCAATCGGATAAAAACACAAAGTTTTCCTGGATTTTTCCAGCACTCTTTCATTGTACCATTTTGGAAATGTTTTGCTCAAAGGAAATTTAAATATTGGGCAGTGGGCCTGGCCCAGTTTACTAAACCAAGATGAAAAAACGAGAAGGCTATGGCCAGCTAACTTGTCTGCACAAATCTGGAGTATATGAGATTCATAAAGAAATATTAGAACCATATGTGGCAAGTGGGGAGATTTGTGTAAACATGCATTGTTTTTAAAATTGAAACAGGGAAAAAAAAAAAAAAACAGATTTTTCTTCCGAATTGGAATTAGTAAAAGTTTCTTACGAGAAAGAATAAATCAAGTCCATTTGAATTGAGCTGATTCCACTGACAACCCACACAGTTTTGTTGGGTTCATTACATGTCAACAAAACAACAGCACTAAGAGGTAAGTGCTACCCTAGGAAAAATTCAACAACAAGGCCTGCTGGAAGCCCCTCCCCTTTGCTACCCTAGACCACCTCATACAGGGAGATCTCCAAACCCGGTGTCTGTTGATACACAAAATGCCAAATTAGGGGGGTTCCAGAAATGCATTTAAAAGTGTCCAAATAGTTTATTTCTTGGGCGTGAATTCTGCAAGTCAGGGGCCTCACTGCATTCCACACATGGTGGAGTTTGACAGGCCTGAAAAGGGTTCAGCTTTCATTGTGGACTAGACAGAACAACCAGATCCCTGGGTCATGTCATGTTCTACCCCTGCCACAGTCCGGCTGGAGCTGATCTATTTGCACTGCAAATGAACAAACTAATAGGAATTCCTGCCACAGACACTTGATTCTTATTATTTTGCTCTTCTTTCTTAATTTTTTTAACTGATCTGCCAGGGATCTGGGGCTGAAACAAACCTAAGGAATTTGTTCATGCTCATTGTATGACATTACCTAATTAATTCATAGCTCTGTATACCATCAGAGAAACAGGGTCGACCCCTTCTCACCTTTAGTGTTTCCTCTAGTTCTATTACAAAGCAAAAGGAAATACCTGAACAAATATGAATGGAAGAAAAATAGAAATGTCACTGTTAGTTTGTACTGAAACTGTACCTATTTGTAAAAAAAAAATTACTAAGTTCATTAGTCAATTTAAAATGCCGTATTAATTTTAAAACGAAACAAAATATGATAAGTCAAATAATTACAGAACTCCTGGCTGACCTTTCAGAAGAAGTATTCAAAGAAGGATTTTTCAAATACTGTTTAAACCGGAGTTCAAAAGCCTGCCCTATGGTACTTATGACGTCTTGGGCCATTCCATTGCTGCATTCCAATATGTGGCAGGCTGCAAGAGGACATACAAAAAAATTACAATAAATTTTCAGTAAGAGAAGATTAGATAAGTTCAAAATACTTCCAGAACATGAACTGGTAATTGAGTAAAAGTAGGTTTACAAGCTCTCTTCAGCTCTGAAATGGCATAGTTCATATTTCATATGCATCGAAGAGAAGAAACATTCATATTTGACAACTAAGTATCTCAAAACACTTATAAATTTTGGCCTGGAGGCAGGTATTTGGGGCCCACATTTTAATAAAGGCAGACTGATCGTGACTAATGATGTGACCCATGTTCAGTGTTTGCTCTAGAATTCAATACAGAAGATGCTTAGGGCAGCAACCTGACGGGAAGATGAGGTTTACAGCCTTGTCTTTGCATGGTACACTACAGATGACTGAGAAAGGGTAACTCTCTAAACCTCCCCCCACAAAACGGGGGATGAGCTACTGGTGAAGAGAGGGGCTTTAGAATACCCCCTCCTCTAGCCATCCCTTTTCCCTGTCATTGCTACTAGAAAGCGGTGATGGTATGGTAATCCCTGTCTTTGAAATCCTATTAAAGAACTATCTCCAGTAAACATCCAGACCAAGAGTCCATGAAGCTGACATTACTAGAAGATATTAAAAATTTTATTAGACACTTTCTTTGAAAAACAGTTACTGGAAAGGGCTAGTTATCACTAGCAAATTAAAGAAATAAATTGTGGAGGGGGCAGCTGACGGAACATCACAAACGAATTGGCACATCCGCTGCTGCTGCTTCTGTGTAAAAAACAGAGCTTGTGTTCAGGGACTATAAATTAATCTCCCCATCATATGGAATATCAGTTGCCTTCGTTAGAGTATGGTGTTGTGCTTAGGGCCTTACAATACAAAACCTGAATTGAATTTGAAGTTTCCTCAGGATGGCTTAGAAAAGAGTCATAAGGATGACTTAAGGATATAGGCAATAAAGTCTCATGAGACATTTTTAAAACATATATTGGTTTGTATAGCCTGAAGAATTGAGGGATGAGGAAAAGCTTGATAATGGTTCAATATATACAAGAATGTTGTAAAAACTGTCAGCTATTCTCTGAGAATAGGAAAGGCTTAAGTGAGTACATAGCAAAATAGCTTAGATACCAGGGAAGCTGTGAAACGGTGGAACTGTGGAACCAACACTGGAACATTTTACTAAAAGGGATACCTGAGGAGAGGAGGATACCTGTCGTGATGTAATGATTTAACTGTGTTGACTTGGAAGCGTGATTTTAGGCTCTGCCTTGTCTTGAAAAGGATTTTGTATTATTTAAAGTAAAAGAAAATTCATTCACTTCTAACTGAATTTGCAGAGCCTATAACAGAGAGTTAAGGTAGAACTTACAATGGTGTTTCCTAGCTTTATGCTGATATCATCTCAAGGAATCTCAGATAATTCTCATTTCAGAATTAGCTGAACATTTACTTAAAGAATTGGTGTCTCTGAACTTTGGGAAGGGGTGTGTGTGTGTGTGTGTGTGTGTGTGTGTGTGTGTGCGCGTGCAGGGGGCGGCATCAGTAAGTCAAACCATGCTAAGGTGTCAAATCTCCAAAAGGGTTAATTATCATTTCTTACAAGGCTGTCCCTTTAAAGAAGCAATTTAGATCCTGAAATAGACTTAGGAGCCAATTACAGTTTTGAAAACTCAATTAAGAATATCTATAAGTTAATATCCTTTTTACCAAAGGAAAATGTTTGGTCTGTCTTTAGACTGCCATTGTATATTGCCCCTTCTTTTTCTCTACACTAGCTTCACACAGTGACCAACACATAGAATGTGTTCTAAAAATATGTGATGAATGAATAATTCTGATTTTTCTAATCACACCCATAATTCTACTGTGAGAAACTGTCTTCAATGTTACCATTATGGGGCAGCATCTCACCACCAGTGAGTGGTACAGATGATTGCTTGGGACATTTGTGAAAAGGGTCTCCTCTTTCTTGGTCAGGCCTCATATCCTTAAACCTACAAAGCGCCCTTGGAGATGTGTCCTCTGGTGGAGCTAAAACAGTTGTGTTACGTTCTGAGAAGAAAAGGTAATTCACTTGAATTCTTTTCATCCATAAATTCCTGGTCCAATTAAAAATGAAGTCAAGACCAGGAATCATATCAAAATGGAAACAATTTTTGTAATTTTATTTTCTCTTAGGATCATGGAGATGTCTTGAGATAAAGATGGAAAAGATAACGAGAGAGGCAGGAAAAGGAAAGGAGGGAGGGAGGCAGGGAGGGAGGGAGGGAGGGAGGGAGGGAGGGAGGGAGGAAGACCAAAGTGTACCTCCCATGAGAGGGATGTGAGAACAAAGATGGCTGAAAAAACACTGTGAAAAGATTCAGATCCCAGTTCAAGTTCTAATTATGCCACAATCTGTGTGAATAAGGTACTCTATAGCAAGGTCTCACCTGCCAAGACAGGGCCCTGTGAGATCTCTAAATCCCTTCTTGCTTTATAGAAATCCTATCCTCCCTCAGTCGCAGTAGCTTAAACCCTCTGAGGTACAGGGCAAGGCACATGGGCACAGGAATGAATGAATCAACCCACCCACTAACTGTCCCCTACCACTTCTCATGTACTTCTAAAATGTTTATTTCTCTCAACTTTGCTGACTCTGATACTTGAGGTTTTTGTCCTGTTCCTGGGCTGATGCTACCAACACACTTTCTGCTTCGCTCTGGATGACCTTATTGCTGTCATATTACTTTTTTCTGGATTAAACAGAAAAAAAAAGAAAACACAGTGGTGCCTATCTCCATGAAAGAAACAACTGGACAAAAAGTCTGACCCTGTGCAGGTGTCCTGTGCAGCCTCACCAACTTCAGGGAACACACACATTTTGATGGTGCTCTCGTTGCCACTCACATGCTGCTCTGTGAAAATGCTCTTTGTTCTTTTCTAGGTTGGTCATGAGCCAGAATAGGAACGGGTTTGTCCCCTTTCCCAGTGCTAGACCCATCTCCAAAAATTCAGATAAGCACCAGCTTAGCCAGGAATTTCCCAATCTTTAGCTAATGGGAAGGAAGAAAGACAGCATATAAAAAGTCCAATTCCCCAAGAAAGGATTTGACTTTCCAGTGATGTGATAATTTTGCATGGAGGCCTGAGCCTTGATCTCCATATCTGGAATCAGAAACACACCTGGGTTCTTTTCATCCTGCCTTGTAGCCAGATAGACCTACAATTCTATTCTTAGTATCAGGTACTGTACTATATTAAGTAAGATTTAAAAGAATCTTGGATTCTTATCCTTCTGTCGTTTTCATGTGGTTTCCTAATTGGATAGTCATGGACAAGAGGCTGAAAACAATTCTTCAAGAATAACAGGCCCTTCTTTATTGTTTTATATTTAAATGGACCAGTTTTATTGTTTTCGTTGCTCGTTTGCTTGCTGCTTTTGGTTTTTATCAGAAAATCAGAAATTCAAGAGTGCAGCTTCTCAGATCAACCACCAGATGGTGCTGTGGGACTGAGGCGCGGAGCCTACCACCCCTTAGGAAGAAACCAGCCTGAAGAAGCTAGCCTGCAGTCCAGTCCATAGCTTCAGAATGTCACTAGGACCATGACGGATGTATTTTATAACCATAAATATACATAATTGGGTTAATTTAAATTGGTTTTACAGTGTTCTTTTGTTTTGGTTTGGTTTGTTTTTGGGGTTTTTTTGGCTTTCTTTTGGTTTTGGGGTTTTTTTTGCTTTCTTCAGAGACTCGGGACCATGGCCTTCCTATATCCAGGTAGTTCAGGTAAACTGGGACCTCTTCACAGACTAGATTCAGAGAAAATATTTAAGCCTTTCTGGACTGTACACATTTGGAGTAAGAAGTGAAGAGATTTCCTCATTTACAGCAATTACAGGGGCAGGCTGTATTAGTCACTAGGTAAACTCAAAACACTCTTACTGGAACTTACCTTTTCTACAGAAAAGGCCTTTTATAGAATAAGGGGTTCTCTAAAGAGTCCTAGCCAAGATGGAAAAAGTGGCAGCTTCCCTGCCTTGAATGCACTAATGCTATAAGTGAATCAAGCAGATGGGAGACAGTGGGAGCATTCAGGATTATTATAGCATGAAGCTTGGCTCCGCCCCGGCTCTCCTCATCCCTGAGGTCTGGCTCCTGCCTTGACCCATGCACTGACACACTGTGCTTCCCATGGTGACCAGTGGCCTGTCAACTGCTGGACTGAATGGCATTTTCTACCTCCATTGCCCTTAACTCTTCTTCAGTCTGAGACATTCCCAGGTTCTTCTCCCAGAGAAACTGCTCTTCGTGCATCTTAGCGGATACTCATCTCTTGGTCTTCTCCCACTCCCTGAGACCCTCAGCCTTCTTCTTTCTGGGTTCTTCCTTCAGCGATCTAGCTCACCCTTAGGGCTAAGAAGCTGCAGCTTTTCCGAATCTGCACCAGAAGGCCTGTCTCTCCTCAGGCCCCACAAACCTCTGGGCGTCTCCTTTCTACTGAACATTTTCCCCTGGATGAACCAAACTCACCAGCGAAGTTTATAACATTGTCTTTCTGATTTCACTGTTTTTTTGTATTTATTCAAGGATTCAGAACATTCTTTTCTTTTTACTAATGTAATAAATATTCATTATAGTAGTTTTAGAAAACAGAAAGACTCTAGGAAATAAAAATTACATAAGTCTCACTATCCAGGAATAACTACATACTATTAACATTTTGGCATGTGTCTTTCCAGTCTTTTTCTCTTTTACATCTTTATTGGAGTATAATTGCTTTACAGTGTTCTGTTAGTTTCTGCTGTATAATAAAGCGAATCGGCTCTACGTATACACATATCCCCATATCCCCTCCCTCTTGAGCCACCCTCCCACCCTCCCTATCCCACCCCTCTAGGTGGTCACGAAGCACCGAGCTGATCTCCCCGTGCTATATGCAGCTGCTTCTCACTAGCGATCTGTTTTACATTTGGTAGTGTACATATGTCCATGCCACTCTCTCACTTCATCCCAGCTTCCCCTTCCCCTTCCCCCACCTCTGTCCTCAAGTCTGTTTCTCTACGTCTGTGTCTTTATTCCTGTTCTGCCCCTAGGTTCAACAGAACCATTTTTTTTTTTAGATTCCATATATATGTGTTAGCATACGGTATTTGTTTTTCTCTTTCTGACTTACTTCACTCTGTATGACAGACTCTAGGTCCGTCCACCTCACTACAAATAACTCAATTTTGTTTCTTTTTATGGCTGAGTAACATTCCACTCTTGTCTTTCCTATCTTTTTTCCAAAAAACTACCTGGAATCATACCATACACATTGTTTCATAATCTGCTTTTTGTACTCAATAACATTAATTGCTGCATGGTAGTACAGTCTGTGGATTCATTTAAATAACTTGCTATTTATGAATACTGAATTTTCTTTTTCCTATTGTATCAATAACATATGACAGTGATCTTTACTGCTTAATCTTTGTGCATGGCTTATTTCCTTAGAAGTGAAGTTGCTGGTTCAAAAGTGTTTACCTTTTTTAAAGTTTGATGCAAATTGTCAGTTTGCTCTCTGAAACATTTGGATCTGCAGTGTTCAAGAGTTACTACTACTCTAAATCACGTTTTACCTTTTATCAAAGACAAAGTATGATATCTAATTATAATTTGTGTTTCTTTGATTACTAGTAAGGTTAAAGTTGCTTTTTGCTTTTTTTTTTATGTTTCTTGGTGCCTTGTAATCTTCTTTGGTAAATGTGTGCTCCAGACCTGGAGTCGGTCCAGGTACTTACTGGCTGGGTGAGCTTAGTAAAACCTTCTTTTCTCAATTCCAGAGTTTGCTTCTACAAAAAATGAGTAACATTAATACCTACCTCATAGGATTGTTGTGAGGTTGAAATGAGACCATGCAGACTAAATACTCTTGATAATGCCTGGCATGTGGTGAGCACGCAGTAAGTAACTTTCTTGTTCTTATTTCTCTATTGGATTGCTTTTCCTATTTGTAAAAATCCCTGTTTCTTTAGTGCACACCACTTCAAATCGCTCAGGACAATAATAATAATGGCTATCATTTATAGCATACTTATAATGAGCCAGGCACTGAGAGATTTGCATTGCATATAATATCTCATTAAATCCTCAGGATCATCTGATTTCTATTTTTTTTTTTATCAATGCTCGTAGCTAAATAGCTCCCAAGTACTATTAGTTCACAATTTTGTCCAGACCGTCCCTTCTTCCCCCAGTGCAGTTTAAAGCATCATCACCCCTGCCCAGGACCAATGAGACGTCCTCCAAATTGGACTCTACAATTCCAGACTGCTTTCCTGCCCTCCAATATCACCTTCACAGATATAAAGGCCAGAAAAATTATCATTTTTTAATTTCAGTAGAATGGCAGAAGCCAGGATAATTTTTTATAAAGCTCAAAATCTTCAACAGCTCCCACTGACCTTTTGGCTGGCATTCAAAGCCTCCACAATCTCCCTACCTTTTCAGCCATGGCTCCCCTACTTCTACTCTTTGCTTTCCCTGCAATCCCACCTTTATCCACCATCCAAACCCACAGCCCCAAGCTCTCACTGCACAGCTCTTCCACCTGCGCCTTTATTCACTTATTGCACAAAGCCCACCTGGGCAGCTGCCAGGCTCCAGGCACTATTCCCTATGCTCCCCTACTTCTCCTGCACACCCTACAGCTTCTGTTTCTCTCCCCTGTGATGATGAGCCCATGGTGGCCAGGAATTATTTTTCTCCCACAACAATTACCTCAGCCCGTTGTAAATTAGTATGTAATTAATAATTATTTGTGGACTCAAGAACTGTGTTGGTACTTTTGTACAGAAATTAAAGTCCAGAGGCTCAGGTGAGGGGGAAGGATTTAACACTAGAGGGATGTGCAAGCAGTGGGTATGTCGTGAACAGAGTGGCTTCTCGCAGAAAGCTTCCCAACCAAGATAAACAAGAGAAGGGGTGAGGGGACAAGAAAAGGAGTGATGAGGAGATACTAACTTTTTTGCCCAAGAAAATCACCCTAGATTTCTAAGTCATCTAGCTACTCAACAGAACTGTTTCCCTAAAGAAGAAAGATGAGAAGAGACTGTAAAGGAAATGATGCTTTCCCCGTATTACCTCAGTTACTCCTCCCAATAACACCAGCAAGTAGATGTTATTTCTCCCACTTAAAGAAACTGAGGTTCAGGATGTGAAACAGCTTGGCTAAGGCCTATGGTGAGATGGGGGAAGAATTATGATTCCCACCCACACTGTCTGACTCCAGCACCTTTCTTACTTCCTATACACGGGCTGGGGACTAAAAAAAGAAAACAATGAAACCTCTATTTGAACCATTTCTGAATCTATTCTCAACTCTCAAATCCCATCCATGAGCTCAGTCAATAGTTCTCATAAATGCCTTTGCAGAATCCCCAGGCCGGGATCCCCGTGGATCCCCTTCTAGCAACTCAGTTCTGATGAACTACTCGGACACCAGAACAGGAGATTTCAAAGTGAACAAGTTATGGAATTTAAGAAAAAAAAATGTCATGAAGAACCTAGGGGTAAGACAGGAATAAAGACACAGACCTACTAGAGAATGGACTTGAGGATATGGGGAAGGGGAAGGGGAAGCTGTGACAAAGTGAGAGAGAGGCATGGACATATATACACTACCAAACGTAAAATAGCTAGCTAGTGGGAAGCAGCTGCATAGCACAAGGAGATCAGCTCGGTGCTTTGTGACCGCCTGGAAGGGTGGGATAGGGAGGGTGGGAGGGAGGGAGAGGATATGGGAACATATGTATAACTGATTCACTTTGTTATAAAGCAGAAACTAACACACCATTGTAAAGCAATTATACTCCAATAAAGATGTCAAAAAAAAAAAGTGAACAAGTTGCATCGTATTTGCTCTGCCTCTCGTATTTCACTTAAGCAAGCAGGGAGATTTGCAAGCATGTGGATCCTGCTCACCGTTACCCTCAGCAAGGAGCAGAATCTTTGAACGCCTCCTGCTGTTTACTGAAGAGCAATGACATGCCTGAGATATTCAGTGACTGATGGAAAAGTTACTAAACGTCTGGATTTCCTGATCTATTTGCTCTTCCTTTCACCCTGCCCTTTTCAGGTTGAGAGAAAGGGCTTTGTTGTTCAGAGACCTTCCCAAAAATAGCATACTTTTATTCTTTAGGGAAGCTCAGGCCTGATTAAAAGAGGTTGCTCTTCTGGTATCCTTTGTTGTGTTCTGTTCCTACTCCCCGCCCCGCCGTTTCCCCTTCACTAGTTCCTGTCTCTTCTATCTACTCTTTGAGCAATATCCGTTCTTTATTATGTAGTTTAGAGTCTATTTTAATGCAGTATTGCACAGTATTTATCACCTGTTCCTTCTTTCCATCTCATCGAGCCATGTTCTCTTGGCCTGCATTTACTGAGAATCTACTCTGTGCCAGGTCCTATGCCAGCAGCTGGTCCTCATAATTTCATTTCTGACAATCACGATAGCTTCCAGATTGACCTCCCTCCCTCCCTGAATCCATCTACTGCATCCTGCTGCCAAACCAACCTTCCTAAATCTCTGTTTTATAAACAGCCTTCTCCACCCTTTGGCCCATAGGAATAAGTTCCTACTTATTAGCTCTCTCCTATCTGCCCTCTAGATGCCCTTTTGACTTTTTTCTCCTCCAAACACAATCTGCATTCTAGTGTTTTATTCACCTGTCCCCAGTATGCCACGCACATTTCCGCCTCTGTGTCTTTAGAGCTCTTTGAATTTCCAAATTCCACTCCATGTGTACTTAATAAATGTTTGCGGGGCAAACTCCACCCCTGCGGTGACAGGGGATGCTGCTCAATTCATAGGCTCTAATTAAGGAGGAGAAGCAACCTAACACTCATCCCTATGAGGAGTCTGAATGTCCCAGAGTTAGGAATGAGAAGCAACGCTCTGCATGTCTGTCTGCAGAGGCTCAATGGCCTAGCTTCAGGCCCCTGATCCAAAGTGTGGCTAGAAGGTGAGTTTCTTAGGTAACCTTGCCAAATCCTGGGATAAGACAACTAATCAACTCACTCTTCCATTCGCTCAGTCATTCAACAAAAATAGTTACGGAACATCACCTATGTGCAAGGCATTGTAATGAGTGCTTGGGAAACAACGGTGAGTAAGATAAACAGGTTCCTGCCCTCCAGGAGCTTTCAGTAGAAAGGAAAGACACTAAACACATAAACAAGTGAGTAAATAAAATAACAAAAGTGTGGGATGACGGTCAACAGAAGAGAAATAAAGTATTATGACACAGCAGAGTGGCATATACTACTGCAGATGGTAGTATATGAGTCAAAGAAGGTCTCTCTGAAGAAGAGACATTTAAACTGGATCCAAAAGATGAGAAAATGCCAGACAGAGTGACATGCCAGGCTCCTGAACAGCAAGTGCACAGGCTCAATGCATATAAACACACACACACACACACACACACACACACACACTCCCCAAGGCCACTGCAGGCCAATGACGTCACTGGTTTCTGTCTCAAGGGTAACTCATTTGTCTGCTGGGGATGTGGCAGCCAGCCCCGTCTATTATAACCAAAACAGCTTCTCTTTCGCTTATACAAATAGATGATAAGCCTTTTGGTTTATGGGATGTAAATGGCTCAAATGACTGGTGGGATTTAAATCCCACCTATATATTTTTTCTACTTTGCTCTGGTAGCAGGGCTATTTATTTCAAACTCAGAGTTACTTAATATTTCTAGACCCCAGTATAGCATTCTAGTGACTCTCATCACTTTGCATATTGAAAATAATTGCTTGTTACTTTTTAAAGTTGGTATATACCAGCTCTTAAGAAAATCTAGAAGTTGCTTTCCATACCTCGTTGATTAACTGGATCTTTAGCTACGTAGGCAACATAGTCTGTAGTATCCTATAAAAAAGGGAAAATGATTGCATTTAAAATGAATGCATTGTTACTGTTGAATGATAAGAGTACATTTAGGATATGATACTCAGGCAAGGACCGATACTAAGGTTTCTGTTTAAAGAGCAAAGGAAAGCCATCCTAGGAGGGAACATAAACAAATATACACTATATATTTAGCAACTGTGTGTGGAGTCCACATTCTCTGTCCCTTGGGGAGAGAATTTGAAGATTAAAAATTTAGAGGCAGACCATGCCACTAAGAACAAAAGAGAATGCAGTAGGAAATATGTTAGGACAAACATTCACAAAAAAATGGTTAGGAACTATAACTCTCCTGTGTTGAAAGTTGAAATACCAGGGGTTACGCAGTCACAAAGGTGTCACAGACTAGGATGTGGCACCATGATTTCCCTGCTGTCCAAACAGATACCACATACATCAGAAAATAAGTTGATTAAAGAGACATGGGTTTTATGGTTGTTAGCTTGCCTGTGTGCAGTGCAACTTAGGGAATAAGAGGGCAAAAATACAAGGCACTTATTTGATCAATATATAGAAAGGAGAGATCATTTTTGAGAAAGAGAACCCATGAAAAACCTAAGGAGTTCAAAAAGAGATGTGTTGCAAACTAGTTCTTACTAGTGGAGGAGGGGCAGGTGGGCAATACAGGGGTCAGATACAGGGGGAATACAGGCGGAATAGAGCCAATATTTTGTAGTAAGTGTAAATGGACTTTACCTTTAAAAATTGTATAAAAAACTTTAAAAGAAAGATAATAGCACCATTTAAACTTATGTTAAAAAAAAGAGATGTTGCTGGCTTTGGAAGAACAAATAAACAAAAAGCTACTTGGTAATTTTGACTTTTATTGAAAACAGTATGCTGATGAATGAGATTTTAATAATTAAAGATGCTTTTTGTTATCTCAGTTCTCAGGGAAAAAAAATACACACAGTGCCATTTGCAGATTGGAAGTATGACTCTCTAGAGGAAAGA
The DNA here is from genome assembly GCF_964374135.1 of Grampus griseus. NCBI lineage: Eukaryota > Metazoa > Chordata > Mammalia > Artiodactyla > Delphinidae > Grampus > Grampus griseus. The sequence continues at coordinate 91,937,685 of NC_139018.1, forward strand.
TGCAGTCAACTGGCAGGAAATAAAAGTCCATGTTTGTAATACCCTCAAGGACAATCACTTAATAACCCACAATGAATCATACAGGAAACGGATCTCAGGGCCAGCATAACTTGCCTTCAGTTATTTTAAAAAATAACACACACCTAAGTAAATCTCTCTTATGCAAACAGACAAAAGATTTGAAATATCTTATAAATAAATAAGGTCATATCTATGAGCTTTACATTATATACTTTAGAAGCAAAGCCACAATTACCAGGGGCTTGGCTGCTCATTTTAAAGTTGAAGAGGTGGCATGATGCTAGCAATGTTGTCTGCTATATTAGTTGATGGGAAAGAGGTCATGGGGCCTCTCCAGACCTCAGTTTCCTCATCTTCAAAAGAGTCTCCAACATTCTCACAGTCCTAAAATTCTACAACTGTAAATATCTAGGAGAATTTAAAGGATGTTAAAAGTAAAGCACAAATAGTGGGGGGGAAATCTAAGAAATATATTTAATTTTGACATACTCATAATGCATTCTTGAGATGAAAAAAGCATATACAGACACAGAAGCATTACCAAGAACTGCCTTCAGGGCTGAAAGAAGGAAGACAAGTAAACTGTTTATGAGACGAGAGTAAAAGTGAGGGTGAGCAGCGTGGAGAGGTGAGAGGAACACCCAGTATTTTTGAAACTTTGGAGGGACAATGGTAGAAAGAATGGGTACTACATTGGGCCACGGAGACCTCTGGTTGCCTACCCCTTGGACCGTTATCTGATGTGAAGCTGTAAATTATCTCAGTGAGTGTCCTAAGAAAATACAGACATGTGTTAGCAACAGTGGTGACAGTTATCACTCCGTGCCAGGCACTGCACTAGCAGTTTACATGCACCATTCCACTTAATTCTCACAGCACTTGAGGCAAGGGTGATCATTCCCCATTTTACAGATGAGGACCCTGAAGCTTAGAGTCTAAATAAGTCAAGTCTTACTTGACTCCAGAGCCTGGCACTCCACCATTCTGCCTCCCTGACCTGAGGGTAGAACTTCACTCGGGGGACCTCTAATGCCAAGGCTTCTGGTCACTCCAGTTTTCTATTTAAAACCAGCAGGATTTCTCTCCAGCTGCAGAGAGCACAAGGGTGCCACTCAATTCAGTAGGTACAAACTCTCCCACAGTGGCTACAATTCTTTCCTGTTTTTCTTTGTAGGGGCAGTGCTTTGGTTGGTCAAAAGAAATAAAGAACTGAAGGCACAAAAAGACAGTCTAAAAAGAATCAGGATTCTGGAGAACTATGGTAGACACCATGCAGGGCATGCCTAGGGTAAAATAAAGATTTTCATACCAATTCTAAAATGACAGCAACCATTGAAACTTGAAAAGGAAAATTTAGGGCAAACAGCAACAATTATTTTTCACACTACTCTTATAGAACTCATTACTTTAAATTGCTTAAGGAAAGTATTCGAGTTCCTTCATGGATGGCTGAGTTATAATGGGTTAGGAAGAGAAGTAACAGACAATGTGGGCCTTTTCGGACTGGCAGTCAACCCTCTCTGCTACCAAACACGTCCTTGGAGTCGCTGTTGAAGCCAGATTACAAGGCCGGATGGAGGGCGGATATAGAGGACCTGGGGATATGGAGGGCCCACAGTAAGTCATATGAAGATTTTTGACTTGGTGGAAGATTGGGGCCTCTAATCCCTGCATTGTTCAAGGGTCAACTCTATATTTCAAGGTACAAGAAAAATGTCACAATGTCACAGAGGAGCAAAACCCTCCTCCTCCTCCCTCAGTTTAAACAGATTTGTTTCTTGGTCAGTCACAGGCTTCCTAGCTTCAATGACCCTCCCCTTTTGCTCTGGTCCACAGCGGATGCAGTTGGAGGTCAGGGAATGACCCTCCACTCTGCAAAGAAGGCTTGGAGGGACAGCACTGACTCAGTCCCGCACAATTCATGGGAAATGAGCATCACATGGCCTCTTGGTAGGGAGGAACTGCAAGTTTTCTCTCCCCAGCTCAGCGTTCCCTCCATGAGTTTCTGCAAACCTAGTTGCTCGTTTCGGATTAGATTTAGTTGCCCTGGTTGACGGCCAGAATGGCAAATAGGCTTCCCCTCGTATACCAAATCCAGCTGATGAGTAGGATCTGCCTGGAACTCTGCGTTGCAAAAAATTCTGAGGGAGGACCGGCAAAACACATATGACATGCTTGTTTTTTATGAACTGGATATTATCTACAAGAAGCTTCTCAGATAATAACACAATGGAGTATTATAAATTCATCTACTAATCCAAATACTTAAAAAAAAAATCAGTGACAGGAAATACTCTGTCAAAACCAAATTTTTGATTACCAGCTACAGGTGGCTATTCACAAACTGTAATGAGATATTTGGAAACGACAGGTAGTGGCTAATATGCTTTACATGGAAGTTCTTTTAACTCTTATAAAAAGAATTTTTTTTTTTTTTTTTTTTTTCGGTACGCGGGCCTCCCACAGCTGAGGCCCCTCCCGCCGCGGAGCACAGGCTCCGGACGCGCAGGCCCAGCGGCCAACGGCCCACGGGCCCAGCCGCTCCGCGGCACAAAAGAACTTTTATGAATTCATACTTACCGGATCCCCTCCAGAAGCAAATGAAATAGACTGCATATGATGATTTGCAATAATCTGGAAAACATAAACAAATTAAACATGTATAATGCTAGAAACTAATTATACCTAGTTACTACATACCATCTAACAGTAATGTACATACATTGGCTTGTTTTGCTTTTACCTGCTCGGCATGCCTTGGGAAACCACTCCACCCACTTTCTATAATAATCTCACTTACACCATGAGGTTCAGGTGGGTTTGAGACGCCCATCTCACTACCCCTCTCCTTGCATCTGGATACATGATCCAGGCCTAGCCAATCACAAAACACCATCCCGCTGGATACAGCAAAGTCAATCAACATCTTTGGGGAGGAACTGAGATGAATAATAGAATGCATCTCTCCCTTCCATTTAAGACCTTAGTATAAGCCCAAAGCTTCTAGGAGCCATCTTTTGCTGCCATGTGGGAAAAGCCTGCTGGAAAATGAAGCTTTCCCTCTGGAGAAAAGTCAGAGCTGAGAGTTAAAAACAGTCAAAAGTCAGGGGATAATGTGTGTTTCATCAGTTCAACCAATACATTCCCCCCATCCCTTTATGTTTTTATGTATTTTTTCTATTTTATTTATTTAATTTTATATAAGTTAGTTTGAATTGAGTTTCAGTCATCTGCCAACCAAAAGTATTCTTACTAAGGCACTAATATTAAGACTTTCGATATGAAGTAAGACTATTCAAGTGAACTGCGTTAGTTAGCCAAGAAGATTGTCTCTTTTACTTGAGATTCTAGGCTTGCTTATTTGGAAACCACAGTGTAATGACCAACTCGCAGAGATGTATTTGTCATACTGTTTCAAGGGTTCATTAAAACAACGAGGCACCAGTTGGCTAATCCTGTCTTCAGATTTGCTTAACAGAATCTACTGAAGCTGCTTACATATGATGACCAAGAAATCCTACTCTTAGATGTATATCCAAAAGAACTGTGTAAATACGTACACCAAAAGATCTTCTCAATAAGGATAATCACTGCCCTGTTCACAACAGCCCCAAATTGGAAACAATCCCAATAATGATCATTGTGGTATTCAAACAAGGGGCTACTACATAGCAACAATATATTTCTTGGGCAAAAAGAAGCCTGTCACAAAGATTGTATACTGCACAGTTGAGTTTATATCAAGTTCAAAAGCAGGCAAAAGTATTTTATTCTGTTTGCGGTCAGCATAGTGGTGACTTTTGGTGCAAAGGAAGAGAAAGCAAGTGGTTTTCTAGAATCTTGCAAATGGTGTTCCTTGATCTGGGTAGTGGTTATACAAACATGTTCATTTTGTGATAATCAAGCCATACACTTATGATTTGTGCACTACTCTATATTTATGTTTTCTATATTTATGTTTCAGTTTAAAATGATTACTAAAACCAAAATCAATACACAGATTTCAATGTCATTCCCATGTATCAGCAATAGCCACTTTGACACTGCATGGGGGAGAGGGGGAAGGTACATTTTACAAGAGAACCTAAGTATAAAACTAATAAGAATCACATAAGACTTTTTGGAAAACTTCATTGAAGGGTACAAATAAGACCTGAACAAGTAGAAAGACATATATCACCTTTATGGATGAGAAGACAATACCATAAAGATGTCAATTCTCCCCCAACTTAATCTATAAATTCCATGCAATTCCAATAAAAATTCCACCAATGCCATTCAGGGAACTTTTCAAACTACTTCTAAAATTCACATTGGAAGAATAAATGTGCAAGAAGAGCTAAGGCAATTTTTTTAAAGGACAAAGAGACAAGATTTTCCATATTATTAAGACATATTATAAAACTATAGAAATTCATTAGACTACAAAGTCTAAAAACAGATTGACACTTTTGTGGTCGTTTAGTCTATGATAGATGTGGCACCGAATAGCAGACAAAAGGACAAGTGATTAAATTAGCGGAGGTACCTGAATTAGCTACATATATGAAAAAATATATAAATAAATCCTGTCCTCATGCTATTTATAAATAAATGTTTGATCCATAAAAGATCTATACAAACATTAGAAGACAGATAAAAGATTATGCTTATGATTTCTGAGGTAGGTAAATCCATCTTAATAGAAAGAAAAAGACAGGAAAGAAACCCTTAGATTTGATTGCATGAAAACCCATTTTTAAACTTTTGTATAAGACCCCCAAAACAAGAAACAAGAGGGAGAATATATTTGTAACATGTGAAACAAAGTATTCATATACAGAGTTTATAAGAAATTCCTATATCAATAAGAAAAAGAAATAAACCCAAAATAAGACCATTTAATTTTCAGAGGTAATACTGATAGAAATGTTCAATAAACATATTGAAAGATAATCTCCAATAAATTAAGGCTATAAAAAATAAAACAAGACGGCATTAAATGGATAAAATTGTTAAAGTTCAACAAAATCATGTCTGGTAACGGTGTGGATATTCTCAGACACCGCTGGCTAGAGCTTAAATTTGTACAGCAACTTTGAGAGCAATTTGACATTCACTAAAAACCAAAGTATGCATACCCCAAAATTCCACCTTTGCACTTCTAGGTTTTTATTCTAGAAAACTACTGGCACATGTGGATGTTCAATTACGCATAGTTTATAATATCAAAATATAGAAAGTTATTTGTGCATAGTTAGGTCATCTACAGTATAGCTATACAAATAGAATAGTATGAAAAAATATATGTCTATGTATACTAACAGGTAAATCTTCAAGACATTGATGAGGGTTTTTTGTTTGTTTGCTTATTTTGTCAGTTGAAGACAATTATGTAAGACACGTAAAAAAAATAAGATTTTTTTTCCACGAGGACATAAAGATTCAAGTAAACGTAAAGAAAAAGGGTTTAAAGAATACACACCAAACTGGTAACAGTGTACCTTTATCTCCTGCGAAATGCAATGGGACTATGTATTTCTTGTCTGTTTTTTTAAAGAACACCGATAATATGCTTATTTGTGAATTTAACTTTTTTTAAAATGAGAAAAACAGGAGAGATGAATGGATAAATTCTAAATATGTTGATCTGCGGTTGAGAACTTCGTGTGGTTTGGAACTGCGGATTTAGCGGTCATTAGCGCACAGATAAAAGACAGATAAAACCGTGGAAGAGACGCGACTGCCTGGGGATGGGGGATAGAATAGGCGCAGAAAGAGGGAGAGAAAGGAGGGGGGCGATGAGGGAGGAGGAGTACGGGGTCTTACAGAGCCATGTATTTCCAAGCTTATCGCATCATAAGCAGCAGAACGGTTAGGTAATGCAGTGGCCAAGCAATGCTCTTGCACGTACAGCATCTAGGTCTGAAGTTCGAACGCACGGAGAGCCGACCAGCGAGCCCCGGGAACATTCCCGGGGTGGAACTGCCAGCTGCCGGCCCCCAAACAGCGCTCCGAGAGGTAGGCGGTGTCTGGGGGTCGCGCACACGCACAAGGTCACGCAAGCGCACGGTGCTTGCGCAAGCGCACAACCGCACGGCCGCGTAGCTCCGATCTTGCCGAAAACGCCTTGCGGGGAGGTTGAGCCGCTTGCACAATGTCTGAAATGAACGAGCTGTCCGAGCTCTATGAGGAAAGCAATGACCTGCAGATGGATGTGATGCCTGGCGAGAGTGACCTTCCGCAGATGGAGGTAGGCGGCGGGAGCCGGGAGCCATCCCTGAACACCTACCGCGCCGGGGCCCAGCCACAGCTGGAGGAGGAAGGCCCGATGGAGGAGGAGGCCGCCCAGCCAATGGCGGAGCCGCTGGGGCAGCGAGGCCTCGCTAGCCGGCCCGGCCCTGGGGAGCAGCCAGGCCAGATCGCGGGCCCTGATTTCGAGAGCGAGGACGAGGGCGAGGAATTCGATGACTGGGAGGACGACTACGACTATCCGGAAGAGGAGCAGCTGAGTGGTGCAGGCTACAGAGTATCAGCGGCCCTTGAAGAAGCCAACAAGATGTTTTTGAGAACCTCCAGAGCAAGAGAAGCAGCTCTGGATGGCGGGTTTCAGATGCATTATGAGAAGACCCCGTTTGATCAGTTGGCTTTTATCGAAGAGCTTTTTTCACTCATGGTTGTCAATCGTCTGACCGAAGAGCTCGGCTGTGATGAGATTATTGATAGAGAGTAGTTAAACGCTGTGAAGAGAGGAGGAAACTACTTGAGGAGAGACCTGGCATTCCACTGTCTCTTGGGTTCATTCCAAATAGTTCCGTGCCAATGAAAAACTTGGTCTTCAAAAAAAAAAAATTTTTTTTTTTTGTAGAATAAAGTAGCGACTGCACAGTTATGAAAAAGGAAATTGTTAAAGAAAAAGGATCTAAATACTGTCGAAACCTGTTTTCAAGAATGTCCTGAAACATTTATGGCTTTGACTTTGTTATTGATCCAGATTAATTTCCTTGCATTGAGGAAAATATATGTTCCTGTAAGGGATGGCTTTGCAAGAGTAAGTCATGACCAAGACAGACTGCCAGTACAAGAGCCCACTGATACTAATTATATGCGAAAAAGTAACTAATTTATCCAGCTTAGGACATGAGATGTTTTTTGAGTTATTTGGACTGAAAGCATATCGAGAAAACTGTCAGGTTCCATTTTGTGATCTATCCAAGCCGTGGTTATCAAAAGCTAAATTTTTAGTGTAAAATAAATCGAGTATTCTTCAGTATCCCGAAAGGATAATCAAACCCCAAAAGAAATATGTATCATGTGTGCTATATCTTAAAATGTGTTTCCAAGAGCATCTGAGATTTTGTTTGTACATGTATCTTGATCATTTTTAAAGCTACTGTAACCTTTAATTCAAGAAAATTCATTGTCTTGGACATTTTTAAAAGTCAAAAATTAAGATGTCCTTAATAAGTTTCAAATGTAGACATTAATGTGTATGTGAAAGTACAAAGAAAACACACTATTTCTAACATCCGTATATACTAGAGAAATATTGTGTTTTACTTGCTCTCTGTTTTTCATTTTTTACAGGCAAAAGACTCTGGTTGAACTTCATAATGTAAGAACTGTTAAGTGAAAATTGTCCAGTAAAAGGAAAGCCCTACACCTAAAAAAGACTTCATGAACAACCCTTAAAGGTTTTAAACCTGCCCAGAAATCCACCTCGGTATCTGAAGTTTCCCTCTGTCTCCTCCTCTAATTAAGCTTGTTAGTGGTTATGCACCAGCATTGGGGATAATAAAAATTTCTTGTTCTGTGTATTTTGTTTGGCTAATGGTATTGCATACATACTTTCTCTAATACTACTTTTTATTGTGTTATATTGGTTTTATTGTATGATTGCAATCACCTTATGATTTAAACTTAATGACTATAAGGGAACGTGCTCCAGCTTCAAATACCGGATTACAAATTAATTGGTGGAAATTAAACTTAGTAAATTCCTATAAGAGAATTTGCCAACCTGGGAAAAACTGCCAAATCAATAAGGATGTTACTGTGGTTCTTAAGATGTTGATGTTCTCTGTGAATAATAATTAGTCAGGAGGCTGTGCCCAGTAAAACTGAATATACCAACAGGTCTTAGGATCAGCAAAAAGGTACCAGATGTTTTTGCTCCATTATGGCAGTAAAGGACACATCCAATACAGCAGGACAACTTGGAGCCTTATTTATGTTAACAGTCATCCTGTCTTTTAGCGAGGGGGGGTTCTTTTCTGTAAAATATAGGACTGACATGCTTCCCTGGTGGCGCAGTGGTTGAGAGTCCGCCTGCCGATGCAGGGGACACGGGTTCGTGCCCCGGTCCGGGAAGATCCCACATGCTGTGGAGCGGCTGGGCCCGTGAGCCATGGCCGCTGAGCCTGCGCGTACGGAGCCTGTGCTCCGCAATGGGAAAGGCCACAACAGTGAGAGGCCCGTGTACCGCAAAAAAAAAAAAAAAAATAGGACTGACAAGTAAGGATGATTATAATTCAGACATGAGCTTGGCGGGGAGAGGAGTGATAGATGGGCGAACACTAGATAGAAGATTAAGTGTTGGCACTTAAAACATCTTAATCCTGCTTCCTCTCACACGGCTCACTTCTTCCATTGCATTTTCAAACAGCTTGTAGATGCAGTTATGAGTCTGGATACATAACTGCTTGTGTGATGTGAATTAACAGGACTCTGGACAAAGAATTAAAAGGGTGCCAGTATACATGAACTGACTAGTTGCACTTACCTCCAGATAAAGATGATGGGAAATAGGTTCAGAAAAAAACAGATCTATAAACCAGGAAGTGTAATTCTCTTTCTCTTAGGGAGCAAGTAGGGAGCAAGAGGAGGGGGAAAGAAAACCACTCCCTGTTGGGTTTGAAGGCTCATTTTGGGGAGAAAGACCTGGACTCTCTCACTCCTCTGATGGTTGGTTTGTTGGTCTTAAAAGTAGGCAGGGGGCTTCCCTGGTGGTGCAGTGGTTGAGAGTCCACCTGCCGATGCAGGGGACACGGGTTCGTGCCCCGGTCTGGGAAGATCCCACATGCCGCGGAGCGGCTGGGCCCGTGAGCCATGGCCGCTGAGCCTGCGCGTCCAGAGCCTGTGCTCCGCAATGGGAGAGGCCACAACAGTGAGAGGCCCGCGTACCGCAAAAAAAAACAAACTAGGCAATAACCTGAGAGACCACTGAAATTAATACTTGTTAATATTTACTAAAGGTAGGAAATGGTAACATTTTAAAATGTTACAGTTAAATCACAGACTGGAACCAGCCTACCTGATTCAAATCTGGGCTGCACTGCCTATAGCTCTGTAACTGAGTAGATTAATCTCTCTGCCTCAGGATCCTGAACTGAAAATAAGGATAATTGGATGAACCTTATACATGGTGAGGATTGATATACACACATCTATATAAACAGATAAACTAAAGAAAGGAGTTCTGGGGACGTTGTAATCCTGATTCTCTGATGGCGGGAGAGGATGGGGATGTGGAATGGGGAGAGTTAACTTAAACTTATGAGTGTGTAGTGTGATTTGCGCAGAGCTTTCTAGGTCTATCCATAGTTACTTTAAATGTTTGCTTAGATCAGATGTCCCACATTGGCTCATCTCAAGAACGCCTCTATTTTGTTTGGCTCATGCTTATAATTTTAATTTCTTAATTAAAGACCAACATCTCATAATCCAGAGAGAGCAGCAAAACTCCCAGATTTCCATCTTCTTTTTTTTTCCCCAAAAGTGGAAGACCTGGCAGCCCTTGACCTATAGTCCCATCGGAAGCATCTGATTGGCCTTTACACAGGGAAAGTATTCTGTTTGCAATGTTCCCCAGTGTTGTCTCCCCAACATGGAGACCAAGTAGCACTCGTCATTTATCACTGTGCTCGCACCACTGTGTGTTCATGAACCTGGACAGTTTGCATTACCTGCCTGGCCTCTGTAGGTGTTTGAATTGCCTCTCCTCTTGGAGACTAAAGGATGTCTCCATTTTCTGCCCGTTTTACCTTATCTCTTTAGTACCCGTCTCAATTTCACTAGCTGTTAGAGTCGATGATAGGAGTGTAGAAACTAGTAGAGAAATAGTGGGAGTAGGAGCTACTCAGACTGACATTTTTGCTTAACGCCTTATTAAAGTATGTCAAGGAAGTCTGTTGCTTGAATTTTTTTTTTTTTTTGCGGTACGCGGGCCTCTCACTGTTGTGGCCTCTCCCATTGTGGAGCACAGGCTCCGGATGCGCAGGTTCAGCGGCCATGGCTCACGGGCCGGATCTTCCTGGACGGGGGCACGAACCCGTGTCCCCTGCATCGGCAGGCGGACTCTCAACCACTGCGCCCTGTTGCTTGAATTTTTAAAACAAGGACTATATAAAAACCCCTATAACTTGCTTTTGCAAAATATATTTTCCCATCCCCAAATATGGTAAGTTTTAAAAATTGCAAGCATTGCACGTTTGCGTGTTTAATATCTTATTTTCTGCCTCTGAGGTTCTGTGAGACATTTTCTGGGAGTGAATGGTTACATTCTTGATGTTCTCAATGACAAAATAAATGTGAACCATCTGACCCATAAATGCTCTGTCATCTATGAATGTATCTATAAACTTGAAGCTGTTTATGTTTTCAGTCCAAAGTATATCTTTGAAGTTAAGGGTGAGGGGAGGATATTTGTATTTATCTTAGAACTTCAGAGGCTAGTTTTCTTTAAGGAAAATTTAATTGATAAAGCATTTTCTCATGTTATGTCCACACGGTCACTTCTCTGCTGCCTTTATCCCTTGGACATTTTAGCTGTCCTTTTGAAGGAACGTATAAAGCTTCTTGAGTTTAAGCATCTAGAGCGGCACATCTTTTTTACACCCCAAACCTCATCCCCGTGGCCATTCTCCCCAGGTCTGCAGAATAGTTCAAAGTTATTTTTAAAAATCAGCCCCTGGGTCTAATATCAATGAGATCCTAACTTTGGTCCCCACTCCAGCGGTGGGCTGAGCACAGCCCATTCGATGCCACCAGTACAGAAAAGATGTGAGCCACTCCCCAAAGCAGCTCTTTGCTGTAACTATTGGTCGTGGAAGCCACCCATGCCCACTGTCCCTCCTTTTATTCACCTGAAAGACTATGGACGTGTGGCAGTACCAGCTCTAACTGCAGTGGCCTGGAAAAGGGTAGCAGAGGGGAAAGAGATTTTGAGAATAACGTGCCCTCCACCATACACACCACAACCCTCTTCTTCCTAAATTCCCAATTCACTTCAGTCACCCATGGAAAGAGCCATTTTTAAAAATGCTCATTCAGTTCTACACAGCTGTCATCGTGATGGCTCTCGCTTTGCCTACTCTTCCTCCCCTACAAAACTCAGATAATTCAAGGGTTCCTATACTCAATGAAATCCTATAACTAAAAGAGTTGAGCATCCCTGGTACCATCCACATGGGTGAAAACTAAAAATAAATTTTACATCCACAAATGTCTTGAGGGCAAAGCATCCGAAGGACAATTAATGTTTCACCTTCCACCCAGATTGGCTGCATCTTCCAAGTACAGCCCCATATGTTCTGCTGTCAGATATCAATGGTATCACCTCTCTTGGATAACCAATCTTGATTCAACCAGACAGGAATCTATTTAAAATTGTTTCATATTAAACATTTTCCTCTATGGTGCTTTATACTACTGTGTAAGCAATGTATTTTATTCTGCTTTTGAATTTAGAAAATAAAGCAAACCTCAAAACCACAAGTGAAACAGAGTCACAGATGTAGAAAACAAACATGGTTACCAGGGGTCGGGGGAAGCCGGGTTGGGGAGGGATAAACTGGGAGATTGGGATTGACATATACACACTACTATATATAAAATAGATAACTAATAAGGACCTACTATACAAAACAGGGGGGCTTCCCTGGTGGCACAGTGGTTAAGAATCCACCTGCCAATGCAGGGGACACGGGTTCGAGCCCTGGTCAGGGAAGATCCCACATGCCGTGGAGCAACTAAGCCCGTGAGCCAGAACTTTGAACCCATGTTGCTAGAGCCTGTGCTCCGCAACAAGAGAAGCCACCACAATGAGAAGCCCACACACCGCAAGGAAGAGTAGTCCCGCTCGCCGCAACTAGAGAAAGCCTGCGTGCAGCAACGAAGACCCAACGCAGCCAAAAATAAATGAATGCATAAATAAATAAATAAATAAATTATATAGCACTCTTCTCAATATTCTGTATATGACCTATATGGGAATAGAATCTAAAAAAGAGTGGCTATATGTATATGCATAACTGATTCACTTTGCTATACAGCAGAAAGTAACACAACATTGTAAATCAACTATACTCCAAGAAAAATTAAAAAAAAAAACTGCAAGTGAATTTTTTGGTAAAAAATGGAAATCAAAATGTTTATAACTGTACTTATATGTTACTGACAATTTTATAATTTTACATACTACAATATGCTTTCCCTGCTAAGTACTGAGTATATGAAAAGGCCTCAAGGAAAAATGCACCATGCAATGGGCACTGTGCTGAGTGATTTACATCCAGTGATTTACATGATCTTACTTAATCCTCTAAATAACCCAATAAGACACATACTGTTGCTAAGACCATCTTCTCAGAAACTCTAAGTTTAAGACTATAATCCTCATTTCACTGATGATGAAAATTGAGTGGTAGGGTAACTTGCTTGTTAGTGGCAAAGCCAGGCTTTCAACCTACATGTGACCTCAAAGCCTCTTACTGTTTTATCACTGACAAGTACACGTTAAACCCTGCGTGAGTCCCTGATCAATAGCACTCCACACAGTAAAAACTTAAATACCAAGAACCTCAAATCACTACATATTAGACAAAGAAAAATTAGACTCTAACATACATAAATAACCTGATATAAGGAATTTAGTTTAAAAAATAAGTCAAAAAAGAGTGTCCTAGTTTAAAGTACATATTTAGTGCAATGCCTGTATATCTTTTATATTTGCTTCAACGATGCTGTTCTTTGAGAAATAATGTTTACAGTGAGAACTCAGGCACACCATAGAATCATAAATCATCAAAGATGAAAAAGTTGTTTACACAATAACATTTGAGAAGGCTTTTCAATCTTAAGGGTTGGAAGAAAATGTTTTCTGCTTAAATTTCGGTTAGCTGGAACATTGACCCTAACATCACCCTTCCCCTCTGTCCTTCATGTGCATCCCCAGTCCAACATGCAGTCTGTTAGTTCTGATGATGGAATTTCTTTCCCTTTGCAGAGGGGTAGCGGAGAGTAATAAATGACTGACTCAAGTATATTCCAAATGGTACTTAATATGTTCTTTGCACCTTAGTTTTTATTACAAAGCCGATAGGTAGGGGCAAGTATGTAGGCAGTTAAATGCCCCAGCGATGGGTTAGTAATACTGTTGTCCTAATTATTGCTACACATAAATCCTTGGCAGATTTTTTCCCCTCATGTCTTATTAAGTTTTAGGTACACTGTCTGAAACTTTATTCTCTTCATTATGCCCAGACTGTTCTAGAAAAATAGATGATATGTTAAACTATAAGTGACATTCATGATCTTACCTGTTGGTTGTCAAGATTCATCAGTGTGAGGCTGCATGTTGAGATGGTCAGTTTTATATTCATTCCCGAAAACTGAAGATTACTTTTGCCAAGAACTGTTGATAGGAACTTAGCTGGAGGCTTTAAAAATAACATAACAACACTCTGTAAGTTATGGACTTTGTTACAGAATGAATATTTATGTTTTTTAAATGTTAAAAATGAAACCAAAAGTTGGTTCTTCAAAAAGATCAACAAAATTGACAAACCTTTAGCTAGATAAACTAAGAAAAAAAGAGAGAAGACTCAAATTAGTAAGATGAGAAATGAGAGTGGGGTCATTACTACCAATTCAACAGAAGTAAAAGGATTATGAGAATACTATGAACAGTTGTATGTCAACACACTGGATTACCTAGATGAAATGGACAAATTCCTAGAAACATAAAAGCTACCAAGACTAAATCATGAAGAAATAGAAAATCTGTGTAGACCTATAACTAGTCAGAAGGAAGGAAGGGAGGGAGGGAGGGAGGTAGGAAGGAAGGGAAAATAACAAGTGTTAGCAAGGATGTGGAGAAACTGAAACCCTTGTACACTATTTGTAGGAATGTACAATGGTACAACAGCTATGGAAAACAGTACAGCAGCTCCTCAAAAAATTAAAACTAGAATTACCATAAGATCCAGCAATTTCTACTTTTGGTTATATACCCAAAAGGACTGAAAGCAAGGACTTGAAGAGATATTTGTACATCCATGTTCATAGCAGCATTATTTACAATAGTTAAAACATGGAAGTAACCCAAGTGTCCATCAACAGATAAATGGAAAGCAAAATGTGATATATACATACAATGAAATATTTATTCTGTCTTAGTAAGGAAGGAAATTTTGACATGTGCTACAGCATGGATGAACCTTGAGGACATTATGTGGAGTACTGTGAAATAAGCCAGTCATAATAAGACAAATACTGTATGATTCCACTTATATGAGATACTTAGAGTAGTCAAAATCATAGAGACAGAAAGTAGAATGGTGGTTGTCAGGGGCTGGAGATGGGGGGGGGGGAATGGGAAGTTGTTTTTTAATGAGTATAAACTTTCTGTTTTACAAGATAAAAAAAAAGTTACGGGACTATTCCTAATAAATTGTTTAACTAGATTGTGTAAAATAACTTCATTGCTTAATATGAAATTTCAAAGTTAAGGCTTGGGGGAAATGGGCTTTATAGAAGCAAACAATTCTAAGTATATTCTGTTCTTCAAGTAAATGACTTTATTTCTTAAAAAAAAAAAAGAGTTATGGGGATAGATGGGGGTGACGATTGAACAACAGTATGAATGTACTTAATATCCCTGAACTATACCCTTAGAAATGGTTCCAATGGTAGATTTTATGTTATGTGTATTTTATCACAATTTTTCAAATTGGGAGGAAAAAGAATATAAAAAATATAAAGTGCATGGAAGAGTCCCTGGCATGTATTAAGTACTCAGTAAAAAAGCTAGCTATCGAAGGGAATTAGCTCAAAAATTTCTTTTTTTTTTTTTTTTTTTTACTTCTTTACATGTGTACTTTCTGGAAAGATGACAGCCCGGTTTGCTTTTGTTTTATTTTGTTTTGGAGTGTGGATCCCACTACTCCTGAAATGAGAAAGTCTTAAGTGAATAAGCCTGTTTGTTGGGATCTTCCAGTCGGAACCTCCTATTCACAGAGGTTATGAGAGGCAGGAGGAGGCTAGAGGCTACAGACAGACCATCGGTTCTGTCAGAGAAACTAGTAATGGGAGTTCTAGTAGAATTCAAGAGCCATTCTTCAGAGTTTCCCAGATCATGTGGCTCCTCTGAGTCACTCTGGGTGACAGTGGGTTCAGTCCTATGCAAAATAATGAGTAATGATAAAAAATTAGGCAGGGTGGTATGGAAATAGAGCAGTAAAGCCGGGACTCTGAAGACCTGGCGTCTACAGCTGGTGCTGACCTTGATCTTCCTAGTGACTCAAGGCAAGTCTCTTCTCTGAGCCATGGTTTAGCAGCTGGCAAAGTGAGAGGGTTCAACTGGGAGATCTCTAAAAATTCCTCCCCTCTTAAACAGTCTATACTTCTATAATTTATATAGTTATCTTAAGCGCCATTGCACCTCCCCTTTGGACTTTTCAAAGCAACTAAGTATTCTAGGGATAATACTAACTAGCATTAGCGTTGAAAGCCTAATGTAAGCAAGACACTTAACACATCACTTCATTTAATTCTTACATAATTCTATAAACTAAGGGCTATTTTCTCCTACTTTACAAATGAGGAAACCAAGGATTCGAAAGGTGAAATGACTTGATCAAGATCACACAGTTAGTAGGTGGCAGAGACAGGATTTAAGTGCAAGTCTAACATCAAATCTCATGATTTCTTTCAACATGAAAAGCTCCTTCTACCCATTTATTACCCTTACCTCTACCAGCACTCTTGTTTCCATCTGAAAATAGGCCATGGAGTCCTAAAAGTCTAAAATGTTAAAATGCAGAATACATACATTATAAAATATTGAAATTGGAAGGTACCAAAATTGGTCATCTGGTTCAACAGCTTAACTTTACAGGAACAAGAATGGAGTTTTGGAGAGATGAGATACCATGCTCAAAGGTAAGTAAATACCTAGCTCTGCAACCAGATTTTCTGACTTGAAAAGACCCAGGTGCTTTCTCTACTCTGACCCTCAGGCATCACCATTTCAGACAGTGTCTGGCAAGTCAGAAAAACTTGAGGGACAAGAACAACTTTGAGTGCTTCTCAGATAGCATGTCAAATAATCACGGCCATTCTAGACCTTGGGTCATGTGGTGGAATGAACTAACAACTATTTTGATACTATCTTTCCCATAGTTAGGGAAACTAAAAAAAAAAAAAAAAAAAAAAAAAACACCAATATTTACCTTTCGCTTTTTAATGGCTCCATTTGCCCCGGGGACAGCTTCACACAGGCGACTTATTGCTTCCCTACAGAACAGAAACCATATAAAGACTCAGCATACTATCAAGTACACAGTAAATGTTCAATAAACATTAGCAAGTATTATGACCAAAATGTACACTCACATAATGGTGAGCCTGACATAAATGACCTTCCCCACTCCCACTGGAGAAAACACTGAGCTTAGTCTCTCTGCAGCTCAAACCCAAGAAAATCCAGCAACACCTTAATATTGAAAAATTGCTTTACAGTAAGGAGTCCTACTATTCACCTTCTTCGTCTTTTTTCCTTGGCTTTTAAGGATTGGTTTTCAGTGCTATTGATTTCTAACCAAAAAGGACTGATGGAACTTTACTGTCTGGGAATACTTCACAGTTTTACCTTTAGCAAAATCCTCTGTGGTGTGATGAATAAAAAAGCTTCATAGTATCTCAGCACCAAAGATAATTAAATACAAAAGAATCCAACACTAGAGGAAGTTTAAAAGGATTGAGAGAGAATTGAACTTCAAGGTGGTCCCAAATGGAGCCTTATTGACTAAGTTACTGCTCCAAGCCATTGAGCTTTCATGTAATTTCACAGAAGAAAAGAAAATCAATAACAGATTTCCTCCTTTGCTTATTTTTCTGCCCTTACTATATATTGCACTTCCTGAGAGAAGAGCACCGCTAAAAGAAGTAGTTGTTCCTTAATGGAAGTGGTGAACGAACTGGCGCCCTCCTCTCCAGAAATGCAGTTATAACTAAGAGCTTTTGTCTCTGGGACTCAGCATTCAGAACCACCCAAGCTTTCACGTGGCGTAATCTGAACCTTCGCTTCATGGCTTTCAACACACATGTCAAACTTTTCACAAAGCAAATGGAAATCTCTAAACTCCTTCCAGATCCACTGGACATCATCGTTTAAATTAGTACACTGTATTCACACACACACACACACACACACACACACACACACACACTATACAGTTTTTATATATATTAGATTTCATGAAAATATTTTCTATGAGATGTTTTTGATTCCCAAAGGAAGGGGATGCAGAGAGAGGAATGCAGACCCATTAAAAATATATATACGTTATAGATAGATAGATATAAAGATATATAAATAAATATAGATAGATAGGTAGATCTATATACATAGTAGTGCAGAGCTATGTTCTCAACATAATTACCCGCAACCAATGGATAGAAAGGCTTTTTGCCTTAGCATATCTTCTCAGAATTTTATGTTTATTCCTCCTCTAGGATTCCAAACTTGTTCTGTGGAGTCAAGCAGGACAACTCAGAGAGTTGGTCTTTTTGGTTTGGTTGGTTGATTGATGTTTTGAGTCATCTTAATGATTAGTCAATAATTGCTGACACATCTAATTAATCTGAATTGGTCTCTGGTGTTGCCAAAATAACTAGTCCAGGCACCCAAATATGTTGTTGGTATTTAACAAAGAAAGATTATGGGAAAGGTGTTCTTAGATCCTTTACTCCATGAGAGCCAACAGGGGTGCTTTGGTCTAAAAAGCTCCCTGTAAATGGTTTGAAATAAAAGTAGAAACAAAGGCGGGCACTGATGCTGCCAAGTATAATAATAGTTATTATTAGAAGTTGTTACTTTTATATAGCATCTATAGTTTTATAAATTGCTTTTCCAGGCATTGTTTTCTTGATTCTCATTCCAGCTGTCAATATCTTCTAACAAAAAGTAAAGTTATGAATTTGAATTAAAGGGAATGCTTTATAGGATGAGCACCCCTCAAGGAGGGTTTGGAAGGCTGAACCTTCCTGGCAGAGTGGAGTTGGGAAATTCCAGACAGAGGGAAGAGCATGTGTAAAGACACTAAAACATAAATTATCACAACATGTGAGGAACTACAGTACTTTGACATTGATATTGCAGGAGCATAAATTGTGGTAGAACAAGAGTGAGTAAGAGCTAAGAGATGGGATTAGAGTCTGAAAACTTTTTCTATAAAGAGCCAGATAGTAAATATTTTAGACTTTGCTCTGTTGCAACTACTGAACTCTGCCACTGTAGCTCAACCACAGCAGTAGACAACATGTAAACAGATGAGCACAGCTGTGTTCCAGTAACTTTATTTCTAAAAGCAGGCAACTGGCCATATTTAGCCCAAGGGCTGTCATTTGCCAATTCCTGGATTAGGTAATTCATACAAACGGAGTTAGAAATAGTTCAGTTTTAAGAAACAAGAAAATGTTGACATTCATTATACTTCTGGAATTAAAAATTAAAGCAACTATAAGATACTTGCTCCACTCTTATTACATTCACAGAACAGAAAATTACAAAGCCAGTATTGGGGGAAATGGGAATAATTCCACTTCAGGTATACTTATCCATTGCTGGTGGCCTTGATTAGTATTAATACAATCTTTCTAGAGATAAAGTTCATAAAAGATGACAAATGTCATAATATTTATCAGAGCTTTTGACAAGGGAGGAGGAATTTGTATTGAAATAGCATTGAGTAGTTATGTAAAAGAAACATTTATTTTAGAGTAAAAAACCAACCCCAAAGCTTGTGATATAGATATAAAACAAATCAATATAAATATTGCCACTTGAAATGTTAAGTATGAGAACTACAGAAATATGGGGGGAATCTATACAAATTAGTGGGGAAAAGTAGAACTTGGAATGGCATATACACACTGGTAGCAGCTATATAAAATTAATTCTGTATAAATAGTGACATAGAAAGAGCATATAAACAGTGACTTGGTTTAGGTGTCTTCTGTGTGTGATTTGCTGTTTCCTGTTTTTGATTCTATTGATGTTTAGATGTAAACAGTGTTATGTTTTCCTTCATTGTACAGTTGATTGCATAAAAAATCTTTTAAAATATTCAAAAGAATGCAAAGTTAGTTCCTCAGCAGGAGTTTTGCTCATGTACTGTGGAGATGTGAGGGCACGTCAAGGATGTCCCGATGGAGTGACACAACCTGCCTCTCTTTTGCCAACAATTGCAGAGATGGGACAATGCTCACGTTATAGATAATAACAGATCTTTATTTCTCCCTCTGCTCCCATCCCCGCTTAGCCTTTAACGCCTCCATCTTTATAGCCACTAAGTCCAGATTTATCTTTTCAGTTTGCTTGGTAGACTTGCTGGTTTCCACTTCACAAAGTTTCACAAACAAAAAAACCCTTGACCAGATTTAGCAATGCTTTCACATTAGAAATCCCTACCTTTAGATTTGTAGAAGAGAGCCTGGGTTTTAATGAAGAAGCTGCTCCTATGTATATGGTCAGGCTCAGCACTCATCACCTTATGTACGTCTTCTCAGTCTTAATAATGTCATTTCACGGTAGGTATTTTATCCCCATTTTACAAATGAAGAAACTAAAGTTCAAAGAACTTTAATAACTGCCTCCAAATAACGCAGCGGATAGTGGGAGAGACAGAATGCAAATCCAAGTCTGACTTCAAAATCCACACTCACCCAGGGAGGGACCATAATGCCAAGTGCATGAAAAGGAGGGAGTCCCAGACTTTGGGAACTAGGGAGGAGAAACACATTGGTCCTTCCCTTGCTCACTCCCCAGCACAGAAAGAGGCTCCTTTTTGGCCAATCCTTCTGCATTGTGGCTGGAGTAACCTGCCAAGGGAAGAAGGCAAAGTGGTAGGGGTCAGCTCTGGAGAAGGCCCATGAGGATGCCCCGGCCCTTTGCTTTCTATACAGCGGCTGTTATCTCCTTAGGGACGAGAAGAACTTCCAGAGCCCGGCCACATGCCCTCAGGGGAAGAACACACATGTGTGCAAGGCACACTCACTCAGAACTTTAAAGTAAGTTGAGGCACCAGAAGCTTCACAGATTCAGAAAGTCTCTTAATATACAACTCAAAAGAAACAAGGGGAAACTTGTGCTTATGAACTTGCTTTTAAAAAGTAGTTATACTGTAAACCCACGTTCACAGCAGCATTATTCGCAATAGCTGGGGACTTCCCTGGTGGTCCAGTGGTAAAGAATATGCCTTCCAATGCAGGAGACACAGGTTCGATCCCTGGTCAAGATCCCACATGCCGCGGGGCAACTAAGCCCGAGCACCGCAACTATCGAGCTCACATGCCTCAATGAGAGAGCCCACGTGCAGCAAACTACAGAGCCCACACACTCTGGACCCCACATGCCATAACTACTGAGCTCACGCACCCTGGAACCCGCACACCACAGCTAGGGAGAGAAAACCCGCACACCACAACTAGAGAGAAGCCCAAGCACCGCAACTAGAGAGAAACCCGAGCCCCACGACAAAGAGATCACATGCCATAATGAAAAGGTCCCGCATGCCTCAACAAAAGATCCTGTGTGCTGCAACTAAGATCTGACGCAGCCAAAACAACTAAGAAAAATAAATTAATTAATTAATTAAATATTCACAACAGCCAAAGCATGGAAGGAACCCATGTGTCCTCAATGGGTGAATGGATAAGCAAAATGTGGTATATACATACAATGGAATATTATTCAGCCTTAAAAAGGAAGGACATTCTGCAATGTGCTACAACATAATGAATCTTGAGGACATTATGCAAAGTGAAATAAACCAGTCACAAAAAGACAGATACTGCATGACTCCACTTACATAAGGTACTTAGAGTAGGTCAAAGATCATAGAAAGTAGAATGATGGTTGCCAGGGTCTGGGGGAGAATGGGGGGTTACTGTTTAATAGGTACAGAGTTTCAGTTTCACAAGATGAAAAGAATTATGGGGCTGGACAGGGGTGATGGTTGCACAGCAATGTGAACGTATTTAATGCCCCTGAACTATATAGTGGGCTGGCCAAAAAGTTCGTTCAGGTTTTTGTAAGATGTTATAGAAAAACCCAAACGAACTTTTTGGCCAACCCAATACTTTAAAGTGGTAATTAAGATGGTAAATTTTATTTTATGTGTCTTTTGCCATAACAGAGGAAAAGAGCTACCAAAAATAAAGTAGCTATTACTTTTTTTTACTTGAGACTCTAAGGAGAATCATAGATCTCTCTTCAATAAAAGGCCTATTTATACCAATGTTTCTATTCAATTTTAGAGGGCCCATCCCACCCCTACCCACCGGTCCTCGGCACCATCCCTGGAAAACCATCTGTGGGCCTCTTGGGAATCCACACATCCCAGGTTAAGAACCACCGCTTTAAAATAACCTCTCAAAACTCTCCTTTCTTTGCTGTTATCAGCGTTAGCAAATCTGAAACCCTAGTCAAGGAAGACACATACGTGCTTGCGATATGTTGCCTTTCTTCACAAAGATCTTTTCTTCCCCTCAGACTCCGACCAAGAGATTAACTGTAACATTTTCAAGAACAAATAGTACTTTCAGTGCTTTCCTGGAGTTCCAGACACACCCTCCGACCTAAAGCACTGACTTTACAAATACTGAGAAAAAAGAAAACAGAGATCCTGAATCAGGGATTCCTCACAGGACGGGGGTGCCCCCCACCATCCCAGCTGCTCAAGCAGCCTGCATTTCTGCAGAGCGTCTTGGAAGCTGACGACCATGGGACATTCTCCAGCGAGCAAACATTCAGCAATCGTCCTCTCTTAGACGAGCAAGACTTTTCAGAGTTTAAACGGCTAAAGATTTCCATCCTGGGAGCCTGTACCAGAAAGAGAGAGAGAGAGAGAGAGACCCACGGCACCAACAGTGGTCACTTTGTTTATTGTTTTGCCACATGAGAGGGAAGGGGAGAAGCGGGCTGATGTAAGAGAATGAGAATGCAGTTGAAGATTTGCTTTTAAGCATATAAAACCCTGCCTACGCCATAAGACCAAAAAAAGATATTTTTGTCTGTTTTAACAGAGTCCAAACTAATCACCCAAACAAAGGCACCTTTCTTAATCAACCCCTGGCCACTACAGTACTTAAGAAGTTATAATTTTTCTGTGTCTTTAACTCTTAAACAGTTAAGCTCCTCTGGGAGCAATATTGCCCAATCTTTGTTTTTTAAAATTTGGAAGGCAATATCCTAATCCAAGACAAAGGGGAGCATTTAAGGGAGGATGGGGGCCTGTGGGACAGAATGTTTCCAATGAATGTCAAAATACAGTTCTTCAGGAAATAGGAAAGCCAGAAACTGTGTCACATGAGACCAGGCAAATGGCCCAGCAGAGCAGTTAAAAGCAACTATCCCCATCTCCCAACACACACACACACACACACACACACACACACACACACACACACACACACACACAAACACAAGTGGTTCTGTTTTGTCCAAGAAAACAGAAATAAGAATACATTTTAATCCCAGCAAGAGCCTTTCCAAACTAAAACTCAAAAAACACGTAGGCAGAACAAAGGCACAGGGATTTTCCCTTACTTTTCGTCTCCAACATGAACCCTTAAAGAAATCAGTTAACAATGTCGCAGGGACAAGTTGTCACCTGAATGTCTCAAACTGCTTTCCTATTGATGAATGAGAGGACTCGTAAGTAATTCAGACTCCACATCAGTGTGGTATTACGGTGTTCCAATTGTTCTAGGGAAACTAGTACCTGCTTTTTTGAAATCTTTGCCTTCAGAACATCAAGCCTCAGTGATCTATGTGTTCAATTTTGTTCAGCCTGGTGAAATTAAAGACATCCAAGAATGTGTGCAAGCCCCAGACAGGACACTTTAGAACATGAGCCTGCCTCCATGGCGATAAGCACACAATGAGTGCAGTCAATGCCCCTAGACCAGCAGAAAATGGAAAACTTCAAACTCCCTTTGTGCTATTATCAAGGGGCATCGCCCATGCACTCTGGGAGGGTCGACACAGCCCGTAAAATATATCCTTTCATTTTAGAAATAGGCACTTCAGGTCCCAGATGGTCAAATCAAACCTTTCAGGACTGCCCACAGCATTTACTCTCACATGGACTTATCTCACCACTCCGTTCAACCTGGATTCTATTTAAAATCTGATTATAAAGTACATTTGCAATTCTACCCAACACAAGCCACCATAGAACACAGGTTGTTCTGTCTACTCTGTGATTCTGCCCTTTGGCTCTGATGCAAAGGTTGACCCATCAACTGCACTTTAATGAAGTGAAAGACCATCCCGTCCCCAGGATCGCACCTCCCCTGCAAGTACCTCCCCAGTAAACAGAAATGAAGTGCTGATTTTCTCCTATCCCCACAATGATTTCCTGTAATAGAATCACATATTTCAAAATGCAAACACACCCCCATACTGATGGCTTATACACCCTCAAATATGAAGTGACAACAGAGGAATGGGGTTGATTTCACACAAAACACACTGGAATTGGTAAATCCAAAAGACTGTTCTCCTTTACTTTGGAATAAACTAAAACAACTCTGTTTCAGACAAAATACACTAACATATTATGAAGGCATGTCTTTTGGGGTTAAAGAGTGTACTGATCATACAGTGTGGTCAGTTAAGCACCAAAATTCATTTTTTAAAAAACCAAAACAGATCCAACATAATCACCCACTTTATTCATCGCATTTCACTCCAAATGATGTTTATCTACTTCCAAAAATTAGGCCTATCTTCAAAAAAGGAAGATTTGGTGCCATTTAAGATACTTAAAACAGTTTACCAGAGGTATCTATAGTGTTGAGCAAGACAGTAATGGGTAGAACGAGTGTATGATTTCCACCACTGTTTAAAACAAAAATAACTCCTTTTTTTTTTTTTTTTTTTTTTTGCGGTACGCGGGCCTCTCACTGTTGTGGCCTCTCCCATTGCGGAGCACAGGCTCCGGACGCGCAGGCTCAGCGGCCATGGCTCACGGACCCAGCCGCTCCGCAGCACGTGGGATCTTCCCGGACCAGGGCACGAACCTGTGTCCCCTGCATCGGCAGGCAGACTCTCAACCACTGCGCCACCAGGGAAGCCCCATAACTCCTTCTTTTATGGGCCATTTGGTGTATATACTATAGATTTTATCTGGTAAGTCCATTTTTTTAAAATGTGTGTGTGTGCCTCTGGAAGGAATTAGTAACTGGCTTAGCCAATTGAATCCACTGGTCGGACAACTTTGGCATGCACATCTGCTAAGAATTCACTGAGATAACCATTTAGGTACATGGCGATCAAACTTCAAAGTTCTTAAGAATTAACTGGGATGCTGGTTCAAAATGCAGATTCCTGGGACGGTTCTTGAGATTTTGATTCTATAGGTCTGCAGTTTAACAGCCTCCCAGGTGATTCTGAAGCAGATCAGTTCAAGGACCACACAGCGGATTAGAACTTCTACTTGAACTCACTGCACAGTATGACTGGTTCTGGGCTCTACAGCTTCAACCAGATGGTCGTATTAGTGGATGCTAAGGAATTAGGTCCCCTGCTCCTAGTAGCTACGGTTGGGAAGGCTACACTACCTGCACATTTGATGATGTTCCATTCGGCGAGAAATTTGTATTCAACTTGGTCGATATGCTGGGAAAGATATCTGGTATAATCCTCTCCTGTCCACCCTGTCCCCTTTATCCTGGCTATCTCCTCACGGGAAGGGCTTTCACCAGAGTGCATCTGGAGGTCCTGAACATCTTTGCTCACATGACCCCCTGCACACATGGGTGGTGATAAGTGACCTGCATTCTCTCCCATTTGGCCGCCTGTATGCTGGGAAGCCTAGTCCATCTGCCCCTCGAAATGTATTCATGCTCTAGGCAGTGGTTCTCAACCTGGGCTGCACATTGGGGAAGCACAGGGGAGCTTTAACAAATCCTGATGACTGGGTCTCATCTCCAGACATTCTGATTTAATGGGTGAGGGTGGGACTACTGGGAGTTTTAAAAGCTCCCTCAAGTGCTTCCAACAGAGCTAAGTCAGGTTGAGAATCTCTTCATAGCAGTAGTCAGCATGCCTTTTTATACAGGACCAGAGAGTGAAAATGTCAGGCTTTCAGAGCCATACAGACTGTCGCAACAACTCAACTCTGCAGCTGTAGCTTGAACGGCAGCCACAGACAATACATAAACGAATGGGCATGCTTGTGTGCCAGAAACACTTATGGACACAAATGTGAATGCCATGTAATTTCCACATGTCACAAAATATTCTTCTTTGATATTTTCCCCCCAAACATTTAAAAAAGTCAAAAACCATCCTTGGCTCAAAAGGTGGCAGAATCAAAATCAGGTAGCAGGTGGTTTGCTCACCCTTCCTCTGGAGCCAACCAGAAAGGAATGTAAGAGGCCTTGGGGTCACAGTCAGCCATTAGCTTGTACATGGAAGAAAAAACATTAGAACACAACCTTTTAATCGTCACAGACCAAGATTATTTATACATATTTTGGACTTGGTCTTGCTAAGTATCTTGGTACAGGAAGCTGGGTTTTATGAGAGATGGGTCTTCTACTGTATAAATATAAGGCTTATGGAATTTCTTCTACATACTGTTAATTATCATCTTCCATTCTTTGTTCCTCCTACCAGCATTCAGTGAAGGGAGAGGGGAACTGACATTCTTCTTCTTTTTTTTTTATATCAACTAAGCTTCATTAAGTGACATGATATCATGTACATGATACAGTACAAAGTGCTTGCAGGAATACAGAAATAAAAGTGTAAAATTACTATAAATAATTGTTAAAAGGGAAAAAAGTGGAGCACTTTAATTTATCTATAAGTCTTCTATGATAATAGAATGAAGAAAGGCTCATTGAGTGGCCTCTGCAATCAGACAGCCAGAATTCAAAATCTAGCAGTCTCCTATAAGCTCTATCATGTTAAGCAAGTTTTTTGGGGTTTTTTGTTTTTGTTTTTTTTGCGGTATGCGGGCCTCCCACTGTTGTGGCCTCTCCTGTTGCGGAGCACAGGCTCCGGACGCGCAGGCTCAGCGGCCATGGCTACGGGCCTAGCCACTCCGCGGCATGTGGGATCTTCCCGGACCGGGGCACGAAGCCGTGTCCCCTGCATTGGCAGGAGGACTCTCAACCACTGTGCCACCAGGGGAGCCCCTGAGCAAGTTTTTAAAGCTTTCTATGTCTCAGATTCTTAAATTTATAAAGTGGGAATAATAACAGTGCTTTGAACAATGCTTCAGTAAATGTTAGCCATTATTATTGCTTTATCCTTAAAATGTCTGTCTGCTTTGAGAACTGGGTCTAACCTGCTTTTTACAATACCTAGTACCCAGCAGCGTACTCCATGGTTATAACTGGAATGTTATAAATAATATGTTGTAGAAGAGGTCCAGTTATGTCTATTATGCAAGTAGCAATGGATAGTTCACATTTCTATAAAGGCAGAATGCTTATCTGATTTTCTTTAGATACCCCATGGCACCTGCCTTGGATATACTGAATGTTCAATATGTAAATGTTTAGACAGCTCTATGGCACTGAAACAAAGTACGATCCTTGTCCCCCTGCATAACCCAGATCCCCTTTCAGAACAAAGGTAGTCATTGCCCCTGTTGCTGGAGTGTTCACTGCTAATGGCTCACAGCTGAGTTCCTTCCCCAGAACTTGTCCCTCCTTAAGGCAGTTACCTAGCCCACAGATATGTCCCTCCCCGGAGGCAGTAGGCACCAATGACAAGTCAATACGGGGTTTGAAGGCCCGATCTCTTTACCCACGAGATCTGCTGAAGCCTTTGTTGAGACAGCATCACTATTCAAGCCTCCCCCGCTGCCCCACCAGGTCTAGTCCTGTATCCCTCACTCCCTCAAGTGTTGATTTTGAGACTCTTCCCAGCAAACCTTTTACATTTGACTCTCCATCTCAGAGTCTGTTTCTAGATCCAGCCTAAGTCCTGCTCATGAGCTGCTGCCAGAATTATGCTACTTTACTTTGTCATAAACACTTAACTAGAGGATGCCTTTCCTTTTTAAGAATCTGCGTTGTCACAGCTGACAGTGAAAAAAAAATCAGAGAAAATCCTCGTAAGTGGTTCAGATGATCCAGATCAAAAAGATCCACCCTCGGATTTCCCTGGTGGCGCAGTGGTTGCGAGTCCACCTGCTGATGCAAGGGACACGGGTTCGTGCCCCGGTCTGGGAAGATCCCACATGCCGCGGAGCGGCTGGGCCCGTGAGCCATGGCCGCTGAGCCTGCGCGTCCGGAGCCTGTGCTCCGCGGCGGGAGGGGCCCCAGCAGTGAGAGGCCCGCGTACTGCAAAAAAAAAAAAAAAAAAAAGATCCACCCTCTTATTAATCGAACATACGTGAAAATGCACATTTTCCTAGAGTAGGTGCAGCTCTCACAAGCTCCAACTCATGTTTAAGAAAAGGGGTCAGAGCTGCATTTATTCCATTAGGCATTTCACAGTTTTCCTAAGGAGAATCCTGACGGGAAACAACAAATCTGCCTGGCAGGTGGAGAGACATGCCAACTGTCCTGTATTTCCTTTGGCCACAAAGCTCTCTTTTTATCAAAGAAAAGTCTTTCAGGCTGAGATTAGTTTTTAATGAATTTTGAGTGCTTCCCATTTAGTTCACTCTTCCTAAAAGGAACTGTAACATTGATTTTTCTGGAGATATGTATATATATACATACATACATATATCAGAATTAAAACTCGCTTCTCTGGTATTCCCTAGGCTTTGCCCTTTTCCTTTCTTAAAAGCAAAAATAACCTCCAGATGCTTTTTGGGATTTTCTAGGGATCCACCTTTTCAAAAATAAGGGATTTCCATATGATCCGTGGTCCAACTAAGGGAACTCATTTTGAAACCACTGATAGGGTTCCCTTACACCTGTGGTTCTCAAAGTGTGGTCCCCAGACCAGTGGCATAAGCGACACCAGGAACCTTGTCAGACATGCAAATTCTTGAATTCAAAACTCTGGGAGTGGGGCCCAACCCTCTGTGTTTTAACAAGCCCTCCAGGTGATTGATTCTCTCGTGTGCTGAAGTTTGAGAACCACTGTCTGACACAATTTTTTTTCCTTAGTAGAGATCAGAAAAGGATACTAAAAGTATCCTCACCTACATACTTTTGAGCATCTTTATGAAGGCCCTTCCAGAGAGAACTCACAAACGAGGGATCTGGTATCTTGAACCTAGGACAAATTCTAACCTGAGGTTTGGATGTTTCCTTATTCTGTCACTTCTGGCTTTCAGCATTGCCCTGAGTTTTGTTCCTTAGAATTCTCTCATTTTGACTGAGGCATAGTACACAAGAGTCAGGCAGACCTGATTACTGGTTCCACCACTTATTAACTTACTAGGGGAGTTCCATAATTTCTCTAAGTCTCAGTATTCTCATGCGCAAAATAGGATTACTAGTAATATCTTTTATAAATGTTAACTTTTATGATGCTGACTGTAGCTATTCATTAATAATAAACTGCTCTGTAGACTGCTTCCTAAAAGTTGAAAACCATGTTTGAATCCCTGAACTAGAAAGAGGTTGAAGTACAGCCAGTTCCCTGGGATCAAGAAATCCTTCTCTTCATCTGAATCAACTCCTTGGACCCCAAGGCTCTCTGAATTAAACTGAGTATCTTCAGCGAATTTATTTTCATTCCTTTGTTCAACAATGTATACGAATGGGGTCCATGTGCCAGACGCTCTACCATGGAGCCCGGGACCTGAGTCAATTGTCTAAGAGCTCCTCGTTCTGGAATTTGGTCTAGTTCAGGATGCCAGATTCCATGTTTGTAGAATGTCTAGGTCTTTTCTGCTTTTCTCTACTAGCAGTGACCTTCAAGACCTCCAGAATCATCTAAAGAAATGTGATCTAGGCCTGAAAAGCCCTGAAACCTCTCGGTTAACCAATAAATATTTATTGATCCAACTATGCCCCAATCACTGTGGCTCTGCAACCTATCAGGCCCATGGAATAGGCTTCCAGGGAGAACCTTAAGGCCCAAAGATGATGGATGATGAAGCCCTTGCGATTGACTGCCCCACTGAAAAAGGACCACAGGGACCCAAGGCCTTCTAGGCCAGACACACTCTGGGGCCCACTCTGGACTGTTTTCAGGAAGCGCCTGTACAACCACAGCATTGGTGTTTCCAGGAGCAATGGTTCAAAAGGCCTATTCTATTGCATTGTTAAATTATTCATAGCAGGAGCTGACCACTATGTCCATTAAAATCAAAATTAGAAACCCCGTTTCTTGGTCCTGGAGACATTTACACAGAGTCTAGTTGAAAATGCTTGGGGTGTTACAAACATTCAGTACTGACTTCTAAAGGAAACCGAAGAGGGCCACAAAAGGGAGATACCAGAAAGTATTCTCAACTGAACTCTGCATGGTAGAGAAGGTCTGGGGGAAAAATTACTAAAGCTAAAAATACTGGGGTCACCCCCAAATGCATACGCTTTAACATTCATGCATTTTAAGCTCTGAATTAATTAGCTTCTCCTCAAACTCTTGAGGCCATCCACTATAATCCATACTTAGACATGGACAGATAGCTAACTCTTCTCACTTAGGTCAGTGACTGTGTGTATATTGCCTGTTAGAGAGAGAGAGTGTGTACGTGTGTGTGTGTTCATACAATAATGTCTGCACATCTGTAAGTTTCTATAGATTCATATGGATAAATTAGCAGGCCCTGATTTCAGCTGCAACATATTTTTAGATACCATTTCATAAAGTGGATCACATTTGCCATGGAAAAAATACTGTAATTGGGAGTTTCATGCCTGACCAAGGATTTCTCGGCAAATCAAATATAGATGCTGTAAACAGCCTGTTGTAGAACAAAACTAATGACCATTTTATAAACCTCTATAAATATGTCTAAAACAATGCCCTACATCCTATAAAAAAGGCATAAACATATACAATACCTATACATGTAGTTTCAAAGTTTCTTGAAATATCCAAACACCACTTAAACATACAGCTCAATTGAATTATGTTCAAAAATTAATGCACTAACTATAATAACATCAAACATTTGACTAACAATTTTGCAACCCTTAGATTTTAGTGAAGCATTTGGGGGATGATTTATACATTCCCAATCTTTTTTTTTTAAGGTGTTCGAAGAAATCGATCTATTGTGTTCTTTTCCCTTTGAGGTAGGAATCCATTTTTTACTGCATTTACTACTGCTGTTTTTACAAGCTGTTTTTTCCTCCTCCCAGCAAATGCCCTTCTCAATATATGAGTGTTACAGAACTACCATATTGCCCCAATGCAACTCTGCCCTGGCCAAAGATGAGTGGCTCAGAATTAGGCCCCAATCACCATCCTACCTAGGAATTT
This sequence comes from Grampus griseus, assembly GCF_964374135.1. NCBI lineage: Eukaryota > Metazoa > Chordata > Mammalia > Artiodactyla > Delphinidae > Grampus > Grampus griseus. The sequence goes on from NC_139018.1 coordinate 91,968,385, forward strand.
GATATTTGGAACTGAGAAAACCAGAGATGGGGAGTCCCTGCACTCCTGCTGCTGAGGCCTCGGCAGCCCTGACCGTATTCTTCTATTGGTTTGATTGTTCACTGATCCTCAGCTTCCAAGAGCTGCCCCAATATCCTTTCAAGAATCCCCCTTTCAGCTTAAGCTAGGCAGAGTCATTTTCTGCTACTTAAAGCCAAAAGACTCTTAATAAATATACCTATGGCAAGTAGATGCACTTACAATTGTTTCTGCCACCTTAAAGCTCAGGTCAAAGCAAGTACTGGTGATGCTTAATGACCTAGAAAATGTGCATAATAAATGATAAAAACACATCACAAATTAATAAGCACCATATAATCTCACTTTAGTTTCCAAACATATGACTGGAAAAACCTTATACCAAACTGTTACTCTTGATTACCTCCAGTGATTTGTCTGTTTTTTCTTTTCTTTTACCCTACTTCCCAATTCCCATAATAAGCCACATTTAATTTTTATAATCAGAAAGAAATAGTGAAAAAGTGTTAAGAATTAGATGTTCCACAGAGACCTGACATCAGCGATGGTAATGATCATAGCCGCGCTGTTCTCTCAGAAGTGATTTTTAAACACAACTCAGGGGAATTCTCTGGTGGTCCAGTGGTTAGGACTCTGTGCTTCCACTGCAGGGGGCCTGGGTTCAATCCCTGGTCAGGGAACTAAGATCCCGTAAGCCGAGAAGCACAGCCAAAAAAAAAAAAAAAAAAAAATGTGGATAAAGATGACTCAGGCTTGCCTTTACTGCCTGAATTGTCTCCCAGCATCTTAGTCTATTCACAGCTATAAGAGCAGTTACTTCGCTTCAAACCAAAGCAATGTCACTAGGAAACATTAAGTGCCGTAGGGACAGGATTTGGTTTAAGAATACCTGGGTTTGAGCCCAGCAAAAGAGCTGTGTGGTCTTGGGATAGTCACTTATCTTCTCTGAGCCTCAGCTTCCCCCTGCTCAAAATGGGGAATTACAGTGCCTTCTCTCAGGGTGATTGTGTGGTTCATAAGAAAACATGAATGTAAAAGCCCTGGGCAAGTGAAACAAATGTCAGCTGTTGTTAACTACCCTCGCCTCTTGTCCTGCAGCAGCCCTCTCCACCAGTGTGGTTTCTGGTTGGGTTTCCCAGTCAAGAAGTTAGAAGTGGCCACTAGGCACTCCTTCCCTAATACTCTCAGCTGTGGCACCTGCTAGACAATAGGCCCTGATGCTTCAGTTATCCTTCTCTTACTGGCTTTGCACCTTTTCAGCAAAATAAACAGACAACATTGAATACTTCAAAAATATAACTCATCTAGTGACTGATACTTTTCAAAAATCGTGGTAAAGCATACATACATAAAATTTACCATTTTAACCATTTTTATGTGTACAGTTCAGTGGCATTAAGTATTGATACATTCATATCGTTGTGCAATCAGTACCACCATCCAGTTCCAGAACTTTTTCACCTTCCCAAACTGAAACTCTGTACCCATTAAGTACTAACTCCCTCCCCTTATAACCCCTGGCAACCACCATTCTGCTTTCTATCTCTGGATCTGACTACTCTAGGCACTTCATATAAATGAAGTCATACAGTATTGATCTTTTTGTGACTGACTTATTTTCTTAGCACAATGTCCTCAAGGCCTGCAGTGTGCTGAATGTTTGTGTCTCCCCAAAATTTGTGTGTTGAAATCCTAACCCTCCAAAGGTGATGGTACTAGTAAGTGGGGCTTTGGGGAGGTAATTAGGTCATGAGGATGGGGCCCTCATGAAGGAGATTAGTGCTCTTATAAAAGAGGTACCACAGAGCTATCTAGCCCCTTCTGCAACGTGAGGATACAATAAGTCTGTGATCCAGAAAAGGGCCCTCACCTGACCATGATGGCACCTTGATCTCAGATATCCCAACTCCAGAGCAGTAAGAAATAAATATCTGTTGTTTATAAGCTACCTAATCCATGGTATTTCATTATAGCAGCCCAAATGCACTAAGACAAGGTTAATCCATGTTGTAGCATGTGTCAGAATTTCCTTTTTTTCAGCTTTACTGAGATATAATTGACAAATAAAGTCATAATATATTTAAAGTGTACAACATGATAGTTTGATAGATGTGTTCATTGTGACAGAATTCCCAAAATCAAGTTGACTAGCACATGCATCAGCTCACACATTTGCCTTTGTGTGTGTGTGTGAGAATACTTAAAATCTACTCTCTTAACAAATTTCAATACAGTATTATCAACTATAGTCACTATGTTATACATTAGATCATCAAACCTTAATCATCTTATAACTGAAAGTTTGTTCCCTTTAACCAATATCTCTCCATTTCCCCACCTGCCCTCCAGCCCTTGGCAACCACCATTCTACTCTCTGTTGCTATGAGCTGGACTTTTGCAAAAAAGACTACACGTATTAGTGATATTATGTAGTATTTATTTTTCTCTGTCTGGCTTATTTCACTTAGCATAATGCCCTCAAGGTTCATCTGTGTTGTCACAACTGGCAGGATTTCTTTCTTTTTTAAGGTTAATATTCCATTGTATGTATATACCATGTTTTATTTATATACCATGTTTTTTTTATACCATGTTTTATTGATCAGTGGATACTTGGGTTGCTTCCACCTTTTGAGTTTGTGAATAATGCCGCTATGAACATGTGTGTACAAATATCTGTCTGAATACATGCTTTCAATTCTTTTAGATACATACACAGAAGTGGAATTGTTCGATCATATGGTAATACTATTGTTAACTTTTTAGGAACTGCCATATTGTTTTCCACAGCAACTGCACCATTTTACATCACCACCAGCAATGCACAAGAGTTCCAATTTCTCCACAACCTTGCCAACATTTATTTTCTAGTTTTTTGTTGTTTTTGGTTTCTTTTTTAATAATAGCCATTCTAATGAGTGTGAAGTACTATCTCGTGGTGGTTTTTATTTGCATTTCCCTAATGATTATTGGTGTTAAGCATCTTTTCATGTGCTTATTGTCCATTTGTGTGTCTTCTTTGGAGAAATGTCTATTCAAGTCCTTTGCCCAGTTTTTAATAGGGTTGTTTGGTTTCCTGTTGTTGAGTTGCAGGAGTTCTTTACATATTTTGAATATTAATTCCTTATCAGATATGACTTAAAAATATTTTTTCCATTCTGTGGTTGCCTTAGTAACTGTACTTCTTGGCCTCACCTGTGCTCATTCAAATAGTAACTGCACCTGCATGTGAGAGACATTGTGCTAATGACTCTAAGGAAAAGGTGCCCTTGACTTTCACACCCTCTCTCTGTGGGTTTGACTCTGTCATGCTATCAGAATCCTTCCCAACTGCTTGGGAACTTTTTTTTTAAATAAATGTATTCATTTATTTATTTATTTTTGGCTGCATTTGGTCTTCATTGCTGCACGTGGGCCTTCTCTAGTTGTGGCGCACGGGAGCTACTCTTCGTTGCGGTGCACAGGCTTCTCATTGTGGTGGCTTCTCTTGTTCTGCAGCACAGGCTCTAGGTGCGCAGGCTCAGTAGTTGTGGTGCACGGGCTTAGCTGCTCCGCGGCATGTGGGATCTTCCCGGACCAGGGCTCAAACCCTTGTCCCCTGCATTGGCAGGCGGATTCTTAACCACTGCGCCACCAGGGAAGTCCCAGCTTGGGAATTTTTTTTTAATTACTGTATCTTTGAAGACTTCTAAAAGGAATTTAATTGGCTATTTCATCTCAGATACCTGAGAAGTGAGATCTCAGTCCTAACGAGGTTGTGAGGAACTGGGAGTAGCGTAGCTTGAAGCTAGCAGAGGTGGTGACTGTCCACACGTTCAGACACACGCCACACAAAACCTCCATGAGGGCTCCCTGACGTCCCCACGTGTGTGGGAGGAAGTACGTCCACTCACACCGGTGCCTGCCGAGGAGGATTTGACTGTTATGTGTTGTAACTGTTCTCACCAGCTGATAAAGGTCATAAGCCTTGGCCCTGGGACCCCAGACCCTTCTTGGGGTCTTTACATTCCTTCCTGACCAATCAAAACTTGTTTTATCCAACCACGTACATTCTGCCTCAGCAAGTGCTCGTTTTCAATTTTTAGCATGACCACTATGAACTAGAACTGTAACATTCTTGATTTTTTTTTTTTTCCTTGCCACTCTTCTCAGTAAATGTCTTCGCTGGGGGATGTTCCCTTGCCTGGCAAGTTAATAAACTCGGCCCTTTATCCCCGCTGTCGTGTCTTTACTTTGCTTGCCATGTGAGCTGCAATCCCACACTTCACTGCATGGTCTCCTCACAGGTCAACACAGAATCCACACACCAGATGCCGGACAGTTACTCCAAGTTTTACACTGATACATTCATCCATGCAGAGCTCCAATCAGTCTCATTCATACATTCCTCAGGAACTTTACATAAATGCCAGCCTATTTTCAGACAAATTGATATCTTAATTTAGCCATCTAGCATGCAGATAGTTGACCTCTACAGAATACTTAAAACTTTCCCTCCTGAGGTTCACATTTCTTATAAAGCTCATCCATGGGACTTTAGGTAAATGTTCAGCTGCATCTTGGATCTGCTTTGCATCTAATAGTTGCTAACACCCAAGACACACACACACACACACACACACACACACACAGAGAGAGAGAGAGAGAGAGAGAAGTATGCATTTGCCTCTGAAGAGCTGCCTTTAATGTCCTGTTGAAGCCAAAGAATCAAAATTTCAAGACAGTGAATTAAATTTGCAGAATCAGGGCTCAGGAGCAGTAACATTCCAAACAGGAAACTACTCCAATTACAACATCCTCTGAATTATGATCTCTGCTTCCTTGCTGCTTTACCTACTACCGGTCTCCCCAACAGCCTGCTTACTGTCTACAGCAGCAGTTCCAAAAAACACTACTCAGGGTTTTCTTCCCCCGTGGAATGGAATGGGGGCAGATCCCTTATGATCAGCTGGAGAAAATGAATCTGAAGCCAGGACCCCAAAAGGAAGCGCTCACCACTCGTTCTCTAACCACTCCCCACTTCCTTCACAGACCCCCACCCCCAAAGGGGTGGCCATCACAGGAATGAGGCTAATCACACACCAGGAATTGCTGCTTCCCAGCTGTCCTGGAGCCTGGCATGGACAGATCCTGTGCTGGGTGCTTTGCGCTTAGCCTGGCTGATTCTATTACCATGTATGAGTTACAAATGTAAGGCAATAAATACAGGAAGAGGAGAGTGTAGTGAGACAATGATCTGGAGGTTCCTCCCACCAGCAGTGTGCCCTGCCCTTGGGGTAAATTATGTCCTGGGGTGATGAACTAAATGTTCCCTCCACGTTTCCTATGAAGTTCTGTTCTTCAGGGTTGAAAACCAAGCCCTGTCCCACCAGCTCTACTTATTGCATTTACCCTGACGTATAATTTATTCTTCCTTGAGTATCAGAGGCAGTTTCCCACCAAGACACAAAGAGGCGTCCTTAGTGGCAAAGGGAAGATCTTTTCTTCTTTGCATGATGTGGGTGCTTATGCAAGGGAGGGAGTGGGCTTTAGGTTTTCGTGACATGATTTCTTGTGTGTGTGTGTGTGTGTGTGTGTGTGTGTTTCAGATCAAATGAGGTTTTTGTTTTCTTTATCTTTGTTTTAAAAATCACAATGAATGGTAATTAGATTTATCATGGTGATCAATTTGAAATGTATAGAAATATCAAATCACTATGTTGTATACCATAAATTAACATAATGTTGTAGGTCAATTACACGGCAAAAACAAACAAACTCATTAAAAAGGTCAGATTTGTGTAGAACTACCATGTGACCCAGCAATCCCACTACTGGGCATATACCCTGAGAAAACCGTAATTCAAAAAGAGTCATGTACCAAAATGTTCATTGCAGCTCTATTTACAATAGCCCGGAGATGGAAACAACCTAAGTGCCCATCATCGGAGATATGGATAAAGAAGCTGTGGCACATACATACAATGGAATATTACTCAGCCATAAAAAGAAACGAAATTGAGCTATTTGTAATGAGGTGGATGGACCTAGAGTCTGTCATACAGAGTGAAGTAAGTCAGAAAGAGAAAGACAAATACCGTATGCTAACACATATATATGGAATATAAGAAAAAATAATATCATGAAGAACCTAGGGGTAAGACAGGAATAAAGACACAGATCTACTAGAGAAGGGACTTGAGGATATGGGGAGGTGGAAGGAAGGGTAAGCTGAGACAAAGTGAGAGAGTGGCATGGACATATATACATTACCAAACGTAAAATAGCTAGATAGTGGGAAGCAGCCGCATAGCACAGGGAGATCAGCTCGGTGCTTTGTGACCACCTAGAGGGGTGGGATAGGGAGGGTGGGAGGGAGGGAGACGCAAGAGGGAAGAGATATGGGAACATATGTATATGTATAACTGATTCACATTGTTATAAAGCAGAAACTAGCACACCTTTGTAAAGCAATTATACTCCAATAAAGATGTAAAAAGAAAAAAAAAGGTCAGATTTGTCGATAGGAGAGGCTGAAGGTGGAGGGAGGGGAATTAGAGAAAGGGAGTCAAACGTACAAACTTCCAGTTATGAGCTAAGTAAGTACTAGGATGTGATGTACAACATGATAAATATAATTAACACTGCTGAGTGTTATATATGGAAGTTGTTAAGAGATCAAATCCTGAGTTCTCATCATAAGAAAAACATTTTTTATATTTCTTTAATTTTGTATCTGTATGAGATGATGAATGCCCAGTAAATTTACTGTGGTGATCATTTCATGATATATGTAAGTCAGATCATTATGCTGTACACCTTAAACTTATACAGTGCTGTATATCAATTATATCTCAATAAAACTGGAAGACAAAAATAAAAATAAATTATGAAAGAATAATCTTAAGAAATTAAAGAAAGAACAGCATAAAACAAACTTAAAAAGGAGGAAAGATATACTGAAGATAAAGAAATAAATGAATTAGAAAATCAAAGACCAAGTAGATTTGAATAATAAAAACGAAACCTGGTTCTTTCAAAAGAGCAATAAAATAAACAAACCTCTGGCAAATCTGATTTTAAAAGATCACACAAACAAATCAGAAATGTTGAAGAGGGCATAATCACATATACAGAGGCTATGTGAAAATTAGATGAGAAAACTATGGCTAACATTATGTGACAAATTTGAGAAATCAAGATAAAATGCCCAACTTTGGGGGTAAAATCACCCCAAAATTATCTTACCAAGGATAAAAGAAAATTGAAAAGACTAATAAAAAAGAAGATTTGACAATGGAGGTAAAAATCTAACAAGCTCAGAGAGTTGTTTGGGCTAGTTCCAAAGACTTTTATAGTAGCAGATAATTCCAACATTGTTTAAATTGTGGCAGAGCACAGAAAATATAGAAAGGTTCTGCAATCATTCTTATGAGGCTAACATATTCCTGAAACCAAAATTTCGTAAGTATAGTTCAAAAAAGAAAACTCACTTAAAATAAGGATGCAAACATTTGAAATAAAATTTTAACAAGTTGTATGTAACTGCTACCTATGATGACATGATAATTAAGAAGGGTTTACAGCAGGAATTCAATGATTGTTCATATTATAAAACTTATTAATGCAGTTCTCTACAATAATAAATTAAAGGGAAAAGTATCATTTAACCATCATGACATATTAAAACAGTGCCAAAGAGCAAAATTTCCTAATCCTGGAGCCTTAACCTGAAATTCCATCTTCACATCTATTAGCTGTGTGACTTTGGGCAAGTTACTAAATCTAAATTTCATCTCCTCGTTAGTAGAATGAGAGTTTCTAATAGAGATAATCTTAGTAAAAGTTTTGAGTTCCCACTCTCCCCAAAAAATTAAAAAATAAAAATCATGTTGAGAACATTTTTATAGGAGAGAGGAATGACTATGTCATCCTTAGTATGATTTTCATTTTCCCCTTCTCCTATTTCCTTTTGATATTGTTTTCCAGACATTCTGAAGACAACCATCACTGTGAGCCTTTGTCTTCCTAATCATCTTGTTTCTCTTTTCTATCAGGAAAAACCTCCTCCTTTGCCCTTTTGCATGAACACTAGATTAATAAAAATGAAGATGTGGTCCTAAACCAGTCAAGTGGATAAATGCCTGGGTGAGAATTAGTGGATAAATCTGGAGTCAAAGAAGTGTGATGAGAGCTTTGGAAAGGATGTAATCCAGGGAACTGCCGACAAAGTACGTGACCTCCTTGTCCTTTTCTTTTTCTCTGCTCTGAGTATTCTCTGTGCTCTAGAGGTCCTATGGATTCAGCCCTCAAACAATTGGCAGAAAGGTTCCTCATAATGAGAAGAATTTGACTCCATCTTTGTCCTCTGTTTCAAACACTGACCGAACTGCTGTATCTTAACCATGGCTCCTCCTTTATTATCAGGAATTTCATGTTGCCGTCTGTCTATTAACTGGAACAATGTACTAACTAGTAGAGACATGGTAAGATCAATTAACATAGGTAGGACATCAGCCTGAATACACCTGTTTGTATGCGTAGTGGCAATTAGCTACATTAGTTTATCAGCAGTCACACCTGATTAATCTTCTGCTTGATGGTAAATGTCAGGAGATACCTGTGGTCACACAAAATAAAGATCTTTCTTATAGAATTCTAACTGGTCCATTGAATTTTTTTCTTGGGTTAAGTAGGATTATGAGTTAAATGAAACTTTGTGAATATGTGAAATTCAAATTGTAAACTATTTGAAACCTGAATCAACAGTTATATATTAATGATATCTTAGGCAATTGGGAATAGAGCAACTTGAATAGTGGCTGAATGTGAATACATACGGTAAGTTGAGAAAAGAAAGGAGGAGATAAAGAAGGAAAAATTAAGAGAAGGAAGAAGAGTAAATGTTTGCGAAGTAGGGTGGGAATTAGAGGTTTATGGAAAGTGAGCCACCTCAGGCTTCCACAAATCTGCCCAGAGCACAATTTGCCATGCCTGAATCTCATACAGACACATCTAGAAGGAATAGTATCCAGGTACTATGCCAGACACCTTCCCTTAGATCTGTACATTAGTCATGAACCGAATCTTCATGGCAGAGAAAGGAATAGTCTTTTACCATTTACTAAACAGTAGGAAAATACAGACTGACAAATTCATAAAGATGTTTTAAAAATAGAAATCAGGAAGTTAGGATTAACATATACACACTACTATATAAAAAATAAATAATCAACAAGGACCTACCGTATAGCACAGGGAACTCTACTCAATACTCTGTAATAAGCTATATGGGAAAAGAATCTGAAAAAGAATAGATACAGGTATATGTATAACTAAATCACTTTGCTGTACACCTGAAACTAACACAACATTGTAAATCAACTATACTCCAATATAAAATAGAAATTAAAAAAATAAAATAAAAAATAAAAACAGTAACAAAAAATAGATACATGGATGGGAGGGAGGATATCAACTAGTATATGGTTCTTCTGCAGAACAATCTAGCAATACAGATCTAAAGCCTTCAAAATATTTATATTGTTTGACCTAGTGATAAACCTTGAAGACATTATGCTAAATGAAATAAATTAGTCACACAAAAAACAAACACTATATAACCCTACTTATATGAGGTACCTACAGTAGTCATATTCATAGAGACAGAAAGTGGAATGGTGGTTGCCAGGGGCTGGGGGAGAAGGGAATAAGAAGTTATTATTTAATATACAAAGTTTCAGTTTGAAAAGATGAAAAAGTTCTGGAGAGGGATGGTGGTGGTGTTTGCACAACAAGATGAAACGCACTTAATGCCACTGAATTGGACACTTAAAAATGGTTAAAATGGTAAAGTTTCTGTTATACGTATTTTACCACAATTAAAAATTCTTCTGAATATTTAGCAACAGGAAAATGGCCAACATGGGAGAAACAGTAGCAAATATTTTTCAGATTTTCTACAAAAATCACTGTAAGCACATGTAAGGAAGAGAAGATCAGAAGGTTATTCCAAAGCACAAAATGTTAGTAGACATTATTTCCAGGTGAGATTATGAGTGATTTCCTTTTTCATATTTATCTGTATTTTCTAAATGTTCTAAGTAAATATACAGTATATTTATAACTAGATAATAAAATAAAATTTAAAAGCCCACCTACTACATCTCTATCCTCTTACCCTGCTTCATCATTATAGTAATGGCACTTATTACTACCTGAAAGTATATTGTCTCTTTATTTGTTTCCTTGCCATAGTCTGTTTCCCCAGGTAGAATGTAAGTTCTCTGAGGTCAGAGGCATCTGCATCCTTTATTCTTGAAGAGTTTCAGGCACTTAATGAGCACTCCATAAATACTCAAGTGAAAGAGAACAAGTCAAAATGAATGGATGAGGGAATGAACAGAAAATCAGTCATCCTCAAGTATGGACAGTGGCATTCCTTTCTCCTGTATCCCCACTCCAGTCACCTGGGGTAGTGACCCTCTTCCTCCCACCTGTAACCAGCTTAGGATTGCAGGAAGGGCTTTCTCCAGATTAAGCATCATCAGAATGAAATAAAACCTGAAATGTGTCCAAATTAGGGCTAAGAGAGTAGGAAGTAATCTAGAAACCCTCTCGCTTAAAGGATAGTTGAAGGGCCTGAGAAGGTGAAAGAAAAGGCTTAAAAGGGAGGGAAGATGTAGCCATTTCCAAACCCTGGAAAGTAGTCAGGTGGACTCATGCATTTACTCCATAAATATCCATTGAGCCCCTTCCGGGTGCCAAGGACTGAAATAGGCACCAAGAATACAGAAAAAAAAAAAAAGAAAAATAGAATTAGATTTCATCTGTTTAACTCCTGAGGGAATACCAAGGATTGGTGAGAAATTTGGAAAGACAGATTTGAATGCATTGTAAACAAAAGAGTCCACAATAGCATTTCTGAAAGATCATTTCATGGAACCCCAGAGATACACGGAATGTTCATTTATGTTACATAAAAAAAAGAATTCTGGGGCCAAACAAATTTAGAAAATCTCAAGATGAAGTTAGTGCTTTTTCAACTATAGCACAGGACTTCTCAGGGTCTTTAATACTGTACATCATTGTAAACTGTGACTCTCCTAAAGAGCGTATGATTCCTTTCCCCAAACCTTTTGGTCAAGAGGACAATTTTTCAAGGCCTCGGACTTCCATAAGATGAGCATTAGGAAAACTTATCCTCTCTTCATAATGAGAACATTCACCTGTGGAAACGGTGGCCTGTGACCATGGATGCAGACAGGCACTGCAGCTTGCCCCTGAGACACATACTGGCACCGCACACCGCAGATGCCCAAGTCTTCATCCTGAATCACTCCTATAAATCCAGTCCTCTCACCTCACAACTTTCCCAGTTACCAGTTCCAGCACTCAATTATTCCCCTTTCCATCCTTGCTTTGAACCTGGCCTTAAAGAACCATGCCTTGTGTTTCTGCTTCTGACTTGTGCTCTGTGTAATAATGATTCTGGTTCTTTCCCTAAGCTGCCGGGGGCCACCCTGGGTAAGGGTCCCCGGGTTCAACTCTTTCATCCAGCTCACCTTACATGGAGGAGGGAGACCCAGACAAGGAGTAAGAGTTTCTTGTGTCAGGGATGCTATAAATGGGGAGATCTTGGGCTTGCTGATGTGGAAAGTTTTTCCCTGTTCTTATTTTCGGCTACTTCTTCGACAGGTCTGAGATTCTGTAATGTCCTATTTCTAGACATTATTTTAAATACATTTAGTATCTGGGAAACCAGCTATCTCTCTGACTACATCATCTTGTCAGTTCTCAAATGAAATGCAGATGCTCCGCCACACAACTGAGAAACCTTTCACGTGATGAGGCAAAGCTACTCATCGAAGGCCACTGGGCTTTGGTGTACCTTCCAGCCTTATGTATAAAAACCCACGATGCCTTTGAAACCTTGCATGAAATTCCTGTGGGGAGAAACTCTTGTGACTTTAGATTATAGTCCTCAAAGTCTGTCCCAGTTTTGTTCTCTTACCTTGTAACTTGGGTTCTCATTCCAAAATCCAGTGACCTCATTGATTGCAGCACCTCAATACAGCCCATGTACTGGAATAAGAAAAGAAAAAAAAGAACAAGTAGGAAAAAATAGCACAAAGATAGCTCTTAGCTTCAGAGTGATTTCCTGGGAAACACCGTAAATCAGCCCCTGATATCAAATTACATTTGCACACTCAGCCTACCATTGATATTTCTGACCATTAATGGACACAGGCCTTCAACCGCAGTTCAGTTATAACACATCAGCTGAATCCAAAATATGATATCAGGAATACAGCTGTCATCCCTGACCAACGTGAGCTCAGAGGTTAAGAGCTTGGGCTCTGGGGCCAGACCATGTGAATCTGTATCCTGGCTCTACCAGTTGTTAGTTATGGAACCCCAGCAAGTTACTCAACTTCTCTGCATCTCAGGTTTGCCACAGTAACGTGGGGATACAATCAGAATTGTTGTGAGAGTAAAATTATTTCCTACAGGTGTTCTAAGAGCAGTGCCTGATACATTCATGCGCTCAGAGATCAGAGGAAGCAACACTAAAGGTAATACAAGAATATCAAATCTTCTAGGGAGATAAAATAACATATAAGTGCAGATAATACAGGACAGTAATATAGGAAGGTCTTATTTTTTTTTGCAAGATCATTTATTTATTCAGAGGGTTCAAGGGAAAAAAAAGTCACGTCCTACACCAGGAATGAGTACATTTAGCTTGAACATGGAGTATTGGAAAAGGCATTGAAACTTATAAAGCTAAAAGATGGTTTATATTTAATGTGGCAGCAGCGGGAGCCATCAGGCTGCTGGAAAGACAGTGATGGGATCGTCTGTGTTTGAGGAGCTTTAATGTCAGTAGCAGTATGAAGGTGGGTTCACAGCGAAGAAAAAGTGAGGATGCTCCTGTCGAGAGGGAAGTAATGACAGCTCACACTGAGGAGGGATGGTGGCAGTAGGAAGGAGGGGACAAATTCAAGTCACATCATAGAAATAGAGACTACACCATTCGGCAGTTGATTTGATCTAGAGAATAAGAGAGAAGGATGAGTCAAGAATGACTCAGATGTTTCCAGCCAGGGTAACAGAGGGAACAGTGATTCCATTAACAGAAACAGGAAAGCCAGGAGAGGGGAAGATGAGTTGGTTTAGGACCCACTGACTGAAAGACACTGGTGGGGTATCCAGGAAATTACAAGCTGATAGTTGAAAATTGGATTCTGGAATCATGCAGAGGCATTAAGTGTAGGGACTTAGTAGTCTTCTGTGTAGCTTTGCCAGGTGAGGCAGTGGGAGTAATCCTCTTAGCAGGGCCTCAGTTGACGAGGGAGAGTGTTTCTCTGAGAATGAGCTCGGAAATGTTATGAGAGCCAAGTGGTCTGATTGAAAGTGATCTGTAGGCTCCTTGGAAAAGATCTGCTTCCTGTTTAGCTTTCCTCTGGAAGCCTTGCAGCCTCCCTCTGCTTGTGGAAAGATGGCAGGAGCTGGGGGTGCCTCCCCAGATACTTCTTGCAGTATTTCTCAGCGAATTCTACAGATTTCACATCCTAAGAGGAGGTCAGTGCACCAAGTATTGCCTAGAGCCTCGTGCAGGGTAGAGCGTGCTGGCCAGGACAATTACCTGGCCATTCTCAGCCAGAGTCCTGTTCATCACATCCCTCCTGCGGGATCTAGTATTGAGAAAAAATTTTTTTTAATATTTTATTCTGTCCCAATCACATTTAACATCCCAAGGCTTGAGTACCTCAAGGAAGTAAGCGATGTCTAGAGATTTCTGTTCAATAAACCATTAGACGTAATAGGAAAGGAAAGCTAGATGTAGCACGGTATTAAGCCCATCTCAAAACTGTCATGAGGGCTTCCCTGGTGGCACAGTGGTTGAGAGTCCGACTGCCGATGCAGGGAACACGGGTTCGTGCCCCGGTCCGGGGGATCCCACATGCCACGGAGCGGCTGGGCCCGTGAGCCATGGCCGCTGAGCCTGCACGTCCGGAGCCTGTGCTCCGCAACGGGAGAGGCCACAATAGTGAGAGGCCCGCGGACCGCAAAAAGCAAAACAAAACAAAAAACTGTCATGCAAGGAGATTGCAAGGGTCCAAGCTCCATGTTGAGAGTGGACTGAAAAGAAAGTTTTCCTATCCTCATTGGCTGCTCTGGCTTTTCCTGCCTTTCCGTGTCTCCTTCCATTCCAGAACTTAGCACCTGCTCCCCTATTTCCTGCATCCCTCAACCTGGAAAGAATGGGCTCCCCACACAGGTCGGGGAACAGGTCTAGACTATCCTCCAATCCCCCCAGGAAGCCTTGTTGGTGCAGAGGTGGGTGTCATCTTTCCCTTCAGCTGTAAATTTTCAATTTAAGACCAGGTGATACAGCCTATCCAGGTACAGTTTTCGAAAACGTGACAAAGCACCTCCAGTTTTCACACTCAGCCAGAGTGATTTTTAAAAAATGAATATCAGGGCTTCCCTGGTGGCACAGTGGTTGAGAGTCCGCCTGCCTTTGCAGGGGGCGCGGGTTTGTGCCCCGGTCTGGAAGGATCCCACATGTCGCGGAGCGCCTGCGCCCGTGAGCCATGGCCACTGAGCCTGAGCGTCCGGAGCCTGTTGCTCCGCAACGGGAGGGGCCGCGGCGGTGAGAGGCCCGCGTACAGCAAAAGAAAAAAAAAAAAAAGAATATCAGGCCATGTCCCGCCATTGCTTAAAACCTCTGGCATTTATTATCAGAACAAACTTGTTGCCATAAACACTTAAACGCTGTGTTTTCTGACCCCTGTTTACCCCTCCAACTCCATCTGTGTCACTCTGCCCCTATGCACTTTGCTGCCACATTGGCTTTCCTTCTATTCCTCAAATACACCCAACGCTTTCCAAATACAAGGCCTTTGCACTTGCTGTTCCATTGCCAGCTCTGCCTAGCTCTTCCCCCACTGCACTGCAGGACTAACTCCTTTTTGTCCTTCAGGTTTTAATTCAAATGTCACTGCCTCAGAGGCCCCCTCCTGTCACCCTTCATCACAGTCCCTCATTTGTCATTTCATGCCACTATCAGGTTTACTTGTCAATTTGCTTGTTTGTTACCTGTCTTCATTCCCTTGGCCATAAGCACCGTAAGAGTAAGAACCATGATCGCCATGGTATTTCCAACACCCGGGACAACGCCTGGGCCACAGCGAATGCTATAGAGTTTGCATCCAACAAATACTGGATGAAAGAGTGGAGAAAGCTTCTACTGTTCAGCTCCAACATGAGCTTTAAAATGAGCAGAGAGAGATGAAGGTCTGACTGTTCTCCCCATCCTGGGGGATGAGTGAGGAGGACAGAACTGAGGACTCAGAAAGAGACTCAAGAGGAAGGTGGGAAGAATAGGCCCAACTCCCCAGGTGTTCCAGGGCTGGGGGGTGTGGTCGTGGGGAGCGCCCTGAGCGATAAAGTTGATGGTGGGGACTCCAACTGGGAGGAGAGTAGGCTGCGGATCTGAACAGGATGCGGAGAAAGAGGCAAAAAAATGTCAGCTGGGACAGAAATGCTCCAAGGCTGATGAAGCTCAACAGCGAGGGAGGGTGTCAAATGGTGCCGTCCTCAGCCCAGTGAAGTGAAGCACCCATGGTGGGATTCTGGTTAACGATGCGGAGAGGGGTTTCTCGTAGAGAGTGGGAGAGCAAGTCAGGGAGGAGGGGAATCTTCCAAGGTTTTGTTCTTAATCACCTCATGCCCTTCCTTCTGAGGCAGCCCCAGGCATTGCTTCCGATCCCCGCCCCTTCCTCGAAACCTGTTTTGCTTCACACGCTTGTCTGTCATCAATGGCACACCTGCTGCCAACCTCCCTGTGCTAAACGTGAATCCTAGCCTGAGGTGATCGTGACAATAAGCACATTCCCCGCCGACCCTGGGCACATGAGGAAGAAGCCACTCTGGGCAACGTGAAGGGAGAAAAGCAATGCCTGATTTTTTCCACAATGACCCTGAAGCCCAGATGCAGCTGGTCTTCCCTTTGACTCATTCAGTCCATTCCACTCCGAAACCATCGCTGTGTGGAAGCAGAGAGAGGGCAGTGCGTGAAAAGAATCTGTCTGCATCTCCATTCAGGTACCTGATGACTGCCCAAGCGGAAAGCGGCTGAATGTCCAGGCCCGAGGGATGAGGAGTTCAGTTTGTTGATTTCAGTATAAACTAGAGATGATAGTACCTCCCATTCATTTATTAAATGTAGATCTGCGTAAGACATGCTCTCTGTTCTTAAGAAACCCATTCATTTATTAAATTCACTTATTTATTCATTTATTAAATGTAGATCTGCATAAGACGTGCTCTCTGTTCTTAAGAGACCCAGCCCCGTGAGGATAGGCCAACCATGAAAGAGATGATTTATCTTTTCTTTCTATGAGGTTAGTCATTGTTAATTCCATTAAATAGATGAAGAAATTAAGGCCTATTAAAGGGAAGTGCCTGGCTCGGTTTCATTTATTCAGTGAGACTGAATCAGGGCTTATTCTGGAGGCCACAGCCCATTTCTGGGAACCTTTGTGTGAGCCTTGCGGAACAGGAAAAGCAAAAAGAAAAAGAGTCATCCAGCTGCTCCCACTGACTCTTCCTTTGGTCTTCCCAGGTGTGTAAGAAGGTAACGAGCCTGGGGGCCCCACGGTAAGAGCAGGCATGAATCCAAGCTCTCCAGGGGCCTGCAGGAGGTGGCACATGAGGCAGAAGACACTCCCTAGTTCCTGACCCTGTGATGAGAAGAGGACACTGAAGAGCTTTATTAGAGGCACCCAGGAGCGGCGAGAACGCGGCGACACTCGGACAACCTTCCCATTCAGCACCCGACAGACGGCTCACCTAGCTCCCGGCTCACGCGCTCCCTTCGTGCCCCAAGGCACTCATAATATTTTGTACTGTCTGAGCTTCAGCCGCTTGCTTCCAGGGAGAGATGAACAGCCTATTCATGGCCTGCGTATCTTGGGTTTCGCATTCCAGAGAAGAAATTACTGCAGTTTTCAGAGAGAAGGAATGAGAGCTAACTTATGGGAAATTTTCACCTGACTCTTACAGAAGGATGACTTCAAAAGACCTAAAGAAAAAGGATATATATTCTTATATCCTCAGAAAAAAATGTCTGCAGGATACATAAGACACGGTTAACAGTGGTTACCTCTGGGAATGGGACAGAGGCAGCCTTTTACTTTACATTTTTGTATTGCTTATGTTTGAAAATAAGTAGATGGTATTATTTTAGAGTTTAAAAATTAAATAAGGCCTACCACTTAACCTCTTGGGATCACAATTTATAAATTACTAAGTAGGGTTAAATCTCTTTTTTTCAATGGCATATTCCCTTCCTTAGAATGTGCCTGTCCCTGTGCTAGGAGAATGGAGAAATATTGTTCAAAAGAAGGTTAAAGGCATTGGCCCTGCACTTAATAAGATGGGAAGGAATGACACTTTGAAACAACCAGAACACTG
Organism: Grampus griseus; assembly: GCF_964374135.1. Lineage (NCBI taxonomy): Eukaryota > Metazoa > Chordata > Mammalia > Artiodactyla > Delphinidae > Grampus > Grampus griseus. The sequence goes on from NC_139018.1 coordinate 91,985,866, forward strand.
AAGAACAGTATATCAAATACGATAAGACAAGGGTCTGAACTTCATGCAATAAATGTTCAACAATGGTAGAGGCCACCAATGTGGTCTGAAGACACTGCAGGATTTTTCTGTCACCTCTAAATAACATCTAGTCTTTCCCATTTAGAAAAAAATGTTGGGGGGAATGGGGAGAGCTCATTCTCTTCATAACCTTGAGACATTGTCTCCACTTCTTTACTTTCCATTCATGCTTCAACCCACTACAGTAGTTTCTGGTCTCAAGACTCTATTGAAACTCCCTGAGCAAACCAATGATCTCCTCGTCCACTGTGACCTGTTCTGGTCTCCAATTCACCTACCCAGAGCAACTGCCATTGCTGACCTCTAGCCACCTCCTTCTCTTTCCTTGGAGCGTCTCTCCTTGGTTTTCTTGAGAGTATTCTCTGGTTCCCCATCTTTATCCTCTGACTCTTCCTTCTCTGCCTCCTTTGTTGCTTCCTTTTCCCGCCCTGTCTTTTCTTTAAACAATGTCCCTTCTCCCGTCACTCCATACCATTGGTTCTTAACTCTGACTGCATATTAAAACGCCAGGGAAGCTCAGAAATTCTGGTTCCCGAGTTTTACTCCAATCCAATAAAATCAATCCCTACCATGTATACTCCTTTGCCTTCACTTATTGCCTGGATGTTGACGGCACACAGATTTTCAACCCAAGCTCTCTCCCAGGTTCCAGATCTGTATAATCACAGGAATATTCCACTTGCATCTCAAAGTCAACAACTCCAAATTATTCCTCTACTTTCATTTCTGATCTCAATCAATGGTATCACCATCTACCTCTTTATACAAACCAGAAAACGCACCTCTTCCCTTTCTTTCAAACCCCTCATCCAACCAGGGGCCAAGTTCCATCAATTCAATCATCTCTCACATCTGCCCTCTCTTCTCCCCTCAGCTCCACACTCTGCCCCAAATTGTACCACCCTAGTTTAGGCACACTCTGTCTCTCAACTGCAATAGAGTGGACTCACATCCATTCAATGCACTTAATTCAACTACTATATCCATTTGGCCGGCAGAACATAAGAGATCAGTCCCTTCGTTCAGCCCTTCAGCCCCCAACCCTACTCCTCAAAGACTTTGACCTCAACTGCCCCAGGAAAAGGGGACCTCTGCAAATTCAAACAGAAATACGAGTGAATGACTCTGAGCCTGGATGGTCCAGGTACACAAGTGTTAGAGATGTCAGGGATTACCCAGTGCATTCTTTACTCTACCTGAGCTTCACCCTGGTGTTGAATTTAGAACACAATCCCCCGAAGGAGTGTCCTACCCTCTGAATCTGCCTTTCCCAGTACAGCCAGCACCTTACTGAAATGCAAGTCTAGCAGGATATTACTCCATCCTATCACATCTCATTCCCACTTAAAACCCTTCAGACCCCCCACCTTCTTAAAGCAGAGCTTCTCAGACTTTAGAGAACTTCAGAGTCAACAGAGAACCTTCAATGGCAGATTTAAAAAAAACAGATTCCTAGGGTTCTGACAGATTCTGCTTCAGTCGGTCCAGGAGATTGCATTTTAATAAGCATTCATGGGTTCCGCTACAGCTAGTCCAAGAATTAACACTTTGGAGAAAACATCAGTCTTCAGGAAGAGATCCTACTTTCTTAGTTTAATGGACAAGGTCTCCAGCTATTATCATTCAAAAGTCACTTACATGAAACCTCTCCTCTTTTCCTCCTTTCTTACCTTCAGGCTTGACCACTACCTTCTCTGGACCCTCCTCCACACACTGTATGGATGTCCAGAAGATCTTTCATAAAACATTAATTGTCCATATGGCTTTTATTGGTCAATGTGTGTGTATCTCTTTTAGGATAGGAATAGTGTCTGTTTGTATCCTCAGTGTTGAGCCTAGCTCACCAATGTTCCTGAGATGAATGAGTAAAATAGGGCTTGAATAACTTTTAAGAAAAGATAGGATGTGTGTATAAAAATAATTATATTAAGGATTTAGATCATATTAATCCTTTTTTTCAAACTGAATCTCATCTAACTTAGGTTTTCCAAAAGAATAATCATAAAGGTCAAAAACTCAATGCTTAATAATTAAGGCATTGGGCTTCCCTGGTTGCACAGTGGTTGGGAGTCCGCCTGCCGACGCAGGGGACGCGGCTTCGTGCCCCGGTCCGGGAGGATCTTGCATGCCGCGGAGAGGCTGGGTCCGTGAGCCATGGCCGCTGAGCCTGCGCGTCCGGAGCCTGTGCTCCGCAGCGGGAGAGAGGCCACAGTGGTGAGAGGCCCGCGTACCGCAAAAAATAATAATAATAATAATAATTAAGGCATTAATGAGTGAGTGGATCCAGGTAGAAGAAAGTAGCCAGATACAGGCAAATCTGGAACTATACGGCATACAAGAAAGACAAAACCCAAAGTACTCACTCTAGCTACTTCTTGTCGTTTGGGAAACCAGGTCTGATTTTTCAAGAGAAGTCAGAAATAAGACTTTATTTATGAATTTTCCTAAGTTTTAAAACCAACAGGTCACAATGAACAATCCAAAATTTAAATTTAAAAAATCTATTTATAATAGAATCCAAAGCAATAAAATATTTATGAATAAATTTAACAAAATAAATACAAAATTTATGCTTTGAAACTATAAAATATTGTTGAAAGAAACTCAAGAAGACCAAAACAATTGGAAAGACATTCCAAGTTCAGAGATGGGGAAGACTTAATGTTAAGGTAGCAGTACTCTTCAAACTGATCAACTAACTCAACTAATTGCATAAAGATAGACACATAGATCAGTGAAATAGACTTGAGAATCCAAAAATAAACCCTCACATTTACTGTCAGTAGACTTCTGACAAGGGCACCAAAACAATTTAAGTCGGGGGACAACAATGTTTTCAACAAACGGTGCTGGAGCAATTGGATATTAACAGAATGGAATAACATACAAAAGAATGAAATTAGATCTCTATTCGATACCATATGCAAAAATAAACTCAAAATGGATCTAAGACCTACATATAAGAGTTAAAATGATAAAACTCTTAAAAGAAAATAGGCAAAAATCATCAGGACCTTGGATATGATACCAAAAGTACAAGCAAACAAAGAAAAAAACAGATAAATTGAATTTCATAAAAATTACTTTTGTGCTTCAAGGGACACTATCAAGAAAATGAAAAGACCATGCACAGAATGGGAGAAAATGTTTGCAAATGATTTATCTGATAAGGGACTTGCATCTAGAATACATAAAGAACACAACTCAATAATAAAAAGACAAATAACCCAATTTTTAAATGGACAAATGATCTGAACAGACATTTCTCCAAATAAGATATACAAATGGCGAGTAAGCACATGAAAAACTGCTCAGCGTCATTCATCACTAAGGAACTGCACATCAAAACCACAGTGAGATACCACTTCACACCCTTTGGAATGGCTATAATTAAAAAAAAAACAAACTGAAAATGGAAAGTGTTGGCAAAGGTGTAGAGAAACTGGAACCCTCATACGTTGGTAATGGGAATGTAAAATGGTGAAGCCGTGAGGGAAAACAGCTTGGCAGTTCCTCAAAAAGTTAAACTAAGAATTACCATATGGCTCAACAATTCCACTCCTAGATATACACCCATGAAAAGTGAAAACACATGTTCACACAAACACTTGCAGTCAAATGTTCATAGTAGCATTAGTCATAATGGCCAAAAAGTAGAAACACTTGAGTATCCATCAACTGATGAATGGATCAATAAAAAGTGGTATTTCATGCAATGGCATAGTGTTTGACAATAAAAAGGAATGAACTGCTGATAAGTGGTACAACATGGATGAACCCTGAAAATATTTTTCTAAGTGAAAGAAGACAGTCACAAAAGACCACATATTGTGTGATTCCATTTATATGAAATGTCTGGAATGAACAAATCTATAGAACTAGAAAGGAGGGTTGGAAGGTTTGGGGGGATGCGGTATGAGTGCTACGGGTTACAGGGTTGCTTTGGTGGTTGATAAAGATGTTCTAATATTGGTGATGGTTGCACAACTTTGTGCATATACTAAAAGCCATTGGCTTGTACACTTGATATGGGTGAATTGTATGGAGTGTAATTATATATCAATAGAACTATTATCAAGCAACAATAACAACAACACTAATAGGCCAACAAATAATATCTTCAGGCAGTGTGGGATCCTGATATAAATTATTTAGAAAATACGTGTGAATGGATGAATAATCAATCTATGGACGAGGCTTCAGAAATGATTATAGTTGTTTGAAATCTTCAGCACTCTTGAGGCAGAGGTCATTGCTCTTCCTCTGGGCTCCCAGAACATCTTGGTCACACCACAAGGTTGTACTCACCCAGTGGTGCTGCAATTTATCTGTTTAAATGTCTATGCCTGCTCGCTGCTGGACTGTGGGCTTCTCAAGGGCAGGCAGTGAGTCTTAGTCATCATTATCCCCAGCACCTCTTACAGGGCAATAAACAATTTATTTGAATGAAGTAGCCAAGAAATAATGTTCAGGAAGTCTCAAAATAACCTGCATCCTAACTGGTCCATCTGTAATGTGTTCCTTCTTAAAGAGGTGTATTTCCAGTTAAAATAATCCTGAAGTGAAGCTGGTCAAAGCCCTCCTTGTGCCAGGTGTGAGTCGGAAGTTGCACGTGTGAGAAGGGAGTGGAAAGTCCTTCCCCGTTTAGTGCAGCACCAATCTATGCAAACCTGGGCAGATGGACACTGGGGAGGGGGACTATGCCTCTGGAATGGGAGCAACACCGGGGAGCGAGTTCAGGGGGGAGATCAGTGAGACAGGCCTCAAGGGAAGAGGCACAAGGGGTTTTAGCAAACACTGCCTTTTCTTCCTCTTTTTTTTTTTTTTAAATTGAACTATAGTTGATTTACAGTATTGTGTTAGTTTCAGGTGTGCAGCTTCAGATTCCTTTCCATTACAGGTTATTGCAACATACTGAATATAGTTCCCTATGCTAAACAGTTTATCTACTTTATATATAGTGGTGTGTATCTATTACTCCCACACTCCCAATTTATCCCTACCCCTACCCTTTCCCCTTTGGGAATCATAAGTTTATTTTCTATGTCTGAGAGTCTATGAACACTGCCTTTTCTTAGATGATCTTACAGCACCTTTGAAACTTCCCCTCCAAGAGCAAAGGGCTGCTGACACTTTCCTGCTCTCCACCATTCTTTGTCTTCTTGTATTTGCTTTTCTTCAGAGCACTTATTGCTGACAACAGTCAGTATTTGTTCATAGTCTGTCTCCCCCACTAGAAGGTTAGTAGCGGAAAGCAGGACTGCTTTCTCTCCAACACCTAGAGTACTGTCTGGTACACAGTAGTCCCTCAAAATAAATTTTGGTTGATTAAATTGAACAGGTTTTTTAAATCCAAACATCTACCCTGATGAAAACTCCTTCTGCTCCAGGTTCAAAAGCCTGAAAATTTGGATTTGGTCATTCATTCCCACTTGGGGTCTTTGCAACCAAGGAATTTCAATCCTCCGAGTCCTTAATGTTTACAAAGATGGAATCTCCTAAAGTAAGTTGTGTGTTCTGCTTCTCCTTCCAAAAACAAGATCTCTCTCTCCAGGTTTCCTGTCCAAGCCAAAACAGGGCTGTGAAGGGAGCAAACCCTATCACTCTGGCCCAGATCCTCACCTTCTATGCTCCTTCCCCACTAAGTAGACTCCTTTGCCTGCAGCAGATGGAGAGAGCACCTATATTTTAAAAGTCCATTCCTAGGGGGCTTCCCTGGTGGAGCAGGGGTTAAGAATCCACCTGCCAATGCAGGGGACACAGGTTTGAGCCCTGGTCCAGGAAGATCCCACATGCCACGGAGCAACCAAGCCCATGCGCCACAACTACTGAATCTGCACTCTAGAGCCCATGAGCCACAACTACTGAGCCTGTGTGCCACAACTACTGAAGTCTGCATGCCTAGAGCCTATGCTCCGCAACAAGAGAAGCCACCGCAATGAGAAGACCATGCACCGCAACAAAGAGTAGCCCCCGCTCACTGCAACTAGAGAAAGCCCGCGTGCAGCCACCAAGACCCAACACAGCCAAAAAAGAAAAAAGTCCATTCCTAGTTACCCTAAGGCAAGCAGAACTGAAAACATCTTAAATATAATCTCCTGGGGAATTTTAAAATTAAATACGGGCATTTCTAAGTTGATTCAGAAGAGAAGTTTCTCTTTAACAGTGGGCAACCAGGATCCTGCAAATAGAGTGTCTTGAGGGCCAGAAGCCCAGGTAAGCAATAAAGATCTTGGTCTGGTTGGCATTTTGTTGACACTCTAATATGCTACGATATAAGCTGCCTACCAGCAACCAAAAAAAAGTTTCAATTCATCTGAAAAAGAGTACTGGTTGTCTGTGGGCAAGGAAAGTATGACAACCATCTGCGTTACACGAGGCGGCTGTGCAGCATCTCATACCAACAGTCCTACGTGCATGGAAAATCCCTTACACTCAGGAATTTTTTTGAACTGAGAGAGGTTTCATCTCTGCCTACAGACCTGAGCACAGAACAGTCAGTCAGCTTGAGGGTCATCCCTGCAGCAAAATCCACACTGAGACCATTTGGAGGGCTCTGACCTCTCCTAGGAATAACTTTACACCCACGTCTTGGGAGACACGAATGGCTCTTTCTGCTGCTGGGCACAGCCAGAAAAGTCATCGTACGTGATCATGAGCTTTTGTAGGAACAGCGATTTACGTTGTCTGTTCTCACAAGTGTTATCTCATTTGATCCTCACGGTGAAACTGTGACAGAACGTGAACGGGTGTAGGATACCACTTTTGCAGATGGGAAACTGATTCTCAGGGGTTCAGTGCTCTGCTCAAGGGCCACAGGACTGGTTCATGGAGAACCCAGATCTTTTGATGCTTAAAGCTATGCTATTCCACGTCATCTCCCTGACCTGGAGAAGTTGACCATCTAGGGGAGTCTCCAAGCCCTACATCTATAAAAAATACAAGCTAATGCACAGTGATGTTGAACACCAATGTAAGAGACTCAGGTGTGCAATTTCCCCACAGTACCTGGGTCAGGTAAGAGAAGATTCCCCGTGATGCTTACCTCCTTGCAATGCCCTATGTTCCATGATGGGTAGAGTCCAAGGAGACATGTAAAATGAAAATAAATTCAGGGAACTGAAAACTTATGGATTGAAGACATTGCATTGTATCTCTCCTCCACTCACCTACCCAAATAGTCATTATATATATATTTCTCTTTTTAATATATATATATTTTTTCATTATAGCATGAAGAGAAAGAGTGGGAAAGCCAGGCATCCTCTACAGGTGGCAGATGTTTTTATATTCTATAATAACTTATAGGAACTTGAGGATTGACTGCTGCAACCATCACCTAAAACAGTAAGTTCCCCACGGTGTTGATCACCCTTTGTGGTCTGGAGAAATAAACACTGCATCATACAAAGGTGAATTCTCCATGAAAAAATATTCTCAGTGTGCTCTTTGCAGAAACTCCTTGGGGGCCTTATATCTTACATTCAATTTTAGTATTGTTGAGATTCAAAAGCTGCAACCAATAGCTTCAAGCTAAGTCCTTTGTGGAGAAGATCAAGTGTTGGCCCTGTGACCCAGTCTCCTAAGAAACTATTAAGAGAGTTTTATCACTGTGTAGGTATAATCCTAGGAAATCAAGAATGCTATTTCCTGTTGTTCTTGGAGAAGACCTCTAACCTGGAGGACTGGCCCCCATAATAAAAATGAGATTTGGAATATTAGCCCTATTCAGATTACGTTGCCCTTGAAATAGCAATTGACTACTCTCTCCTGGTGGATACAGTGAAATCCTAAGTTGTGTCAAAGCATTAATATGTTCAGAAGAGAAGAAGCCTTAGCAGTGCTGCTTACAGGAAGAACAACTGAATAACTGATCCCGACAGCCATTTAACTAGAGACCTGTGGTTAAAAAGGCAATCTTTCTCTTATTCCCTGGAAGATCCTCATGCTTCTGGACACTATCGTCTACGCCGCTGAGACACTGGGATTGCTTATTAACACAGAATGACCTAGTCTATCCTGACCCATATGGCAACCATGAAGGCGGAGAAGGAACAGACCACAGAGTCTAGAAGCATGGGCTCTGGGAGTCAGGCAGGCAGGGTCTGAAACTCAGCTTTGCATGTGTACTAGCTGTGACACCTTGGGCAGATAACTTACATCTCAAGGACTCAGTTTCCTCATCTGCAAAACAGGCACAATGACTTATCTGTTTCATAAGTTTATTATGAGGCTCAAATAAGGTAATGCAGGTGGTGCGCTGAGCACAGTGATGGAAGGGCTCAGAAAAAGTCAGTGACTCTCCTGGGATGCCTCCTAGCGTGGGGAGCTGATGAATAAGCCTCAACTACGGTGAAGCGACCTCAATCGAGAGCACTCTTTACAGGAGTGTGATAAACACTGGGATGCAAGGTGCTATGGGAGTATGTAGGAGGGGCTCCAACCCAGCCTCAGGGAGTCAGGGAAGATGTTTCAGAAGAAGGCATGCTGGTGTGAGTCATGATGGGCAACGAAGGAGAGGATGGGGGAGGGTGTGAGGCAGTGGGCACAGCATGTGCAAGAGGTAAAGGGCAAGAATAAGTGGTGCTCCAAAAGCCCTCGATATTCAATATGACTAAAGTCCAGAGATATGGCTGGAGGTATAGGCAGGGGCTACAGTATATTAGTTACCTAGGTCACTGTCTGTCCACATAATTCAATGGGCTCTTGGTGGCCAGCATCTGGGTCCCATTTACCTTGCATCCTTAGAGTCCCGCACAGTACATGGCACACAGTAGGCTCTCAATAAATGGTCACAGAATGTCTGATTATAATAACCAAATTTCAGGCCACCTAAGATTGAGTGTGATGCCAATTTCTCCTCATTCTTCCGTAAGTTTCCAAACAACACTTCCACCCGGTCCACTTCACAGACCGAAATAAATACAAGCTAAAAATATAGCCCAGGTCATGAATCATAAATGAGATGGAAAAGCAGTGACTCACCGAAGTTAATCTGCTTCCCAGGAGAGTGCTGCTGGATGTCCTTTGCTCCGAAGGTGAGGCAAAACGCCAGCACCATCACTGCGCAGATACAGCTAATGTAATTCCCAGGTCTGCCATTGGGTGCTCATCTGGTATTCTAAGGCTCCCATTCAGAGGCGCCAAGGGGCAGCAGCTCTGTGCGTCCCATACAGGGCAGCAGAGGGATGGGCCCTGGCACAGAGGCGGAGAGGGTACTCTGGGTGTGTGCTCAAGAAATGGTGTAGGCCCCTGTCTACTGTATCAATGGTCCAACATGTCCACCATCTTTCTGGCTATGGCCTTAATTTGGTTATTGCCACAGCCAAGGCAACACCTTCGCAGAATGGCTTAGTGGATGACTTACCGATATATTTGTATCCTTGTCTAATTAAGAACTTAATATAATCTAATAATGATGGCGTGTGTATGGTCTCTCCTGTAAACCTATAAATCCCCTTAAAATGCTACAGCTTTGAGCTCTTATGTCCTTATTTCTCAGTTCTGAGCATCTCAAAAAAATTAAAGTATAGCCCACACCCCCAAATCCCACAAATCTGACTCAGCCTTGAGTACTCAGGACATAGAGTTTTTGTAAAATTAAACACTTATTGAAGGAACACTACACACTCACAAATGAGAGCATCTGCAAGTACTACCACAAGGTAGACAAACTTTAGCAGCCCCATCAAAGTTTCTCTTCTTTTCACTTTTCTCCACCGAGCAGTGTCTGCACCCATCCCAGGAAAGACTCAAAGACCCCTAAACTTTTGCTCCTGCCCCTGCCTGTCAAATTGAATCTTACCCTCGATAAATAATCTGAAATCTCGGATAGCAGTACATCTAACTAAACTACTATGAAAAACTGGGTACCATTTAATTAAGTATTACTGGAAAAGGCCAATTGAAAAAGGCCAACATTTTTGTCATCAGTTGCCATGTTTAGTCAAACATGATGTCCGCAGTAGAAGCATCCACGTGACCGTGGTTTCCAGCTCTCTAGGACTGTAACCATGCCCAGTGTGTGGTCATGTCTGGAGGCCATGGTGGCCAGAGAACCTCATTCACGCCACCTTCCTTCCCAGTCACGGCACTGAAGTCCTATATGAATGGTCAGTTGTTCAGTTATGCTGAAACCACAAACCACATTTGTCAGTCTCCCACTTGGTGATAAACTGCTGAATGATGCCATACTAGTTTTCAGCTTTTATGATTTCTCTGAAAAAGAAGCAGCCAACAATGTGCCTTTGCAGAACGGCAGCCCAAATGTTAATAATCTCTCATTACACTTCTTTGTACATGAAACACAAGAGTTTTCTGTAGCTCAAGGCAGTGAATTCTGACTCCAGATAATATGACTAAAAGGATACGAGGGCTTGAAAGGAACTTAGAGATTATCCATTTCAACCCCTCTACTTTTCATGGATAAAAATATTAAGTGGTTTATCTGATGTCACTCAGCATTTAAAGCACAGGAAGAGGAAAGTCCACTAAAGACACAAAACGAAAGTCAGAAATGTACAAGGAGAACCAGAAGAGTATGATACAGTAGACATCGAGGGCACAGTGAGTTTTACAGAGGAAGAGATTGTTAACTGAATTCAGGGCAGCTGAGAAAACCAATAGGCTAGAGGCTGGAAAATGTCCACTGGAATTTGGCAATTATTGGTTTTAACTGTGGGTTTTAGTGGACCAATATCAACAAAGCAGAAGAGTAGAAGTCAGAGAGCAGGACACTTAGAGGGTGGTCTAGAGGTGAGGGAGTAAACCAACGAGCAGAGCGCTTTTGTTGTTATTTTTGTTTTGAGAACTTTCTATTTTAACAGAAGAGTAAAGATGAGCTAAGGGAGGAGGTCACTTTAAGGATGGAACAGACTTGAGCGTGTTCATGCTCATATGACAGAAAGGTTGACAGTAACAGAAGAAGGTGAGATCATGGTCCCCGGGAGGCAGAAGTGTAGACTACCCAGGAAATATGTAAGGCCTGATTCAAATAATTTCTTTAAACGAGTCAAAGTCTCCCGAGTACCCAAATTAAACAGCTTTCAAAGTTGGAAGAAACATTCTCCCTTTTCATACGTCTGGATGTTATTTGGAGATTCTTAAATATTCTTTTAAATAGTCAAGACCAAGCCTAAATTCGCCTAAGTGGAAACGCCGTTAATGTTGGACAGCAGCAAGATCTTACCACTTCAGCAACCACAGGGTTGCTTCAGAATTAAATCACAGGAGCATTGTGATTGGATCGAGTCAATGTTTGAAAGAAAAAAACAAAATAAAACAAAACCCTAGACTCATAAAACTTTTGCTTTGGAAAAGACTGTTTTTCCCCAACCCCTTATTTAAGTGACTTGAACAAGGTCACAAAGCTCTAAACAAGTATAGACATTTGCTGATCTGTTCATGATCATAGACATCATGTTCCCAATGAATTCTAATGTAAATTTGTGAATCAAACTCAAATAATGCCTTTAGACTTCTTAAAGTGACACCTTCAGAAAGCAACTCAAATAGACTCTCAGATTCAGTTTGCTTATTTTATAGCTTGTACTTAAAAAAAAAATATCTCAGAATTTTTAGTTGAGGAGAAAGAAAAGAGAGCAGGAAGATCTATACTTTCCTTTAAAGTCCATTACCATGAGGTGGCTCATTAGTACCATCGGTTATTAAATTAAGTAATGACTTTCTACAAGAATATATAGTTCATTGTAACGAATCAAAAAAAGGGAACAGAAAGTAAGATTCTAGAGGCAGGGAGAGGTCAATCAATAATAGCTAACTGGGCTTCCCTGGTGGCGCAGTGGTTGAGAGTCCGCCTGCCAATGCAGGGGACACGGCTTCGTGCCCCGGTCCGGGAGGATCCCACGTGCCGCGGAGCGGCTGGGCCCGTGAGCCATGGCTGCTGAGCCTGCGCGTCCGGAGCCTGTGCTCCGCAATGGGAGAGGCCACAACAGTGAGAGGCCCGCGTACCGGAAAAAAAAAAAAAAAAATACAGATGAGAGAACAACCTCATTTACCACAATCCGGGAAGTCTTTGCACCCGTAGGAGCACCAGGCAAATAAGAGTTAAAATATATCCATTTTGTTGAGTATGACAAATAGCTATGTAAAGCCAAATTGGTTTTTGGTAGAGCACATTTCTAATACTTAATATTGTTGCACCTGAGAAAGATACGTATTTTTTCCAAGTGACAAACAAAAGCTACTGAGAATAAATTACATCTGCCCTTGTTACAAACTTATTCTATTTGCTTAATGTTTACAAAATTACATGGAGATGCAAAGCTCATCCTATAAAATGCAGAACGTTATTAAGAGAAAAAAAAAGAGGGCCTTCTTAGTCTCAAGCTGGTAAAAATGTTGATAACAGTGAGGGGAACTCAAACCCCAAGTATTTTCTGGTTTTCTTTATAAAGGGAAAGGCTTAGGGCCATAGATGAGTTTCTAAATTTAAACTTCCATCCCCAGAGATACCCTCACAGTTGCTGATTCAGTTTCATCTCTTAAAAACAGGGTCTTGAATGGGATTCTGCATGGGTAGTCAGGATATCTGCCATATTCCTAGCTGTGGTTTTTATTTCCTAGTTTGCCTTCGGACACTCTCTGTACATCATTTTCCCTGAACAGAAACCATTTGGAGACTAAGTACGACAGAATTCATTAAATGCTGTTTGCTCTTCAAGGGCAAGATGTTGTTGTCAAGTTTAGTAGGAAAAAAAGTAGAATGGACAATATGCTCACTGATTACAACCATGCAACAAAGCGTTTCTATGTGATGACAAAAATTGGAAATGCATTGTGAGACATATCAACAAACCAAGATGCTGTACTGTTAACACACAATACTACAATAAAACTCTGCTAACTGGTTGCCACTTAACTAACTTGCTGCAGCCAGCAGGGTACTGGAATGTCCACATCTTCTGCTGCCACCATTTGAATTGTGGACTGACCAAGAACCCCATTGTATTTGTGCCATACCTGCATATGGAAGTTGTAACTGCTATTGAAATCACATCATCTAAGTAGATATTAAACAAAATGATAAAATATGATTTTTAAAGGTTATAATTTATCTGAAAATTAAGTCAAAAGCTTTAGAAAGACTTTATGAAGACAAAATGCTTTTAAAAATAACGTTGGGCTTCCCCGGTGGCACAGTAGTTAAGAATCCACCTGCTAATGCGGGTGACGTGGGTTCGAGCCCTGGTCCGGGAAGATCCCACATGCCGCGGAGCAACTAAGCCCATGTGCCACAACTACTGAAGCCCACGTGTCTAGAGCCTGTGCTCCGCAACAAGAGAAGCCACCGCAATGAGAAGCCCGCGCACCGCAACAAAGGGTGGCCCCTGCTCACCACAACTAGAGAAAGCCCGCGCACAGAAACGAAGACCCAACACAGCCAAAATATAAATAAATTAATTTAAAAAAAATAATGTGAAATTAGATGTGGATAAGACAACTCTAAAAGATTTTTTAAATAAAACTGATTCTGTACTCAGACTGATTTGAAGATGTCTCTGAGAACTCACCTCACTTTAAAAAAAACTGAAAGGAGGAATGTAGATGAGAAACTATATAAATTCTATGAGTAGAATTTATGCAAGAACGATGAAAAGGGATATTAATCGTTGTATGTATAAAACTGAGAGAAAAGACCTTGACTCTATAACACAAAAGCACATTTATATAATTTTAACTTGAGTCAAAAGTATATATGAAACATTTCATTACAGAAGGGACCTTCTACTATATAACATTAAGAAACCCTCCATTCTTTACCACTCTCAAAAATCACCTAAACTCTCTCTGCCTCACTGGGACAATTGTCAGATAAGGACGCCCAATTGCTTGGCTTGACTCACATAGCGCACACCAGGCCTGATGCTCTCCCCAGCTCTGCCCACCTGCAGGACACCTCCCTCTTGTCTAGATAACTCTCAGCAACTTCAAGCTTCATGTGTCGGCAATTGAACCTCTTACCTTCCCTCTCAACTCTGCTTCTCCTGTCATCCTCCGTGTCTTTTACTGGCATGTCCTCCCATTCCACCCTAAGCCTTTTACCTCAAAGCCTCAGGCAGGTTGGATTGGAATCTGCCCTCCTTCTCTGCCCTCTTCAAATTTTTCTTCTACAATGTCTCTACCAGTGTTTCTTTATTTCACTCCCTCTATCAAGACCCTAATATAGACACTTCTCACCTTGATTATTGCTGTAATAAACTTTGAAAGGGCTTCCCCACCTCCAGTCACTCCCTTCTCTAGCACAAATGAATCCTCATGCCTCTGCTTCAACCTCTAGACTCCTTAGCCTGATATTCAAGCCCTGCTCAAATAATAATAATCTGGCTCAAATCTCAGTTTACCATCTACTGGTTTTTCCCAAGCAGCCTCTACTCTAGCCAACCTGAAATCAGTGCTCTTTCTTATATATAACCTATATTTCCTTATCTACATCCCCTCATCTGGAGTAACTTTTTTAAAAATAGTCCCTGTGGTTAGACTTCTATCCAACCTTAGGGACCATCTCAAATGGCATCTCCCCTGGGAGCCTTCCCTGACCACCCAGCTAGAAGTTGTCTCTGCCTCTAAGAGTTCAGTACACTGATGTGTCTATTTTCTATGGGTGTATATCATTTCCCACCTTATATTACGATTCTTCATCTCCTAGTTTCAAGCTACAACAGTAGAGTTTCGCAAAGTGTGTCTCATAAAACAGTTCCATCAGAAGCTGATCATTGAGTCTGAAAACGCTCCACCTTAGAAACTGCAGTGGAGGTGGAGAAAAACGGATGTGCATGAGAAGCGTCTTAAAGGTGGAGTTGACCGGACTTGATAATTGCAGGCTGTGTGGAGTAGGACAGAGTGAGTAGCTCTGACTTGGACAAGTGGGAGATGCCACTCACTGCGAGGGCAAGGGGAGAGAGTGTGAGTGTGGGGCATCCAACGCCGTGCTTGGCGGGCAACACTTGAATCTGAATACCTTAGTGGAGAGGGGGAGGAAGAAGATGAAAGGACACACCATGGCTCTTTCTCAGTTCTTATCTTCCTTGAACCCTTCATGGGCTTGACACTCTTTCATTCAACCTCTCTCTCCTCGGAACTCTGTCCTCCTTCTCCCTAGGTGACCCTGTCCCCTCTCCACCCTGGTCCTCATGCTGCTAGTTCCGTCATCAAGGCCTGTTCTTCCTCCCCCTCCACAGAATACTTCAATGTGGCATCCCCGAAACCCTCTTCTCCCCCTGCTCTACACTCTCCCTTTGGTAGCCTTGTCCATTCCCTGGGCCTTGATGCCAACAGCAACAAAGATAATTTCTCCTCAGTCCTAACCGTTCTATTTTCTTTGGGAGATTTCCACCTGGAGGCTTTGAGGTCACCTTGAAAGCAGCACATGTGAAATGGAATTCACCCCTGACGCCCAAACCCTTCCGGCCTCCGCCCTCCCTCACCAAGTGGCTCTCACATCTTTCCTTGTTTCTATCGTTACTGCCTTTGTTCCCAACCCGCTTCTCACCTGGGCTTCCTTTCTTCAGCCTCCCTCCTTTTGGGTCCTCTCTGAGCACTGCAGCCCATAGAATCTTTCTAAAACATACCTCCGAGTTTGTCATTCCCCTATTCAAAAAACTTTCAATAGTTTCCTGTTGGAAAACCCAACTTTTCAGATACTATACAAATTTGTTATAGCACCAGCCCATGCTCTGATCTCCAGCATATACCTAACACACCGTCCAACCGAATCCAATTACTCTCTATTCCCCAAACACATCCTCCACTTTCCTGCCTCCATGCCTTCACCCCGTCATGTTCTTTGCCTATAATGCTCTTCCTCCATCTCTGTCTATGGAAACTCCACCCATTTCTCAAGACTCAGTTAAGATGTCTCGTCCTTCAAGAAACCTTCTATAATCACCTCAAAGGAGTCCCCTTTCCTCCCTGCACTCCCACACGTTTTACTCGTGTCACTTTGGTGTCATCTATTATGCCCTACCTTATATTACAGGAACTTGTGTGGACACCTTTGCTCTTCTTTCATACTGTAACCTCCTCATGCAAGGTTACATCTTATTCACAAAAGGTAGTGAAAAGAGCCCTGACCTGGGAGTTGGGAGACCTGAATTGTAGTCCTTGGTCGACCGCTCATGAGCCCTGTGAACTTGGATCACTTAACTCACTGTGAAACAGAACTTTGTAGTCAGTGAATCAGTCTGAGTCCTGAGTCCAGGGTTAAAAGAGCCATGCTGTAGCACAGGGAGATCAGCTCGGTGCTTTGTGTCCACCTAGAGGGGTGGAATAAGGAGGGTGGGAGGGAGACGCAAGAGGGAGGAGATATGGGGATGTATGTATATGTATAGCTGATTCACTTTGTTATACAGCAGAAACTAACACACCATTGTAAAGCAATTATACGCCAATAAAGATGTTTAAAAAAAAAAAAAGAGCCATACTGAGAAGAGAGGACAAGGAGGGACAATGTCTTTCAAGGACCTGGAGTTGGCACTAGGTAAAAAAAAAAATTGAATTATACATTTCACCATTTCCCAGTGAATGACTCATATAAATTATTCTCTGATGACACTGAGGGGAAAAATCTAATTTCTGGGGTTACACTTACAGCATATACAGAATTTTTGCTCAAGTTGCTTGCTTTCTGGAACTTCCTTCCCTCTAACTAGAGGAAGTTTCCAATCCCAGACAGGCTCGGTTCTTAAAATCTGCTTGTAAGTTAGCTGTTAAAACCCTGAAGGCATTTCCCTATAGAAATGAAGGTACAAGTAATGGTAGGATACCCTGGTGAGGATACCAACTTAGCCTATAAATGCCACTTGGCCCAGAGCACACCTGAGTGTCGAATCTGCTGCCAACGTGGACATACCTGATGTACAGCTGAGTCATAACAACGTAGCCCCCCCCCCCCCGCCCCGACTCTCATTCCCACCATCTGAGATCCTGATATGGAAGCCAAAGGAGTATTGCCTGGGTGGAGGTAAGAGAGTGAACTGTAATTTTAGAGACTCTGTGGATTTAAGAGAGGGTAAAGGAGAAAGCCTGAGAAAATTAGAACTACGTTAGGTTAGATTTTTACAAGTCAAATGCTGAATCAGGTGTTGATTCTTTTAGTCATAATTACCTCCTAATGCACAGCCCAGGTTTACGTGCTTCATCCCTCTGACTCAGGGTTTCTCAGCCTCAGTGCTGTTGACATGTCGGGCCTGAGAATTCTGTGTTGGGGGGGATCTCCCGTGCACTGTAGGGTGTTTAGCCCCCATCCCTGGCCTCTAGTCTCAAGACCAGTAGTGCCTCCTCCCCCTCCCCCGTTATGACAGCTAAAAATGTCTCCAGGAGTTGCCAAATGTCCCCTGAGTGGCAAAATCATCCCTGGCTGAGAACCACTGCACTAACTGGACTCAGCAGAGGTTCCCAAATTTTCTGTGCATCAGAACATTTGTGCATAGGAAGCTTGTTTAATATGCAGGTTTCAGGGCCCCAGCCTCAGATTCTGATCCAGCAAGTTCAGAATGGGGACTGGGGGGCAGAGAATCTGCACTTTTAGCAAGTATTTTTGACTGATATAGTTGGCTCTTGGCAAACTTTGGGAAATAATACAATGAAGATGCGATGAAGTAATAAATATTTTCCAAAAGCAAATGCTTTTCCCTCTGCTGCACTGAGGGAAGAGGAAGGCTGACTAGTAAAGGAATACTAGGCAACTTTAGAGAAGAGGGCAGGCCTGTCCTGGTGAGCACCGTAGGAAAGGCTTAGGGAAGAAAGTTCCATGGGGGTGGCACTGCTGGCCGGGAGAAAAGATGCCAAAGGGACATGGTAAAACGCCAAAGTTAGTCTATTTCAAATTTCTTTTGCCCAGAGGCACACCTAGACCTTTGAAAGTGCATTCTCCTCCCTCCACCTGGGACTTACCACGTGACAAGCTCTGCGCTAAGCTTTGTACATATATACCTTCATCTCATCCTCTCCCTAGCCAGATAAGAAAACTTTATCAACCTTTAACATTATTTCTCTGGGAAAATTCATTGTAACAAAGAACTGATATACAAACCAACCTTGCCTGACACATCTTCACAAAACAGGGACAGCCTGTACTAGTCCTGGAGCTCCACCGCTCTTGAAAACCCTGCAACTTCGTTAGGATGGGAAGAGGCTCTCTGAGTTGAGAAGGCCAGATCCCGGCCTCCTGGGTCTCACCCATTCCCAGTACTCTGTCCCATGCCCTGCATAAAAGAAAGAAGCCCTGCTATTTTGCCCACGAAGAAGCCATTCTCGGCTTCTCTCCCAGGTATTCTGAATTGGAAAATGAAAGATAACGTTACAGGTGGGTATGCAAACTCAGCCACCTTCGCGGCGGGGGGGGGGGGGGGGGGGGGGGCGGGGGGGCAGACAGGTGATGTAAGTGAGTGAAACTGGGTGGGACCGTGGCTCAGCCCCCAGCTCTGGTCATCCATGACATGTGGTCAGCCTGGTGCTGCCAGCTCTTCTAACAAGCCAGAAATCCAGAGTTTTATATGGAATGTCTTCGTTTTTAAACGTTGGCACTAATCCAAAGAAAATTTTTTTTTCTAATTTGGCCAAACAAAATACATCGCTAAAATGTTGCTTTATGACCTCTGTGTTCCAGATTCTTTTCTGGGTAGGCACTGCCTGTACTCTGCATTCTTTTCCCTCTCTCCCTCCCTCTCTCAATCTCATGAACCTCCCACGGGCAACAAGATTTCCAATTCCTCCCAAGAACTGCCTTCGGCCTCATTTGACAACTGCGGTGTCTAACCCTGACAAATGCGAGCAGCTCCTTCGCCTTCATTCCATCCTTCCTTAGCCTTAAATGTCTGCCCTCTCCTTCCTGCCCTTGTGCTGTGTCCTCCCACAATCACATCCCTTTGGTTGCTGGTTGCTTCTGGGTTTCCCATGAACTTGCTTTAGCCATCTGTCATCCCTGTTCTTCAGGGGCATAAATGGGAAGGTGATGGGTGGTAGATATTGGTGGGCCTTCTAAGCGTTACAGACCCCCAACCTGCATCCTGGCCAGGCTCCAGGGACGTACAAGGCCTCTGGAGGGGAACGGCTGGAGGTGCAGCTAGAGAGGCTGGATTCTCAGAAGGGGCTCCCAGAATGAGTAAAGATCCTAGTGGACAAATGGAGGTCTAGATGCAGGGGTGCTCCTGCCTTTAGGGGACCATCGATAAACAATGAACTGAAGCTCAGAGACCTTTCCCCAATTTAAGGGTGCAAAATAAGCCCCTTGATTCATTACGTGATCCTGAGATTGGGGAACAAATAGTGATCAAAATTGACAGTATTGTCAAACAAACAAGAGAGGGCTTGGTGTTGGATTTCATGTGATTTTAAATATATATATATATATTTTTTAATGACATCCCTTGTACGCCCGAGCTAATGGTTGCAAATTTATACTTCTTTATCATCATTGCTATGCTATCAATACATTTTCATATGATGCTCCCAACAAATGTTTTCAAAAATCCAGCTCCTTGAGGCCTCTTGACTTTTCCAAATACCCCTTCACAAAACTCTCCTGTTTCAGATGCAATCTTTTCATGTAGCAGCTATTTGCATGCAGCATTGAGGCCTGCATCTGTTGGTCACCATGATCTTAATACTTCATTGCAAATCTGACCAGACCTCCCTGAGATCCAAAGCTTGTATCTCTTAGGAGAGGGTAAGAGACCCCAGCTACCTCATACTCCTGCTCTGGGGAAGAAATTGTGAAATGGCCTTGCCCTGTGAGCTGTGTGTATCATTTAGATCACTCTCCTCATGATGGGACTGTCACATTGGGAAACAGGGTTGGTTCAATCCAACCCATGTGATGGCATGGTATTGGCTTTAAAGTAATATGAAAATGGAAGTGAAAGGAAAAGCCGCATTAGGGAAATGACCCCAAAGGGTTTCGGAAGATGAATGAAACGGGGCCAGTCCATGCATGTTGTACAAGTCCTGGTCCAACGTGGACACGTTGCCACCCACAGGGACCTCCATAAACAAAAGGGTAAAACTGGCAAAGCCACTGAACTTTGGCCTCCTTGCCACTCTTCCTTGCTCTCTTTTTCCTTCTCACTGCTTTTTAAAAACAGTTTTCCTATTAGAAGAAAGTTTTTATTCTTGTGTTTAAAAAAACACATACGCTCAACATTTCAATCAAGTAGACATGTTTGACATAGCACATTTACTCTGGGGAGTGAGGGAAGGTGAAGCAAGATAGGGGCAGAAAATAGAGTGTTGGACATACACACTGCAATATATAAAAGAAATAACCAACAAGGACTTACTGTATAGCACAGAGAACTATATTCAATATTTTGTAATAACCTATAAGGGAAAAGAATTTGAAAAAGAATATATATATATATCAGTTATAAACACACACACACACACATACACACACACACACACACACACACACATATATATGTATGTATAACTGAATCACTGTGCTGTACACCTGAAACTAACACGACATTATAAATCAACTATACTTCAATAGAAAACAAAAAGACTATTGTAGACAGAACTGGGAGCTCTTGTCTGGGCTCCACCAGTAAGCTGCTGTGTGGCTTGGGGCAAGTCACTTCACATCTCTGAGCCTCTTTCCTCAACTGCAAAATGAAGGTTTTGGACCTGGTGATCTCTGAAACTCTGTATTCCAATTAATGCTCTAGTGGTCAGGGGTGGTCAAGGACTGGTCAGATCAAGGGATGTGTGAGAGTTTAAAGAGAAGAGGAACAACAGGTCAAACCTACCAGGATTTTCCTAAGTTCTAGAAGAATCTACCTCTTCATCTACTTCAAGAAAGAAACAGGAAGGAAATATAATACCCTCCATGCCAAATTGTCAGTTTTAGCTGGAATTATTTCCTCCCACCCATATTACGTCTCTTTTAACCACCAATAACTTTGAAAAGGGGGAAATTAGTGGAGGCAGAAAGCACCTCCCTTAGCTGTGAGCACCTGATCCACACCACCAAGGTCTGCCTTTATTTTGCATAAACCATGGGACAGTCTCTTCAAGGGTTTCCCAGGGTTAGGAATCTTCCTCTTTCAAGGTTAGAGTTACCAGACTGTCTATGTGTGCGGCAGGGCCTTTTTCTCTTATCACTTTTGTCCAGAGACAACAGAGAAGGGTTAACTCCTGCTGCTCCTATAGACCTCAGATTGGACACCAAGCCCCAGCACGACCCGGCCAGCAAGACCACGTGAGCTAGGCCACGGCCCCAGAGTGCCGGCCACCATCATGCCCCTTGGCCTGCCCCCTGGACCTGTTCACCCTCCGCTCCTCTCTGGAATCCCACACTTGGATACTGTTCCATGTGACGCCTATCTCACCATCTCTGTAAACTTTTGACCACCTGCACCCATGCCAGTGCAATGTTTCTGCTTTCCTGGTGAAGCCAGCTCAGTGTTAGTAAGAGGGTGCTAAGGACATTCCATCTCTTCTCTACTAAGACAAAGATGTGAAAAGTTATTTCCTTCAGAAAAGAGATCCTGATAGAAGGAGATTTCAGACCAGTGGGAAAGGAGACCTGGGGTCTCAGGATCTTAGGCAGCATTCTATTCAAACTCTTGTTTTAAATATGAGAAAATGAGAAGGTGAAATGACTCATCCCCGGTCACACAGCTGGCTAGTGTCAGAGCCATTACTTTAACCCAGATCTCATAATTCCTAGACCAGTGCTCTCCTGCAGAAAAGACACTTGGGGCAGACAGAACATTGTAGTACCGTCAATCACATCTATTGTAGACAGTAGACAATACTAGTCTACAGCTTCAGGATGGTGAGACTATACCGTGAGATTTACAAAGGAAGTAAAAAAGATCATATTTGCACACAAAGCTGATGAGCCCAATACCCAAGAAAGTCTCTGTGGACAAACACATTGCAGTAAATGTTCTTGGGGACTGTTAAGGGTTGAATTGCGTTGCTCGAAAAGATAAGGTGAAGTCTTAACCCCCAGAACCTATGAATGTGGCCTTATTTGAAAGTTGAGCCTTTGCAGATATAATCAAGTTAAGATGAAGTCATAATGGAGTAGTGTGAGCCCTAATTGAATGACTGGTGTCCTTGGACACACAGGAGAGAAAGCCATGTGAAGATGACGGCGGAGACTGCAGCCAGGCATGTCGAAGCCAAGGAATGCCAAGGATTGCTAGCAGCCCCCAGAAGCTAGAAGAGGCAATGAAGGATCCTCTCTGAGAGCCTTCGGAGAGCTCATGTCCTGCCGGATAGCTCGATTTCAGACTTCTAGCCTCCAGAACTGAGAGAGAATAAATGCCTCTGGTTATAAGTCACTCAGTTTGTGATACTTGTTACAACAGCCCTAGGACACTAATACAGTCTGGGGAGACGGCTGGGCTGGGTGAGGCTGAAGTGAGGAGACTGAAATCATGCAAATGAATGCAAGAGGACAAATTCTATGGGTTGGTCCTATAATAAAGTTCTCCTGCCCAGCGTGGTCCTTCATCTGTGCTCCTCCATTTACGAACCTGCAGGACTGCCTGACTTGCTCAGAGGTGAGGGGAGTCGGTGGGCAGGAGACAAGCACTGGAGTGAGACAAACCTGGCTTTGAATTCTCAGTCTGCTACTTACGTAAGGTGTAAAGTGTAGGGTAGACGACAAACTCTTGGGGTCTTTGTGCCCTCACCTGGAGAAAACAGCCTTCCTCAGAGGGTTATTGTGAGAAATACTGTGCTTACCTGTGGTAGTTCTATCCAGGTTAGTTTCTTTGCCTCTACTTTACTTAGTCTTTGAATTAATTTGTAGGCAATCTATGGACTGGGTGTGGGAAAGGAAACGAACATTTAAATACCTCCCATGTGGAGAAAGGAGCCTTAGTGCGCCTTTAAATGCTGGTGATGGTACATTAGGTATGAAAGTGGTTAAGAGAGTAAATCCTACGACTTCTCATCACAAGGAGAAAGTATTTCTTTCTTTTTCTTTTGTATCTATGTGAGGTGATGGATGTTCACTAAACTTACTGTGGTGATCATTTCATGATGTATGTAAGTCAGATCACGATACTGTACACCTTAAACTTATACAGTGCTATATGTCAATTATATCTCAATAAAACTGGAAGAAGAAGAAAAATGCTGGTGATGGGGGCACCTTAAAGGCCATACGGACCAGTCCTCTCATTTTAGACACGCGAGCACTGGTCACGTTGTATATTTTCCACGCTCACCATGCACAGACCACGTTGGGCACCTGGGAGACCTCCACATGAATGTTTGTTGCTAGATGAAGGGACTTGGGAAGACCTCATAAAGAAATGAAACTTAATCTTATGGTGGGAACAAATGCCACATTTAACAGATTTCACCCACCTCACTACTTTGCCCAGACCCAGTCTGGCTGTCCATTTCTAACTTGATATCTCTCAAAGAATGGTTTGCTAGCCCACCTTCCTAGAGAGACCTTCAGGGGGTTCAAGTTCTGAGCTTAAAAGAAAGTTACTCAAAAATAGGTGCTCAGGATTCATCAAGTATTCTCAGCTGTAAAATTGATTCTACGTCATCAGACCAAAAGAAGAGTCCTTTTTAAAAGGATACTTAATCCAAAGTCAACTCTAACTTAGAGTAGATGGCAAATTAAGTCCCTAATGTGAAGATAAAAGATGCAAGACAAACTTAAAAGTAGCTCTAACTGTGCCATTTTTACCCAGAAAGAATACAGTATCCTCCATCTCTACCCAATAACTGCCTTGCTTACTTCCCCTGCTTTATTGCTCCCTAGCACTTATTACATGTGACATGTTATATTTGCTTGTTTATTCAATCATGGCTCAACTTCCCTCACTGGAATGTAAGTTCCATGAGGGCTCAGACCTCGTCTCTTAATTCACTGATGTATGCCCAAGGCCGGGAACAGTTCCTGTCACATAATTGGTTCACAGTACATATTTTCTCAATAGATGAGAGAATGAATAAAATAAATTTGGGCAAAGAGAGGAGCAGTCACATGATGTGGATAAGAGAGTAGAATATGTGGCTGCCTTTTGCCTAAAAGAGTTGCCCCTATGTCCACTAGCCATCAAGAATATCTCTATCACCTCATACCAGTCAGAAGGGCCGTCATCAAAAAATCTACAAACAATAAATGCTGGAGAGGGTGTGGAGAAAAGGGAACCCCCAAACAGTGTTGGTGGGAATGTAAATTGATACAGCCACTATGGAGAACAGTATGGAGGTTCCTAAAAAATTTAAAAATAGAACTACTATACAATCTAGAAACGTCACTTCTGGTATTTATCCAACGAATTCAAAACACTAACTCAAAAAGATATATGCACCACGATGTTCATCACAGCATTGTTTATATTAGCCAAGGTATGGAAGCAACCTCAGTGCCCATCAATGGAGGAGTGGATAAAGAAGATGTAGCATATATATATATATATATATATATATATATATATATATATATATACACACACACACACACATATACACACACAGACACACACACTGGAATATTAGCCATAAAAAAGAATGAAATCTTGCCATTTGCAACAATGTGGATGGACCTTAAGAGTATTATGCTAAGTGAAATAATAAGAGAAGGCAAATACCACATGATTTCATTCATATGTGGTATATAAAAAAACAAACAAACAAAAATAAACAAAGCAAAACATGTAGATACAGAGAACAGAGTATAGGTATCAGAGGGGGAGGGGCAGGCGGCGAAATGGGTAAAGGAGTCAACTGTACGGTGATGGATGGAAACTAAACTTTTGGTGGTGAGCACCCTGTAGTGTATACAGAAGTAGAAATATAATGTTGTACACATGAAACATATAATGTTATAAACAAGTGTTACCTTTATAAAATAAATTTTTTTAAAAAGAATGTCTCTCTTGCTTCTCTGCTCTGATTCCATCATCACCAAGAAACCTTTGATTTAAATCTTTCTGTGTGCATTTTCCTACAGATGGGATCACAATTTTGGTTTACTTGGCACAATATTTTTCACTGTAAATTAACAGGTTGGCATTTTGTCTTTTAAAATTGGTTCACATCACACCTAAAAGAATTCTGAGAAGGATCTCAACCAGGATGAAAAACTGTGGTGAAAAGAGCAAAGACTGGCACACAGGGCAATTGGGTTCTAGTGCTAACTCTCTTTTTGACTCACCTGTGTGGCCTTAAAAAATTTCACTTTTCTCGGGCTTCCCTGGTGGTGCAGTGGTTGAGAGTCTGCCTGCCGATGCAGCGGACACGGGTTCGTGCCCCGGTCTGGGAAGATCCCACATGCCGCGGAGCGGCTAGGCCCGTGAGCCATGGCCGCTGAGCCTGCGCGTCCGGAGCCTGTGCTCCGCAACGGGAGAGGCCACAACAGTGAGAGGCCCGCGTACCGCAAAAAAAAAAAAAAATTCACTTATCTGGACTTCAGTTTCCCCATAGAGGCATTGAACTTGATAACTTCTGAGTTCCTTCCATCTTTCAAAGTAGGGTTTTATAAAAATTAATACAGTAGGCTTTTCCATGTATTTTGACTTCCTAAAAGGGGTGTTAACTGGTGTCACGTCACTGTCTATTGGCAGCATAGTATGATTCACATGGATCATGGGGTCAGCACTTTTCCTGGGGTCAGTCATCATTGCCAGGAAAAGGCAGTCAGAATCTTTGTTAAAAATCTAAAATGCCAGTGGTGACACTCCCTAAGGAAAATGGAGATCACACAGCAATTCTTTCACATTTAAAATTGTACAGGTGTGTGGGTGTGGGGAGGTGGAAGGAAGTACGAGAGGGAAGGAAAGGCAAGGCAGACGGCAGAGGATGTCTAGGTGATGGGAAGGCAGGTGCCAAGTATGGGTTTGGAGAGTCACATTTTTCCATTAGAGCCTGGCAGATGCTTAAGCTTGACCAATGAGAATTGCCCACGAACTTTTAGTAGATACATGTAACTATTTCCATTTTGAGCTGTGTCACTGTGAGGGAGGGTAAGAGCTGAGTGTCCCATAAATGTATCTTCCTTGGAGATTTTTGTTATCAATTCACCTAGGCTGCCCTAGCCTGCTCTCACTGGAACCCTTCCAGTGTTCATTATTTGGCCTTCTTTGAGATCTTAACTGCCTGTGTGTGATACAGTTATTGGGCTATCTCTTAAATGTCTACTTTCAGATCAGACTTCTCACCTGAATGCTAGTCTTATACGATTGCTACCTACAAATTAGTACCACTTAGATATCATCCCTTTAAACATAACATGTCGAAAGCAAACTTAGTGTGACCCCCTTCCCAACTCATTCTGTTTCTATCACTGACATCTCCAATCCCATTCTGAGGCTTACATTTGAAGTTATTTTTCATTCCTCACAACTCCTTTATCAATAATCATCCACAACCTCTATAAATAGCAATAACACACTCAGCAATCTACCCACTGCTTAATAATTGTTCACCATTCTGTTATGTGTATTATGATTCGAAGTGATCTGCTCAGTCACCCAAGACTGTTGAGGCTTCTCACAGAGGCTCTTACATTCGTCTCCTTTCTCTCACCTTCACATTAATCCATGTTCCCATCCCCTGGTGCCTAAACTCCCAGAGTATCTTTCTTATCGGCCTCCAAATCTCTAATTTTTCCCTGCTTCAGTCCATCTAAAATAAATGCACAGACTGATCTTTTTGAAACCACTTTCATCACGTTATAGTTGGCCTACAAACCTATGATGGTTTCTGTTTATGAATCAGAGTGTTTACAAACTCCCTGTACAGCATTAAGAGCTTTGGGCAGCTGCTCCCTCTTCCCCAAGCTACCCGAGATCTGTATGTCTTTATTTGACTCAAATTTGTTTGAGCATCAACTATGTGCCAGCCATACTCTCTATCACCCACTACCCTCCAGCATCCCCTCTCTTCTCCAGTTAAGCCCAGTGTGATGCTCCCCTGCCGCCACCACAGTGATACCTGCCATTTGGACTTTGCTCCTATTCTTGCCCTGCCAGCAGTCTCCCCCTTTCTGCCAATAAAAATCTGATAGCTCTTCCAAGATGCACCTTCTCCTGAAGGTTTCCCATATGAATGAATCCCAGACCACAACAACCTTTCCCTTTTTCTGAATTCCCTCAGCATTCTCACACCAGATATCTATTGCTAAATATTGTCCTCTTATTATTTCACATGCATTTGTTGGTCTCCCCGATTGAAATGTGAGCTCTAGAAGGGCAGAGGCCAAATCTTCTATTCTTCGTTTACCCAGATCTGGAATGGAAAAGGGCAGATGCAAGGCCAGTAAAGACCTTGATTTTGCACATAGCTCATGGGCAAGGACCAGTGGGCACAGCGTAGGCAATAAAGACAAAAAATGTGCACTGAAGACCTAAGACTAGTTCCTGGCACAAGGTTAGAAGCTCAGCCATGTTCTGAGAAGTGTTTGTTAAATGTTGAATTAGATTTTCAGAGATAATACAAGTCCCTTACACACCATGTATTCCTCTAGCACAAAAATCTCTACTGAAGCACAGTGGCCAGTAAAATTTATGGGGTCTCAATCACTAATTAGATTTGAAATTCTTGAGTCTTCTTGGCCAGAATGATCAGTCCAGTGGGGACATCTCAGCTGTCTCTATGAGAAGTTGCCCCTACACCTGGCAACTACCTGAGTTAGCACCAGTTCATGCCCCTGAGCCAAAAGTTGTGTGACTCCAATACAAGCCAGATATCTGTAAGGAAACCTGTAAGCTCAGCCTCCCTCCTCCCCTCCCTCCAGCTACACGATGTCTTATCCAAACCTAGAACCCGGCCAGGTGATGTGCAGCCCCTTTCAGAAAGCAGAGAAGGTGCCCTTTGTAGAAGGGGTGCCGACAGGAAAATGGACTTACCCTCACATAGTAGTTCATGCCCATCCCCAACAGGTGCTGCAGAAAGTGCTTGTCCTGCCTGCTCCCGGGGGTTGGCTCCCCAGGGCCGGGAAGGGGGCAGGCATCAGGAGTTAAAGAGGTCGCCCTGTGCCCCAGGGCATCCCGCTGAGGTGGAGGTGCTGGCATGGCCCTATTCAGACTGGTTTCAGGGGAAGCCGGGCTGCTGGGAGCCGGGTCTTGGCTTTCCTGGAGCTTGAGTCGAGGTACCTCTTTGGTACCCAAGCAAAAGTTTTTCAGACTCAGCAAGGTGGCTGGGTTGGCCAGCTTTACGCTGGCCATGCGAGGGATCAAGGTGCACAGTGGGGTGGGGCTCTCCTGGGACGCCAAGGTGGCATCTTCAGCCGGCAGGTGAGGTGCCAGGGCGGGGTAGGGAGGCTGTGGCGAGCCCTTGTTCCCCCCCGAGCCTCCGGGGCTGCCTTCGTCCAAGGACGTGATGGACTCGTTCCGAAAGCGGCTATACTTGGCCCTGTGCAGCATCCCGGGGTGCCTGAAGAGTCCTACATACAGCACGAGTCCTGCCAGGCTGTCCGGACCGCGTTCTCGCATAGCCTTGGCAGTGCTGAAACAGGATACTGTTGCATAAATCGCCTCGTCGTCTGCTAGATAAACAGTGCGG
Source organism: Grampus griseus (assembly GCF_964374135.1). Lineage (NCBI taxonomy): Eukaryota > Metazoa > Chordata > Mammalia > Artiodactyla > Delphinidae > Grampus > Grampus griseus. The sequence continues at coordinate 92,014,432 of NC_139018.1, forward strand.
AAAGCAAATGCCTCAACGCCCCGTGCAACTTGGCGGCTGCCACCTCTCCAACTCCGTTCTCGCCCTCGCCCTCGCCCGCTTCGGCTCCGGGTCCTCGAGGGTAACAGCCCAGGGGAAAACGCCTTCCCAGCTGATTTTAGTCCCTCCCTGGCCCAGCGGCGGCACCCGGTGTTCTCGCGTCGGGTTCCTTGCTGGGAAAGCCTGGACCCAGGCTCGCGGCGGCGCCGGCAACCGCTCACGGCCAACTCTTAGGCACGGAACGGGGCCGCGCGCCCGGCCAGCCGGTCCCGCCGCATCGCTGGCGGCGCGGGAGCCTTGCAGAAATATTTAACGCCCCCTACCCCCCAGCCTCCCCTTCTGCACACAGGAACTTTCAAACCTGCTCCCTCCGGTTCCCACAGGGCGGGGCAATGTCTGGCTCATTAACCCTTTACTTGTTCCAGTGATTGCTCATTTTTTAAAAAAGGAGCAAAGAAAATGTATATGTGGGCCAAAGGCCCTTGTGCCTGGGTTCGTTTCTTCTGATGGCTGCCCTCTCTTGGAAGATCTTGTCATGCATCCCTTCTGGGCCACAAGCCAGGAGTGCTAGTGACAGGCGCTGCTCCGCATTATTTCAGGGACTTGTGATCCCTCCGTGTTCTTCAGATCCCCTCCCAGCCTGCCCACCCTGGCTCCGAGCTTCCCTCCCTCCCCGACTCCCCTCAGAGCTTCTTTCAGGAGCCTATCTGCAACAGAAGGCTGAGATGTGCAGGATGATACGCAGAGTGTTGAAATTTTTATGAATGAACTTTGCTGAATGAATTTCTCTCTGTGTGTGCAAGCTAATAAATCAGTGAATGAAGCTGAGAATAGCTGTAATTGACTGATGGTCTCAGGGGTGCTTGGTTTTTATCCAATCAGGCGGCAGCTTGATGACTCATGCACCATAAATATACTAAACTAGTAGCCAGGAGAAATAAAGCTGGAGGGAGAGAAAGGGGAGATTTTATTTTGTGATATCTGAGGAAAGGGTTAAAGGGAAAGGCAATCTTTAGTGTAAGTCACCTGCAAGCTGGGCAGCGGGTTAAAAGGTCCATTTTCTTTTTTGTTGAGATGACTGGGAAAGCCAAGCAGAAGAGCTAAAAATTAGACCCATTGTTCCACGGATATTAGGACATATGGTACACAACTCCTGGGGGAAGACATGATGCATTTTTCTTAGAAACATAGTTCTTTTTTTATTGATTGCTGGTTCCATCTCCCGTCTGGTGCAACTTCCTGTACCTATCAAATGCATTCTGAAGACATGATGACAACTGCAAGAGGCTTAGCACACAGGAAGCCAGGAAGGGAGCTGAGAAAGGGAAATGCAGGTTCTTTTAGGAATGGAGAAGAGGAAACTGCTGAAGCACTGAGAGGATGTGAAATCACATATCAGAAGAGACAAGAGAATCTCGGCTGAAGGTTACATTTCTTGGTGGGCCAAGGCTCTTGCATCTGAAGCTGAACATTAATCCAAAACTCAAAACAAACCGGCAGCCACGGGAATCAGGGATGCCACCTTCACTGTCTTATTGCCCACAAGGCTGCATTAGGCTCATGTGTTTTTATGACTTTGGTGGCCTGAGTTCCCTTGAGATCCAAACACAGGTTCTGAATTAAACGGTTCCTTGTAAGCAGCTGAAAAGGCATCCTTGCTGGCTTCCTCCTCCCCACAGAAATTCTGCACCTTTTCACATCCCACCTCCCAACACTGTTAGGATGGTTTTTCCCTGGGAAGGCCTTTTGTGCATCTTCATAAATCTTCCCGTCAATGCTCACTGACCTTCCCTCTCTGCCCTCACACCTCCTCCTGGCAAAACTGAAGAGTGGCTAAGCCAGCTGGACTCCACATCCCTGGGGCTGAGGAGACAGGCTCTGGGCAGGACTGTGAAGTAACCTTCCTCATTTTCTTTCCTCCCCACCTCTCTCCTTCTCTCACAAGGGTCCCTTCCTTGGTGTCACAGACCCCATGCTATGCTGCCTTGAGAAAGATGGTTTACCTCTCTGTGCCTGAACGCCCTCACCTGTTAGGAGCAGCCATCATCTAATGGAGATGCTATAAGGGCTCATGAGCTAATCCTAATCCCTGTAAGGCACTTGGCACCGTGCCCCACACATGGGGCATGCCTCACCAAGCACATGGCTGGCAGTGTAAAGAAAGGCCATTGGAACTCGGGCTGCCTGCCCCTGAAGCTGGCACTCTTACCCCCTACAGAGTAGAGCCTACACCATCCAAGGCAGCTAAAAAGAAAAATTAGCACAAAGTAGGAGAAGCTGAGAAAGCCAACACTGTTCAGAGAAACAATTTCCTAACACTCGTGTGGGCCTGGAGAAGGAAGGATAAACAGGAGCCCGCCTGCTTGTGTGAGTCCTGGCTGAGGTCTTCATGCCTGGAGGACGGGGTGCCCAGGGGGCCTGCTCACCCAGGCAGGCACTGTGCCGGCCACACTCCAGGGGCTCAGACCAGCCCCGTCCCTCAGGAGGAATGAATCCTAGAAGGGCTGGGGAGGAGAGGGAGGGAAACCAAGTGGGACCAGGGAAGATAAGAAAGCAGCCATGGCCACCATGGGCTGCTTCTCTGTCCCTAGGGACCCTGGAGATCTTGGCTCTGGTAGGCATCTCTGCCGGGGCCTTTTATGAGGGTGAGAGAAACCAGATCTGCAACTGGGGAGTGGGGAACAGCCTCAGAGGCCCAGCCACGCCGGCTGGGCAGCTCTCAGCCCAAAGACAGAAGCTGAAAAACTACCCCAACAGCCCCAGAGCAGGCTCGTTAACTGAGTAAGATCTCCATTCCAGGTGGGTGGGTGGGTGGGCAAGGCCGATGGCTTCCTTTCTCCCAGGATGTCAGAACGTCCTCTTCAGTTAGTAATGATGAAAATACTATTAACAAGAGCTACTAATGATGGAACAAAAGACAGTTTACCTGCACTCACATTCAATCATTATAACAGATGTCGGGGGCCGGCACAATTTTCATCACCGCCTTACTGATGTGGAATACGGGCTCAGAGCAAGGTCAGTGACTTGGGCAAGGTCCCCTGGCTGTTGAACATGAGGCCAGGAGCCCTCCAGCAGCTCCGCCTGGCTGCAGAGCCCGTGCTGCAGAGCCTGTGCTGGTAGCCACTGTCCTCTGCTGCCACCCAGGACACCAGAGAGCTCAAGTCTAGATCCCAGGCCTGCCATCTCCACACTACAGGAGACACAGTCAAGGCTCCGAGTTTATAGTAAGCCACTCCAGCTTCCTGGCTTGTGCGAGCCCCACGGTGGGTCTCGTGTAGAACTGAGTGCTGGCTCACTTCAGGCACGTACCCTTCCCTGCTGGGAAGGGTGACAGCCAGTGTGCACAAGAACCTAACTACTCATACTTGGTGCTCACTAAATGTCAGCTTTTGCTCCCCTCTCCTCTTTGGAGATCATACCTATAAAATTTGCCTGAAATACCTCACAGGACTGTTAGGAATAAAAATATGAATAATACATAAGAAAAACCATTATTGTCATTAAACCATCAGAGTACATTAACCCCTCTCCTCACTGCCCTTGGAAAGCAGGGTTCTGCTTAGACCACTGTGTATGCCTCCTCCGCTTTGAGACACACTGCCCCCCTCCAAGGGAGCCTGTTGTGAATCAAAGTGTCAGTTTAAGGGACAGCCTGCCCTGGCTGGGCTACTTGGGTGGAACAGGCAGTTTCAAGAAAGTGCTGGGTCAGGCTGGGCCGTGATAGAATTAGCCAGGTCCTGCTAGGATTTCTTAAAGGAGTGGAGGAGAAGGGGACCTGGGCAAAGATGCCTGCCCAGCTTTGGAAGAGAACCCAGTGAGGGATTTGGGGTGGAGGAAGGGTGTGCTAGAGAGTATAGGGGGGTGGAGATAGAACAAGACGAAAATAACTCTGGGACATGGTGGACCAATTGCTACTTTGGAACAAAGCGGAGCAGGTGGCATCAGAGGCTAGGACTCCTACTCCAGCCACTGATACCATGTCCATCACAAAGCAGACCCACGCCTGAAGAACAGTCATTGGGCAATACCTACTCCTGAAGAATTTCCACTGAGGATGAGTCCAACAGCCTATCAGTGAGGAGTGAAAACACTGCTGAGGCTCTGTTTCAGGAAAAATTTTCCACAAGACAATATTCATAAAAAGCTCTTGGCAGAGACCAAATACCCTTTTTTAAAAAAATTTATTTTTGGCTGCCTTGGGTCTTCATTACTGCGCACGGGCTTTCTCTAGTTGCAGCAAGTGGGGGCTACTCTTTGTTGCAGTGCGCGGGCTTCTCATTGCAATGGCTTCTCATTGTGGTGGCTTCTCTTGTTGTGGAGCACAGGCTCTAGGCATGCAGGCTTCAGTAGTTGCAGCATGAGGGCTCGGTTGTTGTGGTGCACGGGCTTAGTTGCTCCGTGGCATGTGGGATCTTCCCATGTGCCCATGTGCCCTGCGTTGGCAGGATCTTCCCACGTGCCCTGCATTGGCAGGTAGATTCTTAACCACTGCACCACCAGGGAAGCCCCAGACCAATACCCTTTTAAACATGGGGTAGTGAGATAGTGAACAAGGGTTGAGTCTCCGAGAGTCACGGCCTAGCTTTGAAAAACGGAGGCAGAGTTTTCCCCAGAGTTATCATTAACTCTGAAAGCAACATCTTCTTTTTGCCTCCTGAACAAAATGTTTCCAGTTTTCCCACAGTCTTCAACTTTGGTAGGTAAGTAGCTCTCTGATGGTTGCTGTTGGCCCTCACTGGCTCTCATGGAACCAGGGCCAGCTAGAAACAGCACAGGAAAATGGATATTTTCCCATCTGTTGAAAATGAGATAATGTACCTAAAAGTGCTATGTAGAGTTAGACATCATGCAGATGAAAAATAGATGAGTTACTTAGGGTCAGGTTCAGTTGAAAATAACACAAAAATTCTAAAGAAGAGTGGCTTGAACAAAAAATTTATTTCCCTGGAGGTGGGAAGTCCAAGGAGAGTGTCAGCTCTTGGCCAACCTTAAAGTATATCTCTTTTCCTCATAGTCCAAAATGGCAGATAGAGCTCCAGCTATTTCATCTCCACTCCAGGCAGCGAAATGGATGAAAGGACAAAGAAGGACATGCCCACTCTCTTTAAAGAAACCTCCTAGAAGCCCAACACAATGTTCCACTTACATCACATTAGCCAGAGTTTAGTCACATGGCTGCAACTAGCTGTAAGAGAAAATGAAGTCTTCCTTATCTGAGAATGAAGAAGTCTTTTGTCTGGGTGCATGGCTGCTGCACATAAAATCATAGTCTGTTACTGAGGAAGGAGAGGAGAATGGATATTGTGATAGAAAATAGTATCTCTGCCATAGTAATATTTTCAGAAGAGCTTCTACCTAAATAGAATTTAAAGCTAGCATAGAATAAAAACGTCTTTGGTCAACGTGGCCTATTTCCCCTTTTTTCTGTATGCACATGCACCATGTTGCGCGCACACACACACACACACACACACACACACACACAAACAAAGCTTTAAAATGACCCATTTAAAAACAGGTGCTGTCAGAACAGAAGCTTATTTGTACATAGCCAAAGGGATTGGTGGAGTCTCTAGGCCTCTGAAAGGTGGCCAGGTGCTTCCAGGGCCAGCAGCAGACAGTGACAGGAAGTGCATCCAGATCCCTGCAGATGGCATTCTAAGTGGTTAACTGGGGTTAGGGATATCTTACAAAGAGTGTATGGGTGTTGGACAGGTGGTCAGAGCACAGTCATCACGAGGTGTCTGACCCAGGAGCAGGATTCCAATTCTAACTGTGGATTGGCAAGAGAAGAAGGCAAAGACAGGGTCCTGGACCCATTGAAACTCTGGCATTATGAGTTGGCTAATCCAAACTTCATTTCCAATCCTCTTTTCCTTTGCCCATCTCTACTGGGAAAAGCTGAATACCCACTTTCTCAGGCTTCCTTGCAACTGCAGGGTGTCAGGGCATGTGACACAGTTGTGGTCTATGAGATGTAATGAAAGTTTCATGGGGGCTTCTGAGAAAACATCTCCTTTCCTGACAAAAGGGGCAGAGAAAACTGGAGCCTCCCCTCCCTTTTCCCTCGTCTTCCTATCCTGAATGTGGTTGTGCTATCTGGAGCTGTGGCAGTCATACTGCAATCATGAAAGAAAGACCAACCAAGTTATCAAGCCAATGGTCTTGAAATCCTTGAATCACTGCAACAAGACCAGCAATCATCCCTAGATACATTGTTATATGAGAAAAATAAACCTTTACTTGTTTAAGCAGCTCAAGCAGCTCTTGGTTATCTGGTACCTGTTACTTATGGCCCAAAGTATTATTATCTGATACAAACACAGTGGCAAGAACAGGGGTACAAGATGAGCAGAGCCTCTGGGCAATTAGGAAATAACTATGGAGTCTGGTGAAAAAAGTCCAAACATAGACTAACCTGGGTTCAGATATGGGTGCTGACAGTATGGTAGGCAGACTAAAGACTCCCAAAGACATCCACGTCCTAATATCAGAAACATGGTAAAAGAAACTTTGCAAATGTAAAAGGTGGTCTAATCACCAGATTCCAATGTGTGCGGGGGGGGGGGAGGGGGGTGTTTCCCCCACACCACTAGGTGTCCTACAATTCAACTCAGTTCTGGCACTTTCTATCCAGAGATCACATCAGATTCCACATGTTACGGGCTCAGTTCCACAAGACTGCCCTCCACTTCAGATGCCAATCCCAAGCCCAGGTTGTTACTTGTGCTTCTGACCGACAGGCTATAGATTGGAGGTCTCAACAACCCCCTCCTTGGGTTCGATTAATTTGCTACAGCAGCTCACATAACTCAGAGAAAACATTTTACTTATTAGATAACTGGTTTATTATGAAAGGATATAGCTCAGGAACAGCCAGCTCAAAGAGATGCATAGGGCAAGGTGTGCGGAAAGGGCATGGAGCTTCCGTGCTCTCTCTGAGTGTACAACGCTCTCTGAATCTCCAGGTGTTCACCAATCTGGAAGCTCTCAGAACACCATACTTTTGGGTTCTTATGGAGGCTTCATTACATAGGCATGATTGATTAAATTGCTGGCCACTGGCAGTCTATTCAACCACCAGCCCTCTCCCCTCCCCAGAGGCTGAGGGCTAGAACTAAAACTTCCAACCCTGTAATGACATGCTCGGCTCCCTTGGCAACCAGCTCGCATTCTTACGTGTGCTTTCCAAAACTCACTTCGTCAATATGACAAGAGACAACTTTGATGCTCTCATCACTTGGGAAATTTTATAGGTTTTAGACCAAATATATATTTCTTACTATAAATCACAATATCACAGAATGTGATTAAGATTACAGATCTTGAGATGGAGGAAGCCACCAATCTAATCACATGACGCTTTCAAAGCAAAGAACCCTTCCCAGCTGTGGAAAGAGCTGGGAGATTTAAGACAGAAAAAGGAGGAGAGATTTGAAACCTGAGAAGGACTCAACCTGCCGTTATTGGCTTTTAAGAAGGAGAAGGCTGACCATGAGTCAAGGAAGCTAGGAAGGGCCCTCAGTTGACAACCAACAAAGAAACAGGGATATTAGACTTACAGCTGCAAAGAACTGAATTCTAACAACCCAAATGAGCAAAAACAAAAAACAAATAAACAAAACTCTCGATGAGAGTTTTGTTGAGAGAGGAATGCAGCTGTGCCAACACTTTTTTTAAAATTTATTTTATTTATTTTTTATATAGCAGGTTCTTATTAGTTATCTATTTTATACATAATAGTGTATATATGTCATTCCCAACACTTTGATTTTAGCCTGGTAAGACCCATGGCAGATCTCTAACGTGCAGAGTAGTAAGTTAGTAAATTTACGTTGTTGAAGATAAGTTGGTGGTAATCTGTTGTGGCAGCAATAGAAAACTAATACAGATTTTGATACCAGGTGTGGAGTGCCACTGTAGCAAATACCAAAAATGGAGTGGCTTTCAGACTGGGCAACAGGCAATGGCTGGAAGAATGAGTCTAGATTTCTTTTGAGTGGATTACTATTAGAAATATGGACTTTAAAGATACTGCCTATGAGGTCTCAGAAGAAACTATAAAACAAGCCCTTAGAAACTGAAGGAAAGAGAATCCTTGTTATACAGTGGCAGAAAGTTTAGTGGTGGACTTCCCTGGTGGCCCAGCGGTTAAGAATCTGCCTGCCAATGCAGGGGAGATGGGTTCAAGCCCTGGTCCGGGAAGATTCCATATGCCACAGAGCAAATAAGCCTGTGAGCCACAACTACTGAGTCCATGTGCCACAACAACTGAAGCCCACGTGCCTAGAGCCCGTGCTCCACAAGAGAAGCCACCACAATGAGAAGCCCGCACACCACAATGAACAGTAGCCCCTGCTCGCCGCAACTAGAGAAAGCCCGCACACAGCAACGAAGACCCAACACAGCCATAAATAAATAAATAAATAAAATTTTTTTAAAAAGAAAAGTTTAGTGGAATTGTGTCTTGCAGTTGTGTGGAAAGCAGGATTTGTAAAAACTAAAATTGGACATTTAGCAGAGGAGATTTCCAAGCAAAGTGTTGAAAGCGAGTTCTAGTTTCTTCTTGCTGGTTTAGTAAAATGTAAGAGGAAAGAGATAAATTGAGGGAAGAACTGTTAAACAAAGAAGAACCAGGATTTTTATCATTTTGAAAACTCTCAGAGTATCTGGATGGCAAGGTGCTAAAATTAAAAGATTCACTGTTGGAAATGTGCACTCTACAGAAAAAGCTGAAGGTGTGACATATTGGAAAGATCAAAAGGTCAGAGAATAAAGTCACAAAAGGCCCTTGGATTAAGGATGTGCCTCATAAATACCCTCAGTCACACTAGAGAGTTTAAGGTCTGTTCTCTCAGCCATATAAACAGAAGCCAAAAATAGAAATGGGATTACCTAGGAAAGGTTTGTGAATGAGCCTCTTGTCTAAGGGAGTAAATCCCCATTACATACATGGGAGACCCACAAGGTTCTTGAGAATGTCATGCCAGCAGAAACCCTTCCAGCTTGAACTGAAATGGACAGAGAAAGTCCAAAATTAAAGAAGGTTGTCAAACCTTCTAGTTGAAGGTTGTCAAACTCCAAAAATTCTATAGGTAGGAAACAGGCTGATAAAACTACTCCCAGCTGCAAACCCATGCTACCCTTCATGAAAAAGGAAAGATGACAGAAGGCAGAGCCATGAGTCCAGGGGACAGAGCCACAGGCCACAAAGGATTATTCTCAGACCTTGAAACCTAATGGAATTTGTTTAGCTGGATTTAGAAATACTTGAGACAAATGACTCTTTTTTGCTTTCCACTTTCTCCCTTTTTGAACTGAAATACCTATAACTGTTATCCTATGCCTGTCCCACCATCATATTTTGAAAGCAGGTAACTTGTTTCTTTAATTTCACAGGTCCACAGGTAGAAAGAAATTGTGCCCCAGAATGGATCACTCCGAGAGCTTCACCCATACCTGAGTTGATGATGAGATTTAAACCTTTTGAGCTGATGAGATTTTGGACTTTTAGTTGATGCTGTAATAAGTTGAGACTCGGGGGGAATTTGGGATGAGGTGAGTGTATTTTGCACGTGGGACAGATGTGGACTTTGGTGGCCAGAAATACATGTACCTGTGGGAAGTTAAAATAATACATTTGTGTCATTTAAGCTGCTAAATCTGTGGCAATTTTTTTATGGCAACAATAGAAACAAATACAGACACTTAGTATTAAGAATCAGGGGGGAAGAAGCATTTTGCACACAGAGATTAAAAAATCAACAACAACAATAACCTGAATAAATAAGTAAATAAATAAATGGTAAAAAAAGTTTGCCCCATCTAATTCTGATATCAGAATTAGATGATATCGTGAGCCTTTCCTGTAACTTACACACTCCCTACCCAAACTGCTTTTGCAATACTGATGAGTGAAGATATGTGATGGCTTCTGCAGATGTGATAATCACAAGAGAAAATCGGTGTTCTTCCACCATGAGTGGACTAAGTGCAAACCTGGTAACCTTGGTAATTTTGTGTTATTCTCTTTAAATATCTATTTAAATTTCCCCTTAAATACCTGTTCAGCCTTGGTAGCGTTCAGTTCTTCTCCTCCCTCTGGCCTCTGTTCTAATAATAATGGCTAGCTCATAATGATGGCCTACTCTGTGTCACACACCCACTTAGTCCTTACAGTAATGCTGCATAGTAGACATTTATCTATCTATCTATTTATTCATTTTTGGCTGCCTTGAGTCTTCATTGCTGCACGTGGGCTTTCTCTAGTTGGAGAGCGGGGGCTACTCTTCATTGCCATGCACAGGCTTTTCATTGTGGTGGCTTCTCTCGTTGCGGAGCATGGGCCCTAGAGCACGTGGGCTTCAGTAGTTGTGGCATGTAGGCTCAGTAGTTGTGGCTCGCGGGCTCTAGAGTGCAGGCTCAGTAGTTGTGGCCCACGGGCTGAGTTGCTCCGCGGCATGTGGGATCTTCCCGGACCAGGGCTCGAACCCCTATCCCCTGCATTGGCAGGTGGATTCTTAACCACTGCGCCACCAGGGAAGTCCCAACATTATTTTTCTTATACATAAAGAGAAACTGGGGCTAAAACTGAACAGAAACTTTTTTTGTGTGTGTGAGCTAAGCTTTCAAAAGCCTGGGCTCCCTTACAGAACCTCCTTAACAAGGTAAACAAGTTTTTCTTTTGACCAAAAAATGCTTTGGTCTCTAGTCTTCCCTTTATACCATCTATGTCATTTTGGCAAGTTACTTCACCTCTCTGAGCCCCAGTTTCTCTTCATCTGTATAAAAAAGATAATGTCTGTCATATACGTAGCATTACTGTAAGGGCTAAATGGGTGTGTGTGACATACAGCAGGCCATTGTTATGAGATAGCCATTATTATCAGAGCAAAGGTCCAAGGGAGAAGCAGAGCTGAACAACAGCAAGGCTGAATGGATACGGAGCCTATATACTCTAATCTAGAACATCTTAAAATTTTCCCTAAATTATGTCCCCTTCAAAAGTCCTTATCTTTTAGAGGTACATATGAAAGTATTTAGTGATGCAGTGATATGATCATTGAAATTTACTTTAAAATAATCTAGCAGGGGAGAAAAGTAGGGGGAATGGGGCACAAATGAAGCAAAATGGTTGTGTGCTGATAATTATTAAAGCTGGATGAGGGATACATGGGAATTAATTACACTTTGCTCTCTATTTTTGCAGCCTGGAATCATGTTGATCCTACAGGTGGGGCATGGAGGTCAAGAGAAAGCACTGCAGAAAGCAGAGCTGGGGAGGGACAAAAATAAGGTAGACAAATTGTCCCATACTCAGCTCTGCTCTTATCAGGCTTGTCAACAGACAGGAAGGCATGAGGGGTGTAAAGTTTGGGTCAGATCACCTGTGCTTGCCAGGACTGCAGCATTACCCCTAGGAAGTGTTTCTAGTCTAATCTTCCATTCCTGCAACATACACTTAAGAAATGTGCTTTGTCTTCCTAAGCCTCCAATTCCACAAAGTAAAATGGCTGTGGGAAATGCATATTTTTTGCCAAGGTGGTGGACAGTGAACTCTTCATGGCTCTGAAAAGCCATGGACTATTCACTGTTTGTTGCGCAGCTCTGTTCATGGCAGTAGCGTACTATAATTGAAGAGGATGCCCTCTGGTGAACGATGCAATTGTTCCCTAGCCAGTGAAGTAGTGGAGAGGTTTCCCAATGATATGTTTTTCTTCAACACTCATATGCATGTCCATGGCTTCGATTCATAACCAGTGAACTGCTAAACTTCGTTTTCTTTCTAGTCCAAACTCTTAAGTTCAAATTTCTGGCAATCTTCAAACTCAGCAGGTCAAAAATACAGACTTTGATCAACATCACCATCCTCCCATCCATCCAACTGTCATCTCAGACTCTCTCCTCTCTTCATTTTCTACATCTCATCACTCACCAAATCTGTCTGTTCTGCCTTGGAACTGCCATTTGATTTTATACTCAACTTTCCATTCATATATGTTCACATACAAGTCAAACCCTGGTCATCTCTCACTGAGATTCTCCCTCCACCCATCCAATATACTGTTATCAAAATTATCTTTCTTTCTAATTCAAAACTACGATCCTATCAGTTCTTGGATTAAAACCTTTAATAATTCCTATGATTTACAGGGTACAACTCCAATCTCTCACCATGGCTAACCCCAACTAGCTTTTCAACCTCTTCTCCAGTCATTATTCTTTGTAAATCCTGTTTCTCGCAAGGCATGCTTACTGGCCACTGCTCAAGGACAAAGGAACTATGTGAAAAAAGGAACTATGTGAAGGTATTCTCGTACAACTGTCCTGAGAAGTTTAGCTAATCTCCCCTCCCCCCAATGCACCCTCTCCCTCACCTTCCTCACATCCCAAATACTGTATCTTTCAACTTCTCAAAATGTGTTCTCAGATTCTTCATTCACAGAGGCAAATAACTGATAATATTTTAAAGTGGTATAGGTGGTAACTGCCTTTAAATAGATTTTATTCAGCTCATCAAAGAGGGATGAAACCAGCAGTATGGTAAAGCTGTTTCAAATGGGAATTGGAGGAACAGGGATTTATATAGTCTACCAGGAAAGGTGTAATGAAATAAGTCTGCCAACCTAGGGACAAAACTGGTTAATGTTCTACAGGGCCATAAAACCATAACCTTTGGGGTTATCTTTTCTACTGGACAAAAATAATTTGCCTCTATTCTAGACAAAGTCTACAAGTTAACATGTAACTTCAGAGCCTGAGCCCTTAATTAATAGTAAAAAGTAAAGTGAGACACAACTACATTCCCTGGATAATTAAAGAATTCTTGGTTGAGTCTGTTAAACAATGCTTCACCATAACATTGAAAGGATATACTATTCACTTTTTTTTTTTACTTTATTCCCAAGTTTTTAATGATATTCTTTTTCAAATACATCAATGGAGATGATTGAACTGGAGGAACTTCAGGCATCAGTCAGTAGATGTATACGGGTAGATTAGAATTCTAATATGTGTTCCTGCCCTTGAAACCAACTGTAAGGATAGTTTTGCTGGTAAAGCAAATAATGAAATTAGGGAGGAACTTCTCAAAGGCTAATACCATCTGATGAGCTCAGTGATTTTTGGATCAAAGACAAAATTTGATCCACTGGGCTTACTCTGGTGACCCAAGTCTAGCCAAGACTTTGAAAAGCAAATCAGGCCTGTTTTCTGTCAACTATTTCCTGGAAGAACCACAAAGCAGCCTGGTTACACAGACACAATCTGGAACAGGAGAAAATCACTTGTTCTGGAGCAGACAGACTTGAATTTGAATCCTAGTGCAACCACTTATGAGCTGATGATCTCTGAAACTCAGTTTTCTCACTTGCAAGTGGGTGATTGTACATATCAAAAACGATGGAGAAATGGTTCCCAAATGTTGGTTCCCAAACCAGTGCTTGTCTTTAAAAAAGTTTTTGCCAATTTATAGAGAAATAGTAATAATATCCAAAGTACATAGACGTGAGAAGATAAACAAAATAGATAAACCTTTAGCCAGACTCATCAAGAAAAAAAGGGAGAAGACTCAAATCGATAGAATTAGAAATGAAAAAGGAGAAGTAACAACTGACACTGCCGAAATACAAAAGATCATGAGAGATTACTACAAGCAACTCTATGCCAATAAAATGGACAAGCTGGAAGAAATGGACAAATTCTTAGAAATGCACAACCTGCCAAGACTGAATCAGGAAGAAATAGAAAATATGAACAGACCAATCACAAGTACTGAAACTGAAACTGTGATTAAAAATCTTCCAACAAACAAAAGCCCAGGACCAGATGGCTTCACAGGCGAATTCTATCAGACATTTAGAGAAGAGCTAACACCTATCCTTCGCAAACTCTTCCAAAATATAGCAGATGGAGGAACACACCCAAATCCATTCTACGAGGCCACCATCACCTTGATACCAAAACCAGACAAGGATGTCACAAAGAAAGAAAACTACAGGCCAATATCACTGATGAACATAGATGCAAAAATCCTCAACAAAATACCAGCACACAGAATCCAACAGCACATTAAAAGGATCATACACCATGATCAAGTGGGGTTTATTCCAGGAATGCAAGGATTCTTCAATATACACAAATCAATCAATGTGATACACCATATTAACAAATTGAAGGAGAAAAACCATATGATCATCTCAATAGATGCAGAGAAAGCTTTCGACAAAATTCAACACCCATTTATGATAAAAACCCTGCAGAAAGTAGGCATAGAGGGAACTTTCCTCAACATAATAAAGGCCATATATGACAAACCCACAGCCAACATCATCCTCAATGGTGAAAAACTGAAAGCATTTCCACTAAGATCAGGAACAAGACAAGGTTGCCCACTCTCACCACTCTTATTCAACATAGTTTTGGAAGTTTTAGCCACAGCAATCAGAGAAGAAAAGGAAATAAAAGGAATCCAAATCGGAAAGAAGAAGTAAAGCTGTCACTGGTTTGCAGATGACATGATACTATACATAGAGAATCCTAAAGATGCTACCAGAAAACTACTAGAGCTAATCAATGAATTTGGTAAAGTAGCAGGATACAGAATTAATGCACAGAAATCTCTGGCATTCCTATACACTAATGATGAAAAATCTGAAAGTGAAATCAGAAAACACTCCCACTTACCATTGCAACAAAAAGAATAAAATATCTAGGAATAAACCTACCTAAGGAGACAAAAGACCTGTATGGAAAAAAATTATAAGACACTGATGAAAGAAATTAAAGATGATACAAATAGATGGAGAGATATACCATGTTCTTGGATTGGAAGAATCAACATTGTGAAAATGACTATACTACCCAAAGCAATCTACAGATTCAGTGCAATCCCTAGCAAACTACCACTGGCATTTTTCACAGACCTAGGACAAAAAAGTTCACAATTTGTATGGAAACACAAAAGACCCTGAATAGCCAAAACAATCTTGAGAACGAAAAATGGAGCTGGAGGAATCAGGCTCTGACTTAAGACTACACTACAAAGCTACAGTAATCAAGACAGTATGGTACTGGCACAAAAACAGAAAGATAGATCAATGGAACAGGATAGAAAGCCCAGACATAAACCCACGCACATATGGTCACCTTATCTTTGATGATAAAGGAGGCAGGAATGTACAGTGGAGAAAGGACAGCCTCTTCAATAAGTGGTGCTGGGAAAACTGGACAGGTACATGTAAAAGTATGACATCAGATCACTCCCTAACACCATACACAAAAATAAGCTCAAAATGGATTAAAGACCTAAATGTAAGGCCAGACACTATCAAACTCTTAGAGGAAAACATAGGCAGAACACTCTATGACATAAATCACAGCAAGATCCTTTTTGACCCACCTCCTAGAGAAATGGAAATAAAAACAAAAATAAACAAATGGGACCTAATGAAACTTCAAAGCTTTTGCACAGCAAAGGAAACCATAAACAAGACCAAAAGACAACCCTCAGAATGGGAGAAAATATTTGCAAATGAAGCAACTGACAAAGGATTAATTTCCAAAATTTACAAGCAGCTCATGCAGCTAAATAACAAAAAACAAACAACCCAATCCAAAAATGGGCAGAAACCCTAAATAGACATTTCTCCAAGGAAGATATACAGATTGCCAACAAACACATGAAAGAATGCTCAATATCATTAATCATTAGAGAAATACAAATCAAAACTACAATGAGATATCATCTCACACCAGTCAGAATGGCCATCATCAAAAAATCTAGAAAGAGTAAATACTGGAGAGGGTGTGGAGAAAAGGGAACACTCTTGCACTGCTGGTGGGAATGTAAATTGGTACAGCCACTATGGAGAACAGTATGGAGGTTCCTTAAAAAACTACAAATAGAACTACCATATGACCCAGCAATCCCACTTGGGCATATACCCTAAGAAAACCATAATTCAAAAAGAGTCATGTACCAAAATGTTCATTGCAGCTCTATTTACAATAGCCCAGAGATGGAAACAACCTAAGTGCCCATCATCGGAGATATGGATAAAGAAGATGTGGCACATATATACAATGGAATATTACTCAGCCATAAAAAGAAACGAAATTGAGCTATTTGGAATGAGGTGGATAGACCTAGAGTCTGTCATACAGAGTGAAGTAAGTCAGAAAGAGAAAGACAAATACTGTATGCTAACACATATATATGGAATTTAAGGAAAAACAATGTCATGAAGAACCTAGGGGTAAGACAGGAATAAAGACACAGACCTACTAGAGAACGGACTTGAGGATATGGGGAGGGGGAAGGGTGAGCTGTGACAAAGCGAGAGAGAGGCATGGACATATATACACTACCAAACGTAAGGTAGATAGCTAGTGGGAAGCAGCCGCATAGCGCAGGGAGATCAGCTCGGTGCTTTGTGACCGCCTGGAGGGGTGGGATGGGGAGGGTGGGAGGGAGGGAGATGCAAGAGGGAAGAGATATGGGAACATATGTATATGTATAACTGATTCACTTTGTTATAAAGGAGAAAGTAACACACCATTGTAAAGCAATTATACCCCAATAAAGATGTTAAAAAAAAAAAAGTACATAGACGGAGAGGTATACTTTATATAGTTAGAATTTTATAAAGTTAAATTTAAATGCTGGGTTTTTTTGTTTTCTCGAGATTATTCTTTTTATTTTGTATATGTGGTAAAATGTCTTTTCTGTTATGAAGTAATTGTAATCATAAATAGTAGATTTTAAATGATTTTACGTGGCAAAATAAACTTGGCAACCCTATGTCCATCTCCAAATGACTTTTGATACTGCTCTGGAACCACTGTAAGAGAATGTATGAATTTACTTTGTGAGCTAAAAATATGTGTATAGAGTGACTCTTATTGCTGTTGTCTCTGAAACCGCCATTTTTTGTATGGTGATGAAAATATTATCCAGCTGGTCCTAAAGTTTCCTGAGGAACCCAAACTAAAGCAGAGCTTCTCCTGGGAGTCTAACTGGGGCCAGGCTTCTCACAGAGAAAGAACTCAGGGGCCCACAGGCAGCATACAGCCCCTGGGTTAGGCCCTGGCCTTCTCTTGAAGAAGAGGAATTTCATCCCCCAGGACTTTTACTTCCAGGGGGCCAAGTGAATAGCATGATAGGACTCTCACTCTCTAGTGGCTAAGAACCTCTCTGCCTACGAGTCAGTGATGAGAGGGATAAATCCAGTTTGCTGCAGGAGAGCAGGGACAATGAAGGAAAGGAGAGGCTGGTGCTCGTACTTGGGAACCTGTGTCAGGCTGGTGGAGCTCTAAATGGCCAGGACCAGCGATGCAGTAATGTTTGCATAGGAGACGGAACAGCCCAGGACTCCTGTCACAGTAAATGGTGCTGGAAAATCCCAGAGAGCCATGTCGGCCTCTTGTTTTGAATCCATTTTTCCATACATGTTTTAAATCCATGTTTTCACCTTATAAAGAAATACTTCATTGAAAGAAATAAAAACAAGCCAGAGATGAAAATCAAATTCACTAATATGCTAATTTAGACACAATCCTGTTAATATTATAATATATAACCTCAGGGTGGTTTTTTTTCCTTAGTCATGAACATTTTTTCAAACAAAAATAACATAATATTGTGCATACAGTTTTCCACCTTTTTTTTTCTGTTAGCAGAAAACCCACATTTTTCCACGTCACTAAATGTACTATGTTATTTTAATTGCTATGCGGTACACTGTGCAAATGTGCCATAATTTAACAAACGGGGTGGGAGGGGGTATTTGGATTTCTACACACACACACATACACACACACATACACACACACCCCATAGGGCAGTGCCAGCTCTTATAGCTAACCCTTCCATACAAAAAATGCTAATTGCAGACTCTAGGTAATGGGTATATGAGTATCCACTTTATCATTTTTTCAACTTTTCTGCATGTTTGAAACTTCTAATAATAGGATTATGGTGGAAAAAATTTAATATCCTCGTATACATAATGAGTTGGGTCAACGAGGATGCCTGTTTACAAGTTCTGGAAGGAGAGCTGGACGACCAGCTTCCCGGATGATCTCTGGCACGGGTGGGCTCGTCCCGCGCTGCCAGAGGCCGGGGGCTGAACACCAGTCCCGGGAAACCCGGGGCCGCAAGAGCGCCCTGTGCGCGCTTTCGCACGGCCTCCCTGAAAAAGAGCAGCTGAGCGCCAGGCTGCCAGGCGCTCCGCATCTAAGCTGCAGGCGCCCGGAGAAGAAAAGGGCCAGTGTGCGCTCGCGAAACTCAAAAGCCCTTCTCCAGGCCCAGCGACTCACGGGGGAGGGGGGGAGGGATACGAAACTGCGCTTTAACAGTGTGGGCAGTCAGGCCGTGGGTGCCCCGCAGGACAAAAGGGCCTCAGTGCTGGAGAGAAGGCAGCCCCCGGGGCCTGGCGGCAGCATAAAGGGAAGCTATGTCCCCAACAGCACTCAAGTTCACCTTTGTCTTCTGAGTCCAAGTCGAAGGAAGGGTACAGAAGGAGCCCACAGGCTCACCTCCCTCCTCAGGGATCCGATGATAAGAATGGTCAAGCTCTTTCTCCAAGATGCTGGGAATTCAGATGAAAATAGCAATGAGCTTGCCTGCTAGCTGGGACAGGGGTCAGTGTTTATGTCAATAGCTGCATCCTCTGGCCAGGGCCAATGAGGAGGAGGGAAGCCAGTACAAATTACTTGAACCAGTGGCCCTGGAGGGGCCCAGGCAAACATGTTACAGGGCAATAAGAATTTGCCCTTGTTGGGGTGTTGAGGACAGGAGTGGGAGATGAGCAGACTCCTTTCCAACAGACCCTAACCAGCTATTGGCAATACAGATGCTGCCACTGCCTCTTCCCAAAAGAGAGAGGCCACCCCTGTATCCTGGCCTGACAGTTGCCGCCCATTGATCAGCAGGGGAAGATCAATGGTGGAAGGTTAAAGGCTACCTGCTCTTACACCTGACCTTTGCTGAGTTTTCACCTGGAGTTGGCACAAGATCAGCCATTGTGGGCCAGGTCTTTGTTGGCACTTAAGGAGGAAAAAAGGCTCTTAGCTGAATTCCTAAATAATTTCAGTGGCTTGAAGCAGAGTGAGGAGTGGGTGTAATGAAGAGCAATTCATAAGCCACTCCCAACGCCATCCCCCCGCCACACACACACACACACACACACACACACACATACACACACACTCTAGTTGTACCTAAATTTTGTAATTTTACTTTTTGCTCTAGAGAGGTGAGATACTTAAAACAACAACAACAAACAAACAAACAAACGAGCTGACACACAAACTGTGAATCTCAGACTGAGTTTCATTCCTAGCCTTGCCACTTACTGTCTAAGACTTTGGACAACTAACTTAACCTCATTCAACTGCCTCATCTATAAAGTGGGCATATGATATCTACCTTACAGAGTTGCTGTTGGAATTAAAAGAGAAAGTATATGCAAATGTACCTAGCATCGTAGTAAGCTTTCAAATAAAGTTTTTTCTTCATTTGTTTTTTAAAACCTGATTATTCCTAATATTGTTCCAGATGAATTTGAGGCTGCTTACACAAATATAGACAGTACCACACCACAAATAATAAATGAATACTTTCAAGTCGTGCTCTGCATAATTCTGAGTTCTTTTTATCTTTACAACAAGAATTTATTCATCCATTAACTTGTGAAATAAACACACTGAAGAACCAAGTGAAGATAACAAACAAGGAAATTAAGGTGACAGCAGTGGTGATAGTATATAAAGTGTTTGACAGAAGGGCAAGTACACTTGCTAGAAATAGGCTGTCAATTTAATTCCTGGCTCCCAAGCAGCTAAGACAAAGAGGGAAACATGATCATTTCCACGATTCCTGGTGTTCACTGATGAAAACAAACCTGCGTCTCAGGATCACAAGCTATTTCTCTACACATTTCTCTTGAAAGTTTTTGTTTAAATAAACACAGCCCTTTTGTGAACATCAGCAATGTTCTTTAAGAGTTTCACAGGGATGTTTTTCATAATGCTCCTCAGTGATGGCCTAATGTCCACGCACAGATCAGTGAGGGCGCTCTTCCAAGCAGCTCACTTAAACCACCTTCGCCTACACCACCAACTACGATAGCACTGCGCCACTGACTAGCACTTCACAACTGGCGCACCCCATTCGAGTACACTAATCCATTTACTCCAGCAATCCTGAGACTTGATCAAGGCCCTCTGCTAGAAGATGGTAGAGCCGAGACTCCAAATCATATGTTTCCACATCTGTACATATGGTTCCACCAACACGGAATAAGTCATGGGCAACTGTAAGAGAATCAAAGAAGAAAAGAGACCTAGTGTCTTACAAGGATAATATCTAGCGGGCCAGAGAAAAGCTGATAAGAAACAGAATAACAGAGGGCCGCTAAGTTAGTCCAACTAACTTGAAGGTGAAGGATTTGAGCTTAGAAGGTGAGAAAAAAGAGACAAAAGAGTTTACACAGTAATGGGGAAAATGCTAGGTGATCACTTGTGGAAATCACATGGACTCCAAGCCTTATGGTGAAGATGGAGGGTGGAGATTTGGTCACGGGAGCTGTATTAGTGTGCTCAGGCTGCCATAACAAATATCACAGACTGGTGGCTTACACACCACTTTATTTTCTTACTGTTCTGGAGACTAGAAGCCCCAAATCAGGTGCTGGCAGGGTTGGTTTCTGGTGAGACCTCTCTTCCTGGCTTTCAGATAGCTGCCTTCTCACTGTGTCCTCACGTGGCCTCTCTTTTGTGCATGCACGGAGAGACAGCATGCTGGTGTCTCTTCCTCTTCTTATAAGGACACCTATCCTAACCGATTAGGGCCCCGCCCTTATGTCCTCGTTAAACCTTTATTGCCTCTTTAAAGGCCCATCTCCAAATATAGTCACACTGAGGGTCAGGGCTGTAATATGTGAATTTTGGGGGGAACACAATTCAGTCCACAACAGGAGCCAAAGGTTGGGTGAGGGGAGTGTCCCTAGAACATGGAAAGGAGAAAATTCCAGATCTGCCAATGAGAACCTTATTCCTTCAGGCTGTGGGACACAGGTTAGTCCCAGCTGGTAAAGAACGTAGAACCCAGAGGCCCTTTGGTACAGGGCGGAAGCTGTGCAGGGTCTCACAAGGGATCAACAAGTAGCATCACAGCATGTTAGCTCGAGAACCCTGCCGATCAACCCCCTGGCTTGGCCACATACAAGCTCTGTGACCTCGGGCAAGACACTTAAGTGTTCACATTCTGAGTGTCCTTATTGCTAAAATGGGGCTAATAATACCTACTTAATCTACTGCAGAAGGTAGAAAATTGGAGACCCATTCCCAGTCTCCCCACACCAACACATCCCAACTGTACATACACCTTGTAATCAATTATGAAATAAAGTGAAATGGTGGGTATAAAAGTGCTGGGGAAACTAGAAGGTACCATATAAACGATGCAAACGGTAACATCGACAGCAGTGATGACAGCAGCAGAAGCTACCCTCTGGCATTTTGCCAACTCAACAAGGGCCTGGGCTGCCTCTGTGTGAGCCCTGCCGGTGCCGCTTGAGGCCGGCGCTCATCACAGCAGTGGCACCAGGAGCCCCTCGAGAGGACCCCCCGAGATTGCCAGGCCAAAAGGGCCCATCCTCCCCCTCCTTCAATAACATGCCCAATTACTCCCTCCCCTACTCCTTGTCTCTGCCTCACTTCCCTCCAGTCTCCCCCCGGAACTTAGATGTTGGTAAGGCGAGAGCAGGTACAGATAGAACCCCAATCCTCCTGAACCGCGTGGGTCCGGGGTCTGGCATGTCTTCATTGTCTATCACAACTGTGAGTGGCCATGGGTGCACGCTGAGGGTCCCCAGAGGTTGCTGGAGTGGCCACCTTGTTCCTGCTCTGGCCCAGGCCCAGAGCCACAGCAGGACTTGGTACACGCTGGAGAGCAAGGAGAGGTCCACCCAGGAAGCACCCTGGGTCCCCGACGTCCTGGTCTTAGTGACTCTCTTCTGTGGGGAGCCAGGTGGCAAGAGGAGGATGAAAAGGAAGTTGCCATTTCTGCCTCTGCCTTGGCAGAAGTTCTCGAAGCCTTGGTTTCCTTCTGTGAAAAGGGAGTAATGCCATCCTCACAGCGAGGCTGCGAGCATTAAGTGAGAGGACCCAGGTGAAATGCCAGCAACAGGGCCCGGCAGGCGGGAATCCCAATGGAAGGGCTACAGCCATGTTTCTCGTGTCATTGTAATGCTCCCCTTCTCCCCCTGCTACCTTGACACCTGGTACGTATTCCTACTGTGGCATTTATTCATATGTGGAATTAGATACTATAACTATTAAAATCACTCTTTATGGAATGTCTATCACATGCCAGGCACTGTTTTAAGTGCTGTGCGTTATTTCACTTAATCCTCACAACTCCTGTTTTGTAGACAAAAAAGCTCAGGGTGAGGTAACTTGTCCAAGATGGGATTTGAACCCCAGAATGTCTGAATCTAGAGTCTGTACTCTTATCCTCTAATCGATTGAGTGCTTCTGGTCATTCTGCTGTACTATAATTTGTTTATTAGATCTCCTTCCCCTATTTTAAATGATAAGCATTTGAAGGGCCAACACCTCGTTTTATTAATCTCCTTTCTCCTGTACCAGCACAGGGTCTGCCACACAGTAGGCACATAGGAAACAGCCAACATTTACTGAGCACATGTATTATGTTCTGAACACATTACAGATGCTGCCTCACTTATGTGTTAGGAGTTTGTCTGTTTTGGTTTCAATATTCATTTATTTATTTGGCCACGCCAGGTCTTAGGTGCAGCACGCGGGACCTTCATTGCCACGTGAGAGATCTTCGTTGCAGCATGTGGGATCTAGTTCCCCAACCAGGGATCGAACCCAGGCCCCCTGGATTGAGAGCTTGGAGTCTTAACCACTGGACCACCAGGGAAGTCCCTGTGTTAGGAGTTATTACATCCATTTGTCAGATGAGAAAGGTTATGTTACATGAACGTGATCAGTGTCAGCTCTGCCCTAGATCTGCCTGATTCCAGAGGGCATGTATTTAACTCCCCCCAACCACAGGAGCGATACTGATCCTTAGGGAAGGCAGCTTCACATGCAGAAGTGGAAAATACATTTGTTTAAGTCAATAAAAGCAGTCCCTCCTTTATGTTTATACACACAAATATATGTGTTTATTAACATGTAGCCATATATATTGCTGGTATGTGTCTAGTTTAGCTCTGGAAGCTGTGTCTCTAGGAAGTTGCATTTTGGGGGTAGGAAGAGCTGATAAGCAGGGAGAAGACTTACTTTTCACTGTACACCTTTTTGTACCTTTCGAATTTTGAATGATGTGTAAGGATTTTCTAGTTAAAAACAATTAAAATATCTTAAAAGACTGCTCTATTTTTGATGGAAAAGATACTGAATCCAGGAGACCCTGGTTCTAACCTCATCTCTGCCACTGGATAAATCTGAATAATAATCAGATTTATTTTCAGTTTCTTCATCCATCAAATGGGTACAGGAATAACTGCCCTACCTTCCTCACAGGGTCAAACAAGATCACCTGCCCAAAAGCATTTTGTAAGGCGCGAACCACCCTGCATATCCCACACATTACTAACATCATAGTTGAACATCCAGAGCACGTCCACCCACTCTGGACACCTGAGGCCCTTGCAAAAAGCAGCATGGCCTTGAGGGGGATAAATGGCATTTCCAGGTTAGAAAAGAGATTTGAAGAGTCCAGCAGACATCTGCGGCTAGAGCAGCATGAAACACCAGAATGAAATCTCTCAGCAAAGCGCTTATATTTCCCCTTCTAACACCATCGCACACCCACAGGAAGTGGTCTCACTGCTCTTGGGGCTTAAGGACATATACAGAGGTAAGAAAATGGCCAGGAGAAAGGCAGCCCCTCTGCAACTGGTGGAGGTAAATACAGTGATGATGGTAGAAGCTGTTGGTGGTTGGTGGTGCTGCCCTGTTGCTATTTTCTGCTTGGCTAGAGAAGATTCCAGGTGCAGGGAAGCTGTAAGGTCTGCAATGTCATGGGATAGTAAAGTTTGGCAACCTCTTCCTCAGGAGTTCTATCACCCCCAGCTCAGCAAGCACAACTATTTTGGCCAGAAAACAAAGCTTTCCTTAGAGAATTTATTTTCAACAGTAGAACTGGGGGCTTCCCTGGTGGCACAGTAGTTAAGAATCCGCCTGCCAATGCAAGGGACATGGGTTTGATCCCTGGTCCGGGAAGATCCCACATGCCGCGAAGCAACGAAGCCTGTGTGCCACAGCTACTGAGCCTGCACTCTAGAACCCGCGAGCCACAACTACTGAGCTCACGTGCCACAGCTACTGAAGCCCTCGCACCTACAGTCCGTGCATCACAACGAAGAGTAGCTCCCGCTCGCCACAGGTAGAGAAAGCCCGCGTGCAGCAATGAAGACCCAAGGCAGCCCAAAATAAATAAACTAGGGGATTTCCTAGTTTCTGAGGCAAAGGGTAGAGTGGCAAGAGCCTGGGGATTTGGAAATCTGGGTTCTTTTAATATGCCTCCAAAAGTCTGTGACCTTGGGCAGGTCCCTTCACTTCCCTGGGCCTCAGTTTCCCCATCTGTATATGAGGGACTTGAACTGAATCATCTCTTTGGTTCTCTCCATACCAAAGATCCTATGTCCTGGAAACTCTGCCTTGGGCTCTGCTCGCGATGTCCTCACCCACATGCTGCCAGCCCTGTGTCTCTCTCTGACAGTCTCTAGGGCGTCTGCTGGGTTTCCCCATCCCAGTCATCAGCATCTGGAGGCCACAGATAGGCCTCCCTGAGACGTGAACACCCCAGCAGAGGAAAGTGCCACTGGCTTGACATCACACCAGGAAATCTTGATTCTCACACTGTCACACTGGGGTGGGAGTTTGGGTAAGAAACAGACCACATACATGATCCAGCAATCCCACTCCTGGGGGCATATATCTGGACAAAACTATAATAAAAAAGACACATGCACCCCTACACTCATAGCAGCACTGTTCACAATAGCCAAGACATGGAAACAATCTAAATGTCCACTGACAGATGAATGAATAAAGAAGATGTGGTACATATATACAATCGAATACTACTCAGCCATAAAAAAGAACAAAATAATCCCATCTGTAGCAACATGGATGAAACTAGAGATTATCATACTAAGTGAAATAAGTCAGAAAGAGAAAGACAAATACCATATGATATCACTTATATGTGGAATCTAAAATATAGCACAATTGAACCTATCTACAAAACAGAAACAGACTCACAGACACAGAGAAGAGACTTGTGGTTGCCAGGGCGGGTGGTTGTGGGGAAAGGGGAGGGATGGACTAGAAGTTTGGGGTTAGTACATGCAAGCTACTGTATAACAGTTAGAATGGATCAACAACAAGGTGCTACTGTATAGCACAAGGAACTATATCCAATCTGCTGGGATAAACCATAATGGAAAAGAACACAGAAAAGAATGTATATATGTGTATAACTGATGTACAGCAGAAATTAACACAAACATTGTAAATATTTTTAAGCATTCAACTCTACTTCAAAAAATTAATTAAATTAACTAATAAAGTTACTGACCATTATCTTTACTGAAAATTTTGTAATCTATTATTGCTCAAAATATTTTTAAAGGAATGGGTAGAGTACTGATGTTCACACAACTGACAATCTTCTCCTATAATAAAAGCTCATTAATTTAGGTTTCACTAAAAAAGAATAAGAGAAACAGAGCTCGTACATACTTGTGTATGTGTACACACACATGTGTATTCACTTGCATGTGTTAGGAGGAGGGGCCAGGAAATTGTGACTGTGCACCTATCATCCTGAGTGATAGGCACTTTCTCCTAGAAACAAGGGGAAATCACAGCAGCAATTTCAACCCAGGTAGCTGAAACACTGCATTTCCAACCGCTTTGCTTCCTGTAGTTGTGGTGGTGGTGGAAGGGGGTGAGGTTCCTATCATTTCAACTCTGAGTTATATTTTAGGGCTTCTGGGGTTTAGCTTGGAAGTATAACCAGCACTTTAGTGTGGTTTCTTTGGGAAGATGTTCTGAGTTCCAAGCAAACTGTCTACACACTCTCAGCACACAACCATGTGTGGGTCAGGACTACTGTGCTCCTCTCGACTCCACCAAGGCACCTAACTCAATCACGGGCACATAATCATCAATACTCCACTAATCCAATTAAAATATCAATATAATAAAGGGTCCTCTTTTCGTGACTTAATAAGTCTCCCTATGTCTAGGAACAGTAGGGTGACCAACTCTCCCTAGATTAGCCAGGACGGTCTCGGTTTTAAAATTAAGTCCCACATCCGGGGATCTCCTCACTCCAGGGAAAACCAAAATATGACTTAAAGAAGAGAGCGAGGGGCTTCCCTGGTGGTGCAGTGGTTGAGAGTCCACCTGCCGATGCAGGAGACACGGGTTCGTGCCCTGGTCTGGGAAGATCCCACATACCGCGGAGCGGCTGGGCCCGTGAGCCATGGCCGCTGAGCCTGCGTGTCCGGAGCCTGTGCTCCGCAACGGGAGAGGCCACAACAGTGAGAGGCCCACGTACAACAACAACAACAACAACAAAAAGAGCGAGTCTTCTGTAGGCAGGGGTTTTGCGCTCTATTCTCCTCTCCGGGAATATGGAGGCTGCTCACGCATTTCCAAGCCCCTGTCCAGGGATCCTCCTGAGGGGCGTGGCCTGGGCAGCCGTTCCCTGAGAAGGAGTTTAGAGTAACAAGCAGAGGCTTTAAGGTCTCTGCCCCAGGGACACTGCTCACCAGGGCAGGTGACTGGATTCCACTTTGTGGTGTTGTCCTCACCACTCGTGCTTGAGTCCATTGTGTGGTCAGGGCCAGACCAGCTCATACCCTAGGCCTTCCGTGAGCATCTGACTCATGCTTTTCTTGGAGCATTCACTGAGCAGCCCTTACCAGACGTGCCTTCCTGCCCTTTCGCTCCTCACATGCCTCCCCATGTGATGGGAGAAAATAAATAGGAGGCGTGGGAGGGGGCACTGGCATGTGATCAGAAGCTCTGGGTGAACTCTCCTCATCCTCTTCCCCAGGGTACGTGGGAGAGAAGGGCCTGTTTTATCCAGAGGATCTGGATGCGTCTGGTTAAGTTCACTCTGGAACATTAGAGAATGTCTAAACATGTGCCAGAAACACAAGTCAAGAGCACGGATTGCACAGTGTGAGTCTACTGGGGGCCCTGAACCCACTCAGGACGAATCAAGCATCCTGACATTGTTAGTTCAGTTTTTCAACCTCTGTATTGTTGACATTTGGGGGGCACTGTCCAGTACATTGTAAGATACTTAGCAGCTTTTCTGGTCTTAACCCACTAGATGCCAGTAGCACTCTCTCCAGTTGTGATAATAAAAAATATTCCAGACATTGCCAAATGTCCCCTGGGGAGATAATCACCCCTGGTTGAGAACCTCTGAGTTAGAGCAGTCCAGGAGTCCCTGTGTGTCCCATCTTCCTGGACCTTCATAGCTTAAGCAACATGCTTTTATGCACATTACATGAAAAGCTAATTCCCCAGGAAATCTGAAAACTATGAACTCTGAAGCAGATCTCACCAATGCTTGCTCTGAGCCAGCCAACCAGATGGTGAAATGTGACCCTTGCCATAGTAAATACGTGGCTGGCTTGCTGCCTGTTGTACCATGGCGACATGGTTTCCGAAGATGTCAATGCTGCCACTGCCACCATCAAGACCAAGCACAGCATCCAGTTTGTGGACTGATGCCCCACTGGCCTCAAAGTTAGCATTAATTACCAGCCTCCAGGATGTTCATAGTTTTTCCACAGAGAAAGCTCTCTATGGCCAAGTGAATAATCACATGTTCCATGGTCCAACATGTTGAGGAACTGCTGCCTGACATATAATAAATATTTCCCCTCATGGAGAGTCAAAATGCATTAGGATATTAGAGGCTATAAAAAGTCTGATAGTAAGGAAACCTGTTCAACTCTGTTTGACAAGACAGTAGATGCTTGGCCACAGTCCTTTAATAGCAATTTCCTTTAAAAGTTCTTTTCTTTTTTCCTTTGTGCTTTTCCTAAATGTTTGGGCAGCTTCATCATCTTGATTCTTGCTCAGATTTCATGGAAACTGGTGGCAGCCTACCTAAATTGCTGCAGAAGTTGCGAGGACATGGAAAAATTTTCTTCAATTCTTGAATTAAAAAGAGAATTTGGTCAATATTTCCAGGGATTGTAGATGGGGGCCACTATAACTGGCAAGGGTGAGTTGGCTATGGACACAGGTCCAGAGTGTTTGCTATGATTATACTCTAGGTGGTTGTCCCTTTAGAGTTTTGCTACCTGAACAGGTGTGAAAGAGTCTTTGAAGAGGTAAAGCAGCCCTGAGCAGACCCAGGGCACCAGGATCAGGCTTACTTAATTTCTATTCTGAGCAAGGGAAGCCATCACTTTAAATACTGTGTTCTCGTTGCTAAGGAAACCAGATAAGTGGGTTGCCAACACAGTCTTCAATCTTTCCATGAAGATTAAAGCACCTGGTTCCAGCTGGAGAGCAGATGGGAAAGTCATAGGTGTGAGCCATATTTCTCCTTACCTGGGGGAGGGTTAGGCCAGGTGATGGATGAAGTGAGACAGTTTCTGGTTCATGGGGAAGAAGATAAAATTTGTAGCTATTGGCTCTTAACAAATTGTAACTATTTGCTAAATCAATCAAGATAGGGATTTAATCCTGACTTCTAGTTCCATTTCTACCACTAATCTTCTTTGTCAATGTACTGAAGGCAGACTCAGTACAAAGTGTGGGAAGTCAGTTACAGAATAGAAAGTGGTTGCATTTTAGTTGGCCTGTTCCTTTTGTTTATTCTAATTAAATATCTCAAGCATGTAAAAAGTATATAAAGAATAATATACCACACTCTTATGTACTGATCATACAGCTTAAAAATGAAACGTTACAGATACACTGGAAGTTGCTTGTGCATTCTTGCCCCCTCCCCATTTAACCTCATAGAAATGTCTCACATATGTGTCACCTCCACGTATACAGGAATCATTAGGTACTAAACCTACCGTATGTTTTGAGTTATAAGCAACACAGGACCATTAAATACAGAGTAACTCTAGGAGCCCCCCTATTCTAGGGTAAGGCTTTTTCCCTTTGAGATTTAGGTTAGTTTTTCTTCCAATCCCAGACCATGAACAAAAGGGGAAGTAGGGGTTGTCAGGAAGTCAGAGAGTAGGAGTGGCTGCACAGAGCACGGCTGCACTGCAAATGCTGATTTCCTTGCTTTAGCCTTCTTTCATTCATTAATTCGAAAGATTTATTGAGTGCCTATTTTGTGCCAGGCATTGTACTAGGCACTGAGGGTAAGCAGAAACAAAACAGTCCTAAGTCATTGCCTGCACAGGGTTTAGCAGGGGAGGAGAGACAAGATGAATAAAATCTAGAGGAAGTTAGAGCTTGGTAAGTACAGATGGGTGGCGGAGGGGAAGAGCAGGTTTGGGCAATAAAATGACAAAGGAGTGTTCCATTTCAGATAGGGTAGCCCCTGACTCCCCTGAGGCCTCACTGTAAAGGTGCACTTGAGCAAAGACCCAAAGAAGGTGCGGGATGAATGGACTTTCCAGCAGAGGGAACAGAGAGTGCAAAGGCCTTGAGGCAGTGGTATGCTTGCCATGTTCCAGACCTAGCAAGGAGGCCAGTAGAGTGAGCGAGGGTGGGCGGAAAGGTGTGGCAGAAGAGGAGGTCAGAGGAGGTCTCTGTGTGAGTGCACAGGCATGTGGACCACTGTAGATAAGGAAGAAGTCGTCTTCTTCTCCGGGTGAGATGGAGCCATGGGAAGGCTTAGAACAGAGGAGTGACATGATCTCTTAGGTTTGTAATAGGATTGTTATGGCTGCTGTGTTGAGAATAGACCACAGGAGCACAAGAGTGAAAACAGTATGACCAGGGGAGAGATGGTTGCAAGAATCCATGTGAGAGATGGTGAAGCCAGGAAGGAGTGAAAAGTCATTGAATTCTGGTTATATTTTGGTATGAAACTAACAGAATTTCCTGATGGACTGGACGTGTGGGAAGAAGAGGGCTCAAGGATTTGGGCTAGTTGGTTCTGGACACCCTATCTGAGTGTAATGGAGGTGGTGGTGGTTGGAGAGGCTGAAAGGCTTCCACACCTACAGCTCTGCCTGGAGAGAGCACCCTCCAGGTGCTCTTGCGTCCCCGCTGCAGCCCTGGTACCACTCTTTATGCCCCCAGCCACCCACCCTGACACAATGCTGGTTCTTGCCACATGTAACCACAAAGGTGGAAAGTTCTCAAAGCATTTATGGTGAACGCCTCTCTTCACAGAATCATAGACCATTTGGGTTTGAAGGAACCTTAAAGATCACCTATGGAAGACTCTGTTGGTTGTTAAAAACAGACAAGCTCTCTACAATTAAGAAAAAACAGTAGTGATCAAAGGCCTAGGAACGGGCTAAAAAGGCAAAGCTGTCAGCATAGAAGGCAGATCCTTGTTCTGTTGCTCTCATGGTGAAACTGAGCAGAACCCTGAGGGGCTCCTGGGCACAAAAGCCTTTCTGTGTCCCCTGTTTCTCGTTTGTAGGGAACAGCCTCCAGCCTCCATGACCTTCCCTGAGTTCCACAAGACAGATTCGAACAGTTGCCAATCAGGGAAGGGAGGGGATGCAGAGACAAGGCAGGAGCAGGCAAGAAACAATAGTGCAGCCTTGGGGCAGGTCCTGGTTCTGCCTCAAGGGATACACAGAACAATCTCTTTGAGCTCTTTACAGAACTAAAACCCCCAACAAATGGAAGATGTCAGCATTCTTCACTCCAGAGAAGATGACAGTTTGATAACCTTGAGAAGCTTATCAGACCACCTGAGACCAGATTACAGGAGTGAAGACCCTGCACACACCCTGATCCTTATCAGCAAGCCTGCCCTTGAACCCTTGCTATAAAACTCCTCACCAGGGGCTTCCCTGGTGGCACAGTGGTTGAGAGTCCGCCTGCCGATGCAGGGGACACGGGTTCGTGCCCCGGCCTGGGAAGATCCCACATGCCGCGGAGCGGCTGGGCCCGTGAGCCATGGCCGCTGAGCCTGTGCGTCCGGAGCCTGTGCTCCGCAACAGGAGAGGCCACAACAGTGAGAGACCCGCGTACCGCAAAAAAAAAAAATTCACCAAATCCTCCTGGGTTGGGACACACAGTTTTTCAGGGCACGACTCCACTGTGTCCCCCTTTGCCTGCCAAAGCAACAACGTTGTGCTTTTCTACTTTACATAAAACTCCGTCTCTGGGATTTGATTTGGCACTGGTGCACAGAGGCCAAGTTTTCGGCATCAGGAGCCTCTCTACTGTCTTGTCACACCCACTCCATTCACTTCCTGTGGCCTTCAGTTCAAATTTTTGAGGAAACTAGGGTGATTGACTTAATTACCATGGCCCATTCTGGGTACCAAGCTGCTTTGAGGGGTACTGGCAGCCTTTGGCTATGGTGGCCTTGGAAAGTGCCCAGCCTGGTCCAACTCAGGACCACCCCTGACCAAGGAATGGACTTGCTGTTTCCCCAAGGAGGATAACTGACTCAACCGGCACATCCCTCGTTGATAAAGGTGAACCAGAGAATCAAGGGACTTGGCCGATGGTCCAGAGGGAGTAGAGAATGAGAAACATGAGCCCAGGCCTCCCAAAGCCCTGTACGGACAAAGCAGCAGGGCTTGTTTCCAATGATGCTCCTCCCAGGCAGCCACATGCCTTCTACCACTGGGTAGAACTTTATACTATTTCTAGTACATCCATGACAGATGTATCATCCCTAGAAATAAAGGGAAGAACTGGGGAAAAACTACACAAGTATCAAGTGCTGTTGGACATCATCATCAATTTAAGAGGCTGGCAAACTTTCTGTGAAGGACCAGATAGCAAATATTTTAGGCTTTGAGGGCCAGATGGTCTCTGTCACAACTATTCAACTCTGTCAATGTAGCACAAAAGCAGTCATGGACGATATGTAAATGAATGGGTGAGGCTATGTTCCAAGAAAACGTTATTTATAAAAACAGGCCGCTGGCGGGACTCCCCTGGTGGCGCAGTGGTTAAGACTCCACGCCCCCAATGCCGGGGGCCCAGGTTCGATCCCTGGTCAGGTAACTAGATCCCACATGCATGGCACAACTAAGAGTTCGCATGCCACAACTAAGGAGCCCGACTGTCGCAACTAAGACCCGGTACAAACAAAACAAACAAACAAACAAAAGGCTGCTGGCTGACTTGGCTCACAGGCTGCATGCAGTTTGCTGATCCCCTTAACTAAAAGGTTATGAAATAGTTTAAATGGTGCACCTTGAGTACTAAGGAACAAGTAAAAATTGACCAGTTGAATCCTTTTTCTTGGCCATCATTGTGTTTGAATATTTGTAAAGTAGGAACACAGATCTTTCTTACCTTCCTAATTACAAACATTAGAGCATTTATGAGAAATCACCATTTGCCTTACAAGACAGGTTTTAGGAAGGGGAAAGCAAGGAAAAAGTACAATGACAGGGATAATCACCTCTAATATTTCTCCTCTGATTGAGAAACCAATAATTTTCAAACTTTCTCTTATTCCTCCTTAACCAGAGCTAACACACAAAATTAACTGCTTAAATTTCAATCATTATCCTATTCTCAAGCAGAGGGTTTACAAAGCAATGAAAATGCTCCAACTCAGGTAAACAAAGAAGCAAAGATAATCTGGGGAATCTGTACACCTAAGTAGGTACCACTTTTACTCACATCACTCTTCCTCTAATAGATAAGGGTGCAACCAACACTGCCTTAAATCAGAATCCCACCATAGGAAGGCTGTGGTTATTACCTGTGCCCTCTAGTAATTCAAGGCTATGACCAAGCCTGATGCTTCTGAGAAGACAAAGCACTCATTCCTTCCACAGAAACCTGTACTACTCCAGGCCCCAAACCACAGCTAAGTCACAATTGCATTCTCTGGTTGCTCAGCTAGGAGCTCCAAACTTCATGCAATTCAGTATCTTATTTGCTCTAACCCTCTGTACCTTGAATACAGGCAGCCAGGTTATAGCCACACAGTTACCCAACGCATTTCTGCAAGAATAAATCTCTTTCCTTACCAGAGGGTTGCCAAATAATCACTCAAAGTGTCAGAGAGATGGGAGGAGCAGGGTGAGGGGAAATAAAAGAGATTGAGACAGGGTCCAAAATAGAAATATCTCCCCCTTTTCCAAACTCTGCATTGTGGGAGCTCCGGCGAAACATGCTTTGGCCCTGTGATCCACAAGGCTGCCATTATTACCTATAATGTAATATTACCTATAATGTAATATTATAATGTAATAAGCCAGGTGTCATATTTCATACGTGTCAGAAGAACCCATGTTAAGCTAAAATACTGAATTGCTAAGATAACTTAGACATTTCAAATAACTGAACTACTTAACGTGTGATCTAAATGTCTTTTGATGGTGTTCTCTTTCTAAAATGAAATACTTATGTGTATGGCTCCCAAGTTCTGAGCTTAGACTCAGAACTAAACACCTTTCATGGTCAGGCCCATAGTTCAGGATACTTCTCTTCCCTCTCTCCTCACTTAAAAAAAAAGTTATTAATATTACATGGTAGCCTTTGACTGTTTTCAGGGGCCATGCACACCCTCTTCTGGTCACTTCTAAGAAAACCTGATCACTGTTAGGGAAGGAACTCTGTCAGCAGTAGTACAAATTTTGGTCCAAGAAAGGGAACTATCCTGATAACAACTGAGAGGCATCCCTCCTTTCTCTTTGTGATCATCAAAACTTAATTTTTCATTATGAAAATTAGTGAACCTACTATTTTCTAACAGATGAGTTTTCAGATTTCCTCCACTTCATTGTGATACAGTGACAAGGTCTGAGACAACTCCAGGCAAAGGGTGATCAGGTGAGGCTCAGTAAATCCAGTCTCTGAGGCAATCAGTTCAGTCCCGGCAGATCTCACACTGCAGAAGACACATGAAGATGAGGGGAAGCCCTGCTTAGTTTGCACACATTGAGCATTTTGTGCTGACATAACATAGAAGACATAGTGAATAAAAGCATAGACTTGACCACAGGACTGAGTCTGAATCCCAGATCTGCTAATTTACCAGCTGTGGAGCTTGGGCAAGTTACTTAACATTTCCATGATTATTTCATCATCTAAAAAGTGAGAAATTATAATAGTATTTCCTCATAGGGCTGCTGTGAGGATTAAGTAAGTTAATATTGGGAAACGGCTTAGAACAATGTCTGGCACAGAGTAACTAGCATAAAAAGGAGAAGGAATTGGTAGGAGCCTTTTCCTAACACTAAGATGGTCTCTGGTGAGATGGTTAGACCCATGCCACAGATCACACCAACCACAGAGATTTTTACTAATTACTCCTTCCTGCAGATTATACCTTCTTTGGGCAAACCCATGAGAGCACTAAGGGATACCACAAGCTGGACTCTTCTTTTCTCTATCCTACATGTTGGGCAAGTCAGGAATTCCTCAAGCACCTATTCTGAAATGATAGACTACATTTCAATAATCATTTTATTAGTTACAGAAGAATTTCCACTAGTATTTACATAGTGCAAAAAAGCTGTTATTACCCCTATAATGTGATATAGCAATCATCCTTCATACAGCAAAAGACCTATCAAGATGAAAATCCCTTCATGTTATAATTCACACTAACTTTGCTAGTTTTTAATTAGAGCATTACGATTAAGACAGTAAATTATAAATTCATGTGGTATACTTAGAAATTAAATTACAAAATAATACAAATCCTCTTAAGGTGTGATGTGCCAACAAAGTTTAAATTTTTATCATTAATTAGAATTCAGATTTCAGATTAGGCAAACAGTCTGGCTGATTCTGTGATGTGTGTAAAGGTTGGAAGGAACAAGGGAGGAAGAAGATATATTATTTCACAAAAAAAATTTAAGTCAAAAAAAGATAAAGTGTTTAAATGGATAAGTTAATGTTCTACTTTGTTGACACAACGTACATAAAATACTTAAATGACAGGTCTTTTTCTTTTTAAGCAAACAGCAGCTTTACAAACAGTAATACTTCTTTATATATATATATTAAAGTAACAATGTGTTAGGATTGAACAGTTTTGTGCTAAAGAGTTGAAAAATGAATGTGGAGCTCACTACTCATTTGCACACTGTAATTCCCATCCCACCCACCTCCCCCAGCTTATTAAGAAATCAGACAATTACATTATTTGGATATTAATTTCTCAATATTTGAACTATGTGAATTCCTTTTGACTAATTCTTTTCCAAATACTGGAAGCATATAAAATACCATCTCTGCAAAAATGACATCCATTCAGAGCCTTTAAAAACTTTTCAATGTATAACACATTTTTTCCAACGTTTAGTCAAAAGAAATATATTACAACATTTACAAACATATTTAAACCAAAAGTTAAGCTAATATGAACATTGTCTTTTGAGAAGTAATCTTCACAGCAAACAAACCTACTGAAGCAGAAATCTAGTTTTGGGAGTGCAATTCATATTTTAATTAATATATTTATGTATTGAAATAGAAATCTAATATTAATTATTGCCACTAAAACCACCTCTACACATGAAGAAAAAAAATCACTATGGTTTTTATTTCTTGTGATGATGAACCTTTATTCTTAGCATTAGATCTCTCTAAATCTCCAAAGAGCTACTCACCCCAGATCCAAAAAACACTTTCCTAATTTTCACACCTCTGCCTGCACATAATATACACAAATTCCAGAATTTATCAAAAGGAAACGAATTATAAAGACATTACCAATACTTATTTAAGCATACGTTCTACACAGTAGCATTTCCTTTAATAAATTTTGGGTTGTCCTCTAGAGGTGACCTGTCTCATATAAAAAAGGCCATGGTCCCTTGGGTTTGCTGACAGAAGATACTGCACGTGCAAGAGCGTTTATCAAACACATAACTGAACACTTCTGAAGTCTATAGCAAAATTCAAAGTTACTGGTGTTCTGAAGATTTCTTCAACTTCCCTTTTGATACAAATGTCAAAAAATCGAAAATGACAATTCTCATTCAGTAGAGATATAAAATATAAGAAACCTTTGAAAAGCCACTCATTACCTTAAGATCAAGAGTTATTTGAATCACTGACACCAGGCAAAGGAAATTTACACCATTAAAAAGTATGCAAAATTTTTCAATATACTTTTAAGATTGTCAGTAGTTCAAAACCTCTATCATTTCTTTAAACCAACTAACACTTCCAAAGGTACAGAGACAGTAGGATCTGCCACATATAAATCCATGATTACTATTTCAGAGGCTTCATTCCTTACATGCTACATACCTTTAAGTACTGGATACTTTGTGCCTAAGAAGTCTATACTGAAGAACAGTTTAGGCAGGACAGTACAATAACGTCCCCTTTTAGCACGCTAATAAAGTTGATAGACTTGACATTTCCCACACAGCAATGCTCCTAAACTTTCACAATTCACAAATAACTAAGTCATCAACCAAGAATCTGGTCTCTCCAGTAATTAATGTTGGGATTATCAATAAATACATCAATACTAGAACAGTAGTCCCAATGCATTCAGTAAAGAATCTGCCCAA
Organism: Grampus griseus; assembly: GCF_964374135.1. NCBI lineage: Eukaryota > Metazoa > Chordata > Mammalia > Artiodactyla > Delphinidae > Grampus > Grampus griseus. The sequence goes on from NC_139018.1 coordinate 92,051,130, forward strand.
TTCTTCCCTCTCACCTCTGTGAGGCAAAGCTCTGCCCCATAAAACCTGGGCAGGGAAAATACCCCTCCCTCTTCAGTTCTGTGCCTGCTTATCGGAGTTGGAAGTGTAAAGCTGGCATGCGTGTGTGTGTGTGTGTGTGTGTGTGTGTGTGTGTGTGTGTGTGTACACGCAGACACGTGTGTTGGTTAACTGGAGGTGGTGGGTGGTTGAAGGGAAGACAGAAAAATAGGTAATTTGTAATTCTCCCACCGTTATACACTTGCAGAGGTCACTACCAGGTGGTGACTGACTAGCAAAACATTTAGCTGAGTAACTTTAACTTCACCCAAGGAGGTATAAACATTCCAGGAGAAGGGTAGAGATAACTAACAGTGATCAAGAATTAATACCTGTGCCTATCTCCACACTCTAAAATCATCTAATAGTTTCAGCACAATTAGAACTTTCTCTTTTCTTCAAAACTTCCTCTTCCAAATCTTGATTATCAGGATACATGTTACAATTGCATAAAGTTCCTTTCCCTGGCTCCCGTCAGTAACTGTGGTCAGTGTTACCTGGCAGGTGCTCAAGGTTAGGGACAAAATATTCTTCTTAAAAGGTGCAACGGTTTTTCACTCAGGACAAAGTATGAATACTCAATCTGATCCATATTTTAAGTCCAGAGAATCCCAAATCAGAAGCATGCAAGAGAACACACCAGTATAAGACTCTGCTTCTGGATAGTTTACAATTAAGTGCTGCAGTCATACAACCGGTTACAATTATTCACCTGTCAAAATTTGCCTAATTTTATGCAAATACGACTATGTACAAGAGCATTCCTGAGGTAAGTAAGAAGCAAATGTGAAACAGAACCCAGAATGTCCTATCATGGGTGACTTCTCACTATCAAAGACAAACATACCTAACTTTCCACAAATAAGGCCAGCTCTAATCTACCATGGTGGCTCCTTTGCTAGCCTAAGTATTGGAGGCTCTGTCTTAGCCCGTCCCAACTTTAATCAATGACCATGATCAGTGACTTCTGAAATAAGCATTTGTGGACTAAATAAAAGGTGCATCCATTTTTAATACAAAACACTTTGCGAACTTAGTTACCCTCAGCCATTTTTTTAGTTTTCTAACTCTACCTCCAGTTCTTTTCTAAAGAAGCCCAAACAACTTTTTGGTCAGACAAATTAGAGTATAGGATGTATAGTCTTGAAGCAAACACTGGTAACTGCTCCTTTTCTTAGAAGCTTAGCCTTTAACCTTCAAAATGACTAAACAGGCATTTTAAATTTACTTTCTTTAAAATCTGGTCTTCTTTTTAAATCGTGATTTTCCATAACAAAATAAGCTGAAACAATTCTGAATTTTCCATACAGTTCTTAGAAAGACACTTAGATGCTAATTAAAAGCTAAGCTATGGATCATAACAAGTGAAAGACAGCTACAAAAATATCTGTCAGGAATTAAGTACATATATTAAATACTGGACAGTGCAAAATGTTGAGATGAAGCATGAAAGATAATGGCTGCAACCCTTACATAGTTGGAGATAGATAGCTGACATTTCCTGAGTTATAGATTTGGGGGCGTATAATTAGAATCAGAGTGCTCCTTGCTCAGCGAGCTGCAGTTGCTGGGCTTCTGCTGTTCCTGACTTGCTTGATGGTCAGTAGTCCAGGCCTCGCTATCCACCCCTGGCTCTAGCACCTCAGCAGCCTCTGCTTCCTCTTCCCCACTTTGCTCTGCATTGTCTTCCTCAGAACCATTAAGGGTTTTTCCAAGCTGAAGAGTTTCCATCGTTCTCTGAGTCTCAGAGACCCAAGACTCAATTCTACTATTGAGCTGCACTTCTACAGATATGGGTTCATGAGTATAATCTTCCTCCTCCTCCTCGTCTTCATCATCCTCTTCTTCCAGCATGCCAGGTACAAGAGTGCTGGTGGTGCTGGTGATGGAGGAATTCAAAAGATCCCGGCCACTGCCATCCAAAGAGCCGGTCTCTGTACTCTGCTGTGAGGCCCATTCCAGGTCATCTGGCTTCACGTCCTCTTTATCACTCACTGTTGGTTTTCCAGGGTTTGTAGCTGAGGTAGTACTGCCTGCAGCCACTGAAGATGGCTGCTTACCAACAGGGGCTGTGTCAAATGCAAGTTTACTGGGTTTTTCAGATGTGCTGTGCTTACAAGAAACTTCTCTCTCATTTTCTGATGTCTCCAATGCATCCGAAGTTTCCACCATGTTTCTCCAATTTGTTTCTGCAAATATCAAACAGATTTTTTAAAAACCAGAACACTGTTTCAGAATCGTGCAACTCTTACAAGAGAGAAGAACAAACTACAGAAATCTGTTGGCTCACCAACTGACTGGAATGTTATAAATGGAAAACAGTTCTCAAAAAACCCCAGCACATTTAACATAAAGAAACAAAGAGGCCAAAATAAGTACATTAATGCTTCAGAATGTAAAAGACCTAATACTAACAGGAGCTCACTCACTCTAATATATAAAATCCAGGTATTCATAAAAACCAATGAATTGCCTAACTTTTTTTGGCCCTGAAGTGTCCTGGGCTCAAGGATCCACAAGTCACAGATGGCAGAGCCAAGATGTCCATCAGAAAAAAAAAGAGAAAGAAATAGTTCTGATTTAACAGGCTTATATTGTGCTCCTTTAGCAAGTCAGAGCTGTCTTCTGGCCTGTAATGGAACTTGTGTTTCCATTTATAAGCAAAGATGCCATGCATGTACTTTAATATTTGTGAAAATGTGTTTTATAACATATGTATGTTGCCTGGCTTACCAAGTGACTTTGAAGCCAAAAAATAATGAAGTGTTATTATATAATACAGTGGTGATAATCTAAATTATTTTTAACAACAGGTAGTCAGTTTATAGCAAAAAATGTACTAGGAATCAGGAGATGAAGAACAACTCTCCCACCTGTTTTTTTGTACGTTTTATTTTATTTTCCATTTAATTTTTTTATCACTGAGGTATAATTGACATAAAACATTATATTATTATAGTTTCAGGTGTACAACATAATGATTCAGTATTTGCATATACTGAGAAATGATCACTACAAGAAGTCTAGTTAACATCCATCCCCATTAATAATTACAAATTTTTTTTAAGATCTACCCTCTTAGCAACTTTCAAATACACAATAATATTAATTGTAGTCACCATGCTGTACATTAGATCTCCAAGCCATATTTATTTTATAACTGGAAGGTGGTAACTTTTTACCCCCTTCACCCATTTTGCCCACCCCCAGCACCCCCTGCCTCTGGCAACCACCAATCTGTTCTCTGTCTCTATGAGCTTCGGGGATTTTCTTGGGGTTTTTTTTGTTTATTTTTTGTTTTAAGATTCCACATATAAATGAGATGATACCGTGTTTTCCTTTGTCTGACTTATTTCACTTAGCATAATGCCCTCGAGGCTCATCCTTATTATCACAAATGGCAAGATTTCATTCTTTTTAATAGCTGAATAATATTCCACGGTGTGTGTGTGTGTGTGTGTGTATATATATATATACACACACACACACACCACATCTTCTTTATCCACTGATCTTCTTTACCGATTTATCCATCAATGGACATTAAGTTGTTTCCGTATCTTGGTTATTGTAAATAATGCTGCAATAAACATGGGGGGTGAATACCTCTTTTTTGAGCTAGTGTTTTTATTTTCTTCAGATAAATACACAGAAGTGGAATTGCTCGATCATACGGTAGTTCTCATCTTAATATTTTGAGGAACCTCCATATTGTTTTCCTTAGTGGCTGCACCAACTTACATTCCCATGAGCAGTGCACAAGGGTTCCCTTTGCTCCACATCCTTGCAAATATGTTATTTTTTGTCTTTTTGATAACAGCCAACTAACAGGTTGTGAGCTGATATTTCACTGTGGATTTGATTGGCATTTCTCTGATGACTGGTGATGTTGAGCATCTTTTCATGTACCTGTTGGTCATCTGTGTGTCTTTCTTTGGAAAAATGTCTATTCAGATCCTCTGCCCAATTTTAAATCGGATTTTTTTTTTTTTTGCTATTGAGTTGTATGCGTTATTTATATATTTTGGTTATTAATCCCTCATCAGATACATGATTTGCAAATATATCTTCTCCCATTCAGTAGGCTGCCTTTTCATTTTGTTGATGGTTTCCTTTGCTGTACAGCTGTCTGATTTGGTGTAGTCCCACTTATTTTTGCCTTTTCTTAAAAAATAAAAATCCCCTTCTATTTGCATTGTAGCTGCTATTTGCATTTTACAGGCATAATGATCAAGCTGTAGTGATAAAGCAGGCCTATTCATACAAAAATACTTAATGTGATTGCCCCCCATCAATTATACATTGCTACAGACCATATTTTGGCCACCTGAAGTCAGGGCGCATGGTTTGGGGGGAAAACCTTCCTTTCCTGCAGCTACTTCTAATGTAGAACAGGTCTTTCCACTTGCATTCCTACCACATGACAAAAAAATCTAGTCCTCCTCCTTTATTCTTTCTCAGTTAATAACATCCTTTTGAGTCTCAAAGCAGAAGAAACCTTATAGTAATCCTTAATCCTATCTTTCTCCCTTACTATATATATCCCTTCATTCCACTGAACTCATAACTATACCCTGTCACTTCTAGCCCCAAAACTATTAAATTTGGTCACTACTGCCTTAGCTCAAGCCTCCTTTATCTTGCTGTACATCTACTATACCTTTCTAATTGGTTTTGTGAATTGACCACATCACTGTCTAACTGGCTTTTTATTACCCTAGTAATCCAAACTCCTTAGTTTAGTAACCAAGCCCTTCATAATCTATCCTTCTGGTCCCATTCATTTTAACCCCCAGCCATGCATTCCATGCTCAAGGTCACTTTGAATTCTCACTGCTCACAGAAGTCATCCCCTTTCTGTTTACAATTCTTTGCTTTGCATAAGCTGTTCTTTCTGTATGAGATGTGTTTTCCTCATTTATCCTTCACACTCCTACTCATTCTTGACAACTTTTAATGCCAGTTCCTTTGTGAAGCCTTTCCTGATTTTCCTAAGACCGTCACTGACCTGAACTCCCACAGCACTTTCTGTATATTTGGTTCAAAAGCATTTGTTTTTTGTTTTCTGTTCTACTCCCTCCTCCCTCCTCATTCCCACTCATCTCTGTGTTCCTGTGGCTGGCATACAGTATGTGCTGGGAAAATAAGCCTTTACAGTAAATGGAAATTTTCACCCATATATATAATTATGCAGAAAATAACTTTCAAAAGCCATACAATTTACAAAATTTAGGTACACATATTTCCTTCCGACAGTTTTTTTCCTCTTTCAAAAGTACTATAAGAATTCATGTGGGGTCTTAGAAAAAGTCCCACCTCTCCCTTAACAGGGAGTCAAAGGAACAGGAAAAAGAAAGGTGGTCAGAAGACTGAGCAGGGCTGATCTCTCTCCAGGTTCTGTCTTGGGCATTCAGCTACTAGGTAGGTGAGCTGAAAGCCAGACAGGTCCTTTGGAAAGGAAAGGGAGATATGACCTTGGAAGCAGAGACAAGGGACTCTGTGATTAGCCATCAAGAGACCTGTCACAATGATCAAAGAGCCACTGAGGTCACATATCCACGGGGAGGGTCCAGGGTTCCACCTTAAAGTAATAGGTGAAGCTTGATCAACAACTAACGAGCACACAAACACATAACTGTGATGGGGAGAAACAAAGCGAGTATGAAAATGCCGTCTTTGGTTGGAGGAGCGGGCAGGGGATGGGAGGGGGTTGGGCTGAATACAGGAGTCTAAAGCCAGAATAGCACATCGAGAAGCCCACTTCTGAAGAAGGGATTAGGAAGCAATGTAAAGGCAGGGTCAAAGATCTCAACAAACCTGGAAATGTTACTGATCCAAACCTACCCTGATCCTGAATTCTTTACTTTAGCAGAATTTAGTCAATAAAGCTGCTTATTAACCCCTCTATGCTTTCCTGTTTTGTTAGTTGGTTCTTTGTGAAACTACCTTTTCAACTTTGACACTAGTTGGTTTGTCAGAGGATGAGGTGTGTGTATTTCTCCCATCAGTCAGTACACAGAGGGAAGCTGTCCATCTTTAGATAGTTGTATATAGTAGAGGAACACAGAGATGAGTTCAAGACCCTACAGAAGAAGGTATGGTGGCAGAGAATGAGCCGGAAACTCAAGATAGATAGAGGTAGTCCTCCCCTCACAAGGGGTTACTGAAAACCTACTGTATGGTCCTACTGGAAATTCATTCAACACACAAGGAATTCACATCACACTGGCTAAGAATTCTAGAGTCAAACTTAGCAGTTCTGTGACACTGGCAAGTGATTTACCTCACTTCATTTTAGTTCTCTCATCTGTAAAATGCAGTACAGTATTTCTTATCTCCTAGGACTGCTCAGAGGATTAAATGTCTTAATAAAAGTGCCTAGTAAGAATTCAGTAAGTGAGCTATTATTATTATATGTCAAGTGCCCATTAGGTGTCAGGTTTCTATCTCAAAGAACGTACTGCTTAGTTGGGATTTATGTTTGAAACTATCTGTTTCACGTAAGTATGACAAAATTGAGACTCAGCTCCAATGGAAGGAAAACATAAGCAAAGAAAACAATTACGGTGTACACAAAGAACAGTAAGACTGAACTATCATAGGAACCTTTCTATTCTACCAATGTTTAGCATCCCTTTCCCAGCTTTGTTTTCTCTTTAGACTGTGGAAATCACAAGAAAACATTTTAGAAATCTTGCACCAGAATGGCATAGGAGACACTATTTGTTGTCTACCCAAGAGTCATTCCCCATTTTCTTCCTGGCTAACAGAACCCCCAAACCTGAGATGGACTTGAACACAGTTCCATGGGAGGAATTAAAATAGTTCTTAGACTATCATGACTATCCCATTCCCCTTTGCCAGATAATCTCTTGCCCACATCTCCCTTGCAGCTAAAAGCAGTCACATGGTCGGCTCTGGCCAAATGTAACAAAAGGCAAAGTCTTCTGAAAATTGTTTCCTTCACTGATAAAAAGAGCATACTGCTTGAACCTCCTGCCTGAACTGTTGTGATGCCCAGGGCCACTGCAGCCATTTATGAACATGAGATGATAAGCACAAGAATAAGAAGTCACAGACTGAAAATGGAAGAATAGAAAAAAGGAAAGAACCAGGGACATTGACAACATTGTGAAATAATTAAATATCCTAATTTCTCAGGCCACATTAGTGGGTTGTTTTTTGTTTGTTTGTTTCTGCGGTACGCGGGCCTCTCACTGTTGTGGCCTTTCCCGTAGCGGGGCAGAGGCTCCGGACGCGCAGGCTCAGCAGCCATGGCTCATGGGCCCAGCCGCTCCGCAGCATGTGGGATCTTCCCGGACCGGGGCACGAACCCACATCCCCTGCATCGGCAGGCGGACTCTCAACCACTGTGCCACCAGGGAAGCCCCATTAGTGGGTTTTATGTCTGTTGCTGAATACATCTGATACTGACAGAGTAACTTTGTGCTTTACTCTCAAAGCAAATTATTTATGATTATTTCCACTTATTTTGTTGGCGTCCTCATAAATCAGATCATAGGCCAGAAACTTTAAGGTTCTGTCTAAATCCCTTCTTAGAATTCAGCCATTAGCTCACAAAACTTTCGCTCTGAATGAAACATTATACATGATCTAGACAAACCCTTCTCACTTTACTGAAGACAAATCTGAGGCTCAGAAATTAATCAATTATGCCTAAATACCCTAGGCAGACTGTGGAAAAGCCAAGGCTTCAATCTTTGAACACTTTAAATCTGGTGTTTTGAAAACATCTTCTAAGTCTTTGAGAGGTTCTTTTTATAACTTTTCTTTTTATGTGCCCAAATGAAGATCACAGTCATTTCCCCAAATCCACAGCTTTAGGAATTTATCTTGCAGTTTACCTTTGAGATCTGGCATATCACTAATCACTATATAGAGGAATGATTTTATTTACAAAGTTGGCCCTTTATCTTCTTTACTTTCAACTAGTATCACTTTAACCAAAGAAACATCTCTGCCTCTAAGCCAGAATCACCTTTGCCTGACCAACAGTTTCTGAAAGGTGCACAATAACTTGTTAGTTGCCTCTGGTCTGCAGCTTTGTCAAAAGCATTCCAAACATTTAACTACAATCACAGACAAGGAGAGCAGGAAAGAGAAGTGTGGGAAGAAAGGAAGAAAACGATGACTCAGTTTTTTACATGTTACATTTTAGGTGGCAACAAGCTATTTGATAAACTTTCAGATACGACTAAAAAGAGAAAAGAAAAACAAGAAGCCAAGGTGAAGGAGGTGGCTGCACTATTTTTAAAAAAGAACAGGGGAAATGAAACAGAAACTAGATCAAGAAAGTAATCTAGTATTCTAGTACTAGTGTTCAAAGTATTATAGAAACATTGCAAGGAAACTACTAAAATGCAGAGTACAGTAACTGTTGTTACTTTAAACCTTATACATAAATACTGTTTTTAGTCTATAAGTCCTTTTCACTACCATCAGATTTAACTCAAGACAAATGTCACAAGTCTACGTTTGTTAAGTTTAGATTGAATATTCAGGTCTTTTGTTTACACAGTAAATACAAAATTTTAATAATCAAGTATAAAGTATTAGAATAAAACTTCCTAGAATTTATTTATTTACTTAGTGATAGGTCAGAAGAATGGTACATTTCGCTTTTTAAATCCCTTTGGGATTTTCTTTTTAAGATTTTGGAAATGTGACTAATTTCAGGGTCTCACAGAAACTCTCAGCCCCAAATATTCTCCTAACTTTCAATGGACATGTGTAATACAATTTTTAAACCAAAAATGTGAGCAAAATTTGAATAATCAAGAAGATAAAAACAAAAGGTAGCATGGAGAGTCATTTTTAAAATGACATTAATCATTAAATTATTTCAAAATTTCAGTCATTTAAAATGGTATGTAATAACTTACCATATTCCTTTTCATTGACTTCAGAGATGGGTTCAGAAATAACACTGCAGAAAGAAATGGCGCTTGCTGCAGAGGGATTCCGAGAATGCCCCATGTGGTGTGGCACCTTTTTCACGTTCTTCAAGGCTTCCTCGGCTTGCTCCTGTTCCATTGCTGCAACCATATCTTTATATGCTTTCCTGGCTTCTTCAGTGAGTTCTACTAACTTATTAAACAGGCTCTAAAAAGAAAGAGATTTTGCCCAGTCCGTTTTTTGGTATACTCTTTATTACTACCATTAGCAATAAATACCTCTACTGTTTCAGGACTGGATACACTTTCTATCAGCACAAAATCCAAATGGTATGCAAACCACAGAACCTTACAAAATACTCTGTAACTTACATATATTGTTTAGTTAATTCTCACAAGTCTGAGGCAACTTCTTGATTCAGTACTAGCCACTAAATATGCTATATTAAAGTTCTTACAGAGTTTATCAATTCAACAACTGCACCCTTTAGCATGTGGCACTACAGTGGGTAGCAAGACTACTGGAACCACCCCTCTGCTCTCAAGGAACCTTCCATATGGCTGAAAGGAGAGGACAGGAGACGATGATTCAGGGGACAATACCTTAAATGCCTTGACATGTACAAAGTGGTTTAGCTTTGGGAGGAAACATCTAACTGCTGGGCATCAGTGAAGAATTCATAAAGGAATATGACACCTGATGTAGGCCTTGAAAATCTGGTATAGTTTTGAGGAGTGGAGACAGTACATTCTTAGCCAAGCATGCAAAACCATAAACCAAGGTACAGACTTAATAAAGTTCAAGGCTTGTTTGGGGAGCAGTGAAGAATCTTATATGGGTTCGAATATAAGGGAATGAGTGTATGTATGCAGGGTGATATCAAAGGATGCAGAAGCAGATGGCAGTCTCCACAGGAATGAAAAGTTCCCTATCATGTTTGCTTGCTGAAAGAACTCTTTACAATAAGACCAAAAAGAAGTGATGGTATGGCTAGCTGCGGCCTTGAAAATGATGAAAGCCTAATTATAAAAATAGAATAAAGAACCTGGAAATAGAATGTGGAGTTAACCAGAAGTTCTTCCATCAGCAAAAGAGAATGAACATGAATGGAATTAATAACCCCAATGAAACTGTAAATGACAGAGCACATTTGTGTTAATAAATGGCAAAAGTCGTTAGACATTAAAGCTGTACTTCAATAACTATGACATCTAGCGATGTCTAAAGAAAACTGAAGTTTTCACAGTCACCAGAAAGACAACCAAAGAATGACTTTTAGTGATTCTTACATCAAATGACTTTCAGTGATTCTTACATCACAATTCAACACAATTCAACAACATTCTACTCCTGTTTAATGTCTTGATTTAGTATCAGAATGCAACATACCCACACATTAAGTAAAAAATTTTAGATGGTAAATATGACCTGGCCACCTGGAAGAGTATGTTTAATTATATATATAAAATTACGTTTTCAGACAATGGAGAAAAAGTACAGCATTTTTTTTTTCTTAACAGGGCACTGTCATTTAAATATAAACCATAACAACACGAACGCATGGCAAACGTGTCATATTACTATGGAATAATGTATCTCTAAAAACTAAACTTAAGCAGGAAAAGCATAAGTAATGTGCTTTACCCGGCTGCAGTTTAAAGTACAATACAGGTACAATAAACACTGCCGCTAACTGTATTGATTTTTGAAAAGGGGTGGGTGCTAGTAGTATCAAAAATATATTCAGGATTTACTTATTTTTACTTATTTTTAAAAAGGAGGATGGATTCTGATAAAAAAAGCCCCCATGAGTTACATGTAAGAGACTTCATAAATATTTGTTTGCAATAAACCATGCACTTAAGTGCAGCCAACGAAAAGAAAATAGGCTTATGGATATGCAATTCTGAGATTAACATTGGTTTTACAATATAAATAAAACACAGAAACTGTTGGGAATAAAACAATACACAAGAAGAAGAGAAAATAAAATTGAAGAGAAAAGCTATTAGGGAATAAAAGCTTTGAATATCAGGGTAAGGACCGAAAGCTTAATGCAAAGGTTAGCATTATTACATGGTAAATATAGGGTAGGTGCACTACATTACTATGAGTAGACACTCTGGACAATATAGCAGTACTTTCTTTACCTCCGTTTTATGAATGTGTTTTGGTTTAAACAATAACTTACTACCTCAAAATGGAGAAGGCAAGAAAAGCAATGTACAAACAAAACTGCCAAACATTTTATAATATAATATCATACATATAACCTAATATACATAGTTCAGTAAGAAGTCAATACAATTAAAAACAAACACATCCCCTTTTCCTGACCCTGATCCCATTGCTATTCCATAAACTCTAATAGTGAACAAAAGAGTACATTGTTATTATGTGTCTTTATCACAGAGCTACTTAGCACCTAAATTCTCACATGAAGTTTAACGTAACAGGCAGTTATACATCAACCATATAATTAATTAAAGAAACATTTATTACCTGCTCATCCTCGAGTAACGTAAAAGGTTTTCAGGGATATAAAGACAAGGGAAATCAAAGAGGAAATCAAAAGATACCTAGAAACAAATGACAATGAAAACACTACGACCCAAAACCTATGGGATGCAGCAAAAGCAGTTCTAAGAGAGAAGTTTATAGAAATACAATTCTACCTCAAGAAACAAGAAACATCTCAAATAAACAACCTAACCTTACATCTAAAGCAATTAGAGAAAGAAGAACAATAAAACCCCCAAAGACACCAAAAGGAAAGAAATCATAAAGATCAGATCAGAAATAAATGGAAAAAAAAAGAAGGAAACAATAGCAAAGATCAATAAAACTAAAAGCTGGTTCTTTGAGAAGATAAAGAAAATTAATAAACCATTAGCCAGATTCATCAAAAAAAAAGGGAGAAGACTCAAATCAATGGAATTAGAACTGAAAAGAGAAGAGAAGTAACAACTGACACTGCAGAAATACAAAGGATCTTGAGAGATTACTACAAGCAACTCTATGCCAATAAAATGGACAATCTGGAAGAAATGGACAAATTCTTAGAAAAGCACAACCTTCTGAGACTGACCAGGAAGAAATAGAAAATATAAACAGACCAATCACAAGCACTGAAATTGAAACTGTGATTAAAAATCTTCCAACAAACAAAAGCCCAGGACCAGATGGCTTCACAGGCGAATTCTATCAAACATTTAGAGAAAAGCGAACACCTATCCTTCACAAACTCTTCTAAAGTATAGCAGAGGAACACTCCCAAACTCATTCTACAAGGCCACCATCACCCTGATACCAAAACAGACAAAGATGTCACAAAGAAAGAAAACTACAGGCCAATATCACTGATGAACACAGATGCAAAAATCCTCAATAAAATTCTAGCAAACAGAATCCAACAGCACATTAAAAGGATCATACACCACGATCATGTGGGGTTTATCCCAGGAATGCAAGGATTCTTCAATATATGCAAATCAATCAATGTGATAAACAATATTAACAAATTGAAGGAGAAAAACCATATGATCATCTCAATAGATGCAGAAAAAGCTTTTGACAAAAATCAATATCCATCTGTGATTAAAAAAACCCTCCAGAAAGTAAGCATAAAGGGAACTTACCTCAACATAATAAAGGCCATATATGACAAACCCACAGCCAACATCACTCTCAATGGTGAAAAACTGAAACCATTTCCACTAAGACCAGGAACAAGACAAGGTTGTCCACTCTCTCCACTATTATTCAACATACTGTTGGAAGTTTTAGCCATAACAATCAGAGAAGAAAAAGAAAGAAAAGGTATCCAAATTGGAAAAGAAGAAATAAAACTGTCACTGTTTGCAGATGACATGATACTGTACATAGAGAACCCTGAAGATGCTACCAGAAAACTAATAGAGCTAATCAATGAATTTGGTAAAGCAGCAGGATACAAAATTAATACACAGAAATCTCTTGCATTCCTATACACTAATGATGAAAAATCTGAAAGAGAAATTAAGGAAACACTCCTATTTACCATTGCGACAAGAAGAATAAAACACCTAGGAATAAACCTACCTAAGCAGACAAAAGACCTATATGCAGAAAACTATAAGACACTGATGAAAGAAATTACAGATGACACAAACAGATGGAGAGATATACCATGTTCTTGGATTGGAAGAATCAACATTCTGAAAATGACTATACTACCCAAAGCAATCTACAGATTCAATGCAATCCCTATCAAACTTCCAATGACATTTTTCACAGAACTAGAACATAAAATTTCACAATTTGTATGGAAACACAAAAGACCCCGAAGAGCCAAAGCAATCTTGAGAAAGAAAAACGGAGCTGGAGGAATCAGGCTCCCTGACTTCAGACTATACTACAAAGCTACAGTAATCAAGACAGTATGGTACTGGCAGAAAAACAGAAAGATGGATCAATGGAACAGGATAGAAAGCCCAGACATAAACCCACGCACATATGGTCACCTTATTTTTGATAAGGGAGGCAAGAATATACAATGGAGAAAAGACAGCCTCTTCAATAAGTGGTGCTGGGAAAACTGGACAGCTAGCTACATGTAAAAGAAAGAAATTAGAACACTCCCTAACACCATACACAAAAATAAACTCAAAATAGATTAAAGAGCTAAATGTAAGGCCAGACACTATAAAACTCTTAGAGGAAAACACAGGCAGAACACTCTATGACATACATCACAGCAAGATCCTTTTTGACCCACCTCCTAGAGAAATGGAAATAAAAATAAACAAATGGGACCTAATGAAACTTAAAAGCTTTTCCACAGCAAAGGAAACCATATAAACAAGAAGAAAAGACAACCCTCAGAATGGGAGAAAATATTTGCAAATGAAGCAACTGAAAAGGATTCATCTCCAAAATTTACAAGCAGCTCATGCAGTTCAATATCAAAAAAACAAACAACCCAATACAAAAATGGGCAGAAGACCTAAACAGACATTTCTCCAAAGAAGATATACAGATTGCCAACAAATAAATGAAAGGATGCTCAACATCACTAATCATTAGAGAAATGCAAATCAAAACTACAATGAGGTATCACCTCACACCAGTCAGAATGGCCATCATCAAAAAATCTACAAACAACAAATGCTGGAGAGGGTGTGGAGAAAAGGAAACCCTCTTGCACTGTCGGTGGGAATGTAAATTGACAGAGCCACTATGGAGACAATATGGAGGGTCCTTAAAAAACTAAAAATAGAATTACCGTATGACCCAGTAATCCATTACTGGGCATATACCTTGAGAAAACCATAATTCAAAGAGTCATGTACCACAATGTTCACTGCAGCTCTATTTACAATAGCCAGGACATGGAAGCAACCTAAGTGTCCATCGATAGATGAACGGATAAAGATGATGTGGCAGATATATACAATGGAATATTACTCAGCCATAAAAAGAAACGAAGTTGAGTTATTTGTAGTGAGGTGGATGGACCTAGAGTCTGTCATACAGAGTGAAATCAGAAAGAGAAATATAAATACAGTATGTGAACACATATATATGGAATCTAAAAAACAAAAAATGTTTATGAAGAACCTAGGGGCAGGACAGGAATAAAGATGCAGATGCAGAGAATAGACTTGAGGACATGGGGAGGGTGAAGGGTAAGCTGGAATGAAGTGAGAGAGTGGCATGTACTTATATATTCTACCAAATGTAAAACAGATAGCTAATGGGAAGCAGCTGCATAGCACAGGGAGATCAGCTCAGTGCTTTGTGACCACCTAGAGGGGTGGGATAGGGAGGGTGGGAGGGAGACGCAAGAGGGAGGAGATAAAAACTGATTCCCTTTGTTATAAAACAGAAACTAACACGCCACAGTATATTAATTATACTGCAATAAAGATGTCAAAAAAAAAAAAGACAAGGGTCCTACCCTTGAGGAATTCACACTTACATGAAGAAACACATTAACTATGACAAAGCAGTGTGATATCTATAACTGAGGAAAGCATGGGCTTCTAATGGCAGGACAAATATCAATTACATGATTGTAAAGAGTAGGTGGGTAGACAGATAATTTAATGGGTAGTGGGAGAGAAACTGAATGGATAGGGGAATGGGGGTATTCAATATGGTGACTGGATAGGAAAGATAGACACTTAAATATACACAAATAGTATGGCTGAGAAGAGGGAAAATGGTCCATCAGTTGTGTCACAAAATACTTTAGAATCAACTTCATAAAAAAGTTATTGTATGCACAGATTGTATACAATTTAAAACAAGTACAACTGAAAATGTTTCAATGTAAAAGCCACAAGTCAAATGATGTTCTAAAAAGAACCCCACACATTCAAAAAACCCCACCAATCTTAAAATGTTATCAGTTAATAAGCATTACTCTAAATAAATAACATTTACTTTATCATTTATCAGCTCCTATGGGCAAAGTTTGTATTAGTCGACTATGAGAGGAAGACAAATATCATGGGTGTAGAATTATTCTCTCAATTGGTTTAGGAATTTCATTTTCAAAGGAAAATCCTCTCCAAATAAAGGATTCTTTTCTCTCTTGACTCCTAGCAGCACAAAATATACCCAACATACAGACTGAAGAAATTTGTTTTACTTTGTACAATACTGGATACCTTTACCCAGCAGTTACATATATTGTCAAGTAGTACATATCTGAACCCAGGAAAAAAAAAATCACTGTAGCAGAAATACGAGCTAAAATCTTTTCACAATGCTATAGGATTGACTTATGCAAATGTTTTCAACACGAAAAAAGGAAATGTAATACTCAAGAATTTTCCACTCATTCCAGGAGAGTCATCATATCACTTCTCCAAATGCTCAAACATAACAATGGCACATGTCCAAAGATGTACTATGGCGGGTGGGCAGTGAGGGACTGCATCTTCTAAGTCTTACCTCAGCACCAAAGTAGTTGAAGATTCCCACCACACTAACAGGAACCAGCTTGTTCACACAGCGTCCTAGAGCTTTTCTTCCAAGGGCAAACACAAAAGGAATTTCTTGTTCCCGTGCCATGGCTATAACATTATAGAGAGCCTCATCCAGGCCACCTGAGAAATCAACATGTATAGAAGTTTTTAGTTATTTCCTAAATGGAGCTATTTTAGCACCCGACAGCATAAAACACAGCAGCAAAGGAGTCCATGAATGCTTGTGGCACTTAGGCTGTTCACCACATTTTCCTATCTGAATCTGTACTTCCTATCTGAATTTGTACTATATTTGGATATTACGTACATATTTTCTTTCTCCCAGTTAAATACTATATTCCTTTAATACGAGTATTTTTGTTTCTCCACAGGGACTAGTATAGCAGGAGTCAAATTTCAATATAATAAACATTTTCCGTTTTTTTAAATTAATTAAAATTGTTAATAGTGGCTGATTCCTTTATCTAATCTCTCAGCTCAAGTAAGCAACCTATCACATGCAATAAGACCGATTATACATTACTGTTTTTACTGGTATTTTTCCCCTCTGCCTGCTACTGCTGCTTGATGCCTCTGTCTACTCCAATCACCTGAAATGGCTCCTCCATGAAAAACGACAAATAACGGTGCACGACATAGTACAAAAGCCTCTGTTACTGCTGGTTTCTCAGAGACAAATCTCCACCATAAACAGAGGCAGAGACATGTATCTTTTTTTTTTAATATTGTATTTAACTGATTTTAAGATGCAAAATTTTTTCCACATACTAACAACTCTGAACTAGGGTAGCATTTTACAATCAATGGAATCTTTGGATTGATAGAATTTTTCTTTCTTAGTGGAATATAAAATATTGCTGCATCATACAATCATCATGTTCTATCCTGAACACTAATTTTAGGATACAAAAATTACAAATTATATATTTTTTTCTGAAATAGGGTAGGATAACTGTCTAGAGAGCCCATTTTCATTTCTGACATCAGTCACTGATGTCATATTGTTTCTACCATCATGTTGGCTTATATTAAATAAGAGACAGGAGAGTTTGACTTCCCAATTGGAAAAACTCAATGAACTATGGTTAAAAATGCATATATCATAACCATTATGTAAGAACTGATCTGGAATTTGGGATTTATAGGAGATGTTTAGGTATTGTTATTAATTACTACATAGTTTGAGAAAGTCTTTCAACTTCTCTCTTTCATACAATGGATGTAATTATTTTTGTCTCTCTGGCAAGATCAGAATGCCCCAATAGTAAAAGGAAAAATATTTGAAAGTGTTTCTTTGAGGAGCATTAATTATGTTGTTTAATATATTTAAAATATACCCCTCTGATGACCAATTCAGTACCCAAGTGTTCAGGACAGGAAACTGATTTTGAAATTGTTTTAAATATAGTGGCAAATAAATAGTTATAAGGGGACAATGGAAAGCAGACCTTCAAAATTAGATTGTATTTCTTCCTAAAATAGAAACATTTTTTAATAAAATTTTGATTGATATCATAAAGTCACATAGCCCAAATGTTTTCAGGTTCATTCAAAATAATTATGATTTGGAAAGGTCAACCATACATCAATTAGAAGACAGAAATGTTTATCAAAATAATTTCTTTATTTTTAGAATAATTGATTTGTAAACTTTCTAGGATGATTAGAAAGTAGGGCCATTTATTGTTAAGAATGCCACAGACCATGATCACATAAATCCATATCCTCTTCATAAAAGAAAATATTTATCTCTCATTTATCTAGAGAAGCAGGGAAGGCATTCAGCTTATTCAAAAGTAGCATGATCATTAAGGAACACATTCAAAAAAAGTTGGTTAGCAGAGTCTATCCTTTTTATCGACAGTGGAAACTATTAACTGGACCTTTAAAAGACCACTCGTAATGACCTTGGCTTCAGAATCAAAGCACTGTACTATGTTTGTATGGGCCTACATAACCTAGGGTCTATAATGAGACATACGTTTTGGCCTACACTTGACTCCTGTCCACAGTCAAAGACCAAGAAGGAGAACTGTACCTTTTTCCTAATTTTTTTAGAGAAAAGAGCCATCAAAGGAGGGTAATACAAAAATTTTAAAGTAGAATAGGCCAGAAATGAGCCATCCAGCTACACGGTAGCACCTCCGGGAACCAGCTGCCAGGTCGCCAGTGCTGGGTTTTTCACTTGTTCCTTTGTGGGGCTAGTGCCCCTGCTCCAGGCCTGCCTGAAGAGCTGTGGGGGAGGGTGCACCAGAGGAGACCTTCAAGATGGTGGAGAAGTGAGATGTGGAGATCACCTTCCTCCCCATAGATACATCAGAAATACACCTACATGGGAAACAACTCCTACAGAACACCTACTGAACACGGGCAGAAGACCTCAGACCTCCCAAAAGGCAAGAAACTCCCCACGAACCTGGGTAGGGCAAAAGAAAAAAGAACAAAAAACAGAGACAAAAGAATAGGGACCGGACCTGCACCACTGGGAGGGAGCTGTGAAGGAGGAGAAATTTCCACACACTAGGAAGCCTCTTCACTGGCAGAGACGGGGGGTGGAGGGGGAGAACTTTTGGAGCCACGGAGGAGAGCGCAGCAACAGGGGTGCAGAGGGCAAAGTGGAGAGACTCCCACACAGAGGATCGCTGCCGACCAGCACTCACCAGCCCAAGAGGCTTGTCTGCTCACCCGCCGGGGCGGGCAGGGGCTGGGAGCTGAGACTCGGGCTTTGGAGGTCAGATCACAGGGAGAGGACTGGGGTTGGCTGTGTAAACACAGCCTGAAGGGGGCTAGTGTGCCACAGCTAGCTGGGAGTGTGTCCAGGAAAAAGTGTGGAACTGCCTAAGAGTCAAGAGACCATTATTTCACGGTGTGCAAGGAGAGGGGATTCAGAGCACCACCTAAAGGAGCTTCAGAAACGGGTGTGAGCCACGGCTATCAGCACAGACACCAGAGATGGGCATGAGATGCTAAGGCTGCTGCTGCAGCCACCAATAAGCCTGTGTGCAAGCACTGGTCACTATCCACACCTCCCCTCCCAGGAGCCTGGGCAGCCCACCACTGCCAGGGTCCCGTGATCCAGGGACAACTTCCCCAGGAGAACACACAGCGCGCCTCATGCTGTTGCAATGGCACGTCAGCCTCTGCCTTCGCAGGCTCGCCCTGCATTCCGTACCCCTCCGCACCCCGGGCCTCAGTGAGGCAGAGCCCCCTAATCAGCTGCTACTTTAACCCTGTACTGCCTGGGCAGGAAGAGACATCCTCAGGGGACCTACACTCAGAGGTGGGGCCAAATCCAAAGCTGAACCCCGGGAGCTGTGCGAACAAAGAAGAGAAAGGGAAATTTCTCCCAGCAGCCTCATGAGCAGTGGATTAAATCTCCACAATCAACTTGATGTACCCTGCATCTCTGGAATACCTGAATAGACAATGAATCATCCCGAAATTTTGTTGGTAGACTTTGGGAGCAACAATATATATATTTTTTTCATTTTTCTCTTTTTGTGAGTGTGTACGTATATGCTTCTTCGTGTGATTTGGTCTGTATAGCTTTGCTTTTACCATGTGTCCTAGTGTTTTGTCTGTTCTTTTCATTTTTTTTTTTTAAATATAGTTTGTAGTGCTTGTTATCACTGGTGGATGTGTATTTTCATTTGGTTGCTCTCTTTGCCCGTTCTCTTTTTTTTAATTACTTTTTAATTTTTCTTATTTTTAGCACTTATTTTTTATTTTAATAAATTTACTTTCTTTTTTTCTTTCTTTTTTTCTCACTTTTCTTCTGAGTTGTGTGGCAGACAGGGTCTTGGTGCTCCAGCCAGGTGTCAGGCCTGTGCCTCTGAGGTGGGAGAGCCAAGTTCAGGACATTGCTCCACCACAGACCTCCTGGCTCCACGTAATATCACACACCAAAAGCTCTCCCAGAGGGCTTCCCTGGTGGCGCAGTGGTTGAGGGTCCACCTGCCGATGCAGGGGATGCGGGTTCGTGACCCGGTCCAGGAGGATCCCGCATGCCGCGGAGCACCTGGGCCCGTGAGCCATGGCCGCTGAGCCTGCGTGTCCGGAGCCTGTGCTCCACAACGGGAGAGGCCACAACAGTGAGAGGCCCACGTACCACAAAAAAAAAAGCAGCTCTCCCAGAGATCTCCATCTCAAGGCTAAGACCCAGCTCCACTCAACGACCAGCAAGCTACGGTGCTGGACACCCTATGCCCAACAACTAGCAAGAAAGGAACACAACCCCACCCATTAACAAAGAGGCTGCCTAAAATCATAATAAGGTCACAGACACCCCAAAACACACCATCAGACAGGGTCCTGCCCACCGAAAGACAAGATCTAGCCTCATCCACTAGAACACAGGCACTAGTCCCCTCCACCAGGAAGCCTACACTACCCACTGAACCAACCTTAGCCACTGGGGGCAGACACCAAAAACAACGGGAACTACGAACCTGCAGCCTGCGAAAAGGAGACCCCAAACACAGTAAGTTAAGCAAAATGGGAAGACAGAAAAACACACAGGAGATGAAGGAGCAAAGTAAAAACCCACCAGACCAAACAAATGAAGAGGAAATAGGCAGTCTACCTGGAAAAGAATTCAGAGTAATGATAGTAAAGATAATCCAAAATCTTGGAAACAGAATGGAGAAAATACAGGAAACGCTTAACAAGGACCTAGAAGAACTAAAGAGCAAACAAACAATCACGAACAACACAATAAATGAAATTAAAAATTCTCCAGAAGGAATCAATACCAGAATAACTAAGGCAGAAGAATGGGTAAGTGACCTGGAGAATAAAAGAGTGGAAATAACTACCACAGAGCACAATAAAGAATGAAACGAATTGACAACAGTCTCAGAGACCACTGGGACAACATTAAACACACCAACATTCAAATTATAGGGGTCTCAGAAAAAGAAGAGAAAAAGAAAGGGACTGAGAAAATATTTGAAGAGATCATACATGAAAACTTCCCAAATATAGGAAAGGAAATAGTTAATCAAGTCCAGGAAGCGCCAAGAGTCCTATACAGGATAAATCTAAAGAGAAACACACCAAGAAACATATCAAACTATCAAAAATTAAATACAAAGAAAAAATATTGAAAGCAGCAAAGGAAAAGCAACAAACAACATACAAGGGAATCCCCATAACGTTAACAGCTAATCCTTCAGCAGAAACTCTGCAAGCCAGAGGGAGTGGCAGGACATATTTAAGGTGATGAAAGGAAAAAACCTACAACCAAGATTACTCTACCCAGCAAGGATCTCATTCAGATTTGACAGAAAAATTAAAACCTTTACAGACAAGCAAAAGCTAAGAGAATTCACCAAATTCTTTGCTTTGGTAAAGCACCACCAAACCAGCTTTATAAGAAAGTGCTAAAGGAACTTCTCTAGGCAGGAAACGCAAGAGAAGGAAAACACTTACAATAACAAACCCAAAACAATTAAGAAAATGGTAACAGGAACATACATATCAATAACTACCTTAAATGTAAATGGATTAAATGCTCCAACCATTTACTTAAATGTAAATGGATTAAATGCTCCAGTCAAATGCTCCAACCAAAAGACAAAGAATGGCTGAATGGAAAAAAAACCAAGACCCGTATACATGCTGTCTACAATAGACCCACTTCAGACCTAGGGACACATACAGACCGAAAGTGAGGGGATGGAAAAAAGATATTCCATGCAAATGGAAATCAGAAGAACGCTGGAGTAGCGATTCTCATATCAGACAAAATAGACTTTAAAATAAAGACTATTACAAGAGACAGAGAAGGACACCCCATAACGTTCAAGGGATCAATCCAAGAAGAAGCTGTAACAATTGTAAATATTTATGCACCCAACATAGGGGCACCTCAATACATAAGGCAAATGCTAACAGCCATAAAAGGGGAAATCTACAGTAACACAATCACAGTAGGGAATTTTAACACCCCAATTTCACCAATGGACAGATCATCCAAAATGAAAATAAATAAGGAAACACAAGCTTTAAAGGATACATTAAACAAGACAGACTTAATTGATATCTATAGGACATTCCCTCCAAAAACAAGAGAATAAACTTTCTTCTCAAGTGCTCATGGAACATGCTCCAGGATAGATCATATCTTGGGCCACAAATGAAGGCTTGACAAATTTAAGAAAATTGAAATCGTATCAGGTATCTTTTCCGACCGCAACGCTATGAGACTAGATATCAATTACAGGAAAAAATCTGTAAAAAAAATACAAACACATGGAGGTTAAATAATACACAATAACCAAGAGATCACTGAAGAAATCAAAGAGGAAATCAAAAAACACCTAGAAACAAATGACAATGAAAACATGACGACCCAAAACCTATGGGATGCAGCAAAAGCAGTTCTAAGAGGGAAGTTTATAGCAATACAATCGTACCTCAAGAAACAAGAAACATCTCAAATAAACAACCTAACCTTACACCTAAAACAATTAGAGAAAGAAGAACAAAACACTCCCAAAGTTAGCAGAAGGAAAGAAATCATAAAGATCAGATCAGAAATAAATGAAAAAGAAATGAAGGAAACAACAGCAAAGATCAATAAAACTAAAAGCTGATCTTTGAGAAGATAAACCAAATTGATAAACCATTAGCCAGATTCATCAAAAAAAAAAAAGGGAGAAGACTCAGATCAATAGAATTAGAAATGAAAAAGGAGAAGTAACAACTTACACTGCAGAAATACAAAGGATCTTGAGAGATTACTACAAGCAACTCTATGCCAATAAAATGGACAACCTGGAAGAAATGGACAAATTCTTAGAAAAACACAACCTTCTGAGACTGCACCAGGAAGAAATAGAAAATATGAACAGACCAATCACAAGCACTGAAATTGAAACTGTGATTCAAAATCTTCCAACAAACAAAAGCCCAGGACCAGAGGGCTTCACAGGTGAATTCTATCAAACATTTAGAGAAGAGCTAACACCTATGCTTCTCCAAGTCTTCCAAAATATAGCAGAGGGAGGAACACTCCCAAACTCATTCTACAAGGCCACCATCAACCTGATACCAAAACCAGACAAAGATGTCACAAAGAAAGAAAATTACAGGCCAATACCACCAATAAATATAGATGAAAAAATCCTCAACAAAATACTAGCAAACAGAATCCAACAGCACATTAAAAGGATCATACATCACAATCATGTGGGGTTTATCCCAGGAATGCAAGGATTCTTCAGTATATGCAAATCAATTAATGTGATACACCATATTAACAAATTGAAGGAGAAAAACCATATGATCATCTCAATAGATGCAGAAAAAGCTTCTGACAAAATTCAACAACCATTTATGATAAAAACCCTCCAGAAAGTAGGCATAGAGGAAACTTACCTCAACATATATGACAAACCCAAGGCCAACATCACTCTCAATGGTGAAAAACTGAAACCATTTCCTCAAAGTCCAGGAACAAGACAAGGTTGCCCACTATCACCATTATTATTCAACAGAGTTTTGGAAGTTTTACCCACAACAATCAGAGAAGAAAAAGAAATAAAAGGTATCCAAATTGGAAAAGAAGTAAAACTGTCACTGTCTGCAGATGACATGATACTATACATAGAGAATCCTAAAGATACTACCAGAAAACAACTAGAGCTAATCAATGAATCTGGTAAAGTAGCAGGATACAAAATTAATGCAGAGAAATCTCTTGCATTCCCATACACTAATGATGAAAAATCTGAGAGAGAAATTAAGGAAACACTCCCATTTACCACTGCAACAAAAAGAATAAAACACCTAGGAATAAACCTACCTAAGGAGACAAAAGACCTGTATGCAGAAAACTATAAAATACTGATGAAAGAAATTAAAGATGATACAAACAGATGGAGAGATATACCACATTCTCGGATTGGAAGAATCAACACTGTCAAAATGACTATACGACCGAAAGCAATCTACGGATTCAGTGCAATCCCTATCAAACTACCACTGGCATTTTTCACAGAGCTAGAAGAAAAAATTTCACAATTTGTATGGAAACACAAAAGACCTCAAATAGCCAAAGCAATCTTGAGATAGAAAAACGGAGCTGGAGGAATCAGGCTCCCTGACTTCAGACTACACTACAAAGCTACAGTAATCAAGACAGTATTGTACTGGCACAAAAACAGAAAGACAGATCAATGGAACAGGACAGAAAGCCCAGCGATAAACCCATGCACATATGGTCACTTTATCTTTGATAAAGGAGGCAAGAATATACAATGGAGAAACGACAGCCTCTTCAATAAGTGGTGCTGGGAAAACTGGACAGCTAGCTACACGTAAAAGAAAGAAATTAGAACATTCCCTAACACCATACACAAAAATAAACTCCAAATGGATTAAAGACCTAAATGTAAGGCCAGACACTATAAAACTCTTAGAGGAAAACATAGGCAGAACACTCTATGATATACATCACAGTAAGATCCTTTTTGACCCACCATCTAGAGTAATGGAAGTAAAAACAAAAATAAACAAATGGGACCTAATGAAACTTCAAAGCTTTTGCACAGCAAAGGAAACCATAAACAAGATGAAAAGACAACCCTCAGAATGGGAGAAAATATTTGCAAACGAAGCAACTGACAAAGGATTAATCTCCAAAATTACAAGCAGCTCATGCAGCTCAATATCAAAAAAACAAACAACTCAATACAAAAATGGGCAGAAGACCTAAATAGACATTTCTCCAAAGATATACAGGTTGCCAACAAACACATGAAAGGATGCTCAACATCACTAATCATTAGAGAAATGCAAATCAAAACTACAATGAGGTATCACGTCATACCAGTCAGAATGGCCATCATCAAAAAATCTACAAACAATAAACGCTGGAGAGGGTGTGGAGAAAAGGGAACCCTCTTGCACTGTTGGTGGGAATGTAAATTGATACAGCCATTATGCAGAACAGTATGGAGGCCTTAAAAAACTAAAAATAGAACTACCATACAACCCTGCTTTCCCACTTCTGGGCATATACCCTGAGAAAACCATAATTCAAAAAGAGTCATGTACCACAATGTTCACTGCAGCTCTATTTACAATAGTCAGCATGGAAGCAACCTAAGTGTCCGTCGACAGATGAATGGACAATGAAGATGTGGCTCATATATACAATGGAATATTACTCAGCCATAAAAAGAAACGAAATTGAGTTATTTGTAGTGAGGTGGATGGCCCTAGAGTCTGTCATACAGAGTGAAGTAAGTCAGAAAGACAAAAACAAATACTGTATGCTACCACATATATGTATGGAATCCAAAAAAAAAAAACAAAAAAACAAAAAATTTTTATGAAGAACAGGGGCAGGAGAGGAATAAAGACGCAGACGTAGAGAATGGACTTGAGGACATGGGGATGGGGAAGGGTAAGCTGGGACGAAGTGGGAGAGTGGCATGGACTTATATATACTACCAAATGTAAAACAGATAGCTAGTGGGAAGCAGCCGCACAGCACAGGGAGATCAGCTCAGTGCTTTGTGACCACCTAGAGGGGTGGGAGGGAGACAAAAGAGGGAGGAGATATGGGGATATATATATATGTATAGCTGATTCACTCTGTTATAAAGCAGAAACTAACACATCATTGTAAAGCAATTATACTCCAATAAAGATGTTAAAAAAAATAAAGTAGAATATATTTGCAGAGGTAAAGAAATGCCTACTTAGTAGTTCCCACTCTGGTCTATCACAAGACAGCGGACACTTGGTTGGCCCCAACTAAATCCTTCACTAATGTTCATAAATGGGGATCTTCTTTACAATCTGATCTCAATTTTATTACTCTACCTCCAGTGCTGAAACATTTCATTTTCTTTCTTCATGTTCAGTATTATGTTTTATACCTAAACTCTGCTAAAGAAGACATATGGCTTCCACTTTAAAATTCACTGCATATTCTACAATTATACTACATAAATATCAAAACACTTCGAAAGTAAAATGTTCATACCTTTGGACTGGATTTTTTCACAATTTGGAGAAATTATAACACATTTGATCTTGTTTAACTTCATATGTTTCGTAACCTCTCTTAGACCCATGACCAGCCGTCTCCTCGCTTTTGCTCTTACAGGATCCTTTTGGTAGATGCGTTCCTGGAAGCTGACAAGCTCTTGAAGAAGAAGAGTCACACATTCATCAATCTCTTTACAAAGAACCTGATTACAGTACCTGTAAAGGAACCCAAAAGTAGGTAATTATAAAATTATTTTAGGAAAAAAATACATCCAGTAAAGTTTTTCATTAAAAAATCAAGTCTTGAAAAATCTCCTAAATCCTTCAGTCAATTAGAGAAACAGAAGAGTTTTCCTGAATTACAACAGATCAGCTTTTATGCAAAGGATAGATTAACCTCGGGGAAGTACTAATCAAACACCCAATTATTAAATTCCTAAAGATATAAATCAAATGTTAACTTGCTATTAGATAAACAAGTATAATGTTTTTGGTAAGGAGATAATGTATAAAGTTATTTCATTCCAATGAATACTAAAGATGCTTCTAATAAGAAACAAATTAATTTCATAAATGCTAACTGAATGCCCTAATACCAACCATTCATCCTCCACACTTGGATAAATCAGTCTCCAGCACTGGCTTCCTCAACCATAAAAATAAGGAGTTACGGATGACAGTCTCAATCGTCCCTCTACCTCTGAAAATCTATGGTTACAGCGGATGAATTCAGTAGTTAAACTGAAGCCAAAACCAAAGAGGTCTTGAGGTAAAAGTCATATGGCTTTATATCAGGCAAAGTAATTGAATGAGGCTCTTTGTGAGATCATATATGGCTACAATGCAAAAACCAGAAAGCAAGTAGTGTGAGGCCACTATAGTACTTAATTTCAAGGATAAGGAAGTCATTCATTCTAGTTTAAGTAAACTTACCTATTCCACTTTGCTAGTTTTCATCCATAATCTATCTCTACCATAAGCAGGTACTTAACAAGGAAAATTGGTAAAATTTCTAATCTAGGAATGCCGGGCCAGCAAATTACCAGTTCTAAATTACTGATACATTATATGGTGGGAAAATCTAGGTCTGCCTTTCTTTAGTGAAAAAAAATGTTCTGCTTTGGAAATTTTGTTAATGTTTATGTGAAAAGTGTTTAAATAAATGCAAGTATGACATTACTTCAGAACAGAAGATATAACTGGACAGGCTGAGGAAAGCTTATCATAAAGTATACAAAATTAAAGAATGCAATTGAAGAATAAAACATCAAAAACGCAATTTTCTTCACTCTGCTTTTCTTCCAAGCTGTTTATTTCACACATATGTAAGATTTTATTCTCCAAGTATTTCCTTTGTCACACATCTGTGATATTTAATTAACTTCCCAAACCTAGGCAATAAGTATTTGCTCAAAAACAATAAAGGAACAGAACAAACCAATGTGGTTTGGATTCACACACATTTTACCTTCACCCTGGGATTCTTTCATAGGTAAACTTAATTTCAAAGATGGGCATTTTCAAACTTAGAAATATATGCTTAAAAACAAATAGGTTTAGGGCTTCCCTGGTGGCGCAGTGGTTGAGAGTCCGCCTGCCGATGCAGGGGACATGGGTTCATGTCCCAGTCCGGGAAGATCCCACATGCCACGGAGCAGCTGGGCCCGTGAGCCATGGCCACTGAGCCTGCGTGTCCGGAGCCTGTGCTCCGCAACGGGAGAGGCCACAACAGTGAGAGGCCCGCGTACCGCAAAAAAGAAAAAAAAAAAAAAAAGAACAACAACAAAAACAAATAGGTTTATGTAACAGGTTCACTACATGTAGGAGGATCTTAGAAACTTGTTATTAATTGGTTAGAGAGGTTTTTTTTGAAGGGCCAATAATATAAACAAAAAAGCAAAAGCATTTGGAGAGGAAAAATGTCACAGTATGACATTTTATATAATACATAAGCTGTAAGAGGTAAAATTTCATGGGTATAAACACTAGCTGATATAAAAAGAATGTATTTACTGTCAAATCACTTTTACGTGAACACTGACAGCTGACGGAAGGCAAATACTTTCCATATAATAAAACCCGTTGTTAAACAGAATCTGAAGGAACTTAAAGATCTTTGGTATTCTATCTGTTCAACCCACCAAGAAAGAATGACAGTATTATATTCAGAACTACAGTCAAGATACCTAAGCTATTCAACCTCAATAATGAGACTAAAACTTACTCTCTAAATCTTTTGCTGTGGATTTTGGTTATTGTCGAAGATGCCATTGGACTGCCTATCCCAGAACTAGCCGGAGAGCCTTGTGACACAGGTGTCATACAGTACGGAGAGTTCTGACTTGCTGGAGAGAGGGATGCATCACTGGGCATGCTCAGTCCAGCATCTGTGGAGACGTGGGGTGAGGGGAAAGAATTTAGAAATTCTGAATGCTGAAAAGCTCTATACTCTTCAACATAATTTAGAATGGCAGTTACCTTTTGTTATCACTTCCAAATTCTCCAGAAGCTACCAAGTTGGGCATTGTTCGTATCACAAACATTTCTCATATACTACAAAAATCAAATTTTCCTATTATGTCTTAAAATATACTCTGAAAAACATCAAGCATATCCTACAAGTCTCCACAGAAGAGATGCAAGAAGGCCAAGTTATCTAAAACATGTATTCCCAGGGGATCTAAATTGAAGAACAAAAGACGTATGTATCCGCTCCTGCACTCTTTCCAGATCATATTACCCATCTCCTTCATCTCTATTTTTCCATCTATTTCTTAGAAATAATTTTTTTTAACTGTCTAAAAATTCCCATTGCTGCTGGCAATGATGAATTCTACCTCACTCATTCTCCCCACACCACTCCCAGTTCTCCAGGCACCACCCCAGTTTCTCTTTCATTTGGTCTTTGCTCCTGTGCTCAGGCAGCCACGTTTGCAGATGCCACCTCTTGACTCACCTGCCACCTTTAGTTACTGCTTCTTTTCTAAACAGCTCTAAAACTCAGGAAATGAGTTAGTATTTGTCCAGTCCATTAATCTGCAAAGTTACACATATATCTTATCTCTCTACTGGACTGTAAACTTTTTGTAACAGGGCCAGTCCACTATATATCTTTATGACATTTCCTGACCTTCCCATCCCTACCCCACTTACTGAAGTACATATGATGGATGTTCAACACACACTTGTTGAAGGAATGCATAAACAGATACACCTGAATACAAAGGCAATGATACTTAATTGAGAGTAAAGGAGAACCCTAACCGAACAATTCTTAGAAGTAGTAAACTTATTTTCTAAACACAAGGGAACACTGCTACTAAATCTATATGTAAATCAGATTTAAATGTTTTGCCAAAAGTTGAAGAATAAATACCAGGAGAAATAGGGACCTAGTCAGGTTTCTCTTAAAATCTTTCTTCCACAGTAGTATAAATTTTAGAAGGCATCTGCAGTTTTGCTGAGGTCCCATCTGAAATCATGTGCTGGCTACCCATTGTATGGGACTGAATCTTACTGACCAACTGGACTCTACACTACAACAAGCTTTGCAATTCTCTACTCATTGTGGCATATGTATTAATTTCACAAAAGCAAGGAAGAAAATCAACAAAAGCAATTCAATAAAATATACAGGTGACCCTTGTACAATATGGGGATTTAAACCTCATATAATTTATAGTCCGCCCTCTGTATCATAGTTCCTCTATCATCTGTGGATTCAACCAATCATGGCTGAGTAGTACTGCAGTATTTACTATTGAAAAACATCTGTGTACAAGTGTACCTGTGCAGTTCAAACCTGCGTTGTTCAAGGGTCAACTGTAGTCCTGCAAAGAAAGTCAATTGTGTTCTAGATATAAAAGAAGGCAAGATGAAAGAAACTGTGACAGTTACAGAGGATGCATTAGTAAGATCATAGTTATGAGGGTTTACAACAAATTCAGGATTTAAGCTTCAAAAATGCCATAGACCTACTATGTAACACCTGCCTCCCTGCCCTTTAAGTATCTCCCTATAGAAGCATCTTCAAAAGAAACCACTCTCAAAGATTAAAAAATTTAGATAAAATATGGAGCATATTTAGGAGAGTAACTAGTGATATGTTGTTACCTACTAATTAAAATACTTCAGACCATTTTATAAGAAGAAGGGGGAAAGAGGTGATCTTACCTTCTTGGGAAACAATCTCCTGCGGCAAATCATCAATAAAATCTAAGTGCATTTCTATTGGTTCCTCAGATCCCAAAAGATTGTGGTCCACAGTTAAACGGCCCTTCTTTTCCTCTCTTTCTTTCAAAATAACCTAAAAGTCATTACCAGTCTTTAATTACTAATTACTCTTTAAGTATGTACTGAATGATTAAAATGGTCACTATTACACAGGAATAGTAGTGTTCACTTAAAAAATGGATGTAAGGATTTTGGTTGGCTATGTAGAAACTGACTGGCAAAAAGGTAAATGTAATTTTAGGCACTGCAGTTGAAGGAAGTACTATATCCAAAATAAAGGAAGGCAATATAATACTAGAGCTATCAAACTACATTTGCTTCATTCTTTAAATCCTAGTAGACAAACTAGGGTTTCCCCCAAAATGGATAAAATAAAACCTTTGGAAACCAGGTCACATAGTTACGTTAGATTTATTTGGTCATAGATCATCTCATTCACTCCTCCTAATAACAGTACTGAGTTAAACAGAGCAGATATTATACCCAACTTATAGATAAAGAAGATGAGGATAAGAAAGGTTTGCTAAAACTACACAATAAGTACTGAAGTTAGTACTAGAATCCCAGGCTTCTGATACCTAGGGTCTCAAGTTTTTGGATACCTAAATGTTTAACTTTTTCTTTTAAACTTATAGACAGAACTCGTTCCCCAGGGCCTTGGTCAACACAGAAAGATAGTCATGATGCTGAGATCCCCAACCTTAAATTAATTAGTCATCATAAAGATGCATGTCTAAGAACTTTTCACAATAATCAGTTGGCCAAAACGCCACAACTACTTTTGCAAAACGATTTAAACCCTTTTTTATACTGTAAAATAAATATCCCCAGGTTTTGTTTTACCTTTTTAAGTGCTGTGGGCCGTTTTAGTTTTGCAATTTCCTTTTCTTTTCCTTTTTTCGCTTTAGAGGAAGTAATGTCCAAAGAATTAAAGGATGTCAAACAGGGCTGACCTTTGGTTAAGGGTTTTCTGTTAGTAGAGTCTTTAGTGTGAAAAGAAGCTGCAGTGACCACTAAAAACAAACAAGAACATTAGTTTTACTATTATGGCCAACTCCACATATTTTCAAAATTTCTAATAATAAACCTATAAGAACAACAACATCCTCTTCTTGTGGAAAACAGACATCATAACAGCAGGAGCAGTATATGGCCGTGCAGTATCCCTCAGATACAGCTCCAAAGAACCATTCTACCTCTGAAATTTCAAAACTCTGTACCTCTCCTTATTCCTAATGAATCTAACAATGACCCTTACATAAGATAAGTAGTCTATCACTCCTCTCCTCATTTCAGCCTGTCAGTAAAGAATGATGATTTCCCCCTCTTAGCTGCACTCTCAGTACTATTCAGCAATTCCTTTACGCCTGATTGATTGTTACCCTCATTCTCCCGTGGATACCACCCATCCTTCAGCAGACCTAGCGTCTAATCTCAATTCTCTCACTCTAGCAGAAAAGCTTTCCTGCTACTTCCCTAAGATGCTTTCCAATATAAACTTCTAAGCCACCTGAGAGGAGGCAGCAGGCATCCTTACTCCCACCGAAGGCTTACCAACCACCTCTTCTCATAATTCCATCTCAAGATTAATTCCTCAAGGATTTTGCTCTATTACTTTCCCCTTGCATCTTTCAAGTTCCTCCTTGACTTGACCCCTGACTCTTTTCCCTAACTCCCCAAAAGAAGTTAAAAATCTCCTCTATATAAAAGGAAGAAAAAACAGGCAAACTAACAAAACCTCTCCCCTAACAGGCTTCTAAGATACCATCACTCCCCTTTCTTCCTCATTACTTCCCAAATCATTATAATCTGGCCTCCGCCCTACCCACTCTCTTGAAACTGCTATTGCCAAGATCACATAAAACCTTGCAACTGCCAAATCTAACTCTGATTCTTTGCTCTATTCTAGAGCAAAGCAGCATTTGTTACCAAAGACCACATCCTCTTCCTCAAAATTCTATCCTCACCTTTTGTGACATTACATTCTATTTTTCTCACTCTTTCTCAAACCTGTTTTTCTGGTTCTTCTTCCTTCTGTCTTTTAACTCTGAGCATTCTACAAGGCTTTATCCCTGAACATCTTTTTCCTAATTTTTCTTTCCCCTGACAATCTTATATATTTCCACAGCTACAACAATCATCTCTATTTGAAATTCACTGACTTCTAACCTGAACTGCACATACCTAACTATAAGTTAAATAGGAACCACCAGGACCTCCCTAACCAGCATTTCAAATACAACAGGGCCAGAGTCTGTTCTTCCCAAGAAAATTCTTCTTCCGTGATCCTTATCCTGTTTCGTATCGTCATATACCTAACCCCCACCACAGTCCTCCAAGTCAGAGAGTTTGGAGTCATCTTTGACCTGTTTCCACATTCCATCAATTAAAAAATCCTATTAATTCATTAAAATCCTTTTACATCTCTGCCATAGTCCCGTCCTTCTTTTGGACTTCCCAAGAAAGCTGCTTTCTTTGTAATCAGCACTTCCCAATTTAAACACTGGTGATAGATTAGAGATTAATCTCACTTCCATCTGTCAAGAATCTTACTCCCCCTTTAAAGCCCAGTCCAAATGCTATCATATATGAAGGCATTTGTAACATACATCCCTGTTGACATAAATCACTCTTTCTTCTATAAGTTCATAAAACTTTGCTGGTATCTTTCCTAAGGCACTGCTTTTTATTAGTTATGTGGGTATGTCTTTCTCTCAGACTAGATTATAAACTCCTTGACCACAGGTATATCTTAATCCTATCTGTAATCCCACAGTTCTTGACACCACACTTTGCATGTAGATACCTACATTTGTATATATTAATGTGCTAAACAAACCAAAGTTGTAATAATAAGCCACTTGAAATTATCACAGGCTAACAATCTCTTTCCCAAAATAACTGGCTAAACTTTATTGAATGATTATAACCCAGACGCTCTTCTAAGCACTTTACATGTATCATCTCATTCAATCCTCAAAACAATCTAGAAGCAGGTACTGTATTATCTCCATTTTAATGTAAGGAAAGTGAAGCACAGGAAGATTAAATAACTTGCCAAGGAAAAACATGGAAGAACAGGATTCAAGACGCAGCTCAACTCCAAAGCCCCTGCATGCAGCCACTAGACCACACTGCCTCTGGAACACTAACTCAGTTCCATCCCCTAGAGTCCTTTACTCTTAGTGAGATGTTACTGCCACGTCCCTCATCTCAACAGCATGCAACTCTAAAGCTCAGTATGCACTCAGTATTATTTTTACTAACAGTTACTCAAAGCTAAGGTTCATACCGGATGGTAACTAGCTATAGGTTTAAACATTTTGCACACACGATTAAAGTTATAAACTGTTACTTATATTTTTGTTTAAAAACAGTAGACCCTTTACATAGGAACCGAGGAAAGAAAATTCCATTCTTCCCCTCAACATCAGTGCTTTTTGTTGGTGCCTTTCCCTTTCCTTTATCTTATTCCTCATCCTCTAAATACAAAGACTATGAAAAGAAATGAGGGAGCATGTCAAAGGTGCTGAGCTGTAACTCTGACGAGGTTTGTTAAAATATAAATTACTGTTTCAGCAGAAAGCCAGCTCATTTTCTCTCTCCCTCCCTCCCCTCCTCGTCCTCCCTCCCCCCACTTCTCTCCCTCTCTCTCCCTCCCTGTCTCCCTTTCTCTCTCTCTCTCTCACACATACACACAAAATCTGATTAACACTCCTATGTTTTCCATTTGCTTTTAAATTGGATAATTTAACAGTTATAGAGCCAAATTACTTGTGATTCTTATTGACGCCTTTGAAGAAGAAAAATTTGGTTGGTTCATAACATATACCAACCGACATTTGAACAGAGACCTGGAGGACCTGATGGAACAAACTATACTGATGCCTGAGGGAAGAGAGTTCCAGGTAAAGGAAAGAGCAAGCACAAGGACACTGAGCTTGGAGCACGTTGGATGTGTCTGTGGAACAGCAAGGGGGCTAACGTGGCTAGAGCAGTGAGTGCCGGGGAGAATGGTGATGAGGGCAGAAAGGTTAACAGGAGCAGCTAAGATATGACTTAGGACCCTGGCTTCGCTCCAAGTGAGATGACGAGCTACTAGAGGATTTTGAACTTATATTTGAAAAAGAGCGCTCCTTTTAAGACAGACTGGGGGTTAGGGGGAATGAAAGGTAGGTAATAGTTAGGAGGCTACTAGTGGCAGGAGAGAAGCTGCTGAGTAATCAGACTCTGGATTTTTGTAGGTATATATAATTAAGATTAACAGTTTCCAAAAGCCAAATAGCAAATTGCCAGGATTAATGATATCACCTGTATATGACAGAGGTCTGGTATTAGTAATTTGTCGTGCTTTCATGGCTTGTTGTTGTTTTTCCAGAGCTGCTAACATGTCCCCCAAATCTAGTTGTACAGGTGTTTTATTCTTTTTCCCAGCTGCCTTTGATAAAGCTTCCTGCAAGGTAAACATGAAAACATTTTTCATTTTAGTATGAAAATGTGACAATTTAAGATAATTATATTCGTCAGTCTTCCATCCATCCCCCAAAACCTACCAAATAAACTATCATATTTGTTCATAAAAATGAATACATACCTGTAGTTTTTTTTGCTCCATACTTATTTCTGAATATTCTTGAGCTGTGGCAAGGGCTGCTGCTAAAGCTTTCTTCTTTTGACTTTTTGCACGTTTAGGAACTGAGGTTGTAATGGGAATTGGTGTCTGAACTATATTGATTGGTGAGTTCTCAGGTAAATCATCCAACTACAATAACCAGAGAAAAACATTTGTTAGTGATTCCATAAAAGTCTAATCATAAGGAAAGACAATCTAGAATGTGAGATGTTCTACAGTATAACTGGACTAGACTCTTCAGAAGATTCAATTACATAAAGAACAGAGTGAGATGGTGGGATCATTCTAGACAGGGAGACTGGAAAATAATAGAGACAAAACAGCAAAATGCAATAGGTGATAACTGACTGGATCCTGGACTGAAAACAAAATAACTCCAAGGTAAAGTTTTGCAACAACTGGGGAAATTTTAGCATGGACTATATGGTTTATGATGTCATTTAATTAATGGTATTTCCTTGTCTGTAATGGAACTATGGATTTCAAAGGACAGTGTCTCTGTTCTGGCTATGCTGAGAAGAAATACTAAAGATCAGTACTAAATACAGCGCTTCTTCTATACCATGCTGCCCTACAAGTCTTTATACTTAGCTGTAATATTTCTTTTCAACATTGCCATAGCTCAAAAGATGTTCAAATATTTTGCTTATTTTTTTTAAAAGAGTCACTTACTACTTTTGAAGAAAGTTTCTGTTGAATATTCTCATCTTTAGCACTTCCATTCTCATTTAGTTCTCGAAATCCATCTTCATCCTGAAATAGTTCCACGTTTTAAGTAAAAACAGAGTTCAAAGCAATAAACTCTTAAGAACAACATTTATAATGCTTAAGAGTAATGAAATGACAGGGAAGTAATTTTTTAACTCAATATTAAACTATTTAAAGTCAGTCTTAAAAAGGAAATCTCATTTCTCACATGCTAAAACATAGCTAATTTAATTATTCAAGGATGGGGATACATCCACACGTGTCCATCCTTTAGATTTCTGCATCTACTATTCCATTTTTATTAATAATTCTACCCTAAGGTGGGTAAGTAAATGAAAAGAAATTCAAAAAGGATTTTATCACATTTCACATAATTTTGAGAAGATTTTAAACAAATGGCTTAGTATGAATTTCATTAATATATTCCCTGTCCCATTACTACATACACCAGTCAATAACATTAAAAGTGAAAAAATAAAAATAAATTCCCTATTCAAAGTAATTTCTTAACCAATATCCTCCTTTACACTGAAATTTATATCTATTATTTTTAACTAAATATAAGTATGGAACCAATCATATGATTAAGTGCAAATAAAAAATCTGCCACATGTACTGTTCTTGATACACTACTTGAACTGAAGCCTCAAGTCCTTTAAGTCAATTACTAAGCTTATCTAACATATTATTCATCTGAAGCCTCTGGCCTCAAGCATATTTAAACTCCATCTATTAACTCATTTTATAGAAACTATATAACAAAAATGAGTTGCCTGGGATGTTTGTTCACCATCTTGACGCAATCAAATTCTACTCATTCTTTAAAACCTATTCCAAATGTTATCCCTATCCTGCCTCAAACCAAAGGGACTTATTTCTCCTTTCAACTTCAACCACACCCAAGAAGTATCAGGTGTGTACATGTCTACATTCCTCTATTACACAGCAACCTCCCTAAGGGTAGTGTGTTTATTCACCTTAATGTATCATGCAGAGCATCTTACTTTAAACATACAACAGGCCTCCAATGAGCACCAGTTAGATGAATAATAGAAACATTGCAATTAGAATATAAACTGTCTGCCTATTAGAAAAAGTAAAATAGCCTTTTATCTTCCTTCTTCAAGACTCCCCCGGCTAGCAGCACAAATTGACTAGATTGAACTGTTCAAATTTGAAAACTTAACAAATAGATTCAACAAACATAATAAAAGTTAGGAAGAAAGTTTCAAACTAGGTGAAGTCCACATAAAACTAAGTTCTACCTCCATATGTTACCTCAAAATGAATACTGACGACAAAAATTTATGAAAATAAACATTAATAAAGTTAATGTTAGACTAACTATATATAACCAAGACAAAAATGATAAGACAAATACATCTAAGTAACTTACAATCTACTTGCAGTCACATGTTAAGACATAAAAAGTACTTATCATAATGTAAGAAAAATTAATTAATTTCTTAATGGCAATAATTGTACTATACCAATATACAGTTTGAAAAAATACCTCAAAATATAAAGACTCGGAATTTGGGTCGCCTCTATGACATTGACTGGGGTTTAACTGCTTATTATCTTGTCTCTTTTGCAAATTCTGTCTTCTTTCTGAGGAAGTACTATGTCCTCGGCATCTGAATCCAACCTAAATAAACCCCGGGGGGGGGGGAGGGAATATGTTACTTTTAAGTAAAATGTTTTATTGAAGTATGACATACAGAAATGTACCCCAAAGTATACAGCACAATGAATTTTCATAAAGTGCATAACTTATTACAAAAAGTTAAAACTTTTGACAAATAAGGTCATTATAATGAAAATACAAAAATGTGATAATTAGTGCATGTTACTTTTTTCCCTTGTGCATGAACGTTTATATCAACTTTATTTGTAACGCCAAAAACTGGAAACCCAGATATCCTTCATTGGTAGAGTAAACTCACTGTAGTATATGCATCCTATAAAACAGCAGTCAGTCACGAAAAGGAACAAACTACTGAAATACCCAATAATCTGTATGAATCTCCAGAAAACGATGCAAGTGAAAAAAAGCCAATCCTGAAAAGACTGTATGAGTTCATTTATACAACATTCTTGAAATGACAAAACCATAAAAAGGGGGAACAGATTAGTGGATTCTAGGGGTTAAGGAGAGGCTGGTGGGGAAGGGAAGGGGGAGTTTGGCTATAAAAGGGCAACATGAGGGATCCTTGCAGTAATGGATCTGTTTTGAATCGACTATATTGATGTCAATATCAGGGTTGTGATACTGCACTATAGTTGCAAGATGTTATTACCATTGGGAGAAACTGAGTATTACCTTTTTATAAAACTATCGTAGGTCTTTTAATATCTGTAGTTTTATTGTTTTTTAATTCCTAGGAAATATTAAACATTTTAAATCTTGTTTATAAGAAAACAGATTTAAAAGAATAAAATTGTCATTCAATCACATAAATTATTATTATTCTATTGACCCATTTGCAAAATGTTCAACTGTCATAAAAGCAAGAAAAAAACACATTAAGCACTTTAAGAATCTTAAGACAATCAAGTTCCCTCTCTTAAGTACCTAATGCAACTTAGGTGAAATGCCTCTGAACCACGACACCTAGATAAGATGTGAAAAGTATGATCCTCTTTACCAGTTACCCAAGAATTCTAACAATATACAGAACTTGAAGCAGACCTGGACTGAAGGTGCTGTTGTATAGACTTTGGATTATTAAATCAAAAATATGCACACAAAGACCTAGAAGCACCTAGCAATTCCCATGCTAAGCAACTGGTCTAAAAAGACTTGCTGATAAGAAACATAATTTTTTTTTTAAGAAACAGAATTTTTATACTTTCTTGGGAAGTAGGCTGTATGGCAGAACTATATAGGCCAGAAGATAGTCATATAGCAAATGTAATCTTCCTTAGAATATGCACAATGGGGCTACTTCCTATAACCTATAAGTATCTGTTAAGAAACTTGATAATTTGTCAGGCACCCAACAGTTCCATGGTTTTAAATATTTACCTCATTTTAAAATAAACTCATGAACATGGATAGAGAGAGAGACAGAGGAATACATATGTGATGAAGCAAATTTCTGTAAAATCTTCGATAGCATCAAGCTAGTAGCTATATGAATGGTCTCTATAAAATTGCTTCAACTTTAAGGTCTGTTTAAAATTTTTCATAATAAAATATTTTTTAAATTGGCTCATAAAAAGCAGCTCATACAAGGATGCTAAAACAAACGCAATTTACAATGTCTAGGTACTAAAGAAACAACTGAATTCACATAAATTATTAACACTGAAATGAAAACCAATAATCAAGCCCCAATATTGGGATGAATAGAAGCAAGAGAATAATTCTTGAGTAGAACTCTTCATTTCTTTGTACAGTCACTATCACGAACAAGTAAATGTAAACCTGCCCTCCAAACAGCATTATAATTATATCAAAATGTAAGCCCTGGGCTTCCCTGGTGGCGCAGTGGTTGGGAGTCCGCCTGCCGATGCAGGGGACACGGGTTTGTGCCCCGGTCCGGGAGGGTCCCGCATGCCGCGGAGCGGCTGGGACCGTGGGCCATGGCCGCTGGGCCTGCGCGTCCGGAGCCTGTGCTCCGCAACGGGAGAGGCCACAACAGTGAGAGGCCCGCGTACCGCAAAAAAAAAAAAAAAAAAGAAAAGAAAAAAATGTAAGCCCTGTTGTAAACCAGCCTTAGTATATATGCATTAATGTTGTTACAAACATAAAAACAATTTTTTAAAAAAATAAATGCAACTTGATTCTTGTACTTGGACACATAAAGTTCCAGGATTAAGTTAAAACCCCCAAGCTAATGGTCCCAACAAAGTTCATGAGGACCAAATATGCAAGTATTTCAATTACCTCCTGGAATGAACTAATAACTCCCCCTTTTAAAAAAATTCTTCTAAGAAAAAAGAGTTTTGTTGCTAGAAAGTGGGCACAGGGAAGAAAGCAGAAACTACAGCTACAACTACATATTAAGATTCTTAAATGACTAGCACAAAATCAGTATCTAAAGATTCAGGTGTTTATATTCCACTTACATAACAAAAAAGAAAAATACTAGGAACTGACAAATGAGGAATATGTACAAATTTATTTTCAGAAAATTATACAATACTTCTGAAGAACACAAAAAGGTAACTCAAAAATAAGAAGACAGGGGACTTCCCTGGCGGTCCAGTGGTTAAGACTCCTCGCTTCCAATGCAAGGGCCCTGGGTTCAATCCCTGGTCTGGGAACTAAGATCCTGCATGACGCACTGCACGGCCAAAAAATTAAAGGAAAAAAAAAAAAGCAGGAAGACTTTTTTTTTCTAGAAAGATGCCATATCATAAAGGCAATCCATTCTCCCTAAGTTGATAGATTAGTTTAAAAACCAATGGAACAAAACAGAAAATCTGGAAACAGATTTCAATATATATGGAAATTTAATAGGTGATAACGGTAGTTATCTCAAATAGGTGAAGTAATGGACTTGTCAATAGATGGTGCTGGGAGATTTAGGTAGCCACTTGAAAAATACAAAATAGGACCCATATCTCACAACACCCACCAAGACAAACTCTAAATGGAATAAAGATTTAAATGTAAAAAAAACACAAGAGCATAAACACATTGGAGGAAAACAGGCAAAATCCTTTATAAAAATAAACTTCTTAATGCTATTTAAAAGAAACTTGTATATGGCAATAATAATAAGCAAAGTCAAAAATGAAAATCTAGCAAAATATTTTCAACTCATATTACAGACTACCGGCTCCCAGAAATTAAAAAAATTTGATAAGAGCTTGATCAAATTGATTTAAAAATGTACACAGGGAATTCTCTGGCGGCCCAGTGGTTAGGACTCGCACTTCCACTGCAGGGGGCTTGTCTTCAATTCCTGGTCAGGGAACGAGACTCCCACAAGGCACACGGCCCAAGAAAAATAAAAATTTCTAAATTAAAAAAAATTTTTTAATGTACAAAAACAGAGAAATAGATCAAGATACAAAACATGGTCAAAGAGTATGACAAGTTCACAGAAAAGTACAAACGGCCCTTAAACATATGGAAAGATACTCAACTACTTTAATACACTATTCCTCCCTCACTGGCACAAATCCAAAATCTTGAAAACACATGATTACTGAGGCTACTTGGAAATAAGCACCCTCCACATTATCGGTGAGAATGCAAAATGGTACAATCTGGTGTTATTTACCAAATAACAGAAATGACTTTATCTTTTCACTCAGCAATACCTTATCTAGGAATTTATTCTATTGCTATACACACAGATTTCTAATTAATACTGCAGCACATCTATTAACAGCAGTAGTTTACAAATAATTCAAGTGTCCAACGACAGGACTTCAGAAATTAACAAGGATATATCCATACAACATTAGGAGTTGTTAAAAAAAAAAACTCTGGGAAAATACACAGATATAGGGAAGAGAAGACGACAAGTGGAGACGGTAAAAATGAGATTGTTCATTGTATAACCTTTTTCATATACTTTATTTTTCAACCTATTCACAAAATAAAGCCATTTTTAAAAACTTAAGTTTTTACATTCTGTCCCTCATTTACAATTAAGGGTACATCACAGTATAGAAAAAATCTGCTGTTTCAAATGTTAAAACACTGGTAAAAACATTAAAAAGCACTGCATTGTACAGTAGTTAAAGCAGCATGGTACAGGTGCAAAAATCTGAAAAATGGAACAAAAAAGCCCAGAAACAGGACTCAAGACATAAGAAATTAGCAAATGACTAAAAGGGCAGCACAAATCAGAAAAAATAATGGATTACAATGTTAAGACAACTGGTTTACTGTGAAAATAGACCTCATTATGTTGTACCATGCATCAAAAAAAAACCTCAGATAAAAAAGGTTTGAAAACATTACCCTGTAAAAAAGAAGCAGAAAATACAAGTGAATATTTACTAGATTTCTAAAAGACTTTTTAAGCCTAAAAACAATCAGAAATTGCAAAGGGGGAAAATATTTTGACTTAAAAGAAAAAAAAGGTTCTGCATATCAAAAATCAAGCTACACACTTAAGAAAAGTATAACAAAGCCTCAGAAGTAGAAAAGAAAACACACACATTGTTCAACATCTGGCTCCAGTTCTTTTGGAATGAAGGGAGACAAAATAAACAAACGTTTATGCGTTTCTATAATTGAAAGTTCTGTGTTTTTTCACCATTCTGCATCAGTTTAGAGGCAGAGATAAAACGTTTTTCTGTATCAGTATTATTTCCTCTCTAGTGGGCTACTGATACCAAAAGTACCAATAATGAGACTGCAAACTTGGCAGGTCTAGCAGTTACGATTTCAATATAAAATTTCAGTCCTTAACCAAACATTCCGTAGATTTTGTTTATCTAATCTATACGAACAAGTCTTGTTTTAGCTCTTTTGTTTTTAATCAAATAAAGCTAGACTGCCTCACAAGCCTGCCACAAACAACAATGACTCATTTTTGCAATAACCATAGGGAAGAGGGCATTATTCTACTTGCTTTCCCGACAGCCTAATTAACATTAGGGTACATCTGAAGTACTTCATTTCAGGGAAGCAAAGGCACACCAGCAAGTATTCGGTTTCCTCAATCCATTAGTAACTTACTCTCACTTCAGTTCATCCAGATCTATTCATATGGTAACTTTAATTCCTTAACTAGATTTAAGGAATCCAGGAACTCTATCTAAAAATTAAAAAGGAAAAATACTGACCATTTAACACCTCCCTGATTTCACAGACAACCAACACAGGAAGACAATTATTGGAAATTCGTAGCAGTATGTAACTCGCTCTGCTGTACTGCAGCTAGGTCTTGCTCCCCAAGACCAGGAAGCTGCCCCGTCTGGCCACATTATGGCAGAGGCAGCCATCACTATGGTACTGCAACAAGCACCGAGTATGGCTTGTGGTGTTTATAGTCAACTAAAGACACGTGGACAAGGCTACAGTCCTAAAGTTCAAAGAATCAGTATTTGAGGTATTAAAATGCTTTAAATTTTTTATATGGATAAGAAACAGTCACAGAAGATGAAGCAGGACTGGAGAATATTCTTTTTTAAAATTATAAAATATACAAATATATTTCTTAAATATAGAAAAGTAGAAAATGGTACAATATACATCCCACCTACATTCAACATCTTGCCATTTTGTTTCATTATTTAAATAATAATTTTATTGGCTAAGCCATTTAAAAGTTACAGATATCATGTTATTTTAAACACCACAATATGTATCACCAAAAATTAAGGACACTGCCCTTCAAAACCACTATACCATTTATAATAATGCATCTCACACTACTCAAATTTCTCCAACCTAATCCAAATTACCTGTGAATTATTTCTTTGTTCAGCCTGCCTTCCACCTCTAGAAAATGTCTGATTTTTTTCCATCCAAGGTTTTTTCTGAGTTGCCTGGCAAGTTACACTGGACCAATTTACACCACCTGTAATAAATGAGATTTTAAAATATAAAGATGTCAAAACCTAAAGGGCCCCCTAACTTCACATACTGAAACTCAGTTACTATAAATGTAATACTGAAAATTTTTCCATAAACTTTAAGTGGTATTCCAGTTCTTAGTAATACAAGTTGTCATCTTTCAGAATACCTCTAGCTGGAATTTTCTCAATTTCATCAACAAAACTATACTTTCAAATTAACTTGAATTTCCTTGGAAGATTTCTAATTTTTCTGCAGCATCAGCAAGCTTCATGCTTAAAAACAAAGCTGTGACATGGACAAAGAAGAAAGTATAGCAAAAACACTATGCAGAAAGTAAGTACCTGCACATATAGATGATTCCACATGCTAAAAATAGAAACAAAAAAGACAATTATTTTCCGCTTAAGAGTAAACACCATATACCTTGCAAAACATTTCATAATTCCATCTAGTGTGAAGCATGCTTATTATAATCTTCGAAAAAATACTTCTACATAAATGAGTATTCTTATATTAATAATAAAACATACAAAATACATTTTTAACCATCCTATTATTATAGGAATTGTTCATGAAAATAGATACTTCAGCTTTAGCAGAGGACACAAAGATAATACTGACACAGATGACTGATGAGGAAATCAAAGTAATGCCACATACACTGATGGTGCTAGAATCAGGATTTCTCAAAGCCCCAGCTGCAGGTTGGTTGTTGCTGTGTTTGGGACTGCAGTAGCCACTATCACTGTCAATGTCAGCTTCACTAGCCCCCTGCTCACTAGAGGATTCAGCAGTAGGGTGGGATGCTCTTCTCCTCCTGCCTTTGGCCTTCCAGAGCATCGTGGCAGAGCTCTCTGAGAGAGATTTGTTAGCGATGTCTGATGGGAAATCTGTAAGGCAAGGAAAGTGTGACAACTCTTTTCGAGGACAAGTTGATCAATTCTTGTTATCATTAAAATTGTAAGAAAACAAAGATACCTAACTTTGTAAACAGAGAAAACAGGTGAAAACTTTTGAAAAGATCATCAAAAGGTAAGCTGTTCCTGAGAAGTTGGTTTATAAAATGTGTTTAGTATGAAAAGAGAATATTTGTATAACTAAAATATTTGCATAATTAATATTACAGAATAATTAAAACAAACCACCATTACCTATTTTAAGAAATAGAACATCACCAATCCTTTGAAGTCCACTGCATGCCTCCTCCACCACTGCATTCTCTTTCTCCCTCAGAGGTCGCCACTATTCTGAATTGTGTTTACCATTCCTTCACTTTTTAAACTAGATTTACCAAGGATTTTTGTATTCCAAAAACATAAATCATATACTTCTGCAGTTTTAGCTTTATTAAAATGAAATCATACTGTCCATATTCTTCTATGACTTGCTTCTCCCTGCTGCTACCTCCTCCTC
Source organism: Grampus griseus (assembly GCF_964374135.1). NCBI lineage: Eukaryota > Metazoa > Chordata > Mammalia > Artiodactyla > Delphinidae > Grampus > Grampus griseus. The sequence goes on from NC_139018.1 coordinate 92,095,558, forward strand.
CAAACAGTGACTGGTTTTGAGATTCTGATGCATGTGGCTGTAATTCATTAAGGTCACTGGAATCTAAAATGTCTGTGTATGAATATACCAAAATGCATTTATCCTTTGTACCACTGATGGGACACCTGGGTTGTTTTGGGGTTTTGCTATTAACAACAATACTGCTGTAAACATTCTTATATAGACATATAAGTGTGTGTGTGTGCACGTGAAGTTTCTCTAAGATTATTACTGCTAGGCCTTAGGGGATACACATAATATTCAACTTTGCTTGGTAATGCCAAATCATTTTCGAAGGTGGTTAAAACAGTTTACACTCTAACAGCAGGATATATATATACCCACTGATGCACATATTCACCAAATACTTGACACTGTCCTCTAGGCTATAATTTTTGCCAATTGTTGGGTATAAAAAGATGGCTCATTGTGGGTTTTAATTTGCATTTTTCTGCTTAATAACGAGATTGAGAATCTTTTCTCATGGTTTTAGCCACTCACATTTTCCTTTCTGTAAAATACTTGTTAATTTTACTTTTGGTTTGTTTGACTTCTGCCTATTTTTCTACGTTGCCTGTTTCTCATTTTTGTATTTCACAAATTGTAATTACAAGACATTAAAAAACCTCTTACAATCTCCTAACCTATCACAAATATTCCTTTTTCCACAAGACTTTTTTCACATACACAATTTTTTCCATATATAATTTTTATACAGAACCAATATAATTTTTGAGTTGCACTGTTTAATATTATGTTCTTCATTAATTATAATATATGAAGGCCCCAAATTATTCCACTGAGTGGATGTCCTGGAGACTTCTTTTGACTTGTTGCCCGTTACTGGACATTGAGAAGTTTTCAGTGGTTTTTTTTTTGGTGCTGCTGCAGTGTACACACCTTTAATCAAACAGTTCCTTTTCTTTCTAGGGGAAGATTCCACTTGGATACATTCACCTGAGTAGGACAACTGGGTCCAAATATTCCTATAGCTCTACCAAACTGTTTCAGCCCCTTGGCAGCACTGCATTCCAGGGGCCCTGAGCACAAGGTGGGATCATTTTCTTATTGATTCCTATGAATTCTTTATATGTCCTCACACTAATCCTTTGTCAGTTACATGCATGGTAAAAATCTTTTCCAAGATTTGTGCCTTGTTCTTTCACTCACGCTTGATAAACAGAAATTCTTAATTTTAGAAATAGTTCTCTCCATGCAATCATAAAGATATGTGCTATATTTTCTACTACATGTGGTTTTCCCATTTAAGCCCTTAATCCATCTGGAATAGATTTGCATGATGTATATGTTAGGGGTCTGTGATGCTATCTTTGTCATTTTCCTTATATGTGTTTCTGGGCTCTCCGTCCTGTTTGATTTTCACATACTGAGTTTTACTATATTTTTGTATAAGCCTATAAAAAATAAAATGGCTTAATAGGTCTTGATATCTAGAGGAAAAGTTATTTTCCAGGGATGTCTTGGCCAGTGCTCCTTTATTTTAGAATTAGTTTGTCAAGTTCCAAAAAACTCCCCACTGGAATTTTTTTTTTTTAGTAAATTTATTTATTTTATTTTTGGCTGCATTGGGTCTTCATTGTTGTGTGTAGGCTTTCTCTAGTTGTGGTGAGCAGGGGCTGCTCTTCGTTGTAGTGCACGGGCTTCTCACAGCGGTGACTTCTCTCATTGCAGAGCATGGGCCCTAGGCGCGCTGGCTTCAGCAGTTGCGGCGCAAGGGCTCAGTAGTTGCGGCTCGCGGGCTCTACAGCGCAGGCTCAGTAGTTGTGGCACACGGGCTTAGTTGCTCCGTGGCATGTGGGATCTTCCTGGACCAGGGCTTGAACCTGTGTCCCCTGCATTGGCAGGCGGATTCTTAACCACTGCACCAGCAGGGAAGCCCACCATAGGAATTTTGATTAGAACTGCATTGAATCTATAGACTAACTTAGGGGAAAAATGCCATTTGCAACATCAAATTGTCCTGAATGAGCATGCTATTTATTTTTTTAAATGTCCTATAATAAAGTTACAGTTTTCTGCATCAATGTCTTATTATCTTTCGTCAGGTTTATGCCAGAAACTGTATTTTTGTTGCTACTGTAAATAATATCATTTCTTAAATTTTGTTTGTTGGCAGCACACTGAAATGGAATTAATTTTTGTATATTATCTTATATCTAGCCATGTTACGAAACTCTTAAATAATATGAGCTTGTGTTCAAGAGTAAAAAATTGTTACAAATTCCTTTAAAATTTTCATTCTACCTATAGTTGATACCAATTAATCCTGATAACTTAAAAACAAACTAAAGAATAAGAATACTGATAGAAGGTATAATCTTCTACTCAAATTATATCTTCATCTTTTCACTTTCTAATTCTTGTGCTTCAGAAGGCTGTCTTTGTGGACACTTAATGAGCAAACCAAAGATGTTAGGGTAAATTTTTACAGCAGTTCCAGGGTTCAAAGCATGTAGAAATGGGTCACTATGTCTAGGAACAACCAAAACATAGAAAATTTTGTCATATATTACCTTGTGACTCTTTTCCATAGCCACTCCAACCATTTGTCAGTCTGTTAATCTCATCGCTTTATGCCCTACAAATCACACAATGACTGCACTATCAGCAAGATTGTTTTTTAACTGATTCCCAAATCCTTTCTTGCCCCAACAGACCTAAGCAATTGTAAAAGGAAACTGAATAGACGTCCAACAGAAAAGGTACAGTCCAAATGAAAGAATGTATGTGCCACCTAATTCATTTTAAGCCAGACAGCATTTCTGTGAAAACTATAGGGGGTAAAAAGCAAATACGCCTTTGAACAGATCTAATTCCTAGCCTTGGATCATTAATAAGGATTTCCTTAATCACAATGGGTGTAGAGTAGAAGACGGCCATCTACTCTACAGCTATTAGGCTGAGACCTGAGATACAAAATGAAATTTCACAATATAAACTGGAAAATAGCAAGAATATTTTAAGACTATTTATTAATTCCTATCTATTACCAGGGTAAAGCTTTTTAATTTAATGCTTATACAGTCCTCTAAAACACTTTTGACAAAATGATATCCAACTAGTCCAAAATATTTACTTATTTGAGGATATATATAGGTATCACTCATACATGTGGTTCAGATCTACACTAAAATACGGTGCAGAAAACTTCTTCTATAAAGATATTATAGGATGTTAGGATGTTCTAAAAAGGATTTTAATCTAGTTATAAAACACGTACAATTCTGATTTCTACCAAAATGAGTCCCTCAAATTTCTATAATATCTACAAAATTCCATCTCTGACTTCTGAACTGCTCCACTACTATAAGGGGATAAGGAAACATCAAATCCTGCCCAAAATTGTATATAAGCCAGCATGCAAGTTGAAAGAACATTAAGGACATGGACTGTGAGAATTTCACAAAGTGGCAGGATAAACGGATGAAAGCCTAGAATCCTAAGAAGTGGCAGAGTCCATGGAGTTCCCTTGTGGCCTACTGGTTAGGATTTGGAGCTTTCACTGTGGAGGCCCGGGTTCGATCCCTGGTGGGGGAACCATCCTGCTTGCTTTGCAGCATGGCCGAAATACAAAAAAAAAAAGTGGTAGAGTCCACAATTATAAAGTCAATGCATGACAACAGATGAAAATCAGTGATGTATACAGACACAGAGAACAGACTTGTGGTTACCAAGGGGAAAGGGGGATGCAGGAGGGATGGATGGGGAGAGTTTGGGATTAGCAGATGCAAGCTATTATATATAGAATGGATAAACAACAAGGTCCTACTGTACAGCACAAGAAACTATATTCAGTATCCTGTGATAAACCATAATGGAAAAGAAAACAAAAAAGGATGTATATGTATATATAACTGAATCACTTTGCTGCACAGCAGAAATTAACACAACATTGTAAATCAACTATACTTCAATAAAATAATTTTTTTTTTTTTTTGGCCTTGCCATGTAGCATGCGGGATCCCCAACCAGGGATCAAACCCATGCCCCCTGAAGTGGAAGCGTGGAACCCTAACCACTGGACCACCAGGGAATTCCCTCAATAAAATAATTTTTTTTTAAACCTATAACGTATATATGTAAGAAATCTTGCCTTACCAGTTTGTTGTGAAGCGTCTACCAGTAGCACAATTTTTGATCGGTTATCAGGACCTGCTGCATTTGTCTCTTTCTGAGTCGCTACATTTTTCACCAGTGGCCTTTTGCTTTTTATGTGCTGTTGTAAAAGCTGTTGCTGATTGAAGTAAAAAAAAAAAACAAAACTTAAGATCTTATTCAATGTACTAAACATTATAAAATACACATCCTTTATAAAAGATACTTAAATGTAGGCTACAAATTAGTGACTCCCAACCCATGAGGAAACAGGGTTACTGTGTTAGGATTTCATGAAATTATCTGCAGCCAATGATAACAGGGTAAATAATGTATTATACACACATTTATATACTACTTTCAAATAACCATTAATATTACTATAATAAAATATAAATTCATTTTGTCATTTGCATTTTTAGTTTTCTCAATCAATATCTAATAAACAATAAGAGTATAATCATGTCAAATTAGGGGTTGCAAATTTTTATTTAAAAGGGTAATAAAAAGGATGGTAACTTATCCAAAAGAGAAATTTTAGCAATGAATTATAAAAGAAATTTCTGCTTGAGAGTTTAAAAAGAAAATATTAAAAAGCTGATCCTTTCCTTCATTTTTAAAAATATGGGTATTCATCACTTAATAGTAATTTATACAATTCCAAATTTAACTTCTTAGATTCAAGTGCTGGAAATGCACTCTGAGAAATCATGTTACTTCAAACTCTGAAAGTTATATACTATTGTCTTCTTTTCATTCTCAGAGGTCCCAAAAGGATTTCCCTTGATCCAGAATGTTTCCATGAACAAAGACTAAAATGCTTTTCAAAGCAACTTCTAATGCTTGTTTGTATTTTAATCTGTTAAAAGTATGCCAGAAGATAGCAAAGACTTTTCACCAAAGAGGCTAGGCTAATGGAATCTAGGAAAGCATCAACTCCTTGACAAAAACAGTCATAAAATGCATCTAATCCCTCTGCCTTCTATTAGCTCAAAAGTGCTGAAAAGAAACATGGTTTTTCTTCTTATGTGCTTTGATATCATGGCCTCAATAGAAAAGTAACCTTTTAGTTAAAAAACAGTCACCTAGATTAATCCTCCTGTGATTTCAAGGCCTTTGTGTCTTTTTTTTTTAATTTAGTCAAAGGCTGGTGCTGACAAAAGGTCATTTCCCACATTTATCTTTAATTTTCTTTAGCCCTGGGAGACCTTGTATTCACATAATAAAGCATCCCTTGAATAACAAAGTGCTATTCCCACTAAAAATTGACAGAACAGAAACAATGAAGTTGAAGAGACAAATGTTCTTTTCCATAATATCTCCTGCTTATTTCTGAAGACTGAAATGTCTTGATGTGCATTAGCCACTCAACACTGCTAGCAAAGGACCCAAACTAATCACTTATTAAAACTGGTGTCACTATGCAATTTTTATCACTAAATTAAAATACTTTGGAAATATCTGTGCATTATGCTTATGTAAACTCTCTGAAGGAAGTGGAAGATGACTGTAAATCATATCACCATTTAAGAATGAGGACCAAAACTAATGGAAAAAAGATTATTTTATAAATGCTAACACCATTGACTGTTTTCTAAAAGGTAAATTCAGGATTAAAGGCTAATCAATACAAGTAGCAAATTACTTATACTATTACTAACAAGAGAAATATCAAACACAAAAGCCAATCAAATTCAGTCACTTACTTTTGGTACCACTGGTCCTCTATTACTGTTTCTGTTTCGATGACCAGATAACGGGAAGACCTGTCCAAGCTGATTTGGACGCTCAGTGCATTCTGCAGTTATAGTATTGACAGTATTTGCAGCCTGAAAAGTGTTGGAGTAAGGTGCAGGAAAAGGATGATAGAAACCCATAACTTGGGCACATGGTGCTGGCATCAGCTGATAATATGTATACTCTGTAGAAACAGGTGGCTGAGCAGATATAATGGGGTAAGCAAGGTATGGTCCAGCAGGGTTTGGATTAGGCTGTTGCCATCGTATATCATTGTTATATAATGGAAACTGTCTGTAAAATCAAATCAAAAAAGAAAAAAATCTATTGACATGTATGTCTAAAAGTAATGCTAAAACAAAATCTCAACGTGTTTTAATAAAAGAAAAAACAGTACAAAATAGTAGCCTCATAGTAATTATGAAAGAGATAAAATTACCGTTTTATAAATTTCCTTGCTATAACTAGAGATTTTTATGTACATGTAATAACAATTTAATTGACAGTAAAAAGGAATTCAACCTGATAGCTTACTGCATTCCAAAATTTAAAAATTTTGGTACGGACCTTTCTCATTTGTAACTCTCCCCTCAACCTCCTCAAGGTATTTCTGCTTAAAAGTTAAAACACCTAGTTGCTGAATCTGCCACTAAAGGCAGTCCAAAGTTCCCATCCAATGGTAACAACTGTGACAGTCTTCTGCAAAAAGCAGGGTAAGGTGATCATTGTGTAAGGTGATCTTTACAACGGGTGTTTGATTCTTCCACCTCCCATTCTTTAGCTCAGGCCCACAGCCTCCTACTCCTCTACCATACTCCCCTAACCACCTGGCCAAGTCCAGCTCTTTCCCTGGCTCCCCTCCTTGGCAATGGAAGCAGGCACCAGGTCCAAGGGAAAGAAGAGAAGAAAAAGGCAAGCTTGTTCACTACCATCTATCTCCAGCATTAGAGTTCTCCTAGTGCAATCCCTTCCTATAAAGCACCAGTCCTTCCTGTCTCAGCAATTCTCCTTGCAGACAGTTGCTGTTGACAAATGAGGGGTCATAGGGGGCTGGAGTACAGAGCTTTTCCTCACTATTCCATGACAAAGCAAAAGGGAAAAATACTCCCTGCCACAATTCTAAAAATATTTTCAAATAATCTGATGGCTGGCTTACTCATGAATTCTCAAAGATTATTTGGTAAGGTAAGAAAAATTAAATTTATCATACTGTACACTTGGCCACTTTGTCAAATACAGAATAGTATTTTTAATCTAGTTTACAAATCACTTCAAACATAATCCAATACAGGTCAAAGGTTTTTAATATAATGTTAACTTGACTCAATTGAGAAGACTCCTTTAGCTTCTACTGTTTGCCTAATGCCCAAAACTATTAAGAGTTTTAGACTATTAACTTGAATATTTAATATCTGAGACAGTAATTTAGTGATCCGTTATCTCATACAACCAGAATTTCTCAAAGAATGTGCCTGGGCACACTAGTGTGCCACAATGGTTATAGACGTGTAGAAATATTGATTGCCTTAGCCCTCAGGGGTGGCTGGGCAAAGGCTAGAGTCTAGTCCCCTCATCCATTTATCCCAGAGTGCTGGAGAAGTACAATTTTTTGTGTGATATAACTTGAAAGAGGCTGAAAGTACTTTTATACAGCAATAAAATGAACGACACCAATGAAATGCTAATCATTCAGACAGTCTAAGCAGGGTTAGAAAGGCTATCATGACTATCACAAGGTACACCCTAAACACTAGGTCACACATTATCTAAACTGTAAGCATTTTGCTACATCACCCTGTGACTACAGCACAGAAGCTAAATTTAAACTACAATCAGAGTCTAAACACATATATGCTACCTAGACACAAAAGCTTCAAAGTTAAGGGCTACCCCTTGATATATTCTTCTTATGCCAGACTGTCTTGGCAATTATGATTAGATGCCTATCCTCAAAAAAGGATTTTTGTTCACCCCTCTTTCTGAATAATTCATTTCTCCCTTTGAGTCAATTTATTTCAAACAAATTTCAATGACTTCTCATAGGAGACACATACAAAGAACTCCATTTTCTCTTAGAAAGAATGAGAAAATAACAATAATCCATGTTAACAATTTTTAAATTTTTACATCATTTGGTTTTATTTACTCCTCTTAGAAAACAGAGAAATGGTTAATGTTTAAAAGTTACAAAAGAAAAAATTAAGAAGTATCCTTTGCCAACTTCTATATTTTCCTACCCCTTTCTTCCCCCACCAAAAGAAAATAATAGTAAACAAATTACCTATTGGACTGGTTTTCCTGAACAAATGGATAACAAGTAATCAGGTAGCTGGGAATTGGAGTTGGTTCTACACCAGAAACACTGCCGTTATCATTTGGGAGTGCCATAGGGATCATAAATGTATCAGGATTCTTCTTCTGGGGAATAAATGGTTCTACCTCAGCTGACAGCTTGACATTCTTCAAAGAGAAAGTGAAACACATTACTAACAAACGAACAAAAATTTAAATAATACAAATTCACAATTTAACAATAAAAGAGACAGTCTTTACAAACAGTAATTAGGTCTCTAATGTCACAAGATATTCAAAGGAATAGCAAGGTCAAATTAAAATAATTAAATATGATTACGTTATTTAAACAAAGCCATCAAATAGGAGAAAAGTTATCAAAGGTTACTAGATTTCAATGAAGTCATTCCTTACATAACCAAAGCTGTTAAAACAATCAAGAATACAAGGAAATTGTACCTCACAGTCCAAAAATAAAGCTGGTAGTAAAAAAAACAAACTAGCTCTTCAGACAAAACAATGTGTTTTTAACTAATTTTGTTAGGGGAAAAAAAATTACTCAACAGAGTTCTGAAGGATACTTTATATTTGTTTGAATAGTCTAAAAAATAGTCTATTTCTGTCCATTTCAGGAAATTAGATTAGTATGGTTAAATTAAAAGGAAGGAAAATGTCTACAATAAATGAAAAAAAAAATAAGGGAGAAAAACTTTTGCCTCACAGTTAAACTGGGGAAAAAATGAGTACTTCAGCTTCCCAGAAGACAAGCCGAGTAAACTAAAGTAATCCAGTCTACGTACTCCATTTTAGTTTATTTTGTATCTCTCCTTATAAATCTATAGAGGTTTAACAGACATAATAAACTACAATACTAAGGATGCAGAAGTTGGTGACAAAACTATAAAGAAAAGTAAATAAGAGCCATGAAAATTAGGATAGGAATTACTCTTAGGAAAGAGGAAGCTGTGATTGGGAAGAGGCACCTGTACGGTTTCTGGGGTACCTGGCAAAGTTCTATATCCTAACTTGGGTGATACGAGGTATTCATCCAATAATTCATTTAGCTGTACACTGGTTTTATGCAGTTTTCTTTCTATATTTGTTATATTTAACAACAAATTTTTAAAATTTAATTATACAAAGAAATAATCTATAGGCACATTCTGTAAAAGCAGAATGTTAAAAACCACAAACATTACAATCTAAAAAGATATTAAACACTTCTTAGCAAAACCAGTAAGTGGAATGCAATCCAATTTTTCAACAACTCAAATCAACTACCTGAAAGCAATAGCCCTAACCAGAACTTTTTCCCCACCAGAGTGGCATTCAGTAGAAACTCCCATCAAGGCATATTTCTCAGAATAAATTTCATGCATGTTTCTCACAAAAGTAATCAGTAGCAAATCCAAGAAAATCTAAAGAAAAGACTTGATATGCTAAATATAAAGCCTTTTTCAGAAAAACTGTTCTCCAAAGAGTCCACTGTAAATATTCAGTAATATGTGTCTGGGGGAAGAAATCTGAACTATATAGCAGTATCAATTCAATATCCTTCCTCCCCACCTGATTTAACTTTGAAGCCTACTTCTGTACTACTAACCAAATCTGAAGTTGATAATGTCATTGAACTCACAAATATCTGTGAACTGGAGTTGGTTTCTTGAATTTCAACACAAGAGGCAAAAACAAATGTTAACAGTGTAAGTCAGTGATTGTCACTGTGATAGTCAACATGATTCAAAACTTATTTACATAAGGTATAAAATATCAACCTTTGAACATATGAGAACCTGAATAGTTTTATAAATCTGGACTAGAAGACACCAGGATTTTTTTTTAATGCAAGGTATGCAGTTATATTAAATTCTCAGTCCAATATGAAAAAAAGGAATAATACTAATATAAAGAAATAATTTAAAAATAACTTTTCCTGATCCCCCCAAGTAATACCAACTCATAAATTACTCTGGTAACAACAAATTCAAATTCTTGCTCAAGTCAAAAGGTGCAGGGAATTCCCTGGCAGTCCAATGGTTAGGACTCCACTTCCACTGCAGGGGGCACAGGTTCCATCCCTGGTCAGGGAACAAAGATCCCGCAAGCCAGGTGGCGCGGAGGGGAGGGGAGACAGTGCCACAAATTTTTTATGCCTAGTCTCATTTGTACTCTATATGTTTTATGAATTTAGGCAACCCACTATTCAAAGTGTCATGCATAATTTATAACTAATATCTGCACATATACACAGTATATGTCCTTAAAAATTAAAGTCTGTATTGGTTTCTATTCTAAGTGCAATTCTAGATATTGGCATTCAACAATAAAACTCACAAACACTGAAACGATCCTTTGTTTTTAGCAAAAAAGAGAAGCTGCTGTAGTCAACAGCTGCACATCAGAAGATGTCACTAGTAGGAACAGACTGGCAAACTTTCTCCTATAGTTACAACTCCGTATGGTTTTATAAGTTGTTTATTGTGACTTTGGGGCCTTCAGTGTCATATATCAAAATGCAGCCTCAGTTGTTCTCAGGCCTGAAAAGTAATGTAAAGATCCCAAACTATTTTTTAAATTCCATATAATAAAGCCCATAGAGACAATATGTTAAGCAAGCAACAAATTCTGGCAATATTTCAATTATATTAGCATAGAGATCAAAGGAAAAAATGTTTTAACATAGTGGACAACAAAATGTTATGGAAAAATTAGACTAGTTACTTCATACAATGATATGCCTCAGTCTGAATTTCTGTTTAGTCTCTCTACTTTTGCCATGATCTGGTTTTTAGAAATCAAAAATTTTATAGCAAATTTTTGTCTCCTTAAATAAAATATAAATATGAAAGAAGTCTAAACACAGAACAAAATCTATTCCTGTACTTCTCTTTGTTAAAAAAAAAACTACACAATAAAATTATCTTTCTCTTTCAGAAATTATTTCAGAATTTTCCAAATTAATGAAAAATCATAATCCCAGAAACCTGTATTTGAAAAAACAAAACAAGCTGTTTCACATTCATTTAAAATTCTGCATATAGTAAAACAAACATCAATAAAATTTCTTTGATGTGAATAATCTAGAAAACCCAAGAATTTATCAGAACAAAAAACTATAAAAACCTTATTTAAAAGTTTATTGAACAAACGCATTCAGATCACTGAGAGCCTATATATAATTCAACAAACATGCATTGAGTTCATGTTCTGAAGAGAGAACCACACGAGGCTGGTTTAGGGAAAATGAGCAAACATTACTACAAAGCACACATCAACAGAAAATGCATACTAAACTCCTCTGAGACAGAACATTCAGAAGAGTGCGAATAATTTTCCCAAATTAAGCAACAGAAAAAAGACACTCACTTGAAATCAAAACTGAAGTAGAACATAATACGGCACGCTCCCACAGTGAAATGTCAGTATGTACTACACACCTAGAGAAAAAATATGACCATGGAAACCCTCCACATTCTTCCTATGTTAAGGTAAATATGATATATCAAACATTATTTTACATATCATGGCCAAAGATAAAATGTCTTCTGAAGGAAAAAAATGCTTCAGAGATACCTGCTGGCTTTATTGTTTTCTGGTTGGAATGTTTTATACTGAAAGTAAACCACTTGCCAAAACAAATCACAGTAGTTATACATATGAGTTCTGCCAAGACTTTAGAAAATAGTGAAAAAACAAAAAAACCGTTTACCTTAGACTCTGACCATTTGCTTTCCTATCCATACATTTTCCCCCTTTTTTTAAAATAGACCACATTTAATCCTGTTAAAGTCTGGTGGTACTTTTCTAACATCCAACTTTCTAAATTTAATACTAGTTTTTGGAATATCTAATTAATTAATTCCTGCTTTTCCTTTTTTTTACTCTCTTTCTTTGAAGGGTTTACCCCCAAACTTCTTGCCTTGGATGCTTAATTTTTAATTTCCTTTTAAAATGTTGAATAATGAAAACATTTATGACTATGCATTTGCCTCAGAGTAAGCTTCAGCCACATCCCATACATTGTCATGTGTAATATTTTATTACTTTTTCAAAAATCTAAAATTCTACTTTATATTTCCTCTTTGACTTAAAAGCTTAGGGAAAAATGCCTTTTAAAATTTCCAAATGGTATTTTCAGTAAATGAGCATTATTTACCTTCTTTTTAATTACAAAAATATTATTTTTAAAATTTGTTAAGACAATCATTTACTTAGATCTATAAAAGCTAACTGTAAGTACTGCTGAATAATAAACATTTTAGAGTAACTTATCTAGAATATATTTAGTTTGCAGTGCTGATATTATTTGAAGTTTATAAATTATTTAAAGAAAAAAATTATAAACCGAATAATTTTATATCTTTATTGGTAATCAGCACTTTGCATGAAGCCATATGCATTTATTACACATTTGCTTTTCTAAGAATTAAAGACATCAGTGATCAATAATTTTGTAAATTATTTTAAAAGAACTTATCTAACGTTAATGTACTAAATATCAAGCCAATGTTTAAATTATTTGATAATACAAATGAGATAGTAAACCTGAAGTGTTCTGTTACTTCTAAGGTTATTGTTTATTAAAAAAAAAAATCTCAAAACACTGTCCTAAATTTACTAAAAATAGAAACACTAAGACTTTATAAACAAAACGAACTCCATGATTTATGCTTCACATCCCTTTATACCAGCTTTTTTTCCCTTAAGAACAAAAACAACAAAAAGGCACAATACCAAGTAGTTCTTAGAACTAACTCTGGCAATTAAAATTAAGCTACTTGTTTTGATTTAATATAGTCTTGGTAAAAGAGAATACTCCTGAGACTCCCTTCTGGTTATAACATTCTTTCAAATAGTCATTACTACAATTAAGACTATCAGCTAGCATGTATTCCCAGTAACTTATTTTTTAAAATCTCGATCAACGCACACACAATTTATCCTTTTATACAAAGATTTTATATTTTTTTTTAAAAAGGGGTAATTCAACAACAGCAACATGAATGCCTTCAGGCAAAACATGCCGAGTTTTTTCTTAAGTTACACTTGTGCAATACTACAAGGATTTTGCTTAGATTAAGACAAAATGCAGAAAGTGTGTATTAGTACTATTTTTTAAAAATCAAACTTCTGTGAATTGCTAACCACTACAATATAATAAGTTTTAATGCTGTAGACATTCCCAGAAATTCTAAATATAAACCAACAATTGTTTAAAATGAAAAAAAAAATGTTTTGTGAGAAAAAATGGGAATTCAGCACATATGGCATCTGTTTTTAATGAATTTACCTATTAAATTCACTTCGTTATTAAAAATATAAAAGTACATTCCAAATAACTTGGAAAAGCCATGGCATTACTCAGTGGTATAGTGAAAATAATCAAGAACTCCACCCACAAAGTGGACAAATCTCAGTTCTAGCCCCTAATCTATCATGAAATGAATGATTCTGTGCCTTTTTTCAATGATGAATATGAGCATATGATGAAAATAATGGAGTCTTGCCCCAGAAAAGTGCTAATTAAAACGAAGAAGACTCCTTCCAGGTCATCCATGGATCCCTGAATTAACTGCCTACAGCACGAACCAGGCATCACTTCCTGGGGTCTCAGCTTCCTGTGAGCATGTGGGGGGAAAGGGGGATTGATTCAAATTATTCTCTCATTTAAGGTTAGGCTAAGGGAAGAGGCAAGAGGTATTGGAGGGAAAAAAAAAGAAAAACTCTTCAACGGAAAACCTACATTTATGATTTTTCTCTGAACCTTAAATTTCTACAAGATTTTAATAGGTTGTGGACTTTGGAAAGATACAGGATGAAAGATGAAGAGGCTCTCTAAATAATTTGCTCATAGCACTTGCTGTTAAGATAATCACACACAAATAACTATGCTAAGGGTTACCATCTAAATAGTGCATTACATTTCCTCTGGGATGAAGGGAACCATAAGTATACATATGGCAGCATTACTAGTTACAGTTCTGTCATCACAGAGAACGACCAAAATGTTTAACCCTTTCATTAGTGACACACATACAAAAAAATCAAGAAAATTTCCTATTCACTTGTCAGGCTTTCAAATCTCAGACACTTTTGATAGATACCTTGAAAAATTGTTTTTCATTAAATTGGATATAGGGTGTATATAAAATACCCGGGGTCACAGGAAAGCCTGTATGTATTTGCCAAGGGGCCCCAATCAATTTTGCTTCGGTAAATACACATATTGTTTCATAAAACTCATTTGTGTTTTCAGAGGCATATTCACATAAAGCTTTTTTTAAATAAAGATTTTGTAAAAATAAAAATACACACACACACACAACCAGGAGACTGCTCTTTGCCTGCTAAAAGAGCCCGATTTAAAATCAGAACTGGCTCTCACTAGCTACAGATACAGGAATTTGGGAAATCTTGTCTCATTATTCAGGTGTTAATTATCCATTTGTAAAGTAATTAGGCAAATCCCTAGTCTCTCTTTTTCCTTCATCTATTTGCCTAGTTCATCACTGGGCAAGGCCTTCAACTGAAGAGGGGAATGGAGAGTGAGTAAACTTAGATTTCATCAAATTAAATCGTTTCACACAGGTCTCAGGATAGAAAATACCGAAACTTCTGTGGGGGAAGAAAACTATTATTTTAGATTATTTTTTTAACACTACCACCATCCCAGCCTCCCAGCACCTACTGGCTTCGATAATCAATAATTTGATGCAACTGAAAACACTAATGGGACTGCTTTGTGAATATGAAAACGGGCTCGGAAATGAATTCGCGCTTCGGTCCTACACCTTTAAAATATAACATCGACTTTTTAAAAACACTTATTTTTGCGAAATAGTTGGCTAGAAGGGCAAAGGGAAACCGTAGTATTTCATATCTAAAAGGGAAGACCTCCCTAAAACCACTGCAAAAACAACGCTTCGCTCAAGGAAACGTAGATCTTAAAAAAGCCCATAAACCTCCCCCCGCCTTCGTCTGTAGTTATCACACATTCTCTGACAGTTTTTCTAAGTGAGAAACCTTCAAAAGCCTTTCCACCTTGAAAACACATTCCAGAACTGAAGGGAAGGGAAGGGGGGGAGGTGGTATTCTCTGGAAGTTATAAACCCTCTCTCGGGAGAGCACGGACAACTTGGGAGTCTTCTGGCCCCTTTCACCAAGCCAAGGAGGAAGAGCAAAAGCGAGTCCCCAGCCCGGGGGGAACGGGGCTGGAAAAGCCCCCAAGCTCGAGACAGCAGCTGGAACAATGCAGGAGAGTGGGGCGCCGCCAGGCTCCCGGGGAAAGGAGGTCTGCGCCAGCAAAAACCCGAAGGCTTCGGCCGTTCGGGCCCACGCTCGGAGACCAGGGCCCGCCCGGGAGGAAGCAGCGACCCCCAGCTCCCGGCCCGGCCAGCCCGGCCCAAACCCGCGTACCTGGTCTGCGGGGGCTCGGTCCATGGCGCCTGCAGCCGCAACGGGCCCGCGTTAGTCGGTGTCGTGAGCGCCTCGGGCCGCTTTCTCCATGGCCCCCCGCTCGGGTCGAGACCGGGCTCCAGACCTCCGCCCCTATCTATCTGGCCCCGACACAGAGTCCGGCTACGCCACTGGCCGAGGAGGTGGCTCCAGCTTCGGGAGGAGGAGGCGGCGGCAGCCTCGCGAAGGGATCATCTGGGACGGAAGCCGAGGAGGGCCCAAATAGGAGAAAGCCGTAGGCGGAAATGGCGGTGCGCAAAAGGGAAAGAAGGGGGAGGAGACCGAGGGGGGCAGTGGGCGGAGTGACCGCAGGCGGCGTGAGCTGGCAGTAAACGAGCCAGAGCTGGCTGATCTGGATGCTGAGGCCAGGTGGAGATTCTCAGGAGCAAGTGCCCATAACCACTCTGCACTTTACGCGGGACTTAACGGCCCCTCTGGACTGCTAAACTAGAGGAGCGTGGGACCATTTGGGACTCAGGACACCCGGTTTTTAGTCTTCAGGGACCTCAGAGACCACTTACTTATCTCAAACTACCTCTTAGTGATACTGGAAGAGCTTTTAGCTGCCTGTGCATGTGATCCTTTCTTATGTTATCCGGCTAAAGGGAGTCTTGACTGTAAAGGAAAACACCCCAGAACGGCCACCACTGAGAAATGGAGACAGGAGGCTCCACAAATACTGATTTGGTAATTCACTGTCAAGGTCCAGGTCCACTTCTAGGCTCACCTTCAGGCTGATTTGCCCTATGTCAGAACCCCTCATTTTACCCAGAGTCTGTATCCCACCACCCAACAGGTAACATACCCAACTCTGGTATGTTGCTTTTTTCCAGTGTGCCTATTAACTGTTCCTTGAGGAAAGAGACTGCCATGAAATTGGACACTTGGTAAGCATAGCGGATTGCCTCTGGGCATCTCCTCGAACACACCCTCCAGCACAAACCCTGAAAGTTATTGCTTGCTGGTCAGTTCCAGGGTGAGGAAGAAAAATAAAAAGCTACATAAGCTAACTCACACTTAAGTGAAGGGAGAGAGTAGAGGTGGCTCCTGTGTGGGAGAGTGGTGCGGAGATTCACAGCTGGGAAAGAATTTTAAGAAGTTTGCTTTGTTATGCTTCAAGAGACATCAGTAAAAACTTGCATTGCCTTTTCAGTTAGGCTGACTCGGTAGTCTGGTTTTATTTGACTAGGACTCCAAGAAGAGGTGGTCTGTGGAGCCCCTAACTGTACTTAAGTTGATACTATATTTTGACCTGGTGAAAGGAACTATAGTAGGTTAATAAGACTTACATCAAGGCTGGCAGCGGAAACCATTTCTAAGGAGAAACATTTATATTTGTATGTAGAGCTCTCTCATTTATTTAGGTTTAACTCTGCTGCCTCCTCAAATTTTACCTGTATGTGTGCATGTGTGTGTATATATATAAGATCCCGCATGCCACGCAACCAAAAATAAATAAACACATACAAATTATAAACTAACAGATTATCATACTCCTTCACAACTGAAAGATAAAAAGAACTCTGAATTTTCAGGATGTTCCCCTATGGTCTCTAGCCATAAGATACCCCCATCTGAGTAAAAAGATAATAATAATGCAGTAATAATACAGTCATAAAAATACCATAGTACTTTGATTTTCTTCCTTAAAGGATGACCTGAGGAAATTTTTTCTTCTTCTTCTTTTTTTTTTTTTTTGGCTGTGCTGCTTGCATGCGGGTTCTTAGTTCCCAGACCAGGAATAGAACCCGTGCCCCCAGCAGTGGAAGTGCAGAGTCCTAACCACTAGACCACCAGGGAATTCCTGTGAGGAAATTGAAATATAGGATCTCTAAGGATCATTCCACACTGTAGGATTTTTATGGCTATGAAATAGTTCTTGCTGAGAATCTTCTATGTACAAGACATTGATTTAAATTTTCAGAACACAATTATAAGAACAAAAATGTCACAATGCCCTTCTAACTTAACACAATCCTGGGAAAGATTGCAATAGCTATTAGAATAAAAATTTAAACCTATGAAGAAAAAGAAGACATTTTAAAACATTACATTTACAGATGATGTGATCGAATTTTAATTAATGCTTTCATTCAGCAACAAATATTTAATGTGCCAGGTGCTATGCTAAGTACTGGAAGTACAGCAGTTAATAAGACACTGAGGGCAGAGACCATGTTTGTCTTGAGGGCAAGACATACATAGAACAAGTAAATACAGGTGAGCTGAGTGTCATGAAACAGGAAGCTCAATAGGTTCTACCATAGTGTGGGATGGAAGGTCAGGGAAGTCATATCTAAGTAAATAGCATCTAAGCAAACACCTGAAGGGTGAGTAGGGGTTATGATAAGTGAGGGGGAAGAAGTAGGAAAGTTGTTCCAAGGAAAGGAAATGGCATGTGTGAGGACTCTGAGGTAATAGAGAGAATCCAGCATTAATAGTTAAACAAGCTCTCTCCTTGGAATGAGAGTTCTGGAGGAGAGGGTTAATTCAGTAGAGCAAGGCCTCTGAGAAGATTGGGAGGGATAGGATGCAAAAACCGGGGGAAGAAATTGACCTCAGATGGGAGTAGGGATATGTTGTTTACAATGACAAAAGGAAAGGAAGAAAGGATAGATACAGCTACATTTATAAGTTGAGGGAATTCCTGTCAAATGGCTTCTGTTTTCTCACTGAAATGGCAGGCAGGTTATCTGCTGACAGAGGAGGGAAGCAGAGCTGTGATGATCATGCACTTGTCAAAACTCAGCAAGCCATTTAGACTTGTGCACGTTATTATGTGTAAATTTTGCATGAAAAGAAACTATAAATAAATACTGAGCTCTAGTTTTAACAAATGCATGTACCTATGTAACCCAAATCTCTATCAAGATATAGAAGGTTGCCATTACACTCAATGACTTTTAAAACTTCTCTACTTTCCTAGCCACATCAGCCACATCAGACAAGAAAAAGAAATAAAAGGCATCCAAATTGGAAGGAAAGAAGAAAAGCTGTGACTATTTACAGATGACATGATATTATATATAGAAAACCCTAAAGTCTCTACCAAAAGATTATTAGAAGTAATAAATGAATTTAGTAAAGGTGCAGGATACAAGATTAATATACAGAAATCTGTTGCTTTTCTATACACGAATACTGAACTATCAGGAAGAGAAGTTAAGGAAACAATCCCATTTACATTCACATCAGAAAGAATGAAGTACCTAGGAATAAACTTAACCAAGGACGTGAAAGACCTATACTCTCAAAACTATAAATCATTAATGAAGGAATTTGAAAATTATACAAAGAAGTGGAAAGATATCCCATGTTCTTGGATTGGAAGAATTAATATTTTTAAATTGTCCATACTACCCTAAGCAATCTAAAGATTTAATGCAATCCCTATCAAAATACCCATGACTTTTTTCACAGAACTAGAACAAATAATCCTAAAATTTATACAGAACCACAAAAGGCCCTGAATTGCCAAAGCAATCCTGAGGTTAGAGAACAAAGCTGGAGGACATGGAAGAACCTAAATGTCCATCGACAGATGAATGGATAAAGAAGATGTGGCGGGCTTCCCTGGTGGTGCAGTGGTTGAGAGTCCGCCTGCCGATGCAGGGGACATGGGTTCGTGCCCTGGTCCGGGAAGATCCCACATGCCTTGGAGCAGCTGGGCCCGTGAGCCATGGCCGCTGAGCCTGCACGTCCAGAGCCTGTGCTCCACAATGGGAGAGGCCACAACAGTGAGAGGCCCGCGTACCGCAAAAAACAAAAACAAAACAAAAAAGATGTGACACATATATACAATGGAATATTACTCAGCCATAAAAGGGAACAAAAGTGAGTTATTTGTAATGAGGTAGATGGACCTAGAGTCTGTCATACAGAGTGAAGTAAGTCAGAAAGAGAAAAATAAATACTGTATGCTAACGCATATATGTGGAATCTAGGAAAAAGGTACTGATGAACCTAGTGGTAGGGCAGGAATAAAGATGCAGACATAGAGAATGGACTTGAGGATACAGGGGGAAGGGAAAGCTGGGACGAAGTGAGAGAGGAGCATTGACATATATAAACTACCAAATGTAAAATGGGTGGCTAGTGGGAAGCTGCTGCATAGCACAGGGAGATCAGCCCGATGATTTGTGACCACTAGAGGGATGGGATAGGGAGGGTGGGAGGGAGGCTCAAGAGGGAGCAGATATGGGGATATATGTATACATATAGCTGATTCACTTTGTTGTACATCAGAAACTAACACAACACTGTAAAGCAATTATACTCCAATAAAGATGAAAAAAAAATTTTTTAATTAAAAAAAAGAACAAAGCTGGAGGGAATTCCCTGGTAGTCCTGTGGTTAGGACTCTGCACTCTCACTGCTGAGGGCCTGAGTTCAATCCCTGGTTGGTGAACTAAAATCTCACAAGCCACACGGCATGGGAAAAATGAAAAAAAAAAAAAAAAAAGAACAAAGCTGGAGATGTCATGCTCCCTGACTTCAGATTATACTACAAAGCTACAGTAAGCAAAACAGCATGGTACTGGCACAAACACACATATATAGATCAATGGAACAGAATAGAGAGCCCAGAAATAAACCCACACAGTTATGGTCAATTAATCTATGACAATGGAGGCAAGAATATGCAATGGAGAAGAGAAAATCTGTTCAATAAGTTTTGTTGGGGAAACTGGAAAACTAAATATTAAAGAATGAGATTAGAACGTTTCCTCATACCATATACAGAAATAAACTCAAAATGGACCTAAATGTAAGAACTGAAAACATAAAACTCCTAGAAGAGGACATAAGCAGAACACTCTGACATAAATCATAGCAATATTTTTTTGATCTGTCTCCTAAAGCAAAAGAAATAAAAGCAAAAATAAACAATTGCAATCTAATTAAACTTACAAGCTTTTGTACAGTAAAGGAAACAATCAACAAAATGAAAAGACAGCCTATGGAATGGGAGAAAATATTTGCAAATGATATAGTCAATAAGGGGTTAATATCCAACATATATAAACGGCTCATATAACTATATATAAAAAAAACAAACAACCTGATTTTTAAAATGGGCAGAAGAACCTGAATAGACATTTTTTTCAAAGAAGACATACAGATGGGTAGCAGGCACATGAAAGGATTATCAACATCACTAATTATTAGAGAAATGTAAATCAAAACCACAATGAGATGTCACTTCACACTTGTCAGAATGACTATCATCAAAAAGCCTACAAATAACACATGTTGGCGAGGATGTGGAAAAACGAAACCCTGTAAACTGTTAGTGTGAATGTAAATTGGTGGAGCCACTATGAAAACAGTATGGAGTTTCCTCAAAAAACTAAAGATAGAACTACCATATGATCCAACAATGCCACTGCTGGGTATATATCCAAAAAAACCAAAAACACTAATTCAAAAAGATACATGCACCCCAATGTTCATAGCAGCGTTATTTACAATAGCCAAGACTTGGAAGCAACCCAAGTACCCATCAACAGATGAATGGATAAAGAAGATGTGGTACATATATACAATGGAATATTACTCAGCCATTAAAAAGAATGAAATTCTGCCGTTTGCAACAACACGGATGGACCTAGAGAGTATTATGCCTAGTGAAGTAAGTCAGACGGAGGAAGAAGACAAATACTCTTATGTTATCACTTATATGTGGAATCTAAAAAATAAAGCAAATGAATGTGTATAACAAAACAGAAACAGACTCATGGGTATGAGAACAAAGTAGTGTTTACCAGTGGGGAGAGGGAAGGGGGAGGGGCAAGATAGGGGTATAGGATTAGGAGACACAAACTATTACATATAAAATAAATAGGGCCTTCCCTGGTGGCACAGTGGTTAAGAATCCACCTGCCAATGCAGGGGACATGGGTTGGAGCCCTGGTCTGGGAAGTTCCCACATGCTGCCGAGCAACTAAGCCTGTGTGCCACAACTACTGAGCCTGCGCTCTAGAGCTCACGAGCCACAACTACTGAGCCCACGCACCACAACTACTGAAGCCCACGTGCCTAGAGCCCGTGCTCCGCAACAAGAGAAGACGCTGCAATGAGAAGCCCGTGGACCCCAAAGAAGAGTAGCCCCTGCTCGCCATAACTAGAGAAAGCCTGCTCGCAGCAATGAAGACCCAACTCAGCCAAAAATAAATAAATACGTACATACATACACAAATAAAAATAAATAAACAAGTAACAAGGATATATTGTACAGCACAGGGAAATGTAGCCATAATTTCATAATAGGTTTAAATGGAATATAATCTATAAAGTATTGAATTACTATGTTGTATACCTGAAACTAATACAATATTATAAATCAACTGTACTTCAATTTTTTTAAAGAAATTAAATAAACAAATAAATCTTCTCTACTTATATCAAATGATTGTCTTATTCACTGTTGTATCCTCACTACCTAAATCAATGCCTGGCACGTAGCAGGTGCTCAATAAATATTTGTTGAATAAGTGAACATGTGATATGATATTAATTAAATCAGTATTCTTTCATCCAGGGTTGGGTTTTGTTAGGCTTGTGCGTTTTATTACATGATCAGGATTCAGTAATGTGTGAGCACAAAATTCTGTTATTTTTTACTTCACTGTCTTTGCAAATCCTCTGAGGGCTGCTTCTTTTTCTGCCCTGGATGAAATCTCATGAAGGTCAAACAAACTTCATTCCCGGTTAAAGCTTTTCCTTTCCCCAAGCTCAGTCCTGCTTCAGGTTGGAAACCTGCAATGGGGGTAGTGGCACAGACTACTTTTATTTTGTTTTCTATGTTTACATCTCCACCTCCTCCTCCTTAACTACTTGCTGGTCAAGCTTTTAGATTCCTCCACGTTTGGGTTGTGAAGGGGAAGGTGACAGAGCTTCTCAGATGTCTCAGATGTATGCCATGCATGGTCAGTTCCGGACAGTAATGATCCTAGCTTTCAGCCCTTGGGTTTCTGAGGTTTCAACCCTCAGCTGGATCCTCTGGGCGCTCAGCCAAGCAGCCTTCTTGCTGGACTCTCTTTTAAAATGGCTTCTAGGGCTTTCCTGGTGGTACAGTGGTTGAGAGTCCGCCTGCTGAGGCAGGAGACACGGGTTCGTGCCCCGGTCTGGGAGGATCCCACATACCGCGGAGCGGCTGGGCCCGTGAGCCATGGCCGCTGAGCCTGCGCGTCCGGAGCCTGTGCTCCGCAACGGGAGCGGCTACAACAGTGAGAGGCCCGCGTAAAAAAAAAAAAAAAAGTCTGGTAAAATGGCTTCTATCACCAATCCTGGGAACATTTTGCTGCACTTGATTTATCACACATCCATCCATCCATCCATCCATCCCTCTAGCATCCCATTAATCCATCTTGTTTTTGGTGCATAACAAAGTAAGTTGCTGACATAAGTACACTTTCTCCTGGGAAAGACTCACACGTATCCACAGTTGGTGAACGTGCAGCTGGTTTGCAGCATTCTCTGTCTCTAATCGCCTTTGGTTTTCTCAGGAAAGTATCAGATCCCAGTTCCCTGTATTCCCCCAGACTCCAGACAACATATATCAAGTTCTCCAAGTGCTTCCCTGAAAGCTCCTCTCACATAGCTTGAGGTAAGGGGAAGCATCTCTTTTTTTCCCTGTGGGAGGTGTGGGTAGGTTTCAAGTATCTTCAAAGCAGTACTCTGCATGAGTCATCAGTCCCCTCACTCACACCCCCTCTATGTGCTGGAGATGAGTGACAAATAATACTGAGCCACCATTCCTTGGCATATCTTACATGGTGGACCAACATCTGACTTTAGATATACAGGTATTTGGCATCTATCTACTGTCCTTTGGGGACCCAGTCAAAACAAACAGCATGAATGTCATTTTACATGTTCATTTATTTAACAAATATTTTTTGAGCACCTGTTCTGTGCCAAGCACTAGTCTAGGTAGTAAGGATACAACAGTGAACAAGACAAAGTTCCTGCTCTCATGGAATTTACTATTTAGTCTGGGCGACAGACAATAAGCATATTTTTTTAAAAAAAGAAAAGAAGATAATTTCATGTAGAGATGAATGTTATTATAACATGTTATTAGTTTAAGGTATACAGGGAATTCCCTTGTGGTGCAGTGGTTAAGAATCTGCCTGCCAATGCAGGGGACATGGGTTCGATCCCTGGTCCAGGAAGACCCCACATGGCACAGAGCAACTAAGCCCGTGCACCACAACTACTGAGCCTGTGCTCTACAGCCCAAAAGCCACAACTACTGAGCCCCAGTGCTGCAACTACTGAAGCCTGCATGCTCTAGGACCTGCGTGCCACAAGAGGAGAAGCCACCGCAATGAGAAGGCTGCGCACTGCAATGAAGACTCAATGCAGCCAAAAAAAAAAAAAAAGTGTACAACATAATGATTGATATATGTATTGATATATCGTACAAAATGATTACCACGATAAGTTCAGTTAACATCCATCACGACAGAGTTATTTTTTTTTCTTGTGATGAGAACTTTTAAAATCTATTTTCTTAGCAACTTTCAAATATAGAGCACAGCGTTGTTAACTATAGTCACATGCTGTATATTACATCCCAAGGACTTAATCATATACCTGGAAGTTTGTACCTTTTCACCACCTTCACCCATTTTGCCTACCCTCCTCTTCCCTTCTCTGGCAACCACCAATCTGTTCTCTGTATCTATGAGGTTGGCGTTTTTTCAGATTCCACTTATAAGTGAGATCATACTGTATTTGTCTTTATCTGACTGACTTATTTCACTTAGCATAATGCCCTCAAGGTCCACCCATGTTGTCACAAATGGCAGAATTACCTTTTTTTAATGAATAATATTCTTATATATGTATATCACATCTTTATTCATTCATCTGTCAATTAACACTTAGGTTGTTTCCACATCTTGTCTATTGTAAACAATGCTGCAACAAACGGGGGTATAGCTATCTTTTCTGTGACAGTGATTTTGTTTCCTTCGAATAAATACCCAGAAGTGGGATTGCTGGATCGTGTGGTAGTTCTATTTTTAATTTTTTGAGGAACCCTTATACTGTTTTCCATAGTGGCTGCACCAATGGGAATTTGACATTTTGGCCAAATAACAAGGCTAGAACATAGCTGAAGTTGAGTGTATATCTCACTTTTTTGCAGGAGAGTAACATGACCTAATGGCAAGAGGGTAGTTAAGGTGACAGACCATGGAATCATAGCTGCATAAAGATTGTATTAACCAAAAATTACTAGAGGTAATACCTGCATATTTTTAGCATATAAGATAAATCCACCAAAATTCCTAAATATTAGTGGCAAACTGATAGGAAAAAAAGGTCCCATTGACAATATCAGTGTGTGATGGAAAGATCGCTGCTAGACTAAGAGTCAACAACTTGGGTTTAAATCTTAGCTATACCCCTTCCAGGCCGTGTGTCCTTGAAAGTCACGTAAGCCTATCTGAGCCTCAGTTTCCTCATGTACACATTGCACAGAGTTGTTGAGAGACTCAAGTTAAGAGAATGAATGAGAGAACATATTGCAAGCTCTAGAGGAGTGGTTCTCAACCTGGGACACTTTTAAAACGAAGATGCTCAGGCCCTTCCTTAAACCAATGAAGTTAGACTCTCGAGCAAATAATCTTCCAGTCACCCAGAGTGGCTGTAAGATCTTAAGTCAGATCATGACACTCGACTCTTTAAACCCTGCAGTGGACCTTCCCATCTCAAAGTCCTTAAAGTGGTGACTGAGGCCCCATGATCAGGCCCCACCTCTGACCTCATTTCCTCCTCTTCACCGTCACTCACCCAGCCCCAGGCACACGGGCACCTTGCAGTTCCCCTAACATTCCAAACATATTCCCACCTGGGAGCCTTTGTTTTTGCTGCTGCCACTCTTGTCCCAGTTATCCCACAGGGATCAAGCTCTCACTTCAGGCCTTAGCTGGAAGGCTAAAAGGCTTCGACTGAGGCCTTCCCTGATCACCCTCTCTACAATATCAGGCATGCACACAATCTCTTTCCCCTTCTAGCTTTTTCCATAGTACTTATCACTACCTAAAATGCTACATACTTTATTTGTTTTGTTGGTTTATTGATTATCATTTTCTAGTAGAATATAAGCTCCATGAGGTCAGGGATTTTGTTTGTTTGGTTTGTCCACTGCTGGGTAGTCCCAGTGCTTAAAAATGTAGAAGCCCTCAGTATATATTTACTGTTGCTATTCCAAATGCATCCTCTGAGCATGTACCTTACCCAACCTAAAAACTTCAGTAATGGCTCATTGCCCACTCTGAATGTATTCTGTGCTTTCCTACCTCCTTGACTTTGCTCATGTGGTTCTTCCTACTCTGTATGCCCTTCCCATCTTGACACTCATTTCCTCCATTTCCTGGATGAAAAAGATCCTCCTCAAAATTCCTCTAGCTGGTTGTGCCACATCCTGCCTTAAATTGTCTGCGTACTGTGTATAATTTTTTATGTAATTATTTCCTTTCTGAGTGTACACTCCTTGAAAACAGTGTTACTCAGCAATGTTTGTTGAATGAATGAATAAACTTACTTTTGTAGCTGACTCAGACATTCACCAAAAGAAGGAAGAGAGGTAATTAAATGGTAGGTTTAAATGGCAGCCCCCCACCCCACCCCGCCTAGCTCTTGCAAAAATACAGGTTGCATGTGAGTAAAATAGAAACAGAAGATGATAGCACCCAAAAATAATTTGTGGATGGTACGGTCAACCACGCGAAAGATCAACAACTATAAACTGCCTTATGAATAGTTTAGGTAAGAGCGAGTTGAAAAGGAATGAATTTATTGCATAAAGGGACTCGGAGAGCCAAATAAAAATCAGACATGACATTCATTTTTATGGTGGTGAGGTCTTCAAGCCAAGCCAGCTAAAAACAGGAAATAACCTCCCAGGTTTATTATGATGTCCTTCAGATTATGTTCATGAACTATTCCAAATCTCAATCTTTTTAGAGGATGTTCTCTTATGATAGTGAAAACAATAAATCTCTGACATTTCCCCTTCATTTGGAAGTGCTGTGTAATCTGAAATTGAAAAATCTCCTTCAACCCAATGTGGAGTTTTTTCCCCTGACTTTAAAAACCTTTGTTAACAAGCTATCTAGGTTTTTCAAATCAGTGACTCACATCCTCAGCTCCCCAAACCTAGGTTCTTTCTGGAATGTCCTTTCTGAACAAGCAGGAGCTCACCTTATCAGCAGGGCTTGATTTTTGGAGACAGGAATTTATGAAGCTCAATCTGTGAATACATAACTCTTGTTCACCTTGGTATGTTACCAAGTTTTCCTAAGGCTTCCACCAACTTGACTGAGTAAGACATGTATCACCAATCTTGGAAGGGAAAATAAGAAGTGCTAGTTAAATAACTAAAGCTGGCAGAGATAAAGCCTCTGAAAAAAATCCCACTCCACATACCATCAAAAGAAATACATGTTGTGGAGGAGAGAATTTGTTTGTGTTTCCTTTTCTTGAGTTTTAAATGTTTTTACATAAATAATATCATAGCAATAAGAGCAAAATGAAAAAGAAAAAGATCACTCAGCACCTCACCTTTTTAACAGATGAAGGATTTTTTCTCTAGGCTCCATGCATCTACATGCATAGACATCTACATGACATAGTTTTAATTCATGTAACCTAGAGGCTCTCAGGACTATTGTACGATGGAATGTTGGCCCACTCTCTAGAAATGAGGTAGGAAGAAATAACTGCGCCGCCCCGCCTCCCCTGGGGCCTGTATAAATGAGATCTGGGAGCTTGGGAGGAACCAGAAGCAGACTGGGGGAATCTGAGAGATGAGGCCCATGACTGATCCCAGAGTACGCTTCACTCAGCCTGAGGCATGACCCAGGAGGTTCAGACACCTGTCACTGACCCTAGAACACAACAGGGTTTTTGACAATTACATCAAATCAATACTCCCTTGCCAGACCATCTAGGCCCTGTATTAGCTTGGCCTGTGGGTAGAAGGTGGTATTCCATAAAGGCTGAGAAGAAAAAAGGTAATAATGTAAAATTCCAAAATTGTGTTGGAGATACAGGAAATACTTCCCTGTAGTGATTTCATCCCCAAAGACTCAACACCAGAGTCAACAAGAAACTACACAGGCAAGGTGTTTTTTTGTTGTCTCACCTGCTTATAAAACCCCAGCCTCCTTCTCCAGTCCTTCCACAACCTGAGATGGCAGAACTCTTAAGGAAGACAACTGTAGCAATCCTGGGCTTGCTGCTTCTGGCTGTCTGCCCTGTTTCTTCATGTTGACTTGTAACAGGCCAGCCTTTCACCGCCTTTCACCTCTCTTTCATCTAGAGACCTTGGAGTCTCTAGATTCCCAGCTGTGCAGAACCCTAACAAGCTGCATTTCACAGGCTTAGAGAAACAATAGGAACCGCAGTCCCTGGCAGTCAAGAATAAAGGTCTGTAAAGGCTGTTCATAGTAACCCCTTGCTCAGTAGTAATAATAACAATAGCTTAAGTTGATCGTGCCAGAAACAGTGCTGAGCCCCTTCCAGAAAGCATCTCATTTAATTGTCACAACGATCCTTGAGGGAGGGATTATTGTCTTTTTTTTTTTTTTCAGGAGGGGAAACTGAGACATATATCTAAATTAGCTTACATGAGGGACTTCCCTGGCGGTCCAGTGGTTAGGACTCTGTGCTTCCACTGCAGGGGGCATGGGTTTGATCCCTGCTCGGGGAACTGAGACCCCGCATGCTGCAGGGCCAAAAAATAAAATAATATAAAAGCCACTACACAGATATTTAAAAAATAAATAAGTAAATAAAGTAGCTTACATGAGATCCAGTATAGTTAGAAAGTGGCAGAACTTGAATTTGAATACAGCAAGCAAAGGAATCTAAGGAGACCACACTTTCCTTATAGTGAGATGCTTCCTGAGAACTCAAGCCTGAATGGGGTCCAGGGGAGTCTGATGGAATCCCACACACACCTACCCTTCCCCCGTCTCCACCCCAGCTCACCAAGTCTCTCTTTCTCTCCTGCTCTTCTTTCCCATTCTGCCACTCCCTTTCCCTGCTCTCCATCCTTTAGTTTTTTCTTCTCTGCCTATTTTCTCACCCTGTAAATGCTCTACTCGGAAGCATGCAGCCCTAAAACAGCTGCCAACCCTGGCTCTGGAGTGTGACTCATTACTACGTTGCTAGACCCAGAAATGAACTGAGTGAGACACGTTAAGTCCAAAGCATCCAGTATCCCTATGCTCACTGAAGCCAGGGCCTGTGGGTTAGCAGTTGATAGCATTGCAGCACTTTCAAAGGTGTAACTCAGTCCTGACTCTTTGCCTACTCCACCCATGACCCTGTGGCATCCTTCGAAGTATGTCTCGTGTAACATCTTGCGATTCCACTGCTGCAGGGGAAAGATGTTTGCAAGCAGTGGGAATCTGTGACGCAGTGCTATTAATTCTTATTCCTTCTGATATCTAGGTTGGTG
Organism: Grampus griseus; assembly: GCF_964374135.1. Taxonomy (NCBI): domain Eukaryota; kingdom Metazoa; phylum Chordata; class Mammalia; order Artiodactyla; family Delphinidae; genus Grampus; species Grampus griseus. The sequence goes on from NC_139018.1 coordinate 92,124,638, forward strand.
TTTTTTTGCCTTTATGTTCTTGAAATTTTATGTTAGTATGGTTTGTTTGGACTCAGTTTCAAAAGCATTAAGGTATAGGTTTGAAAGGATGAAGGTATTCTTTCTACTGCCAGAGCAAAATGTGTTCTGAGAGAAACATATGCACTATATTCAGAGGAAAACATTCATAGCCGTTATATATTGTAGAAAGTTGGACAATGTTAGGTGATAAAATTCACTCCCTAGCACTCTTGGTAAGAGTGCTACACCATTCATTCATGCATTCAATGTATATTTAAATATGTCAGAAGTGCTACATGCTATAAATAAAATTAAAGTTTGGTAAAGGAATAGAAAATGTAGAAGGGCTATTTTAGATAGCATGGTCAGGGAAGGCCTCACTGAAAAAGTGACATTTAAGCAAAGCCCTGAAAGGATTAAGGGGATGAGCCATGGAAACATCTGGGGAAGAATATTCTACACAGAAAGAACAGCAAATTCAATGGCCGTGAGATGGAAATGAGCTTGGTGAGCTTGAAGAAGGGCAAGAAAACCAGTTAGATTAGAATGGACCCCGGAGGAAAGAAGCACTGTCACAGAGGTTTGCAGAGCCTGCTGGGCTATAATAAATAGCTTTGACTGGATTGTAAATGTGATGAGAAATCACTGGAAGAATTTGAGTAGGATAGTGAGAAGATCTGACTTGTTTAGAAAGATCACTCTGGCCTCTGGTTAAATAATGGACATTGGTGAGTAGGGGTGGAAGCAGGGGAGCAAGTTGAAAGGTTCTTACAGTAGCCAGTGTAAGAGGATGAGGGCTCTTGGGTGTGAGATATATTTTGTAGACAGAAATAAGAGGATCTGAAGGATTTGGATGTGGGTTGTGAGGGAAAGGGAAGATTCAAGTTCACCTCTAGCTTTGCAGCCTGAACCATGGGTGAATAATGGAGCCATTTACTAAGATTGGAAAAGTCTGGGAGGAAGATAGTATACGAAGTGTTCAGTTTTGCACGTATTAAGTTTGAGATTGCCTAAGACATCAAGTAGAGATGCCAAGTAGGTAGTTGTGAAGCAAGTCTGGAGCACATTGAGGGGTGATATCTACTGTGATGTTGACTAAGACACTTTTCTTACCACCACTGTTATTCAATAGAGATTTGAATTTCAAAAATGGAATTCACCTCCTACAAGGGCACTGCACTCCATCTTGCAAACATTTGTTCTCTGTCTCAATGCTACATGTAAGGGAGTATTAACTGAGATGTTAAGGCTTATGCTGTTCACCATCAAATCCTCCAATAGTGCCCCTTGAGCAATTAATATTTGTCATTTCCAAAGGGCCTCAACTAGTGAGACACTGTGCTCCTTTACATACTCTCCTTAAATAAAGCAGAAACTCTGGCCAATAGAAGTAGCTGAACACAAGAAATGCATGTTCCATAATGTGTGCAGATCATTTTCAGGCATATTAACTACTTTTAGAGGATGCGGTGAGTCACAGAGTTAAAGTTGTGGAGCGTGGATTATGGATGTGGAAAGGCCACCTTGAAAGCACATACTATTCAAATGCTGCTGGATGGAAGCCCAGAACTTATGCCATAGGGTCACATCACCTCTCATCAGTTGATCTAGATTATTCACAGAACACTGGAGTCCAAGGATTGCATCATAGTTAGAAGGTTGAGGATATATGCCTCAGGGTACTTCAGAGTATTTAACAGAATTAATAAATAGCCACGCATCCAAACATGGAAAATTTTTCTCAGCCACAACATTTTAAGAATCAATAAAGACTTTGCCCACAATGTTTTCTCATGAGGTGTTCTTTTTGCCAGAATTACTGAATAAGCCAGGAGTTCTTCAACATGACAGTGTTCACACAGCTGATCTGGCCGAGAACATCTGTGTGGAGAGTGTATCACCTGTCCTTTCTAGAGATGAAGACTTCTGGGAAGGAACACAGGGACCTGGGTGCACAGCATCTGTGCCATTAGAAAGTCTGACTGAAAAAGGCATCAGCAGAATTCTCAAGGTATTTCCCAAGAGACTGGGAACTTACAAGGTCCATTCTGGCTTTGTCCCCTTTAATTGGGTCAAGTCTGTTCGGCATCTCTTCTTTCAAGGGAGTTGCTCACCAACTAGACCCCATTATTGCATTCATTCACTTGAAAACTAGACAGGTATATTTTTGCTATTAGAAAAACATATAGAGAGCTTGGTTATCACACAAGGTCTCTTTAGATCAGTTGCATGTACCACTGTGTGCTGTATCAATTGTGTAACCAGAGACATTAACAACAGGTATAGGTTTTGAATGGGACAGGTCAGTGTTTTGAGTCCAGCTTTGCCACTTACTGCTCTGGTGGCCAAATTCAGGTAAGTGTAAAATTGGGATAATCACAGTACCCATCTCATAGGGTTACTGTGAGAATTAGATGAGTTAACGTCCTCAGAGAGGTTAGAAGAGTACCTAGAACATAGAAAGCACACAATAAACATTAGCTCCTATAGTTATTAGAATCATCATTTTTAAAGACCATTGGCAAAGAGATTTTTTGGAACTATAGACCCAGTATAAATAAGATACTTAAGTAGACCCTCATTAAGTTTCTGCAGTTAGATAACACCATGTTCTTTGTAACTTCAGAGAATGAAGTTTGATGTATATCTTTTTGTTTTGTTTTGTTTTGTTTTGTTTTTGCGGTACGCAGGCCTCTCACTGTTGTGGCCTCTCCTGTTGTGGAGCACAGGCTCCAGGTGCGCAGGCTCAGCGGCCATGGCTCACGGGCCCAGCTGCTCCGCGGCATGTGGGATCTTCCCGGACCAGGGCACGAACCCGTGTCCCCTGCATCGGCAGGCGGACTCTCAACCACTGCGCCACCAGGAAAGCCCAGATATATATCTCGACCTAGCTCAAGGTTATCAGTGACTCGTATTCTTTTTATTGAAGTGAAATTCACAGAATATAAAATTAACTATTTTAAAGTGTGCAATTCAGTGGCATTTAATGCAGTCACAATTCTGTGCAAGAATCACTTCCATCTAGTTACAAACCATTTTATCACCCCCAAAGGAGGCCCATACCCATAAGCAGTTATTCGCCTTTCGCCATAGCCCCCGGCAACCGCTAAACTGTTTCTGTCTCTATAGATTTACCTATTCTGGATATTTTAAATAAATGGAATCACATAATATGTGACCTTTTGTGCTGGCTCCTTTCACTTACAGTGACTTATTATTGAAGAGGAAACTGCAGATCCCCAAAGAATCACCATCTCATCATCCCATCATCTCTGATATGCTTGGAATTTTCCAATGCTTAAGGGAGACTCTGATCTCTAGGATTTCAGATTCTGTCCTCTGTTAAAGAAATGCTTGAATCAAATGCTTGAATCAACAGTGGGTGGATTTGGGGGAAAACTCCAGGAAGTTCTAAATCACTTCAACACATCAAGTATCTGAGAAAAATGATGCCCTCAACATGAGGAGATTTTGTCAAGGGTGCATTTTAATTCTGTCATTTTATAGAGAAGGACTTTGTGACCTAGTGTTGTTTTCTTTGGCTGGTATAAGACACATACAACCCTTGATGCACTTATTACAAAAACAGTTCCTTTAAGGAGCATGTATAACATGCTAGGGCCTAATGCAAGACACAGTCCCTGAGCTGTGACTAAGCTGCTCATGGTCTACTGGAGAGAATAGACAAACAATCAGACATTAAAATATAATAAATGCTGTGACTGAATTAAGCACAGGGGGCCCTGGGAGCACATGTGCAAGTACCTAGCCCTGCAGGAGGCATTGGCGGGGTACTCTGTACACTCTTTCTTCCACACAAGGCTAAGTCATTGTATTGCTGGTGGAAAAGTAAATTTTATACATCACGAAGCAATACTTTTCAGAATGTTAAATGGTTGTTGACTTTGGAGCCCGTGTTAATTTATTATCACAAAGAAAGAACACTGTTACCATAGGTACTTCTTACCTTACTGCTGTTCTGTTTAGCCACCACTGATGCCATGTGGCATTAAGGTACAGATTGCAACCTAAGGTTAACGTTCCTTACTGTATGGAATTAGACATTTACTGAGTAAGAAATCCTTGCTGGTATTGAGGGAGTTATTTTCTACTTAATCTATTTTACAACTTAAACTTACCACAGTTTTTTTTTGGGGGGGGGCGGAGGCTATTCTAAGAGTAAGTATATTCTCTTAATTATATTCTGTCTCAACCCTCTGCTACAGTCATGACCCTGTCCCCATTATTTGAAACATACAAGTGTCACACCTGGCCTTGTTGTCTATGCTCAATATCACTCCGCAGCTGATGGTATCACCAAGTCCTCCAGCATTATGGGCACACCGCTTCATAATATTTAATTAAAAATGACTCTGAGCACCGTTTCATCCCTCCTTCTCCCCAGAGACTCTTGGACTTCCATTTCTCCTAGTTACTTCTGATTCTGAAATCCTGCTTTTGCTGAATTCTCAAGCCTCGCCCTGGTTCCTGCCTCCTGCAAGTGCCGTACCTTTTCCACATCACATCACCCCATACTGGACACATGTGATCCCTCCGCTCCCCAAAATACTGTTGACCAAAGCAAATATCAAAATGTTTAGAGACAAATGCAGCCCAGGAGAGCAAAACTTAAAATTAAATTTTAACTTAAAAAATTAAAAACTTGGGGCTTCCCTGGTGGCGCAGTGGTTGAGAGTCCGCCTGCCGATGCAGGGGACAAGGGTTTGTGCCCCGGTCCGGGAAGGTCCCACATGCCTTGGAGCGGCTGGGCCCGTGAGCCATGGCCGCTGAGCCTGCGCGTCCGGAGCCTGTGCTCCGCAACGGGAGAGGCCCCAACAGTGAGAGGCCCACATACCGCAAAAAAAAAAAAAAATTAAAAACTTAACTTAAAATTGAATATTTTAGTCATTTCCAAAGTCCCTTTGGCCATTTCTCTCTAGCTGTTTTTTCCCTACCTCTTTTTTCCTCTCTCCTACTTTCCATCAGAGCTCAGATTTTCTCCCACTCTTATTACTATGCAGAGCCCTGCAGGTCGTTCTGATGCCTGCTAAAGTTTGAGAAGACTTAAACAAATTTTGAGTATACACTTATGCTATGCACACATTTACAGATCTACTTCATCATTTTTAATGGTTGTATGAATTTAATGACTCCATTAAATGGACATTCAGATTGCTTCTAATTTTTATATATGAACATACACTAGAAAAGCATATGGAAAAATCAAAATAATTATGAGAAGATCTAGCTATTTAAAAAAAAAATGTTTTTTGGCCACCCCATGCAGCTTGCAGGACCTTAGCTCCCCAACCAGGGATTGAACACAGGCCCACGGCAGTGATGAAAGCATGGAGTCCTAACCACTGAACTGCCAGGGAATTCCTGTAGACCTAGCTATTTTAGACGAAATGTTTTTCTTTAAAAATTCCTTTTATGATGTAATATTGTTTAACAACAAATCAAATTGGAAAAGAGAACAATGTTGGGTAAGCTAAAGGAGGGAGGCAGGTATGGATTCTCCATAGAGGGTAAGGGAGCACACTGTAGTAGGCTAGAAGCTTCTTGAGGCCAGGGACCATGTCTGATTTGTTTACTTCTGTATGTCCAGTGCCTTGAACAGCACCTGACATAGAGTGGGTGCTTAGTAAGTATTTAATGAATGAATGAATCTCAAAATAATTACACTGAGTAAAAGAAGAGTACATGCTATAAGATTCTATTTATATAAAATTCTAAAAATTGCAAACTATAGTGATAGAAAAGCAGGTAGGTATTTTCAGTTTATTTTTATTTATTTATTTATTTATTTTTACATCTTTATTGGAGTATAATTGCTTTACAATGGTGTGCTGGTTTCTGCTTTATAACAAAGTGAATCAGTTATACATATACATATGTTCCCATATCTCTTCCCTCTTGCGTCTCCCTCCCTCCCACCCTCTCTATCCCACCCCTCTAAGTGGTCACAAAGCACCGAGCTGATCTCCCTGTGCTACGCGGCTGCTTCCCACTAGCTATCTACCTTACGTTTGGTAGTGTATATATGTCCATGCCTCTCTCTCGCTTTGTCACTTTTCAGTTTATTGAAGTATGTCTATTATACCTCAATAAAGCTGTTTTAAAAATAAAAGGACATTGCCTCGTGTTTCTCCTCTGAGTAATTATTGGTAGTTCCTCAAAATGGAGAACGATGAGTTCTGTTTGGGACATACTGAGTTTGGGGCAACAATGGAATATCCAAATAGACATGTGAGTAAGTTTTTGGATATGAGTCTCTCTGAGGAGGAGTATTTGAGCTAAAGCTGTTCTTTCAACAGCTGAAATGTGCACATCGAATTTTGCGACATCAGCTATTAAGGTTGAATGATGACAGAAGCCAGACTAGAGTAGATGGAAAGAGAAATAAAGAAATGTAGAGAGAAAAGTAGACAACGGTAAGTCTGGCTGTTCTGGAAAAAGAGAAAAATAGGGCAATTACTGGAGGAGGTGCCTTCTGAGGATGGTCCTCAATGATACCTTGGAGCCCCAAACCTTCTCCCAGCCGCCTTGCCATTGGTTTACATCACTTTTAGTTGAGTCCTCTGTTCCTTGGGCTCAAAGCACCCTGACTAGTACTCTCCTTTTTCCTTCTTTCTCACCTCTTTCAGTCAATCACAAAGTCCTTTTACTCCTATTTCTTTAATGGTGCTTAAATCTGTTCACTTCTCTTAACCCATCGCCAACGTCCTAGGGCGAGCCGCCATTACCTGATTACTGCAGAATCCAAAGGTTCTGCTCATAGAGCCGAAGCCAAGTACATCTCTCCTGGAGTCACTGGGTTCAAATCCCAGCTTGCTCCTTAGGAGCGTAGTGACTTCTCTGTGCCTCAGTTAAAAGTACCTTCCTGCCAAGATTTTGTGAGAGTTAAATGCAATAAAATCTGTGCAGCGTTTCCTGGTTTTTAAAAAAAAATTTATCTTTTATTTTTCTTTACTATCCATTTAATTGCTTTTGTTGTTTGTTTTGTTTGGAAAATCTTCCCTAGACATCACCAACTGGATAAATCCTATGTGTTTTTAAACTTCAGTTAGGGTGCCAGCTCCTTAAGGGAGGATTTCTTTTTTTTTTTTTTTTTTTTTTTTGCGGTACGCGGGCCTCTCACTGTTGTGGTCTCTCCCGTTGCGGAGCACAGGCTCCAGACGTGCAGGCTCAGCGGCCATGGCTCACGGGCCCAGCCGCTCCGCGACATGTGAGACCTTCCCGGACCGGGGCACGAATCCGTGTCCCCTTCATCGGCAGGCGGACTCTCAACCACTGCGCCACCAGGGAAGCCCTAAGGGTGGATTTCGTGATTGACCTACACTTTACCTTGCTGAAGCACTCTGTCAGAGTGCTTATCATACTTTTTGTCTCTTATTATTATTATTATTTTGCTTCTGAATCCCGCACTACTTAATGATGAACCCTTTGAAGGCAAGGATGGTGTTTTTAGCATTGAAAAACGTTTATTGGCATAAAGTCCCAGGAGGAGATAAGTGTTAGTTAAAACTAGGAGCCTGATATACTGTATGATTCCAACTGTATAACATTCTGAGAAAGGCAAAACTATGGAGACAGGAAAATGATCAGGGGTTGCCAGGGGTTTGAGAGGAGGGAGGCATGGCTAGGCAGAGCACAGAGGATATTTAGGGCAGTGAAACTACCCTAGTGCGTAATGTATGATCATTACATGTCCTTACATGTTTGTCGAACCCCACAGAATGTATAACACCAAGAATGATCTTAATGCAAACTATGGAATTTGAGTGATTATGATGTGTCACGGTAGGTTCATCAATTGTGACAAATGCACCACTCCGGAATGTAGCTCGGGAAACTATGCATGTGTGGGGTAGGGAGATATATGGGAACTCTCTCTCTCTCTCTCTCTCTCTCTATATATATATACACACACACACACACACACATATATATGTGTATATACATATATAAAGATAGATATATCTTTGAAGAAATATTCATCCCTGCCTTCGTGGAGGCAGACATCAAACAAATAATTATGCAAACTATCATTTATTTAACATTAAGAAGCACTATGGAGCATAGGGTCTTCCCTGAGAAAGCAAAACTTAAGGCGATGCATCACCTTGAGGTCTGCCCTCAAGGACAGGGAGCAGCTAAACCAATTAAAAACGCTCTTTAAAGAGCCTAAGGGCCAGAGTGAACAGTGTGTTCCAGGACCAAAGGAGGCTAGGTACAGGCAGGTCAGACTAGTTGGAGCACAGTGAGCTAAGGAGGTAAAACCGGGGCGGTGAAAAGAGGGCAGACCTACAGGGCTTGCAGTCACAGAGCTGGAAGCTGTGTCCTAGGGACAGTGGGGTACCATCAAACGATTTTAAATAGAAGAGTGATATGGTCAGATTTGAATTAAAAAAAATCTCTCTGGCCGCTGCATGAAAGAATGGATCAGAAGGAACAACGTGAAAGTGGCTAGATCAGGAGGGAGAGTACTGCAAGAGTCCAGGGGAGGAAGAGCATATTGCAAATGTGAAATACTTAGCTCCTTGCAGGCATGCTCCACGTGGCCGTGAGCAATGCAGACAATGCGGTGGGGGAAGACAATGGGGAAAGAGGAAAAGCATGTGGAAAAGGCAGGCAATGTGAGCAGATGGTTCATGGAGCAATAAAGCTGAATAAATGGGCTTAGATCGTGATATATAATGCTTTTTATTTTCTATAAATTTATTTAGTTATTTATTTTTGGTTGTGTTGGGTCTTCATTGTTGGGTCTTCGTTGCTGCGCAGGCTTTCTCTAGTTGCGGTGAGCGGGGGTTTCTCTTCGTTGTGGTGCACGGCTTCTCATTGCAGTGGCTTCTCTTGTTTCAGAGCTCAGGCTCTAGGCACGTGGGTTTCAGTAGTTGTGGCACGTGGGCTCAGTAGTTGTGGCTTGCGGGCTCTAGAGCACAGGCTCAGTAGTTGTGGCACATGGTTTACTTGCTCCACGGCATGTGGGATCTTCCCGGACCAGGGATCAAACGCGTGTCCCCTGCATTGGCAGGCGGATTCTTAACCACTGTGCCACCAGAGAAGGCCCCAATGGTTTTTAAATAACATCACTTTTATAACAATGATAATAAAATAATAACCATAGTACTCGAATTTATTGAGTAATTACTATGCGCTAGGCAATTTTTCTATGTTCTTTATACAGATTAATTTCATCCCTGTTCTAGTTATCTGTTGCTTCATAACAAATCACCTTAAAACTTAGTGCTTAAACCAACCTATATGTGTATATATGTAATCTGTAGCTTGGACAGAGCTTGAGGGTTGGGGGAAGCTTGTTACTGCTCCTCTTGGTGTCAGCTGGGGTAGCTCAAAGTCCGAGATCTAGAATCTCTGAAGCTTGCTCACTCACCTGCCTGTAATTGACGCCAGCTGTGGGCTGCAACTGTCTACTCTTCTCTTGTTGCACTCAACACGATCTCCTTCAGTGTATTTTCTCACATGTCCAATTCTTTGCTGGACTCTGAGCTCCTCCAAAACATAAAACATGTCTTTTTCTTTGTATCCCTTCTGTTTGGGGTACCATCTACAAATGAATAAATCCTGAACCTGAAAATAAGAGAATATTTTCCTTTACCAAATTGAACACTCTTAGTGACTGGAATTTTATAACTTTGCAAGACTACAATTTTGTTAGGAAGTTTTTCTTTAAGCTTAGCCAAAAATCTACTTTTGTGTAACTTTTACTCAGTGGACTTTTACTTAGGACTTGTGGAACTCCACAGAATGAGTCTAAGCTAACTTCTGTAAGACATCCATTCCCTCGGTGATAGCTATCAAATTACATCTAAATCTCTAAGCTTAACACCCCAGTTCCTATTATTGTTCTTCCTGGTTGTGGTTTCCATGGTTACCTCACTCTTGATTCATTCTTAGATAATCACTGTGGTTCATAGAGATCCAGAACGAAATGCCTGGATAAATATTAATGGTGAGTCTGTGAACACAAGTGAATGAAGTGGGATAGAAAACCATGCTGAGACCATCATAAGCAAGTGGGCTCCAAAAAGAAGTGCAACATGGGACTGAGGGGTGAAGACATGGATTGGGAGTTGGGGACTACATCCTATCCTGGACCTTCCCTGGTAGGCTGATCCTGATGAGAAGCAGATGGAGAACCTGTGGGAAGGTAATCTGAGACCCTGTCTGATTGGAAATGGAGAAGGAAAAACAGGAAAAGTGGAGTTGAAACCCAGTTGAAACTCAGTTGCCCACTTTTATCTTAAAATTGTGTTTCTTGGGCTTCCCTGGTGGCGCAGTGGTTGGGAGTCCGCCTGCCGATGCAGGGGACACAGGTTCGTGCCCTGGTCCGGGAAGATCCCACATGCCGCGGAGCGGCTGCGCCCGTGAGCCATGGCTGCTGAGCCTGCGCGTCCGGAGCCTGTGCTCCGCAACGGGAGAGGCTACAACAGTGAGAGGCCTGTGTACCGGGAAAAAAAAAAAAAATTGTGTTTCTTGAAGCATAGTTTATTGTTCATAAGAATTTCATAACCTGCTGGTAGACATGCGTTCCCTGTGCTCAGCCCCACACCCACTGAATGTGTACTCTTTACAAACTCCAATGTAATTCTTAAGTACACAGAGAATCTTGTTTTAAGGGCCGGAATAAGATAGAAACTGCTCATATTCAGAGTTAGAAAAGTGTTTTTCAGACCATTTCACAAAGCTAAAGAATCTCATGTTCTTCAGAAATTTCTTTGAAATATAAAAAAATCCCAGCTCATGTGTTTAGTCTCTATGGTTCCATCCCCATAAGTCCTTATCCCAACCCATAAGGGTCTGAAAAACAGTAGAAAAGAGCTGCCTTTGTTAGAGGATCCTATCACAATAACTCTTAGAGAAAAGCCTCCCACCCCCGCAAACTCCCACCCCCAGGAAAAAAGCAGTCGAAGAATTCAAACCCATTATACATTCTTTCCATTCCCTGTCCCCAGCTTCACTGAAATATTAAATCCTTTCCTCTTTTCTACGGATGGATTTTAAGGTAGATTTTCCAATGAATTTTTAGTTAAATAATGAATGGAAAGTGTCAAGTATAGCTGTAGCAAATGCAGATTTTTTTGCTTAGAATAAGAGAGAAACTAAAATGAAATTTCTCTAAATACATGTTTTTCCCTCTTTTAGGAAAATGTTTCAAGTACATTTACTGAGTGCCCAAAGGAAATATCAGTGTATATCTTTTATGAAGTTGTAACAGGTAAAAATCTAACATTACTAGACAAAAAATACAAGGGTCAATTTTTCACACGTCGAGTCTTGCTTTAATAAAATGATTTTGCAGTAAGCATTTCTTTGAATAGAAGCCTTTGCCTTTTAGCCTATCTCCTCCAATTATTAAAGCGTGTATTTCCAGAGCAGAAGAAAGATCACTGAAAAACAGATTCTTTTAATGAGATTAATGCCAAGTGAAAAGCATTCTGAAATGGGGAGAAAGGGTGAGTGATAATTTCACCCTAAGTCCTCAGAAAGAGAAAAAGATGGATTCAAAATGATTAACCTACAGCCTTTCAGAAGCACTGTTTAAAAAGAAACAGACTATGATGCTCACTCACTGACTCCTCAAATATTTATTCAGATCACCTACAATGTGTCAACTGGGGTTAAAGAGGGGCCCAAGACAGGCACAGTCCCTCACTTCAAGATAGAGTTCCAAAACGCCCAAGGCATTTAATTCCAATTGTAATATAGTGATGAATACTATAAAGGAAATGCTTTGAGAATGAATTTATCATCATTTGAAAGTCAAGTTGAAGTTAACCTTAAATGAGGGGACAAATTTTTAAACTATTTCTTTCCAAGCTTCAATTTGGACAGACTTCTTTGCTTCAACATTTTGAGAGTTATTTGGGAGAGTGATTTTTAAAAAAACATGTATTGAAAAAAAAAAAAAAACATGTATTGTGTGCCAATACATGTGTGTAGTTACCTACAAGCTCCTTCTTTGAGGGCAAGGAAATTCACACTTACTGAGTGCTGACTTTGCCGGAAGAATTGGACCTATTTTGCCCAACAACCCAAGATATGTGTGTTGCTGTACTTCCTTTGCACAGGAGGACACTGAGGCTCAGGGAGATGAAATAATTTGTTTCAAGCCAGCAGAGTTGGTCCTTGTCACTGCACTTAGCTGGAAAGTGGAGGAGGGCTTCCCTGGTGGCGCAGTGGTTAGGAATCTGCCTGCCAAAGCAGGGGACACGGGTTCGAGCCCTGGTCCGCGAAGATCCCACATGCTGCAGAGCAACTGAGCCCGTGCGCCACAACTACTGAGCCTGTGTTCTAGAGCCCGCAAGCCACAACTACTGAGGCCTGCGTGCCACAACTATCGAGACCCACGTGCCACAACTAGTGAGCCCACATGCCACAACTACTGAAGCCCTCGCGCCTAGAGCCCGTGCTCCGCAACAAGAGAAGCCACCGCAATGAAAAGCCCGTGTATCGTAAAAGAGACCCAAAAGCAGCTAAAATAAATAAATAAATAAATAAACAAACAAAAAAGAAAGTGGAGGAGGGGAGAGGGTGACAGATAAAAGGCTAATTTCACTGACAATTAGTCTATTGTTAGTGTCGCTAATGGGTTGAGCCAAAGTAAAAAGAGCCCACAAAATACTGCCTTTTTATCAAAAGTAAATGCAGGATCTGTAGATGAAAGGACAGCTGTAGGTTCTTGAGGGAGAAATGGCAGTTAAGATTTTATGCGAAATATAGTTTGTAATAAAATTAGATTGTACTAAAATACATGAAGGAGACTGTGCATTGCACTTCAAATGCTTTGTTAAGATGTTTCTTTTACCTTTAGCAAAGTTTGTAATAGATAATAAGGTGAGATTATAGAGAATTTATTTCTTGAAATACAAAGAAGTTGCACAATGTCAGTTTACACAATGACAAGGCTTTTAATTTTAAGCAAGAAGTGAAGGAAGAGCTAAAGTAATTGGATCAGAGAAATCATAGAAAGCCAGAGTTAAGATTTGTCAACAACAGTTATGTGGAAAATCAAGATTTGCTTCCCCTGGAGGTCGCGGTGGGGGGGGGGGAGGGAGAGGGATGGACTGGGAGTTTGGGGTTGGTAGATGCAAACTATTACATTTAGAATAAACAACAAGGTCCTAATGTAGAGCACAGGGAACTATATCTAATATTCTGTGATTAAACCATAATGGAAAAGAGTATAAAAAACTAAATAAGTAAAATAAAATATTGGCTCTAAAAAAAAAAAAAAGATCTGCTTCTTCCAGAAGAATAATTGGTTATAATAACAAGAAAGCAGCAACAACCAAGATTAGTGAGCTGTAGTCTTAGCTCTGCTTCATCTGTCCAATGAGGTCCAGAGGCCAGTTACTCAGAAGAGTTTGAAGACTTAATATTAAGTCCCAAAGCGGGTGGTAAGAGTCAACATATAATTCATTCTAAATTCAAACCCACCAGGGCCTCATCATCCAAGATGGCTAGCAAGAAGGTGGGAAGGTAGGAAGGAGAGATAGGGGTGCAGTGGAGACACATTGAGATTCGCCTTGAGTTCTTTTTTTTTCAATAAATTTATTTGTTTTATTTATTTATTTTTGTCTGTGTTGGGTCTTCGTTGATGCACACGGACTTTCTCTAGTTGCCGCAAGCAGGGGTACTCCTCATTGCGTTGTGCGGGCTTCTCATTCCGGTGGCTTCTCTTGTTGCAGAGCATGGGCTCTAGGCGCACGCAGGCTCAGTAGTTGTGGTGCACGGGCTTAGTTGCTCCATGACATGTGGGATCTTCTCAGACCAGGGCTCGAACCCGTGTCCCCTGCATTGGCAGGCAGATTCTTAACCACTGTGCCACCAGGGAAGCCCTTGCCTTGAGTTTTTATTCTCTACCAAACTATCACCCCTTTTCCTTAACTTGCAGCCCGTTTATCAATATAAGTAAGGATACGTTGGTGTGCATAGAAATATATGTTATACACTCTAAATAATATTATAGATAATGTTCAGTAATACAGTTTTGTTGATCTGGTTATAAGACATTCTCTTCAGTGATAATTTTGGTAACAAGTTATCTTACAAAAGCATTCCTTTACTATAAGAAACATGTCTGATTTTTACAAACTCTTCACGGTTCTTTAATTCTACCACCAAGTAGCAATGACCAATTACTCTTTCCCCTTTCCCCACTAAACATCTCAGTCACCTCCTAACCAAAACCAAATCTAAGCTCTTAAACCACCCACCAGACAAAATAATATTCTAAAAAGTCCAGACAATTAAGGAAGAAATTGGTTTGAGATTAAATTGTACATAGGACATAACCTACTTTCCTCAGTGCATTTAAGATAATTTCATATTTTTAATTTATTTACTAGATATCATATCAAGTCAGTTTAGCCTCTAGTTCTTATAAACTTGAGTACGAATTCTAGCTATTCACCCAGAATAATAGAGTCCTAGTTCAATAAAACAATGTGTATATTCTTTTAAATATACATGACATATTTATAAATAAACAAATGAATTTGACTTTGTATGTCCAGTGTTCTCTTTTTCCTTTTAACATTCTCTTTATTTTAAAATGAACTTAGCTGTGTATGTCTAATATTCTCCTTTCTTTCCAATTGTCTTTTCAATCCTCTTTCTACAAAAAGCAGGGAAGGGGTAGCAGAGGGAGAACATTGGTGATGAACTTTTAAATTCTGTCAGCTCCCAGAAAGCAGCACTCTACCTTTTATTTTTTTATATTATTAAAGTTTATATATTTTATTAGAAATGTATCTCCTCAATGATTGTCGTCTTCACTTTAATCAAAGCAGATATAGAAGGCTGAACAGAAATGTGGCTACTAGGCCAACTCGATCCTCCAAGACACTGAGAATCTCCCGACCTCCACATGGTTTCCATCCCAGACCCCCTAAAGAAGGGGAGGGGCTTAGGGAGCCCTACCTTGTCATGTACCATCAATAAAGTACACTGTATCCAGGAAAAAAAAAAAAAGAAAGAAAGAAAATTTGGCTACTATGATTCTTCTGTGCTAATAATACAAAATGTTATTTAAAAAATAAAATCAGTCTTTACCTAAATATAAGAAGCTTTATTTATTTACCAGCAAAGAGTGATACCACAAAACAAAGGAAATAAAGTCTCTTAAAATGTTTATTTTTGTCAGAATAGCTGACGATTTTCTATTAAGTCTTTTGGTTTATTATGATAATAAGCCTTCCCCCCTTGAAAAATCCATTCAAAATATCTCAATCCTTGAGGTAAAGAACTTTAAAAAAAAAAAAGAAAATCCCGATTTTTTTAAAAGAAAAAATTCTTAAAATTCCTCTAAGCTTGATAAATAGAAATAATCTCTTCTTGTTCTATTCTGGTGAACAAAAATGTACTTTATACAGCAAAATATCCAGTCACTTATTGGCAAACTGAAGGTGAGACCTATTCATTTACATGTTTTATTCAAACAGTGCAATACTGCCACGTTCATATAGACTTTTTTTTTTTTTTTTACAGTTACCAACACTCTTCTGGCAAAGACAATGTTTTGAAATGGCAAAAGCAACAGAAGTTTTAGATCTCAAAGCTCCAGAAAGGAATTAACCTGATTCTTCATCATCAAGATAGTCCTCGCCATTGCTTAATGTTCGGACTGCATCTATTCCCTGTTGCTTTTTCAGGAGAGATGCACAGGCAGCATTAGCCATGTCCAGGGCCAGTTTCTTCTCATTGTTTCTTAAGTCTGTTCTAGCAACTTTTGCCAGAAGCAACTGGACAATATCTGCATAACCCTTCTAGGCAGCAGCATGCAAAGCTGTGTCTCCCAACTTGTTTTGTTGGTTCAGTTCAATGTTTGGTTGAGTAAATAGCATTTCCACTGTATCTCTGTGACCCCCCATGACAAGCCCAGTACAGGGCAGTGCTTCCAGCTTTGTCCAAGCCATTAACACCGACTCGGTTGTCCAAGCACTCTCTCAACCAGCTCAAGTTGCCTCTTTTTGCAGCTTCATGGAATGGATTGTCAATGGATTCTACCTGCTCGGCCACATAGTTGCTTGGGATCAGTCCCGTCCTGCCTTTGGAGGTGCCTTTCCACCAACTGGTATCACTCATGTCAGTAATGTAGATAATATCACCTTCTTCAAAGTACAATTCATCTGGAGTTTGGGTTCAAAACGTATAAAGAGCTCTGAACACTTTAACTTACCCCGGTTTGACCGGTTTGGGTGGCAGCTTCGACATCTCTCTTCCTGGAGCACCATAACTTTTAAATAAATGTCCCTGAAGAAGAATGTTTCTTTAAAATGAGTTCAGTTAGAACTCTTTCTATGCAGTATGGAATGATAAATTGATTTAAAATTAGTTATCGACTTACACCTCCAGAGAGAATTTTAGGCGGCTCGCAAAAATATATAAAAAGCTCATGACAGAGTTGTAACAGAGACATAGTGAAAAAAACAAGGCCCGCCATGAGATGGGTGAACATGCCTTGAAGTCTGACATACTTGCTAGAGGTGGGCCCTACACATGGATTTGGTCTTTCTGGCAGGGAAGAGACCTGGTCAGTAACATGATTCACAGAATCTGTGAGAAAGAAACTGGTCTTTTCTTCAGGTGAAACCCAGCCACTCAGACCTACCCAGGAGGGTGACACTTCAGACAGATGTGAGAAAGTGACAGCAGGGATCACACTCGGTCAACACTGGGACAACTCGATAATCTAAGCCCTAACAGTCTACGTCAGGGCAGCACAGCTGAAGTAACACCAGTGAGAACATTTTTAAAGGTTTCACTAAAATCACAAAAGCAAACGTAAAAACAACTCTCACAAACATAAAAACAAATAAACACTCACAGAGAATCTAAGTTTGAGCGATACCTTCTGGATTAAGTTGTTTGTCAAAGGTATACCTGGGTAGGTATCTGAGTGAAATCACTTGCTGAATGTAGTTATTAAGTTTAAGTCAGTTATCAGAGAAAGACAAATATCATATGATATCCCTTATATGTGGAATCTAAAAAAAGGGTACAAGTGAACTTATTTACAAAACAGAAATAGAGTCACAGATGTAGAAAACAAACTTACGGTTACCAGGGGGAAGGTGGGGGAGGGATAAACTGGGAGATTGGGATTGACATATACACACTACTATATATAAAATAGATAACTAAGAAGGACCTACTGTATAGCACAGGGAACTCTTCTCAGTACTCCATAATGACCTATATGGGAATAGAATCTAAAAAGGAGTGGGTATATGTATATGTATAACTGATTCACTTTGCTGTACAGCAGAAACTAACACAACATTGTAAATCAACTCTACTCCAAATCAAAAAAATAATTTAAGTCAGTTATATTTCTAGAAGTCATTATCAGAACGAATGGCTTTGGCTTCAGAATAGTTGGCAGGTATTTGCTAACATGGCCCCTCTTACCATCTCACGACTGACACAGTTCATGTGGGATTGAGGAAGACTTTATATTCTGTCTTCTATGGTTGGGTACTGGTGCTGAAGGAACAACTCCCCAACACACTGAGACAGGTTCAGGGAGATGTGTCTGGGTACTGGGGATGTTAGTGTTAAAGCTGCGTTCAGAAGAGACCACGTATACAAAGCGGCAGGCCTGAAGGATGAAGAGACAAGAAGCTGAGGAGGAGAGCCACAGTCGCGGGCACTGTGTTGGGCTCAATGCGCTGTGTGGCTGCGTGGTGCTTTGGTATAACGGATTTTGTGGGGGTGCTATGAAAAAGCTTTTCATCTTCCAAAATAATTAAATAAAAAGGACCATGCTCTGGAATGCTGCATAACTCTGGGGAATTTTTCTCTCTGGAAAAAAAAGACTGAAAATAGGACACTGAATAGGATATGACTTAAGAAATGCTGAAGATTTTCTTAAATTCCAATTTAAGAAATTTGCTAAATCCTCAGCCTATAATTTAAAACGCTGCATATTCATGTAGATTGGACACATGCCTGCAAATTTTAAAATTTAAAGTGATGGTACATGGGAATAAAGTCAGGAATACCCTAATACCACAGGATAAAGAACTAAGACACAGGAGAGAATTCTTTTTACAAAATGTCAAAGACCTAGCCATAGTATATCTCATTATATATAATCATTTATATATATAACAATATAACAGATGAAAAAGAGAGCAGTTAAATATACTACAGAATTTCTATTTTATTTGCTTGTTTTGAATATACAAATATAAGGACTTCCCTGGTGGTCCAGTGGTAAAGAATCCGCCTTCCAATGCAGGGGGCGCAGGTTGAATCTCTGGTAGGGGAACTAAGATCCCACATGCCGCGGGACAAGTTAGCCCGCCTGCC
The DNA here is from genome assembly GCF_964374135.1 of Grampus griseus. NCBI lineage: Eukaryota > Metazoa > Chordata > Mammalia > Artiodactyla > Delphinidae > Grampus > Grampus griseus. The sequence continues at coordinate 92,142,980 of NC_139018.1, forward strand.
ACAGCTACTGAGCTCGTGCGCCTCAACCAGAGAGCCTGCGTGCAGTAAACTACAGAGCCCACACCCTCTGGAGCCTGCGCACCACAGCTAGAGAGAGAAAACCTGCACACCACAAGTAGAGAAAAGCCCATGGGCCACGACAAAAGATCCTGAATGCTGCAACTAAGACCCGACGCAGCCAAAAAAATAAAGAAAATAAATAAATTTAAAAAATGAATATATATGAAAATTAATAAATTAAAAAAATAAATATACAAGTATCTGAATGCCCTAGATGGAAGGATTTTAGAATTTCACTTCTTTGTATTTTTAAATTATAATTATTCATATATGTATTTCTCTCTTTTTTTTTTGCGGCACGCGGGCCTCTCACTGTTGTGGCCTCTCCCGTTGCGGGGCACAGGCTCTGGACACGCAGGCTCAGCGGCCATGGCTCACGGGCCCAGCTGCTCCGCGGCATGTGGGATCCTCCCGGACCGGGGCATGAACCTGCGTCCCCTGCATCGGCAGGCGGACTCTCAACCACTGCGCCACCAGGGAAGCCCCATATATGTATTTCTTTAAGTATCTATGTATGTATGTATTAGTGAAACTGTATTACTTTTCTCTCTTGTATGGTCAGGGGAAAAGCACTGCTTTTATTTATTTATGTGTGTGTGTGTGTGTGTGTGTGTGTGTGTGTGTGTGTGTGTGTGTGTGTGTGTTTTATTTATTTATTTTTTTGGCCGTGCTGAGTGGCATGTGGGATCTTAGTTCCCCAACCAGAGATCGAACCCGTGTCCCCTGCAGTGGAAGCTCGGAGTCCTAACCACTGGACCGCCAGGGAATACAGGGCTGGGGCTCTTGGGCTTGCTGCAGACCTCTTGCTGCACTGGAATCCTCACTCTCTGGGTGCAGATCCCAGGACCTGACACCTGCTTTGTTCTCTCTCACAAACAAGTAGGCCCAGCTGAACAGCTTCATTCTGTTGTCACCTATGCCCTATTTTTTTTTTTTTTACCTATGCCCTATTTTGAAATCATGAGTGAATCTCTGTGCTTAAGCAGGGCTCTCTTCTCCAAATTAAGATAAAGAAGTCCATATTTCAAAGGTCAAATTCAAGAGTTGTAAGATAGATACTAAGAAAAGGGGATAAACTAGATTGAAAAATAAGCTTTAGTGATTTTCTGGGTACAAAGATACTTAGCACATGTTATTTATAAAATTGAAATATCCAGCAGTGGAGGGTAGTTGAATGAATTATGATAAACCTCCATGATGAAATATTACTCAGCTACTTTAATGATGAGATTAAATGCTTATGTTTGATCAGAAAATTAGGGCTTAAAATGACATATAAAGAATAATCTCAATTATGTAAATCATACACACAAGGAAATAAGCAAAATGTTATCTCTTGATACTGATTATTTTCTTTTCTATGTTTTTCTATACTTTTTAAAATGAGTATGTATTCCCTTTACAATCAGAAAAAGGTACATTAACTTTTAAAAGATAACTTAATGAAGTATACTTTACATATCATAAAATTTACTCATTGCAAGTATACAATTCAATGATTTTTAGTAACTTTACCAAATGGCACAATCATCACCGTAACTCTGCTTTCAGAACATTTTCATCACCCTGATAAGACCCTTCATGCCCATTACAGGTAACGCTCCTTTCCATTCTCTGCCCTAAGCAACCACTAATTTATTTTGTCTCTATAAATTTGCCTTCCCTGGACTTGCCATGTAAAAGGAATCATACAATATGTGGTCTTATGTTTGAGCCCTTTCACTTAGCATGATGTTTTCAAGGTTCATCCATGTAGCATGTATCAGTTTGTTCCCTTTTCTTGCTCAGTTTTCCATTGTATAACTGAACCACATTTTGTCTGTTTATTCATCAACTGATGGACATTTAGATTGTTTCCAGCTTGAGGCGATTATGAATAATGCTCCTATGAGCATTCACGTGCAAGTCTTTATGTGGACATATGTTTTCAGTTCTCTTGGGTAGATACCTAGGAGTGAAATGTTGGGTCACATGGTAGCTTTATGTTTAACTTTTTGAGAAACTGCCAAACTGTTTTCCAAAGTGGCTACATTAACTTTTATAAACTCCACCCAAGGATTTAAAGTCCACCTTTCAGATTTAGATGTGCACCTAGATCTGGCTCATTCATCCTCTTCTCAGCTGATCTAGCAGGTGCGGATAGTAGTATAAAAGTTATAACCATACTTGTATTGCCCCAGGACATCGTCTTAGAAATTATTGAAGATTCCTATGCAGCCTCCTTCTTTCCTTAAGCTCCCAGTAAACAATGAACTCTTTACCTGACTTTCTGAGCTATGGAAACTTCTATTACAAAGCATTTGAGAATTCACAAAGGGAGGATACCTTTCACCCAGTTGCCTGGCCCCTTTGGAAGACTTTTATGGTTATCCAATAGGCACCCTTACCTTGAAAGACTCTGGTTCACTGTAGATAGAATATAATCATCAAGAATCTAACAAATGTTGATTACATGCCCAACACTCTGCTAGGTGCTATATATTATAAAGAAGAAATCCTATGTTGTCTTTGCCCTCAAGAAATGTACAACTTGGCTGGGAAGATAAAACTAAACACATATGAAACAGAGAACAACCGAGGACTCAACAGATTGCGGTGACAGTAGTGGGGGTTGGGATAATGAACTAGAAAACTTAGACAGGAAAAGGAGGCAGAGGCTCTGGAAATTATTTTTTGTTGAGCTCTTACTATGTGTCAGGCACTGTTCTAGTTACTGGCGGTATAGTGACGAACAAAGTAGACAAAATTCTTGCACTCAGAGAGTTTACATTTTTAGGGAGACATGACAATAAGCAAAAATAAGTAAAATAGTCTGTTAGATGGTGGCAGTGGAAAAATGAAGCAGGGAAGTGGGATAGGGAGTTGGGTGTAGTCAGGGACCATGTCTCTTAGAAAGTTTTATGTGTGTGTGTGTGTGTGTGTGTGTGTGTGTGTATATATATATATATATATATATATATATATAGGGTAGGTGGAAGGAAAGTCAAGAGTGTGACAGTTAACAGGGTAGGGTCAAAATTCCTAAAGCCCAGGAGAGGATTCATGACCACGTGATGATTTTCTCTTCAATCTATCTAGAAACCAAGTTACACACATTTTCCACGACTCCATGGATATATGTCAAACTGAAAACCAGTGTGTCATAAATAGGCATAAGTGGCACACAGACTTGAAGGACTGTCTTTTTCACGTTTCACAAAGAGGCCACCTGGCCAGTGTGAACTCCCTGCTTTCACTTTAATGGGCAATATCTGCTGGTCCCTCTTCTATTAAAGTGGTCTGGGCTGAGTGAGGACAGGGCTTTCTAAAACGGAAAGTCAAAGGAACCAAATAAAAGGCAAAAGAGTTAATACCCTGTTTAAGCTAGCACCACAGATATGCTGACTGGGGTGCGCCAGTAGTACAAGGGCAACAGGTAGGAAGAGAAGGGACAGGTCTTGCTTAAGAGTACACATTAGGTAGCACAAAACCAGCCAGACTGACCTGGCTTTAAATCTCAGCATCCCCACTTAGCAGTGAGACCTTGAACATTTTATTTAGCCTTCATGGGCCTCTGTTTCATTAACTGAAAGGAACCTGGAAAAGAACAGTTGCTGTGAGGATTAAGTGAAAAAATGTACACAAATATCTGGCATAACTTGGCACATAGTAGGTATTAAAATAATTAACTGGTGGAAGTTGTTTTTTTAAAATCCAGAAGAAAACATTTGCAGTGTTAGTAAGAATTAAGCTTTCTGTAGAGCTTATTTAAAAAAAAAAAATCTAACTAGCTTATAGGTCTTGAGAATGGTAGAAGTATCTTAGTAAAAAAAATTTTCATCAAACATCCCACTAGTAAAATGAGTTTTCTCACAATCCCATTCTTTGTGAGACCGAATATGGAATGCAGTAGAACTGGACAGGAATCCCACTCCAAGTTTGCTGACCACCAGATGCATGATGACATTTCCCAAGATATTTGCTGGATTATTTTTTTCTCCAAATAATGAGTCATTATTGTGAGATATTGTTTATTGTAAAACTCTTGTGTTCCTGCCATACATATCAAAACAAAAGGTCACTTTACAGGCACTTTATGTTATAGTCAAGAACAAAAGAGAATAATATATTGTTGTGAAATGTACTATAGCAGAGTGGAAAGTGTCTTGCTGTGCCTTTTAACATCAGCTTAAAGTATACACATTGCTAAAAAAGGAAGAACATTTAATTGGATCCCATTTATGCAAAAATTATATGCCTTTATATGTACAGATAATTTCTGGAAGGGCAGACAATAATTTGTTGATAGTGATTTATCTCAAGTCAGGATTCTTTTACTTTTCATTATATACCCATGTGTACTTCTGAGCTTAATTTTTAAACAATGAGCATGTAGTATTTGCAGAATGATTTTCTAAGCCATATGAAAATGCATACAGTAAAAAACTTTACACGTACAGATTAAAAGTAGGTCTTTATGCCCCAGTTATATTTTCGGGAGAAGGGATAAGAAATTGTCATATGAAATTGTTTGTCTCTCAAGATAAAAGACAAACATAAAGATAAATAAAACAAATGTGTGTGTATATGCACACACATAATTATGATAATTTCATGGCAGTTACTTACAGCCTAATTCATGTTGAAAACAAGTTCCCATTGAGAATTACCACCAAGCACTCCCAGGGTTACTCCCAGGTAAACGTTGGGGGCTGAGCTGCAGCATTTTCACTAAAATGAGGGGACACAATGGGGCTAAATCCAGAAGAAATTCTTCTGACTCATAGGTGCCAGCCACACTTCTTGTTGACAGGGATCACCACCTGGTTGTCCTCCCTAGTTGTCCATCAACTTTGCTGCCTCACCCAATTCTGCTCAACATTTTTCCTTCATTGAGTCAGAATAATGATTCTAAGGGCTGTAACTGTACCATAAGGGGAATGGGTCCCCTGTCCCTGCACTGGCTAGGTACTTTGCTTTTTATCCTGCACCCTCACCTGATCTCTTAGATATTATGACAGAAAAGCCAAATAACTATTTTTTAGAATACTTATATTAAAATAATTTTTATTGAAGCATAGTTGATTTACAACATTGTGTCAAGCTCTGCTGCACTGCAAAGTGACTCAGTTATACACATAGAGACATGCTTTTTAAAATATTCTTTTCGGGCTTCCCTGGTGGCGCAGTGGTTGAGAGTCCGCCTGCTGATGCAGGGGACACGGGTTCGTGCCCCGGTCCGGGAAGATTCCACATGCCGCGGAGCGGCTGGGCCCGTGAGCCATGGCTGCTGAGCCTGCACGTCCGGAGCCTGTGCTCCGCAACGGGCGAGGCCACAACAGTGAGAGGCCCACGTACCGAGAAAAAAAAGTTTAAAATATTCTTTTCCAGTATGGTTTATCCCAGGAGATTGGATATAGTTCCCTGTGCTATACAACAGGACCTTGTAGTTTATCCATTCTAAACATAATAGTTTGCATCTACCATCTACCAACCCCCAATTCCCAGCCCACTCCTCTTCCTCCCCTCAGATAACTTCTTAGAACCAACTTTCCCTGCATTTGTGTATAAAGATGGACATTTAACTAATGAAAATTTAAAATTTTCTGGTAAGAAGTTTCTTGATAAGGGGGTATAGCAATATGTAACCTAACCTAGAGAATATAGTCACAAATAGCCCTCCTAAAAGCCCTTGAATTGTACGGCAGACAAGCCCTAATTAAGATAAGTGTTCAGAGCTTAAGGAAAAACCTTCCAAAATGGGGGAGTCTTAGTGAAGGCATGACAAAATGCCAATTTTTTGACACAGGCCTTCTAAGGCAGGCAGATAGATCATAATCTTCTCTGCAGGTGTCTTCAGTAAATATACAAAATAAAATGATGCAGAAATTTGTAGCTCTTTGACTCACATGGTAATAATTTTTAATTGCTCTATGGATAGTGAGTGAGCCTATATACGGATAGTGTGAGAGGAATTTATGGAGGACGAAGCTTCATTTTGTTGAGCTTAACTGAAAGACCATGTGGCCAAAATGAACTGCCTGCTTTTATGTTACAGGACAGAGTCTTTGGGCTGAATGAGGACTAGAGTTTCTGTAAAGGAAATTCAAAAGAAAATAGCAAAAATATCTATTCTGTCACTGTGGGCCTGTAGGTCTCAAATGAACCTCTCTGCGTTTTCCAAAACCATTTTTTTAAATTGATTAACTGATTGATTGATTGTGGGATCTTAGTTCCCCAACCAGGGATTGAACCCACGCCCTTGGCAGTGAAAGTGCAGAGTCCCAACTACTGGACCACCAGGGAATTCCCTCCAAACCATCTTATACTCTATTCCACTGTGCCTGATTTCCCAGATAGTAACACTATAAAAACCAAACCCTTAAATATAGTGATTCAAAGTCACAGGAAAGAGGAAACTAGCTGGATTCTGTCCCTTGCACATACATTATCAACATGTATCTGGAGAAAAAACAAGAGAGAAGACTCATGCTAAGGTGACTGAACTGTTTGTATTAGTTTCATTTTTTACTATTCTGAAAATAGGTGTTCCAAGCCAGGTTATCTACTCAGCTTCCCCCGACTCCCACCGTACTATAAGCAGATAAGCAACAATGGCAGTGAGTGGGGATGGCAGAACCCAAGCCTGTGCCACTGGAGAGTCAGGACACAAGGGAAAGCTGGTGCTAAAGAAAAGGAGGGTGGGGTAAGAGAATAACCTATCAAGGAAGGGAGAGAAACAAGTAGAGGAAGAATGAGATGTCCTTTTACTTGGGTCTGGACAGCATAATGTGGAAGATGCATTACAATGGGAGCTTTAGGCAGCTGGGACTAGCTGGCTGTGAGGGACCACAGTAAGTCTAGCTAACTTGCTGAGAATGTTAGGCCATCCTCTGCAATGACTAGTATTCAAACTCTATACCGAGTACCCTATACCAGGGGGCCCTCAACCCCTGGTCTGTGGAGCAGTACCAGTCTGCAGCCTGTTAGGAACCCGGCCGCACAGCAGGAGGTGAGTGGCGGGCAACTTGAGTGAAGCTTCATCTGCCACTCTCCATTGCTCGCATTACCGCCTGAACCACTGTTCGCATCATCGCCTGAACTATCCACCTCCCCCAGCCATCCGTGGAAAAACTGTCTTCCACGAAACCAGTCTCTGCTGCCAAAAAGCTTGGGGACTGCTGCCCTATATAGAGTACTATAGCTTTATATTTAAAGTTATACAAAATCTCTCATCACCTTAATTTCCTTAACTGAAGATTAAAGCATTCCTGGATTTAGGTCTACAGCTGATTCTCATTTATTGGCAGTTCATATTTGCGAATTTACCTACTTGCTAAAATTTATTTGTAACTTGAAAATCAATACTCCCAATGATTTCATGGTCATTTGTGGACATGCATGTTGTGCAGAGTGATGAAAAATTGAGTCAACAGGGTGGACATTCCCAGCTGAGGTTAAAGGAGGTGACACTCTCTCTTCTTGTTTTAGTTCTCATACTGAAAATAAGTGTCCTCTTCAAGGTATATTTAGAGCCATGTTTTTCATACTTTTGTGCTTTTTGTTGATGATTTCACTGTTTAAAATGGCACCCAAGCACAATGCTGAAGGACTGTCCAGTGTTCCTAAGTGCAAGAAGGTTCTAATGAGACTTGTGGAGAAACTATGTTAGATGAACTTTGCTCAGGCATGAGTTAGTGTTTTTGGCTGAATTCAGTGTTAATATATCAATAATGTCTTAAATAAGGTGTCTTTAAACAGAAACATAAAATGAGGTTATGTATTGATCAGCTGATGAATTAGCTCACAGGATTGGAGAATAACAATTAATGAGTGTATTAATTTCTTAGGACTGCCATTACAAATTATCACAAACTTGGTGGTTTACAACAACAGAAATTTATTCTCTCATGGTTCTGGAGCCAGAAGTCCCAAATCAAGGTATTGTCAGAGCCACACTTTCTCCAAAGGCTTTAGGTGAAAATTCCTCCTTGCCTTTCTCCTAGCTTCTGGTAGCTACTGGCATTCCTTGGTGTGTGGCAGCATAATTCCAATGTCTTCCTGTCTTTACATTGCCTTCTTCCTTACATGTCTCTGTGTCCAAATGTTCCTCTCCTTTCTCTTATAAAGACCCAAGTTATTGAGTTTAGGGCCTATCCTAAATCTAGGATGTTTTCATGTTGAGATCTTTAACAATTTACATCTGCAAACACCCTGCTTAAAAAAAAAAATCACATTTTGCAGTCTATGTGTACATGAATTTTAGGAGGATACTATTCAACTCACTACAAGAGGTTTAACAGCAAATTACATACAGCTGAAGAAAGAACAAAACCCTTGGAGAATGGGCAAAAGAACTCAAAGGGCAAAAAAAGAAGAGGGGAAGGAGAAAACATTAAAATTAGGATGGGAGATATAAATGAGATAGTCTAACATGTTTATTTGAAGTCTCAGAAGGAAAAGAAAAAGAAAACAGGGCAGAAGAAACACTTGAGGAGACAAGGGCTGATATTCTGCTAAAATTGGTGAAAGATGTGAATCTACACGTTCAAGAGACCCAACAAATGCCAAGCAGAATAAATTTTTATAAGTCCACATCTAGAAACATAGTAAAGCTGTACAAAACCAAAGACAAACAGAACTTGTAAAAGCAGCCAAAGAAAAAAATGACTAATAATCTTTGGAGGCAAAACAATTAGATTGACAGCTAACTCCTCAACAGAAAAAAAAATGGGTGAATGTACTCAAGAGCTACAAACTTCCAGTTACAAGCTGACTAAGTTCTGGGGATCTAAGTACAGCATGGTGTAGTTAATACTGTATTGTATATTTGAAAGTTACTAAGAAAGTAGATCTTAAAAGTGCTTAGCAGAAGAAAAAAATTATAACTATGTGAGGTGACGGATGTTAACTAACCTCATTGTGGTAATCACTTTGATGTTGCAATAAACACATCAAATAATTATGTTGTACACTCTAAATGAATGCAATGTTATGTGTCAATTTATCTCAATAAAACTGGGAGGGAAAGACACAATAAAAACCATAGAACAGCTCTTAGCTAGCCTCATACACCAGAGGGCAGACAGCAGAAGCAAGAACTACAATCCTGCAGCCTGTGGAACAAAAACCACATTCACAGAAAGATAGACAAGATGAAAAGGCAGAGGGCTATATACCAGATGAAGGAACAAGATAAAACCCCAGAAAAACAACTAAACGAAGTGGAGATAAGCAACCTTCCAGAAAAAGAATTCAGAATAATGATAGTGAAGATGATCCAGGACCTCAGAAAAAGAATGGAGGCAAAGATCAAGAAGATGCAAGAAATGTTTAACAAAGACCTAGAAGAATTAAAGAACAAACAAACAGAGATGAACAATACAATAACTGAAATGAAAAAAAAGGTAGAAGGAACCAATAGCAGAATAACTGAGGAAGAAGAACGGATAAGTGACCTCGAAGACAGAATGGTGGAATTCACTACTGCGGAACAGAATAAAGCAAAAAAAATGAAAAGAGGGCTTCCCTGGTGGTGCAGTGGTTGAGAGTCCGCCTGCTGATGCAGAGGACACGGGTTCGAGCCCCAGTCTGGGAAGATCCCACATGCCGCAGAGCGGCTGGGCCTGTGATGGCCGCTGAGCCTGCGCGTCCAGAGCCTGTGCTCCGCGATGGGAGAGGCCACAACAGTGAGAGGCCTGCGTACCGCAAAAAAAAAAAAAAAAAAAAAGAATGAAAAGAAATGAAGACAGCCTAAGAGACCTCTGGGACAACGTTAAACGCAACAACATTTGCATTATACGGGTCCCAGAAGACGAGAGAAAGGACCCAAGAAAGGAAATAGCCACCCAAGTCCAGGAAGCGCAGAGAGTCCCATACAGGATAAAACCAAGGAGAAACATGCCGAGACACATAGTAATCAAATTGGCAAAAATTAAGACAAAGAAAAATTATTGAAAGCACCAAGGGAAAAATGACAAATAACATACAAGGGAACTCCCATAAGGTTAACAGCTGATTTCTCAGCAGAAACTCTACAAACCAGAAGGGAGTGGGCTGATATACTTAAAGTGATGAAAGGGAAGAACCTACAACCAAGATTACTCAATCCAGCAGGGATCTCATTCAGATTCGATGGACAAATCAAAAGCTTTACAGACAAGCAAAAGCTAAGAGAATTCAGCACCACAAAACCAGGTCTACAACAAATGCTAAAGGAACTTCACTAAGTAGGACCACAAGAGAAGAAAAGGACCTACCAAAACAATTAAGAAAATGGTAATAGGAACATACATATTGATAATTACCTTACATGTGAAAGGATTAAGTGTTACAACAAAAAGACACAGGCTCGCTGAATGGATACAAAAACAAGACCCATATATATGCTGTCTACAAGAGACCCACTTCAGACCCAGGGACACATACAGACTGAAAGGGAGGGGTTCGAAAAAGATATTCCATGCAAATGGAAATCAAAAGAAAGCTGGAGTAGCAATACTCATATCAGATAAAATAGACTTTAAAATAAAGAATGTTACAAGAGACAAGGAAGGACACTACATAATGATCAAGGGATCAATCCAAGAAAAAGATATAACAATTATAAATATATATGTACCCAACATAGGAGTACCTCAATACATAAGGCAACTGCTAACAGCTATAAAAGGAAATCGACAGTAACACAATAATAGTGGGGGACTTTAACACCTCACTTACACCAATGGACAGATAATAAAAACAGAAAATTAATAAGGAAACACAAGCTTTAAATGACACAATAGACCAGATAGATTTAATTGATATTTATAGGACATTCCAACCAAAAACACCAGATTATACTTTCTTCTCAAGTGCACATGGAACATTCTCCAGGATAGATCACATCTTGGGTCACAAATCAAGCCTCAGTAAATTTAAGAAAATTGAAATCATATCAAGCATCTTTTCTGACCACAACATTATGAGATTAGAAATCAATTACAGGGAAAAAAAACGTAAAAAACACAAACACATGGATGCTAAACAATACGTTACTAAATAACCAAGAGTTCACTGAAGAAATCAAAGAGGAAATCAAAACACACCTACAGACAAATGACAATGAAAACACAATGATCCAAAACCTATGGGATGCAGCAAAAGCAGTTCTAAGAGGGAAGTTTTTAGCTATACAAGCCTACCTCAAGAAACAAGAAAAATATCAAATAAACAATCTAAACTTACACCTAAAGGAACAAGAAAAAGAAGAACAATCAAAACCCAAAGTTAGCAGAAGGAAAGAAATCAGTAAGATCAGAGCAGAAATAAATGAAATAGAAACAAATAAAGCAATAGCAAAGATCAATAAAACTAAAAGCTGGCTCTTTGAGAAGATAAACAAAATTGATAAACCAATAGCCAGACTCATCAAGGAAAAGAGAGAGAGGACTCAAATCAATTAAATTAGAAATGAAAAAGGAGAAGTTACAACAGACACCGCAGAAATACAAAACATCCTGAGACTACTACAACCAACTCTATGCCAATAAAATGGACAACCTGGAAGAAATGGACAAATTCTTAGAAAGGTATAACCTTCCAAGACTGAACCAGGAAGAAACAGAAAGTATGAACAGACAAATCACAAGTAATGAAATTGAAACTGTGATTAAAACTCTTCCAACAAACAGAAGTCCAGGACCAGATGGCTTCACAGGTGAATTTTAGCAGACATTTAGAGAACACCCATCCTTCTCAACTCTTCCAAAAAATTGCAGAGGAAGGAACACTACCAAACTCATTCTATGAGTCCACCATCACCCTGATACCAAAACCAGAGAAAGATACTACAAAAAAAGAAAATTACAGACCAATATCACTGATGAATATGATGCAAAAATCCTCAACAAAATACTAGCAAACAAAATCCAACAACACATTAAAAGGATCATACACCATGATCAAGTGGGATTTATCCCAGGGACGCAAGGATTCTTCAATATATGCAAGTCAATCAATGTGACACACCATATTAACAAATTGAAGAAGAAAAACCGTATGAACATCTCAATAGATGGAGAAAAAGCTTTGAGAAAATTCAAAACCCATTTATGATAAAAACTCTCCAGAAGTGGGCATAGAGGGAATCTACCTCAATATAATAAAGGCTATATACAACAAACCCACAGCAAACATAATTCTCAATGGTGAAAAACTGAAAGCACTTCCTCTAAGATCAGGAACAAGACAAGGACGTCCACTCTTACCACTGTTATTCAACATAGTTTTGGAAGTCCTAGCCATGGCAATCAGAGAAGAAAAAGAAATAAAAGCAATACAAATTGGAAAAAAAGTAAAACTGTCACTGTTTGCAGATATGATACTATACATAGAGAATCCGAAAGACTCTACTAGAAAACTACTAGAGTTAATCAATGAATTTGGTAAAGTAGCAGGACACAAAATTAATGCTCAGAAATCTCTTGCATTCCTATACACTAATGATGAAAAATCGGAAAGAGAAATTAAGGAAACACTCCCATTTACCACTGCAACAAAAAGAATAAAATACCTAGGAATAAACCTACCTAAGGAGACAAAAGACCTGTATGCAGAAAACTATCAGACACCGATGAAAGAAATTAAAGATGATACAGGTGAAGATATATACCATATTCTAAGACTGAAAGAATCAATATTGTGAAAATGACTATACTACCCAAAGCAGTCTACAGATTCAATGCAATCCCTATCAAATTACCCATGGCATTATTTACAGAACTGGCCCAAAAAATCTTAAAATTTGTATGGAGACACAAAAGATCCCGAATAGCTAAAGCGATCTTGAGGGAAAAAACGGAGCTGGAGGAATCAGACTCCCTGACTTCAGACTATAATACAAAGCTACAGTAATCAAGACAATATGGTACTGGCACAAAAACAGAAATATAGATTAATGGAACAGGATAGAAAGCCCAGAGAGAAACCCACACACCTATGGTCAACTAATCTATGACAAAGGAGGCAAAGATATACAATGGAGAAAAGACAGTCTCTTCAATAAGTGGTGCTGGGAAAACTGGACAGCTACATGTAAAAGAATGAAATTAGAACCCTCCTTAACACCATACCCAAATATAAACTCAAAATGGATTAGAGACCTAAATGTAAGACTGGACATTATAAAACTCTTACATGAAAATATAGGAAGAACACTGTTTGACATAAATCAGAGCAAGATCTTTTTTGATCCACCTCCTAGAATAATGGAAATAAAAATAAAAATAAACAAATGGGACCTAACGAAACTTAAAAGCTTTTGCACAACAAAGGAAACTACAAACAAGACGAAAAGACAACCCTCAGAATGGGAGAAAATATTTGCAAATGAATCAACGGACAAAGGATTAATCTCCAAAATATACAAACAGCTCATGCAGCCCAGTATTAAAAAAACAAACAACCCAATCCAAAAATGGGCAGAAGACCTAAATAGACATTTCTCCAAAGAAGACATACAGATGGCCAAGAAGCACATGAAAAGCTGCTCGACATCACTAATTATTAGAGAAATGCAAATCAAAACTACAATGAGGTTTCAACCCACACCAGTTAGAATGGGCTTCATCAGAAAATGTACAAACATCAAATGCTGGAGAGGGTGTGGAGATAAGGGAACCCTCCTGCACTGTGGGTGGGAATGTAAATTGATACAGCCATTATGCAGAACAGTATGGAGGTTCCTTACAAAACTAAAAATAGAATTACCATATGACCCAGCATTCCCACTCCTGGGCATATACCCACAGAAAAACATGGTCCAGAAGGATACATGCACCCCAATGTTCATTGCAGCGTTGTTTACAATAGCCAAGACATGGAAGCAATCTAAATGTTCATCGACAGACAAATGGATAAAGAAGATGTGGTATATATACACAGTGGAATGTTACTCAGGCACAAAAAGGAACAAAATTGGGTCATTTGTAGAGACGTGGATGTATCTAGAGACTGTCATACAGAGTGAAATAAGTCAGAAGGAGAAAAACAAGTATCATATATTAACATATATATGTGCAACCTAGAAAAATGGTACAGATGAACCGGTTTGCAGGGCAGAAATTGAGACACAGAGGTAGAGAACAAATGTATGGACACCAAGGGGGGAAAGTGGCAGGTGGGGCAGTGGGGGTGGTGTGATGAATTGGGAGATTGGGATTGACATATATACACTAATATGTATAAAACGGATAACTAATAAGAACCTGCTGTATAAAAAAAATAAATAAAATATTCAAAATTTGAAAAAAAATTGGCAAAAAACCCAAAAAGCATAAAACAAAAAAACCCATAAAACAAGTAACAGCAAACTTAGATTTCTATTCCCAGTGTAAATATCCTCCAAAATGAAGGTGAAATAAAGACTTTGTCAGATAAACAAAAACCAGGAGAATTCTTCACCAACTGATCTATACTAAAGAAAATGCCAAAGGGTGCTTCTAAGGTTAAAGGAAAAATTATCTCAGATGGAAGGTTAGAGATGCAAGAAGGAATAAAGAGCAAGACTATTTGTAAATATGTGGGTAAATCAAAATAAATACTGACTATATAAAATGACAACAATAATGTCCTAAGGGGCCATATATGTACACACATATATGTATATAGGAGAAGGAGGGATTGACTATTAAAATATTGGGTTGGCCAAAAAGTTTGTTTGGGTTTTTCATAACATCTTACAGAAAAACCCAAACAAATTTTTGGCCAACCCAATATATGACAATAACAAATAAGTAATGGGGACTGTGAATATAAAGTCCACTGCAATGTCTGAAAATATAATTTGATAAACTAAGAATCTATGTTGTAATCTCTAGAGTAATCACTAAAAGAAAGGTAAAAATGCATACAACTTTTAAGTTAATAAAAGGAAAAAAACATACTAATGAGAAATAATAAGCTCAAAAGTAGGCAAGACAGAAAAAGGAATATAGATCAAGTGGGACAAAAAGAAAAGTATACAGTAAAATGGTAGACTTCAACTCAAATATATCAATAATTACATTAAATATAAATGGACTAAATGCTCCAATTAAATAAAACTGTCAGATTGATTTTAAAAAAACTCAAAAAACCAAACCTGTTATATGCTGTTTAGAAGACACATCTAAACCATAAAAAGGTGAAAGTTTGACATTAAAAAAATAGAAAAAACATATACTCGGCAAATACTAATATAAGAAGGTACGTGTATACACTTTAAGATAAAAAGTATTACTATGGACAAAGAAGGATACATCATAATTATAAAAGATTTAATTTACCAGGAAAATAAACATTCTAAGTTTGTGCATATCTAAAAGCATGGCCTTAAAATAAAAAAGCAAAAAAAGAAACAAAAAAATGAATAGTTTACAACAGAGTAAGCAGAATTAATGGATTAGACCAACAAGAATTTTAAATGAGCATTATAAATATCCTAATATTTCATGTCAAATATCCTAAATCTGGAAGAAGCAGTTAAAAACTAGAGATAATGGATATAAAAACATTCAGTGAGTGGGCTGCATAATAGTATGGATATACCCACAGAACAAATTAGTAAGCTGGAATATTAGGTCAAAAAGGCAGATAGGGACTCCCCTGGTGGCGCAGTAGTTAAGAGTTTGTCTGCCAATGCAGGGGACACAGGTTCGAGCCCTGGTCCGGGAAGATCCCACATGCTGCAGAGCAACTAAGCCTGTGTGCCTCAATTACTGAGCGTGTACTCGAGAGCCCGTAAGCTACAACTACTGAGCCCATGTGCCACAATGACTGAAGCCTGCGAGCCTAGAGACTATACTCTGCAACAAGAGAAGCCACCGCAATGAGAAGCCTGCGCACTGCAACAAAAATGAAGAGTAGTCCCCACCCGCTGCAACTAGAGAAAGCCCACATGCAGCAATGAAGACCCAATGCAGCCAAAAATAAATAAATAAATTAATTAAAAGATCCTTTTTGAATACACGCAGCAAGAAATGAATAAGGACTGTTTCTGTTTTCTCAATAAGCAATGATCAATGTGGTCAAATATATTCACAACATTCTGAAACACTCTAAAGGATTCCAACATGATGGCTGGGGTGAAAGAAACAGGCCAGAAGGAAGTGGTGGAAAATTTGGAGGTATTTTATTTTGTTGATGAGAAGACATAAAACACATGGATATTGACATAAGTTCTAGGAGCTGATAAATGTTCTATCATATTAAGATGTTAATATTAGAGGAAGTTGGGTGAGGAATATCTATATATCTATATATCTATATATATATGAACTTCCTGTACTATCCTTGCAACAATTCTATAAATGTGAAATTATTTCAAAACAGAACTGTTGAAGAAAAAAAATACCAAGATAATTAGATGATGGAAATAAGCCCTACAATAACTATAATGATTCTGAATTTGTGAAATAAATACCAAAAGAGACCCTCTCATTGAATTTTAAAATATTAAAATCCAGCAATATGTTATCCACAAAATGCACGTGCCCAAAAAAAAAAAAAAAAAAAAGAATATGAAAAGGTTGAAGAGAAAAGAAAGAGAGAAAGTAGAAAGCATACCAGGCAAATATAAGCAACAACAGCAAAAGCTAAAGGAGCAATTTTAATATGAGACAAAACAGATCATAAGGAAAAAAAATCATAAGGGACAAAGAGAAACATGTTTACTGGCAAAAGCAACAAGATATAACAATCTTGAACATATATGCTGCTAACAATTATGCCATAAAATACATAAAGCAACAAATGACAGAATTACAGGAAGAATAAATAAATCAACAGTTATAGTTGAAGATTTTAATAAATTCCTCTATGAAATTGATACATCAGCAAAAGAAAAAAAAACCTGAACAAAAAACGAGAAGATTTGAACAAGTAACATCTTGACCAAATAGTTTGGAGAATGTTACAGAATATATATTTTAAAGCATAAATGGAACAATTACAAAAATTGTCTATGCCAAGCTACAAAGCAAATTTCAGTATGTTCCTGAGAATTGATACCATACAGACTATATTCTCTAAACAGCATGTATTAAAATGAAAAATCAATAACAAATCAAAAATCATGTATTAAAATGAAAATATTTCATATGTTTGGAAACTAAAAACAAACCCCACACTGCTGAAAATTCTTGGCTTAAAAAGGAAATTAATGTCAACTAAAACTTTACATGTTAAATCGAGAGTTTTGAGCAAATTATAACAAAGTTGGAAAGTGATTCATCTCAAGCTAGAAAAAAGTAACAAAATATATATTCAAAGAAATGAAAATAAAGGAAATAATACAGATTGGGGCAGAAATCAATGACAGATCAACAAAATAATAAAGATGAACCAAAAGCTGGGACTCTGGAAAGACTAATAAGACAAAATACAGAACAAAAAGTGGGGAATAAGTATAAATATATGCTTATTATATATAATATATATTTAATATGCTTATATATAAGGATAAATATCCTAAAAAATTTGAAGACCTAGACAAAATATATTTCTTTCTCTATTTTTTATTTTTAAAATTTATTATTTATTTTGGCTGCTCCAGGTCTTAGTTGCAGCATACAGACTTTAGTTGCAGCATGCATGTGGGATCTAGATCCCTGACCACGGATTGAACCCGGGCCCTCTGCATTGGGAGCATGGAGTCCTACCCACTGGACCACCAGGGAAGTCCCATATTTCTGAAAACAAATATAATGTCAAAATAGCAAAAGATGAAGCAGAACAGTTGTACAGATGTATAATCATATATGAAAGGATGAAGATTAAAGGAATTGAAATAATAATTTAAAATCTTACTGTTTCTAAAAAGTCTGTCCAAACAGCATTACAACTGAGCTTTTCCAAAGAACAGAGTATGCTCACATCATACACATTGTTGTAAAAAAATAGAAATATAGTGAAAGGTGCCTATTCATTTTATGATATAAAATAACCTTGATTAAGGATAATCCAAAAATAGAAAATTATAGGCCAATTTCACCTAAAAACATGATGGAAAACTGCTACATAAAATGTTGGCTGGTAAGTCCAACACTGTATGGAAAAAGAATATATAATCAGTTTGAGTTTATGCTAGAATGTAGGAATGAGTTAACATTAGAAAATCTATGAGTATAATTCACTACATGAAGGGACAAAAAGAGAAAAATCACATGTTCATCTTATTAGGTCCAGAGACACTTAATCTCAAAACCTACTTGTGATTTAAAAACAAAAACAAAAACAAAAACACACACACACGCAACCTCTCAGGAGAAGAGAAATAGAAGGAAACTTCATTTATTGAATGCTAACTCCCCTACCCCTAAACTGATCATAAACCTCATACCTAATGGAGAAACTCAAGGCACTTTTTCTTTGAGACAGGAATGCTGGCTGTTATCACTACTGTTCCATGTGTTATTGGAGACCCCGAGCAATGAAGATAAGACAAAGAAATAAGAGGTGTAGGGATGGAAGGAAATGGATAAAGGTATAATTATTTTCTTGATAATATGATTATCTACATAGAAAACACAGATAATCAACAGATCAACTATTAATAGAATAAGGTTCAGCAAGTCTGATAGATTAAAATAAATCAGTATGCAAATATCAATATCACTCTTTTGTCCCAAAAATAACCAAATAATAATGTTTTAGGAAATAAGCGAAAATAAACTAGAAAGATATAGAAATTAATATAACAAAGAATGCTCAAGAGGTTTATAGAGAAAAACTAAAAACTCTCTAAGATGACATAAAAAGAAACAAGTTATTCTCTAAATTCAATACAATTCCAATTAAAACTACAGGACTTTAAGGGAACTTGACAAACTGATTCCAAAATTCATATAGAAAAATGAAGGTGCATGGATACTAAAATGATTTTCAAAATTGGGTGGGGAGAGTCTCCTGTTATTAAGACAATACTCAGCTCAGTAATAAAAACACAAGGTGAATAAAATACTGCTAAAGGAACAAGTAGAACAGTTAAGCAGATTAGAGAGCCCAGAAATATATCCCTTGCATATGTAGAATCTTGGTAGTTGAAAAAGATGACATCACTAATCAGTAAAGAGTACTAATTTAGTAGATAGTACTTTGAAAATTAGCTCATTACACAGAAAAAATAAAGCTTGATTCCTACGTCAAATCATACACAAAAACTCCAAATAAAGGACTGAATATAAAGGGGTTAAATATAAAAGAATGTTTTCGTGGTATAAGAAAGGACTTCTTAAACAAGATCCAGAAAAGTATGGGCAATAGGGAGAAAAAAAAGGATAGATTTAACATCAAAATGAAAGATTTCTGTTCAATGAAGGAAGCCAGAGACAATACTTCAGAGAATACTTGCAAATCTAAAAGAAGACAGATAAGGAGTTACTATGTAGAATATACAATGACTCCCACAAATCAGTTAAAAAATTAGGAAGCCAGTAACAGAAGGTGAAGAGTAGTCCATAAAAAAACAAAAAACAAACCGAAACAAAGAAACAGAAAAACAAGAGTAGTCCATAGAAAGGGAAACCTGAATGGCTAAGTGTATGAAGAGATGTTCAAGATTAGTAATTACAAAATTGTAAGTTAAAATTAACAGTAAATATCACTTTAGAAAGTCAGATATTATTAAGGGCTGTCAAGGATAGGAGAAAACCAAAACCCTCATGCACTACTGGTTGGAGCATAAATGGTGGAGTCATTTTGATGAGTAATCTGGTAGTATTTAGTAAAATTAAGTATTATGCCCCAGGACCCAACCAGTATTTCCAGTTACATACCCCAGAGTAATTTTTGCACAAGTCCATAAGGAGATAGGTACAAAATATTTATCACAGAAGTATTTACTGTAGTAAGGATATGGAAAGAACACAGATATCTATCACTAGAGAAATGAAAAGGTAAATTGTGCCATATGTACAAGATGGGAGAGATAAAACAGGAGTAGTGAACTAGATTTAAAAGCAACAAATAAGGGACTTCCCTGGTGGTACAGTGGTTAGGAATCTGCCTGCCAATGCAGGGGACAAGGGTTCGAGCCGTGGTATGGGAAGATCCCACATGCCACAGAGCAACTAAGCCCGTGCACCACAACTACTGAGCCTGTGCTCTAGAGCCCGTGAGCCACAACTACTGAAGCCCATGAGCCACAACTACTGAAGCCCACGAGCCACAACTACTGAAGCCCATGTGCCTAGAGCCCATGCTCTGCAACAAGAGAAACCACTGCAATGAGAAGCCCATGCACTGCAATTAAGAGTAGCCCCAACTTGCCACAACTAGAGAAAGCCTGCATGCAGCAACAAAGACCCCAACGCAGCCAAAAATAAATCTATTAAAAAAAGTTTAAAAAATAACAAATTTATACCATTTATGGAAACTAAAAATAGACATATGCATATTATTTTAAGATATACACATACCTAAATAAACACATGGAAAGTAAACTGAAAAAACATATGCCAAGATTATGATTTTCTCAATTCTGAATACTTGAGGTTAAAAAGAATCACTCAACTAAGGAAGTTTGATATCAGAGAATTTAAGTGACAAGGTCTCAATTCATGGCCAGCTGAAGAATGCAGGTCTCCACCCCCCAGATCTTTCTACTTTACCACACTCCTGTCCCCTGGGAAGCTGCAAAATGCATCTTTAAGATGGAAACCTGCCTGAGAGTTCACATATTTTATCCTCAGAAGCACAATCTCCCTTGTTAATTGTTTCCTGATTTTTGATGGCAGAAAATGACTACTATAATCCTGAGATATAATGACCTGTAAATTTAATTATTCTAATTGCTTCACGGGTATTCAAGTATGTAAGCAAATGTATACTTTCAGATAAAACACAATAATTTTAGGATAAGACATACTGTTCCACTGTCAATTTGAGGTTACTCAAAATACCAAAGCTTAATTGTTATAGCATTATTTATGTCTGAACTAGTTCCTTGAAGATAAATCCAACATTTCAAGAATTCATGATTTTGGTGACATTAACATTCAGCTATCTTGATATCCCCAGATATAATGAAAGTCGATAAGCTGAAAGGGCTTTGTTTACATATATAACGAATCCATTCTTACGGATATAAAAATGTTAGGTAAAGCCATGGATTTCATACAATTTCATAGTTAATAGGCATCACAGAAAAATTTTAAATTAAATGCTTATAAATATACAGTGTCGGAAAGGGGGAAAAACAGGTTTTAAAATATTCTATAGGAAGAGACACTTTAGAAGGTTGTTATTAACGTCTGGAGTTATGGTTTGCCGTATTTCAAATTTTCCCAAGTTATGCTGCTTACCATTCAGAAGATATAAAAAAGATGGACTATTGTTTTTTTAATCTTCAATTTATAAGGAGAAACTAAGGACAGCGACTATTTAAAGAAGTTTCTCACAGTCCAATTGAAGAGCTGGAACACCCTTATCACTCCACTGAAGATGCTCATTAGCATCCCCAAAGACTTGTATTTTGCTAAATCCGAGGCCCCTTCTCTGCCCTCATCCTATTTAACCTCTCAGCAGCATTCACAGTTGACCACTCTGTTCTGAAATTTCTAGTTTCTGTTATACTACTCTATTTCCAAGCTCCTAGTTCACTTGTTTCTTTTGCTGGCTGGCTCTGCCTCTTGACAAAACTGTGCTTCCAATCTTCCCATTTCATTTAATGATACCATTATCTACCAGTTGCTCAGTAAGAAACCTGGGAGCCATTCTTGTTGTCTCTTTCCTTTACAACCCTCAATTCCAATTCATAAGCAAATCCCATCGCCTATCCCGATTCTGTGCTCTTTCCAAATCCTAGTCGCTTTTAAAAGCCTCTATTCTATGTCCCAGACTTCTGCAATGGGCTCCTCCTGGTCTCCTGGTCGCATTATTGCCCTAAATAATCATTTCTCCACACAATAGGCAGAGTCATCTTTTAAAATGATATATCAGAATTTAAATTTCCAATGGCTTCCCATTGTATTTAGAATAAAATCTCAACTCATTATCAAATTATAAGACTACCCATAATCTGGTCCCTGACTGGCTCTCTCATCTTGTTTAATATCACACTCTACCTTGCTTGAATTTAATATACCCGTCCCATCTCAGGTGGACTTAACCTCTCTGCCTGGACTTCTCTTCCTGTAGATCTGCATGGCCAACTCCATTCCTCATTCCTGTGTGAAACCAACTTTCATATCCTCAGAGATTCCTGCCCCATCTTTACAGACTGAATTTTTCTCTATCTGAAATTATCTATTTATCTGCTTCTTCCTATAGAACTAAGCTCTTTGAGCACAGGGATGACTTGTTCCTTACAATACCCTTCAAACTTAGGATATAGCACACAGTCCCTAGCACATAGTGGGCACACAATATATATCTGTTAAATAAACAGATGAGGTTATAAAAAGGGCATGTTCCTTTAGTATTCTAAGCACTTTTAGATTTCTTTCCTGTCTCTTGGTGGTGAAGACAACGATTATGAGAAAGGTGAAAGATCGAGTTTTAAATATCAACTCTACCCTACTCAATAAAGTACCTCAGTTTGTGGTCTATATTCTTTCACAATACAACTCACTTTTGAAAGGTCCAAGATAGGTAACCCTTCTTCGGTTGAAGGCCATTAACCTACGGAAGATCAATCATAACGACAAAACTTAAAATAGGTTTCTAGAAAGAAAACTATAAATTTCCATTCATTACTCTAAAATTGAGTTGGGACTGTAAAACTATTAAGTACAACAAATAAAAACACAACTCAAAATATTAGATGTATATTACTTATGTAGTTCCTTGCTGGGATAATACTATCAACACATGACCTTCCACTGCTGTTTGAAATGCTGCTGAAGTAGGCAGTAAACTGCCTCACTCTTTTTCTCCAACTCCCGCAACTTGGAAGGCCAAAGGATTTGCAATACGCAGTGGCATTGGTTTTATACATTTACATTGGAACCTTGACCATAGGGGCTATTAATCTGTAAGTTTTTTTGACTTTCAAAAGCTGACTGATTGCATTATTATATTTCGAGGTCAGAGTTGGCCCATTCTACTAGGCTGAAGGTTACACCTGAGAACAATATTATTTTTATATACAAAAAAATTCACAAGTGGTTTCTTAGACGTTGCAGCCCTTGAAGTATTCTTTTTAGAGCACCATAATAGGGATTTGGGAGAGTACATTTCTTCCTCCTCTTGACTTAATTACCTGCTTAGAAATGTTTAATTTTATACTGAAGGCTTAATTCCTGAGACATTTGCTTGCAACATGAATTGTTCCATAACAGACCATTAAACAGGGTTCAGGAGAGGCCAACTCCTCCGTGAATGCTGCAAAGCAGAACAAGGTAATCTTAAAAGTGGAAAATATTTAAACCCTGATTTCCAAACCAAATGAGTAAGACTTTCAGTACTGTTTTCTGAGAAACATACTTAAAATATTCAAAAGCTATTTTATTAAAGTATACATTGAATTATTTGATCAAATATATAAAGTGTACTATTTAAAGCCATTGTGCTGGTCTTGTGCTAATTGAGATTAATATTTACACAGTAAATGTTTAAGAGGTAGATTATGTAATTTTTATTACTGATAAAGAATGTGTACTTCCAGTCAAAAGCCGTTGAGTACCTAAGTCTTAAAGCATCTTGTGACTCATTCTGCACATATCACTTGATTCTCAAGTATTAATTTGTGGGACTTCCAATTTCAGGTAGACATCCCCTGCCACGCTTCCTACCACCTAGTTAGTGAGCTCAAGGAATTTATGTCATTTTTAACACTAGCTTAAGAAAAAGAAAATTGAGAAAACTCATAATGTAAACTATGTAACGAATTGCAAAATCAAACAACTTTGCATTTTTCATAACATCATTCCATTTCTTTGTTGACGTACAGTTGAAAATTTATTTTAATTATCCTCAGTGTTATTTAAAATAGATGCATAAAAACTTAGTATTTTACTAAATAGTAGGAGATAGGCAAACATTTTAACAAAAATTAGATATTCAACACAGCATTAATATGTTACTAATACAGTAAGCATGCAAACTTTTGACAACTTTATGGGATGATTAAAACTTCTAGATTACTTTAACTCCATAAACTCATAGGATAAATAATGTCCAAAAACCCAACTTTTATCCACTGATTTAAAAATGCCCTATTTCAGACTTAAAAAACAAACAAAAAAAACCAACCTAATACCTCTGGATTATATCTGGACACTGTCTTCCACACAAAACCTAAGTCAAACATAGACGTTACTGGTACACTGGCAATTCTTTCAATGACATATACCTGAGTAAGAAACAAATGATATTAATGGAAACTGGAAAAAAAAATTACTGTGATGGACTGGGGAGTAAATTTTGTACTCCCACAAGTATGTATACACACACACACACGCACACACGTGCCTACAAAAAATAGTACTTGCCAGCCATTAGTGTGGTTATTCTAACCGAGTTTACAATGTAAAATCCTGGCCAAGGAGAAACAAAGTTGGCCCCAAACAGTAAGATAAGTATTTAAGAAACAATCTTTTTCTTGCCTATCACAGGGTTTTAAGGTAGAGTTGGCATCTACCTTTGATATCATAAGACTGGTTTTTAATTATTCCAGCAGGTTTAAAAATAACACATGACACTAAAGAAGTAAAAATTTAGAGAACCACACATTGGCTTCTTCTGGGACATTACCTAAGTTAAACAAATATTTTCAAGATTCAAAAGCAAACTGAGTGATACTAAATTTTAACTTTTTGAGGAATATTTAGAATTACTGACACAGTTGTTTTGTGGTGCCTACTATCAATAAACATAAATTCTCCAAACAGCATTACTATTTTAACTTGTCTTGAAATTCCTAAAGTTAAACCTTTTCAAATCTCATCTAGTCATTCAAAGTGAACTACACACAATTTTTCAACCACTGCTTAACCCATGCCATTAAGGGCACACACTAGCTAGAAGATACGTAGTAAAATTTAATAATCTTGAGTTAAACAGAGCCTGATATACTTACATTTAGAAAGTTAAGACTCTCTGGTATGCCTACATTAAGAAAGTTCTTATAAATTATTCCTATTTATAATTGTATCAAAACAAATACAGGATACTGCCTGGGGAGGAGGAGGGGGAGGGGGGAAGAAAACCTAATACAAAGACAACAAAAACAAGTAAAACTCCAAAAAAAAAAGGAAGGGAAACTCCTTGGGCTTCAAGCTCTGGGACCTGACAGCCAGGCTCTTGTTCTAAGTCCCTGGATAGTATTAACACTTTGAAACAAAATAGTTAAAAGTCAATTCCTTAAAATGTTCTATGTCGATTATATCTCAAAACAAAAACAAAACAAAAAAAACCCAAAAGCCAATTCCTTCTTTATTTTTTGTTACATATGTCAGTTCAAAATGATGTTTATCTCCTTCAAAATGTTATAAATCCTATATAAAAGATGAATAAATCCCATATAAAGAATGAAACTGCTAGCTTTACTAGAGATTTGCATGCTCAAGTTTTGCTTTAATGACCTAAATCAAATGAAAATTTCTCAGGTTTATTTAAAGCAGTACTAAAATACTATTATTTTTAAAAAGCACGCTTGGTAAATAAATGTTTAGAGTATCTCTGAGTCCCTTAAATAACGTAAGAGGGAAACACTAGGCAAATACCTTTTTATCCTTGAGTAAACTGGCGTTCTATACCAGCATAATCTGCTTCATATGCTAACTGGACACCTTCACTCCCAAGCACAACCCAAAAGAAAAGTGTACTTACCTGAGTTTACTGAAGAATTATAAAGACTACTGATTAAAAAAGAAAATCCCTTTAAAAATTTTTACTATCATGGATATATTAAATATAAAGAGCAGCTGTTTCTCAGTCAGAGACAAACTGGTATCTAATTATAAGGTAATAAAAAAATACTACACTGCCCACAGTGTAGCCCATTTAAAACAGGCTGGACTAAAACTATACCCTCATGTGAAATCAGATCCTTAGTAGTCTTGAAGGCTACACTACCAATCTTTAGTTAGAAGGGACTCCTGTAACGAAAGCAATTCTTAGTACACACATACACATCTCATCTCAACTTAAAGAACAAAAAAAGTTATGTTACACAAGATGTGGAGAAAAATATTTACTCAACAGCTTAAAAATTAGTGTAAGAGCTAGAATGAGTAATGGAAATCCAGTTCTTGCAACAGATAGTATCTATTTGTGGCAGCCAAAGATTACTGTGAAGTGAGTTTATCCAGGTTTAGGGTAAAAAGAAATATGGTGTAAACTACTTGTTACTACAGTTTTCACAAAAGAGGGCAAGATTTAACAAGCAATTTAAATGCCAAGAATTTGCCAATCATTTTTTAACTTTTCTTAAATTTAGTTATATTTTGATAAGCAATCTCTAAGAGTTCACCTCTAAAAGGTTTGATGCAAAAAACACAGAAAATGTTCAAAGGGGGAAAAAAAAAAAACCTAAATATTTTTAAGTTCACCAGGCTGTTAGGATTTATCAAAAATCTGTGTTCAAGAACAAATGTGGCAAATGACTTTAAAAATAGAACAAACCCATATCTAGGGACTATTAAACAAAGCCTATGCAATACATACAATTACAAAAAATTGAAGATTATGGTATAAGTTTGGATGTTGTTAGACACTAAGCCTAGCGTCTCAAAAAATAACAAGTGCATGCTTTCCCTAGAAACTGGAAGGTGCACTACTGCACGCAGCAAAGATACCACAGGAGAACTGGGCATGTTGAGTTGGAGAGTAAGAGTTAAATCACGTCATTCAAATCCCTTGAATTCTAATTCCATCAATTCAAATATAAGCAAAACCTTTTTCCAGTTATATCACATGCATACATAGTTGAATATAGGCACAGAAACTTGTCATTTTTATTTGGGTAACAAGAGTCTCTAAATTATGTTGAAAAATAAATCCTAATTATTACTACTCCTGTAAAAAAAAATTTAGCACATTTTTCACAAATGATTTATGCAGAAGAGAAAAAAATACACATAATTTTATAATATCTTAAACTTTTTTATTCCCTACCAGAGACATTAATTTTGTCTTTCATTTTCTTTCAGTTTTCTACATTTTCAAGTTGCACCTGTATTTAATACTGCTTTAATCTGCTAAAGACATTAACTGATTGCTCTCCTATATCTAAGGATTATATAGTTTTAGTATAAATATATATCACATATTTTCGTAAAATTTTGACAAAACCAAATAAGCCTGCCTTGTTTTTAAGTCCATGCTCCTTCCACTGTTTATAAAATCTGATTTAATGATCAAAAATTCTTGGTTGTCATTCTTCAGTTACAACAGTCTTCCTTCTGAACTACCACTCACTTCTTTTTACAAAATAACAAGCAATAGAAAAACCAAACAAATTATCTTAATCTTAGTTCTTCCTTTCGACTCTATAAAATAATGTGAACTTTGTTTTCTTAAATGAAACGAATACATCCAAAACTCAATACATTCAAATGAGCTGCGTCTCCTTTAAGGTAGTCACCTTGGAAGGCCACAGTTCATTCTCCTAACTATGCTACCACTGCTCAAAATACCTTTAAAACTCTTTTGCGATCGCCTTCAAAGACAGTTGCATACTTCCTACTATTACCTCATAGATTGATTTAATTTTTGGAAACAGTCAAAAGACATTTGGTGCCCAAAAATGGTAACTATAAAACAATCAAGTTGGGTAATACTTTTTTTTTTTTTTTAACAATATGCAATCTTAAAGTTAATAGTGTGTGTGACTTAAATTAGCTCTGAATGCAATTGTAAAAGAGCAAAACCCAAAAGGTTTTGAGCAATGGTAGATTGCTGGAATTAGGAAACAATTTTCCAGCATGATCACGATGCAGGGTAACATTCATTTAGCTGTCTATATTCTGGCGTATTTGTTTAAAGTGAACATTCTGAGAGTTAGAATCGTTTAAAAAGGAGTATCATTCTTAAAAAAAAAAAAAGGATTTTATTCCTTTAAAGTATCACTTTCAAAGTTAAGTACTATGCAAATGTTTTGTTAGAAACTAATTCTCCTTAAAAACTTGAAAGCAAATAACTGACTTATTTGCTCCCAGGCTTTTTAACATTAACTGAAGAAAAATAATTTGACATTTCTAAGGTACTAAAAAACAAAACAAAACCCCACATGTAATAAAAACGCATGAAGAACCAAACTACAATTTCTGAGCTGCACTGTTTATTTTGCTGCTTGAAACCTAAGTGACAGTATGCCACTATAATTATGGGGTTTCATCTAAACCTTTACTACACTGCAGGTACAGAAATATACGGACACATTTTTGGAGAACTGACATTTTGCAAAATGCAGCAAACATTTTAATTTATACATGAGAAAAGGAAGTGTTCAAAAGGGTATGCATTTCAAGTTATTGCAGGTTATTTGTGAGAGAATTTCTGCAGGTAAAACATGTTTAAATTTAACCAACAGTAGCGTGTCAGTGTATTTAAAATCATGACAAAAATCTTCTCTCTGGTCATGTTGCCCATGACAAATTACTATGATGTTGTATGTTTTAGGGCAAGATGTCAATACAGCATAAATCCCACGGCATTTTGGTTTTCTTCTGGAGATTAAAGCTGTTTTTCTTGGGATAAATGCAGCAGCAAAACACAAACCAGTTGATCAAAAAAAGCACTTCTGCCATAACTCCAATAATTTTCGGGACACATCAACCGACAGTAGTTTTGCCATTCCCAGTTCTTTTAAGGGTTACATCTCTGCACTTAAGTATGTCTGTAAAAGCTTGTTCTCTGTTAAGCCAGTTTACTGACTACAGCCTGGTTGAGAGAATTTAGTTGGTTGGTCCATTTATCTAGTGCAGTATATCGGGCACCACCCCTCTTCTGATGATCCAATTCAAGGAGTTGGTTGACTTGATCAATTCGGCCATGAATAGTGCTGGAAATAAATAAATAAAAGAAGACATGTCTACAAACCATTTTCACTAAACATATCTTCTGGACTTCATACAATAGTCACAATATCAATAAATGCAAAAGAAAAAAGCTGCTGCCTACAGTGAATGGTTGAGTTCAGCATTAATTTAACATTCACTACCTTATTCAAACTTCAGACAGAAACCAGATTTCAGCTACCTTTCACCAATTTCATTGAAAGAACCAACAGGCATATATACTTACCCAATTAATCAAGAGCAAATGTAATATGTGAAGCTTTAAATAACATACTGCATTTAAGAAAGATACAATTTCCAAACTATTATATATCATACCTTAAACTTTAAAAACAAAATAATACTATCCATTAAATAATTCTCTAGCTGTATATGGGTCATATACTGAAAGAGAAACCTTTTGAAAAGTCTTTTAGAACTTTTTCAAAGATCATGTGCTTAACAGGATCATTCATTTATAAAAAGCCATCACACACATATATCTCTTTTAATAGAAAACCACAGCCAGAGAGTTTTATGAAAAATCAAGAATTCAACTGTTACCACTGCCATCATTATTCAAACTTATGTCCTAAACATTTTGTGGTACAAAACAGTCAAGTACTTACTTATCCAATATGCACTGCACCAGCAAGCTCTCCACATCAGCTACATCTATGTTTAACTCCTAAGACAAGAGACTCATTATAATTCTACCAATTAACTTTTTGAAAGACTTTATGATTTTATATAATTATTCTTAAATATTTTAAATTCATTTCTACCACTTAAAAAAGAAAATTTAAAGCAAATTTCATTATCTGTTCAAAATACTTCCGAGAACACAGGTCTGATAAAATCCAACTTGTTAACTTTAAAAGTATACCCCTGCTATAATTTTATTGTGGTTGGGCTTAGCCATACATTCATTATATATTTTAGCCACTTTCTCTCCTACAATTTTCTCTGAGGCTGAAGGAATCTTTAAAATGAAATATAATGATTCCTTATTTCTCTTTTCTTTTAACTCAATTTATGCCAGGAAACAGAAAAATTCACACTAAAAGGAAAAACCTTAAGTTATGCTGTATTTTAAAAAGGTAGTATTACAAAATGTTAACAAGAATCACTCTTTTAAATAGAAGATAGGTATACTGCATTTATAACTACAAATTATAAGTATTAAAATCAATGAATAAAAGTACCTTAGAAATAAAAGGAATATGTATTCTTGTGTAAGGCTTAATTAATTTTATAAGCACTTGTGTTCTGATGTTTCGCAAAAGCTCTGAAAGAAAAAAGTTAAAATAACACAATTGTATTTACTAGTTTGTATAGCTTTATGAATCACTATGTACTTCTAAATTATATTAATTAACTATATCATTTATCTTCTCAAAATACATCTTTCTTCCTAACAAGAACATAAGGTATTTGTATCTAAAAACATCTGGGTTCAACAGATGCATAGTATGATTAAAGGTTGTCTTTCACATAATTTTTTCTTGTTCCCACCTCCCTGATTTTGCTCACATTGTGATACTACTTAAAATATCCTCTTGCCTTCTCAATAATACTTCACTGCTCATCATTTCCTCTACAGTTTCCTCTTTCAAGAAGCTCTAATTTGTACCCGCAAGTTCCTTATTTTATGCTCTTTCAAAACCTATAGTACATTTTATACAATGATTTTACAATTGTCCCTAGTTCTTCATGTAAGTGTCCTTTAAAAAAAATAGATAGAAGTTCATGCACAAGACTTCTATATTTTTCTACGCCACAAAATATAGTATCGTTCTAAGTTCAAATAAGAACTTTAAAAATATCTGCTGAATGAAAGAGAAAGGAAGGTGAGGAACAAAAGAACATTGCTTCTGATCTTTGGATTTTCTTAATGCATCTGGAATTCAAGTATTTGAATAAGTTGTCCCAAATGGTTATTAAAAACCCTCAAATAGCTCCATAACAGGTAGGAACACTGGAGGTATAAGCGGTTCCAGAACAAAGAGACGACTTTTATCTTTGTTAATCAGAACTTATTAAAAATCTCATACATTTGTTGGTACAGTGTTAGCCTACCTTTTCAAAGTAAGTGCATCTCAGCATTATCAACAGCAGGCTGTTTTCAAAACTTTTGTTGTCAAAAATAAACCCTAAAAATTAACTTTGAACTTCAACATCAGTAATAAACATGCAACAATATCTAAATTAGAATAAGAAGGTAAAAGGGACAGCCACCTTAAATGAAATGGACATCATATAAGAAATTGATTACATTAATAAATGAAATTGGCTAGTGATTTCTTTAAAACAGCTTTATAATTTTAAGGAATATTCCACTCCATGACAGCATTTAGAAACATTTCTATATTTTGCAATAAACAGAAGAAAAACAGCTTAATTCCATGTAGCTCCATTAAGAAGTACTGTTTGACAGTGACAAAGAAAGTAACAATTTCAGCAGAAAGAATATACCTTCAATGTGTTCCCTTATGAAAGGATCATCCATGATGTTGCTGTGATTTGTTTTTAGAATCTTTTCAAATTCAGTGATGTCATTATTCTGATAGGCACTAAGAGAAAAAGAAAAGCATAAATTTTGTCAAACATGAAGAAGTCATATATTAAATCAGATAAACCAAAGAGCCTATTTCTCAATTTTTATATGCAAAAATCTAAATTATATTATAGTTTCTGTCATGGAAATTGGAATTAAACACACATGTATCCTTCTGAAAATAAAATGAATTTCCTTTTTAATGCTTTTGGTTTTATAAAGGAAAGAGAAATTATATCTTCTGGGGTTATAATATTATATTTATATATAGCTAATTAAGATCTTCCCTAAATCTTGGTATTAAGAATTGACAACAGTTTAATAACTGTTTAATGCTTGATGCTTTTAACTTAAATTGTGCGTTTAATCCCTAAGAAACCAGGTTTCATGCATACTACTGTATGGAGGAGTTTGGATATAAGACAGTATATCCTCCCTGAAGGTTATTCAGAAATGCAGCTTCCTAATTTTTATCTTCTAGAAAGGTACCAGCAACTGCCAAAACTTCTTAAAGGGAACATTTGATTCTCAATTCTCTCTAGCCTTAGAATTCCACTGAGCTATACAGCAGAAACATTGGTGGCAGATAATTAGTGCCAAATGGGATACACACACAAAGTAGAGAGTGATGGACATTGCTGCAGAAGGCCAAAGGCTGATTTACATTCATGATTCTCTGAGACGTCTACTATCTACTCTCGGAGGCACTATGGGGATTTTGCTAAAGGTGCTGAGAAGGAAGAAGCCAACCTTCTGGATATGGCACCACTGTCTGCTTTATATGTAAGACATATCATCAGCCATTCTGCACGCCCTCTGCTGTGCTTCCATCTGTTGGGTCGCAATGTAACTTCATGTTAGGGACAGGTGATTCAAGTGCTTCAACAGGAATTATTTTCCTCTAGTCTGCTGGCAACTGACTAGGAAGATAAAATTAGGAAGCATTACTTTTCTTACCTACCCCAAATATATTATTGTAATATATAATACTATAGGAGGATATATTCAAATAGTGAAAACACTTGCACACACATATATTTTAACCAAAAGACATTCTTCCACTATTTAAGTGGCTTAAAAAAAAAAAATCTTACACAAAATGTGGGACACCACAGGCCACTTCTTTCAAAATTTATCATTAAAATAAGTTTTAGAGTTCCAATACAGAGGCTTCACTAGAGTAAATTGTAAGACATAATATACAAATATAGCCATTACTTTTTAAAGGTCTGATAAATCAGTACTTTAATCCATTTAATGCATTTAACCAATTTAATTTGAACAAAATATTAATGTCCAGGGCAAAACTTTCCCTCAATATTTCTTTAAGAGTTTTAAAAGTTAAACTGTTGCTTAGCAATATAACTTAATAAACATTTTTTAAAAGTATTATGTAGCTAACCTCTGTAAACAGATAATCTCTTAATGTGGCCAAATGTAGGTAGAATAAACTATTTGAAATAAAGATGGAGAAGCCTCCTTTCATAACTAAAATCAACTTAATTCAACAAATATATATTAAGATAAACTAAAGAAGTAAACAATAAAAAAGAAACTGATTTTTTAATGTTGCAGTTTAGGTTTTTTTTTTTTTGCGGTACGTGGGCCTCTCACTGTTGCGGGGCGTCTCCCGTTGCGGAGCACAGGCTCTGGACGCGCAGGCTCAGCGGCCATGGCTCACGGGCCCAGCGGCTCCGCGGCATGTGGGATCTTCCCGGACCGGGGCACGAACCCGTGTCCCCTGCATCGGCAGGCGGACTCTCAACCACCGCGCCACCAGGGAAGCCCAGTTTAGGTTTTTTATCCCCTAACCATTCGTAGTCCCCTTAAAATAAAATCTTTCTTATTTTTTACAGCTAAAATTAAGGTTTCAAACAAACAAAAAGCCTAGTAACTTGTAAAAGTCATAGCCAAATAAAAACAAAGTAAATGAGGACATTTTACATAGAAGCTTAAACAGTATTATGAAATAAGCTATTCTCTCCAAGTATATAAAATTTATATGTAGGTGACTCATAATTTATAGTCTAACAGTACTTTTTTAAATTAAAAAAAAGACTATTAAGACAATGCCTGGTCATCTAAATTACCTAAAAGTATCTGAAAACAAACAAAAAAACCCAACCTTGCATCATGTCCCTAACTACATTCTTCCTGTCTTGGTACTCAGCCGTACAATCTAAACAATGGACTTGAAACCTAGTAAGTTCCTTGGTTTTCTATAAAGAAAGCCCATTAAAGCCTAGGCTCCATCTATTCCTGGCCCAGAGGAAAATTTTTCTTGCTCATTGATTTCTTTTACAAAAACAGGTCTTTTCTAGGCTCTTTGCTTGGTTTCATTTTCTTTAATTTTGTTTAATATTAATTGATTATGGCAGGTTTTTTAGTCATTAGCTATAATTAGTCATATGTTTCTCCACAAAAGGCAATAATAAATCCTTAGATTTCTTACCAGTATGACACCTCTGCTGCTCCTTACATCAGAAATTTAGCTGAGGCAAATTTATTTAAAGTGATTTTTAATCTTGTCAATTAAGAAAATATACAAGTAAAGAAACTGTCTTACTGAAAATTCTTGACTAATGTAGACCAATTCATAATTTCATTTTGGATTAAGGCAGGTAGAAACTGTAACATTGTGAAATTGTTCTAAAACCTCTACAGCTTTCTACTGAAAAACAGTGTGTGCACACACTCATACAGATAATGAATACTTATAAAATCTCGTGACTAACAGAAACAGTAAAATAAATGACTTCAAAAATTTCATCAACTTTGGTATACTTCAAGCCAAAATACAAGAGAGCAAACATTGAGTATTAACTGAATTCTGAAAAGTTCTCTCCTCTCTCCTATTTATTCACTGCTTTAAGGTAATTTACCTTAAGTGAAATATTAAAGCTTACCTTACTAAATTCGTCATTGCTAGAATTTCTGGATCATTTTTGTAAGGTTTGGCCTAAACAGTTAAAAAAAAAGAAGAAGAATTAATTGTGTATGTACAAAGAAAGAATACATTTATTTTCACAAGAGATAGCTGATAGAAATGAAGAATTAGAGCACAAACATACCTCCTGTGAGTCAAATGGATTTATTCCCGATTTCATTAGCATATTTGCTAAGACCAAATATTTTAAGCAAGTGGTTCGTCTTGGACTTCCCGATTCATCATAATTCTTGAAGGCTTCAAAAAAATCAGTGTGTGCCTTTTCAAATTCACCTTCTCTCAAGTGCATTTTACCACCACATTCTGTAAAGAATAAAACAGGAGAAAAGAGGACATTTTCAGTTCTGTAATAACAAGATTGAACACTTTATAAAAATCAAATGAAAACTATTTCAGTGCTTCCAGTCTTTTAATTCTATATCTTGAAGACTACTAGCTCCTGTAGTGTGTAAAGGGCACATACTTTAATTCTTAAAAGCAAGCTCTTCATTAAACATCAGCCAAACAAGCATTTGCAAATCTTTATTCTCAGTTGAAGTAGAAAGTAATTTTATCAAAACTACAATGAGCTACCACCTCACACCAATCAGAATGGCCATCATTAAAAAGTCTACAAATAGCAAATGCTGGAGAGGGTGTGGAGGAAAGGGAAGAACCCTCCTACACTGTTGGTGGGAATGTTAAATTGGTGCAGTCACTATGGAAAACAGTATGGAGGTTCCTCAGAAAACTAAAAACAGAATTACCATATGATCCAGCATTCCCACTCCTGGGCATATATCCAGAGAAACTTATAATTCAAAAAGATACATGTATCCCTATGTTCACAGAGCTCACAGTAGCCAAGACATGGAAACAACTTAAATGTTCATCGACAGATGAATGGATAAAGAAGATGTGGTACATATACACAATGGAACACTACCTGGCCATAAAAAAGAACGAAATAATGCCATTTGCAGCAACATGGATGCAACTAGAGATTATCATACTAAGTGAAGTAAGTCAGAAAGAGAAAGACAAATCCCATATGATATCACTCATATAAAATAAAGCCACAAATGAACATATCTACAGAACAGAAACAGACTCACAGACATAGAGAACAGACTTGTGGTTGCCAAGGGGGAGGGGAAGGAGGAATGGACCGGAAGTTTGGGGTTAATAGAAAACTATTACATATAGAATGGATAAATAACAAGGTCCTATTGTACAGCACAGCACACTATATTCAATATCCTGTGATAAATCATAAAGGAAAAGAATATAAAAAAGAATGTATATATATGTATAACTGAGTCACTTTGCTGTATAGCAGAAATTAACACATTGTAAATTAACTATACTTCAATAAAAAATAAATAATTAAAAAAGAAAGTAATTATATATATATCATTACAATTCAACAATAGAACTTCTGATGGTGAATTTTTTATTAATAATATCTTTACTGATGTAAATTTTACAAAGACAAAGATTCATCCTAATTCCCTTCTAAGACTAGATCATTTCTTTGACTTCACTACTTTGCCTTTTATTTTCACTAAAACAAACAACCTTCAGAGTCATTCAATCATATGTAAGGACACCTTGGTATCTTCCCATGACAACTGCCCACCCTTTCCAAACCAAACTTGCCTCTGATGACTCCCATGATCAGTGGATGAGGGATGGCAGACTTGATGTGAAGTGACTGTTCATAGAGTGCTTTAAGTTTTTTGTTATTTTTCTGTGCCGTGTACATTTGAATTTCCAAAGCATATATTTCTAATAACTGTGTGCCTTTTTTCAGGTCATCTTCTCCATCATCAGTCTAGGAAAGCAAATAAAGAACATTTAGTCAAGACAGAATTCAGAGTTAACCTAGTGATTTTTACTTGAGTTACCCTGAGAACCTTACACTTATAATACTAATTCTGTGGGAAAATGCATAACAAATTTCAGTTGGGACCTAGATTACTAAGAACATGACCTTCAATGGCCAAAAAGGAACCCATTTTCTAGTCATTTTTGTATTTTCTAGTCATTCAATAGGAAAAAAGTGGCCAGAGGTATTTTTTTATGTATAAAAGTTGCAATGTTTTGTTTTAGCTAGGAGATTATGAATGGTCTTCTCCAAATCTTCACAACTACTTTAGATCCACTGATTCAATCAAAAGCACTTCTCAAGAGCCTTCCTAGAGCCAGGTACTGGGACTACCTTGGGGAAATACAAATTTAAATAAGCCAATGTCCCTTATCTCAAAAAGTTCATAATCTAGAAGACCAATCTGTCAACAGATAAATTATAATATAAATGATAATAACTCTAGTTAAGTATGAACCAAATGCCAAGAATGGAAGAGAAAGGACTAATTCTCTTGAGGGATGTCAAGGGAATAACAAAGGTGGGGAGATTTGAGTTCGACTTTGAAAGATGACCAACAGCCCACAAAACACAGGCCACGAAAAACAGAATATGGTCAACAGTCAGATAATCATAACATCAAGCACTGACATACACAAAGCCAAAATTTATTATTTATTTAGTCTTCCAACTTAAAACTTCCCTTTATTTGTTTTTCACTGAGTCACAACCAGACCAAAAAATATGATATGTAAGACAACCTGTACGTTCAGATTATTATGCATCTCTCTATGCTTTAATGTTATTTACAATCCAGATGGCATTTTCCTTATGTTCTGAAATAAACCAAGCAAAAACTTCTCCAGAGGGCTTTTTCATACTCCTTATGTATATATTTGTAAGATTTTTTAAAATTAGAAATGCCTTCTCAACCATTTTCATTTCATGTGGAAGTGAACACACAGCTGGTTATGTATCAGATTCCCTTAAGAATGTATAGATAAGAAACAATCCATAAATGACTGATCTGCCTTATAAACCAAACCTATTATGAAATATAAAACATTTTCCTGTTTTTAAAAACTAAAAAAAGGTAAAGTTATTAAATGAAAATATCTGCAGATGATTTAGAACACTTTTCTGATTAACTTTTTACCCATTCACAGAAATAACACATATAATTAAAATAAGAGTACATGGCATTGAAAGAGCAAAGAAATATTTAAAACAGTATTTCTACATAATATTTAAACTAATATCAAGTAACTTATTGATCAAGACAAAAAAGGAAATACAAAATTACAGCTCACATTTAGAAAGTTATACAGGTGTACTGTCCAGATCACATGGTTATCCAAATTTAAATTAAATTAAAAACTCAGTACCTTCATCTCACTAGTCACGTTTCAAGTGCTTGATGACATGTATCTGATGCTACCATATTGGAGAGCACAGATACAGAATGTTTCTAACATCACATGAAGTTCTATGGGACAGTGGTGTTACAGAGGATTCATACATGAAAACTAGAATATAAAATATCTTTATGATGTATGTCTATAATATCCTTTCCAATTTTCATAGGGTACATAATTAAATATGAAAGCCTTATTCTTAGTATTAATGACTGGTCTGTTCATTTATTGATACCTATGCCTCATTCTACAAAAATAGGATTGAAATTAGGACTAGGAGGAAGAAATGTAATTCTCAGAGAAAATTAGCTTTCTGGTAACTTATTTTCCAAATTTTATTTTTGCAATGATGCTTGAACAAAAACATCCCTAAACAATGTTTCAAATACAATTTTTTCTTATGTTTTATTATGAAGAAATATTAAGAAAAAATAAAAGAATGCTACCTGGCAGGACTGATGTAACTGGCGTAAAATTTTTTGAAGCTTTCCATATTCCTCTCGTTCTAAATATAATTTCCCCAGCTGTAAAAAAATAAACTTATTAAAATTAAAAGATTTCAACAGAAGGTGCATCTTTATAGAGTTTATCAAGGATACCCGCCCACTCTTCAAAAGAAAAAAAATGTAATTATAATTGTTACCTTTGTATTTGTCTTAAACCACAGTCTGTCATTCTTAGCATCTTTCAAAGCTTCCAGTGTTGTTTCATAGAATTCCTGCAGTAAATCCATCTGACATAAAAAATCAGAATTCTATAATTGTAAACAGCAAATTTGTACCTGTTAATAAAGTTAATTTGAGCAAACTAAAAGTGCATCTTTGAACTTTAATATACATAAGATACACTATCTGTATCTTATTGAATGTCTGTGACAGTCCACAAAATTAACAAAACTTTAGCAAAGTACAGACCAAATTTACAAAAAGTGCCAAGATGTGTTTTTATGCGTTAAAAAAAATAAAACCCAGAAAATGTCTAATGCTCTAGTAGTACAGGTTTGTCCTTTTCAATCTAATAACTTGTTCTATATTAGCAAAGTAAATGACATGCACATAGAACTAGTTGTGCTGTTTATTATTAATAGTGTATATCTTATGCACTCAACTCTTATTTGGTGCCTACTATATGGCAAACACTAAGTTGTTAAAGAAACAAAGAATAAGCCTCTTCCCTCAAAAATTCTTCTATAAATGTCACTAATCAATTAACTGGACTACAAGCTTTTAAGTTACTGGTAAACTGTTGGAGTTGAGCGGAGGGAAAAGTCTAGCACAATTTTAGCTGAGTCTAACACCATCAGTTCATAAGTCTGACTTTTTTAATGGAAATTGCTGTTTGTTTTGCATTATGATAAGCCCCTCTGTCCCCCTCCCCCCGCTTCTGGCTCTACCTTTGTTTGAATACCTGATTCTCTAGGTCTCTACTTAACAGGATCAAGAGGTAAGAGGGCCATGAGAACAGGAAAGCTTGATACTTTCAGAAAAGGTTGCCTATTTATTCACGACTGCCGATGGCACAGTAAGTCAAGTGTTGCCCAACCAATATCTATACTTACTTTCAAAAAGACAAAAAGCTTACATATAATAGCATGAAGCAACACACAATCTTAAAGTTTTAAATTACTTAATTCCCCCCCAATATCTGGCATACCATTTATGAATAATGTACAAAAAACTGTTTTGATAACACTTGTTTGTAAAACTCAGAAAATATTTTTCCACTTAAGAAAAGCCCCCTGATATTTAAGAACTCTAGAACTAGTGCCATTAAGTGTTAATGTTCTGAACATAAGTTTATCTTCCTCTATTTCCATTACATATATTTTAGATATAAACAGTAAAAATAAACTGCCTCAAGAAATAAAAACAACATCTAGCAGAAAAGACAGAATGAAAGACGATGATTCTGAGATGAACATTTTTTGAGTACAAAGAGTTATCAAACGTTCTAAGAAATGCTAAGTGATATAGAAAATACTTCTTGTGCTCCAACATCATAGCGTAAGAAAGCTGAAACTTAGGACTATGTTGCTTAAAAGAATATAAACGAACAGTCCAATTAAAAATTACCTTAGCAATAAAATAATCATTGCTTTTCTTAATAATCAAAGACTAGAATAATGAAAGCACTATCATTCCCCATACCCACTGTAGTTTCATCATCCATCATCCACCTATTCTTTGTAATAGAACTTATTGAATTGAACACCTAATGAGTAATGCCAATTACTAATCGATATGAGTACAGGTTCTCCTCACAAGGATCTTTATCTAATCAAATCTACACAAACCACCTGACTCACTGTTAAGTATTAACAGCTCAGGGTGGCTAGCTGAAGTGCTGATGAAGTTTATTAGAAGGAACTGTGATAGTAACTGTATGGGAGTCTAATATAAGCCTGCAAAAGTTGTGTGCAGATTGTTAGTATCTGAAGATGATATTTAAAGAGATTAAGCTAGGGTTATAATCTTTTAATATTATACAATTAGTACCGTAATCAAGAATAAAATACACATTATTTTTAAAGCACACTAAAAATAAAAACGAGCATAACTGCTTAAATAAAACCTCTAGGCCTTAAAAACAAAAAAAAAAAGCCTGTAGTATAAATGATAAACATATTAATAAGTACTAAGAGGGAAAAACAGAATCTAACCTGCTTAGAAGTGGAGATATAATCAAGAATAGAATTAATGGATTTTTCAGAATAATTTCTTGTGACCGCACTCCGAATATAGGTCAATAGTTGTTTATATCTGTTCATCATTTCTGGAAAGTTTGTCTGTGAGGGAAGAAAAGTGCATTACTAGGTACATATTTATTTACTAAGATATATACACATGATTAAGATTATAGTACATATTACTAGCTAATTGAAAAATAGTTTTTCAATAATAGAGAAACTGTATGACAGAAACATAAATAAAAAATTTAGCTTAAATTTGAAATTACTAGATTACTCAGTAAATGAATCAAATTTTTGAAGTTAGGCTTTGAAAAAGTACCACTTATAGATTTTCCAAATTTCAGATATTGTTCCTCATGGCACAACAAGCACATTTATTTAAATCACAAAAACTACTAAAATATTCATAGACCAAAAGATAGAAATAAGTCCTACTTTTCAAATATTCTTTCCTAAAAATTTACCCCTTCATCAGGAAGCTCTCTAACAATAGTTATATATTTCTTCTCTCCCTATTATTGGCAGGCTTTTATATTAAAATGTGAAGTGAAAGAATCTCTTCAAGCCCAGGTACTCATCCCACTATCAAGAAAAGTCCTCCCAACCCCTAAAAAGGGGAAAAGTCCTCCCACCTAAGGCCCTACTCAACAGCAGATGTAGCTACTGTTGCTATTCCTTGCAGGACTATTTGCATTACTGTGGTTATTCCAGGTAACATGAAAGATCTGAGGAAATAAAGGACTATTAGTGAAATTTCCAGCACTTAAATATTTTGGCAGAGGGTCTATCATCCCTCAGAGCATATCATATAAGTCAACTTATGAGTCTAACCTTATAACCTGCATCCACAGTCCCCACAATCTCCAAGTGCTGTTAATCCCTCTTTTTATTGGGATTAACAATATACTCTACTTTTAATCACAGAGTGGAGCAATGGCAGATACAATGCTTTTTTTCTTGAATGACAGAACATGTAAATTTATTAGGGTGAAGAATAAATTAATGACACTGTAATTTTTCTGCTTATGACTATGTTCTGCCCTGGTATATAGCATGAAGGACAAAAAAAGAAAAACATGAGAAGACTCCCTGAAACGTTCTAAGCAAGTGAATTACAAAAAAGAAAACTAGTAGGGGTAGGTGAGAAAAAACAGATAGAACAATGAGAAAAGCTTTAGCAATATACATCAAACTACTTTCGTTTCCAAGTATACCAACACCACGTGGGAGTAAATAATAGGTAACACCCTCTCAATGAGCCACTAAAACCCAAGTTATAGAACGTATCTCCTAGCAAAATGGAAATCAGAAATATGACTGTCCCAACTTTGAGATTATATCTTGATACTGAAATAGGATTTTAGCAAAAAGTTAGTTTTGACTTCATTTCCTTATGCCACAATAACTTTAAAGCTAATTTTTCAAAAATTATGTTACTGTAATTAAAGATTGAGGGACGATTAGGTTTACTGGTTTTTATTTGCAGTGGTGAATGCACAGAGCAGCTGACAACAAACCTTTCCAACTTTTTACTGCCCAAGAGGACTACACAGAAACATGAGTCCGACTCTGAATCTACCTCAAAAATGAGGAGGCAGGGATGGAAGCTGAAACTACTCTTGTAAACCACAACTTATTCAGAGATGCTACTACAGCATAAAAAAGGTAGAGAAGGAAGGTAGGCAAAATAACACAAAATACAAATAATCCTCTCCTTTCACTTGCTTCCCATCTTGGCTCAAGGTAAAATGGTAAAATCAAATCCTACGGGTGGCATACATTTAAACGGGCTCAAAAACTAAACGACTGCTATAGTATGTTAAAATAGTAGATTTCTATAGGGTCTCTTGGTATTATTTCAAATCACAGAATCTTAGGAGTTGAACATGGGCCCGTAATGTCACCGTAATTGTTCAATCAAAATCTCCATCCCCTGAGACACCTGATGCTTCCATAGCCCTCTAAATTATAAAATATACTGAACGTATTCTGAAGATATATAAAGCCACCTGGATTTACCAATGGATTATTTGTGGGGTGAGAGACAAAGAGAGGAGCCATGAAGGTTTTGGCCCTAATCAGTTGAAGAGGAACGTTTTGTAATAAAAAGTACAACCTCAGAACTCCAAAATAAACACTAATAGTTTGTTTAAAAGTCACTCTATTAAGA
The DNA here is from genome assembly GCF_964374135.1 of Grampus griseus. Classification (NCBI taxonomy): domain Eukaryota; kingdom Metazoa; phylum Chordata; class Mammalia; order Artiodactyla; family Delphinidae; genus Grampus; species Grampus griseus. Next base: position 92,185,604 of record NC_139018.1, read on the forward strand.
GTCTCATGCTCTACTGATTGACCTAGCCTGGCAGCGAGAAGTCATTCTATTAATAATGCAGCTAAATACTGCCCATGTATCGAAAAGATAAGTTTTCTTAAACAGAAAACTTTGTATCCTATGCAGAATTTTTAAAATTTAGTACTACTGTAGTCACAAATGAAAAGCAGGCTAAATATGGAAACATATCAACAGAATTATTTTAGAGAAATAGATATAATGACATTTTGTTGCCATGAGGTTTTTAAGTACAGAATTTCATTAACAGTTTAATTCCTCTCGAAACAAATCTTACCAACTTGAAGTTAATCTTAATCATTTGTTTCAGTGCTTTAAATCCCCATTCTCCTTTTTCACCTTCAAGTTCCAAAACCTAAAAAAAGAAGAAACTTCCAGTATAATTTAATACCGTTATTTTCTAATGACACTCAATATCTAAGTTGTAAACTAATTTTACATTATATGCATGAAAAACACTGCCCCAAGAACTCTACTTCTCAATGTCATTTTTAATAGGCTTAAGAAAAGAAACCAGCCTTAAAATGCTTACTTAAGGTAAGTGAGCTTATTTTGAAGTTTCTTCATCAAAAGATTAAATAAGAACTACTTCTTGATTATACAATCCCAGAAGTACTTTTTATTCCTCTGAAAAATCCGCTGGTAAGAATAACCCAAAAGTTTATCAATAGGAAAGAAATCACACTATTTAATAATGAAACCACACCTGTGTGATTTGTCACCAAAAGACAAAGGAACAGGATTGCAGGGATAGTAACTATTGACCAGCATGTTGATTCTCTTTCTGCCAGAACCATACTAGCTTTTCAGGACAATGGCCCTAATCTACAGATAACCTGATTGGAAAAAACAAAAGGATAGCCCTTTTCAAATATTTGCTTTTGTTGCATAATGCAAACTTATTTTACAGGATTATCACTAAGTATCCAAACGTACTACTGATATAAAATCACTTGGAATTTACTTGATTTAAGACATCATTTAGAAAAATATAAGACACAGAACCAGCCAGAAAACATATGAACCTTTTGGAAACTGCTTAATGCTGCTTTTGGGTCGTCTTCTTTTAATGCTTTGGAATTATAGTACTGATTTTCCAAATCCACATTTGGCTCAGAGTTACTATCTTCAGAGTATTCCTGTGTGTTAGAAAGAGATATTAAAATGAAGGAAAAAAAGAAAAGAAACCCACACATTGCTAAAATGTGAATAATGTTAAGAGAAAATCCACACATTTATAAAAAAACAAAACAATTACATAGGTGAAACCCCACTGATGTTTAAACATTAGTTAAATAACAAGGGGAAAACCCCAAATCAAGTGGCTAGCAGAGTACAGTAGTCCCTCCTTATCCGTGGTTTCACTTTCTATGGTTTCAGTTGCTCCATCAGTTGAGGTATAGAAACTGGAAAATTCCAGAAATAAACAATTCGTAAGTTTTAAATTGTGAGTCATTCTGAGTAGCACGAAGACAACTCTTGCCATCTCTCTCTGTTCCACCCTGAATGTGAATCATCCCTTTGTCCAGCATATCCCACCTGTCCTGTGAGTCACTTAACAGCGGGCTCAGTTATCAGATCCACTATTGTGGTATCACAGTGCTTGTGTTCATGTTACCCTTACTGTACTTAAAAATGGCCCCAAAGCTCAAAAGTAGTGATGGTAGAAATTCACATATGCCAAAGAGAGGCCCTAAAGTGCTTCTTTTAATTGAAAAGGTGAAAGTTCTCAACTTAAGGAAAAGAAAAAAAATGTATGCTAAGGTTGCTAAGATCCATGGTAAGAACGAATCTTCTATCCACAAAATTGCGACGGAAAAAAGAAATTTGTGCTAGCTTTGCTGTTGCAGAAGTTATGGCCACAGTGTGTGAAAAGTACTTAGTTAAGATGAAAAAGGCATTAAATTTGTGGATGAAGGACATGAACAAAAAACATGTTCTGACCGATGGTAATGTATTATGCCAGAAAACATTGAGCCTATACAAAGATGTCAGCAAAGGATTCCCTGAAACGAGTGACACCAGGCCATTTGCTGCAAGTAAGGGATGGCTGCCTAGTTTCAGGAACAGGTTTGGACTGAAAAATATAAAATTACTGTAGAGGCTACATCTGCTAATGAAGAAGTCATTGTCACATTTCTGGCAAAGTTGAAGGAGTTAATTAAGGACAGAGACCACATTCGTACAACTTTTATTACAGTATATTGTTATAATTGTTCTATTTTATTATTCTTGTTAATCTATTACTGTGCCTAATTTATAAATTAAACTATATTACAGGTATGCATGTATAGGAAGAAACACAGCATATATATGGTTTAGTACTGTCCTTGGTTTCAGGCAAACACCGGGGGTCTTGAACTACTGTAGAATCATTTCTTTCCTTCAGGTCAAAACTATGATTTCCACAGAATCAACACAAAAGCAAATTGTAAAGAAATATTGGTTATGATCTTCAGTTCTGTAGTGGTTAACCTTTTGTTGATAATAGAGCCTGAGAAAAATCAATGTGAATACTAATTATTATGTAAATGTTACCTATTCACCTTTAACTCCATAATCTAGCTTTTCCTACTCCCTAAGTCTAAATTTCATTATTCTAACATGGCCTGACTACTGAGGATGGTAATCTATATATAGCAGAGTACTCTGTTACTAAATATAACTATATGTTTATAAGAATATTTGCTTTATGTGCATTCCACATTACTCAACAGCTGTTTAGTTATATTAACACACTTTAGTCTTGTAACAAATCAAAATAAATAAAACAAAATTTAGTTATATAGTTTTATGTGACTTTTCATCACATAAATTCAGTTCCTAGTTATGGAACAATAAAGCACCAAGAAAAATTGGAGTAACACTATTTTGTGGAGCGGTATAAACAAGAGTTTAAAATAGTTCCAGGATATGATATTCAATTTAATGATGAGGATTATAAAATATACATAAATTAGTGTAGTAAAAACTATTATTTTAGGAAGAGAGATTATTTCCTTCAGCTACGAGTCATCACAAAGGGCAAGTTTACGCCAAATTCAGAATTGTGCCTGAAGGTAAACAGAAAAAGACAAGAACAGCTATTTCTAAATCCAAGTACAGGTAAACTTTTTTTGCAGATACTTATGAGAAATTTTGTATTGTCTCATAAAGGCACATGAAAGAAAAAATGCACGAGTGTAGTGTTAGAAAGCTCAAAAATATGTAAACACAAGACGAATTTTTCCTATGACCAGTAGATGGAGGGAGGTGTTTGATCTTAGTATAGAATCAGTTTTAGCTGACCACAGTGGCTTTGTAATGTGCGCCCTCTGGAGGATAATTATTTCCTTGTATAAAGATACTTCCTGTGAAGCACTGGCACTCTGTCTCACAAATGTAAGTATCAGGAATTCAGTTATGCTCAATATATGAAAATCCTCTGGAACACTTCTCTTAGAGTTGGGATCAAATTCTGAGTAGTGCGTAAAGTTCATAATCACTCATTCACTTCCTAACCCTGTAATTTAGGTTTGACTACAGTAAAACTGATTAAACTAAAAGATTAATAAATAATGAACATGCCAGCGTATACACCAAATCATGTTATTAGAGCAATGGCTTCTGAGCCAGGTTGTGAAAGATAAATGGGAGTTTGCATGCTGGACAAAACAAGAAAGGGGAAAAGAGAACAGCAGACACGAAGCTGTAACGGGAGATAGCTAAACAACTAAAAGCAATCATACCGCTGGAACATAAAAAGTCCTTACTGATTCTACCTTGAACATGACTCCCAAGTCCATCCACTCCCCCCTGCCTCGCCACCACCCTAGTCTACCACGCCACTTTCATCTCTCCACAACTATAACCTTCCCATTCTCCTTTTTTTTTTTTTTTTTTTTTTTTTTTGCTGTACGCGGGCCTCTCCCGTTGTGGAGCACAGGCTCCGGACGCGCAGGCTCAGCGGCCATGGCTCACGGGCCCAGCCACTCCGCGGCATGTGGGATCTTCCCGGACCGGGGCACGAACCCGTGTCCCCTGCATCGGCAGGCGGACTCTCAACCACTGCGCCACCAGGGAAGCCCCCCATTCTCCTTTTTAACTTTCAAATTCCAGTCTTCTTAGGGTAAGCAGCCAGAATAATCTTCATAAAATGTAAATTATCTCATTCCTCTTCTCAAAAATGGTTTCCCATTGCTCTTAAAATCAAGTTCAAAAATCACCAAAATGTGACTCGATTATGCACCCAACCATATCTCCTGTCTAGCCCTCCCTCATTCACTTTGCTGCAGCCACCCTGGCCTTACCTCACAAGTTGCCAAACTTGTTCTCACCTTTACATGACATTCCTTTTTCTTTCTACTTCTCTTCATCCTATTAACCATTGCATGTCATTACAGCTTAAGCATCACCTCCTCAGGGAAGACTTGGAGTAAAGAATCATAGCTATAAAACCTACTCTCACCTTTGGAAATCAGTTCTTCTCAGTTATTCTCTAGTAACTGTTCAATAATATATGGGAATAGCTAGAACCAGAAAATGACCTTTATGCAACCCAAATCTTCAGAATGCACCCCTGAACTTGGAAGCAAAATATCTTTGATTTACATCTATCCCCAAGTCTAAGAATCTGGACTCTTACTCAAAGCCCATTTATTTTTGGTTTCTTAACCCATAACGGATTAGGAAAAAAAAAACTGACCAGTAGAAGCTGAGAGGCACACATGAATAGGACATGGAGTTGCCAGAAGGTTAACTTCAATTACTGGAAATTACTGAACTGATTATAACATTGTTGAAGGCAGGAACCTTTATATTTCCTACCATGTCTGAATGCCTCTTGTAGTACAAGACTGACTACCTCCAACTTCTGGGAACTGACTGGCTCCAGCTAATGATATTTCTAACTTCTACATAACTCCCCCAAATCACTACAATTGAGATAAGACTTAATCCAGCCCTCAGCATTTTGTGAATATGTTATTTTGGTTTTTCATATTGCATGGGTTGAGAAGTGAAATGTATATTTTTTGCATAATTGCAATTCAGTTCTTAAGTGTTACTGGTGAAATGTATAAATACATGAGAATTGGCACAGCTGATACGTTACTGACTGGTTTCTTATAATTAGGCAGTCCCGTGTTACGATCTGCAACACCATGTTGCAGCCTCCATGACATCACTAACCTGTCATTTGCAACTCAGTGAATCACACCATCAATACAAACTATGCTACAGCAAAAACTATTCACTTACTACACTGGCATGATTTTTACACTGAAGATATTTTGAGAAGTCTTTAGAATAATTCTTTTGTGTAGAATATCTATTATATATTATTTATATCTATTATTTATACTCAATGATAATGATCTTTAGTATAAACCAGCAATTAAATGTTGCTCAACTAATGCAAATTAAGTCTTTCCCCTCAAGCTATTCATGGTCTGAGACAGATATGCAAATGAAACACCAATATAACACAATAAAAGCAGTAACAGAGACACATACTAGGTACAGTGAGTGGCAGCTCAGATGAGGAGTAATCAACTACTCTTGAATGAGTTAGAAGAGGGAAAAGTTAACTGAACCAGGTCTAAAAGTAGGAATAGAAGTTCCCAGGGATGAGACAAGGTACCGGAAATAAAACAATTAACCATGCAAAAGCACGGAAGCTTGAAATGGCATTGCATATTTGGAAGAACCATCAATAGTCTGATTGGGCTGAAACACAGGATGTGTGTAGAGCTGATAAGAGATAAACTGGATCAGACAGTAGAACTGTACAAGTCTAGCAAGAAGTTAAGATCAAATCGAGACGCACTAAAATGTTTTATAGGGAATTAGACTTGTGTTTTAGGAAGAGCATTCTGGTAGTAATGAAGTAGCCCACTGGATACTCTTACAACACTCTGGCCAAGACATGATGAAGGTCTGATCCAAGCAGTAGAACAGGGAGAAGAGGAAGGGGATAGAATAAATATATGCGATGTTAAGGATGTAAAATAAAAAGGACACATCATATGGGCACAAGAAAGGGGAAATGTTATCTCTAAAGACTATTGCTGACTTGGTTACACACAATACCATTAGTCAAAATAGGGAATATAGGAAAAGTATTAAAAAAATATTGCTAACTGAATTCCCTTATGTCAGATGAAGAGGTGCTAACTATAATTTATAAAAGCATAAATGAAATGTTTTAAAAAGAGAAATTGAAGTTTTAACCTACATATTAAGAATGCTTTAAAAAAAACAAAGAATTTAAGCAATATATGAAAAAGCAAGCACTCGAACAGTGTTAAAGGGATTTTTAAAAATCCACTGAAGTTCATAATAGTTCCAACCCACTTACATAATAACTCATGTCCTGACATCTTCCCAAAGCAATTACGTACCCATCTACACCAACCAAATCTATTCTTTCTTCCCCCCAAATACGCCATGTACTTCAAAATCTCTGCTTTGGCATACACTGGTCTCTCTGCTAGGAATTCTAATCCACCGTCCCTTCCAACAAACTTCCCACTTTTCTCCTATGATGTGCCCCACCCTTAACACTCCTGAGAAAGGTATTCATCAAGGCTTACCTTGTGATTCTTTCTCCAACTCTTCTTAGCAAAATAAATTTTCTCCTCAGTCATGCTTCTACATGACATGGCATGTCTCTAAGACGGAGTCTTGTGTGTTTGCTGTTCCCACCTCCCCTCTCCCCTCACCTGCCCCACCAAGAGCTTCTCAAAAGCAAGAACTTACTTTTACTCATCTTGGTATCCCCAGAGCCTGGTATACTACAAAATGCTCAATAAGTGTTTGCTTAATTGAAATGAAAAGTGGGTGAATGTTCCAAAATAACACAACACACAATAGGTAGAGACAATTTTGACTCTATGTTGGAATGTAGCCACTGCTGAACAGGGTCAGTTTCATAGTTCATGTACTTGTGTCTCTTGCCAATAGAGGTCTTAAGAAATGTGCTCTAGGAAAACAAGACTCACCATTAACAATGCTTCCCAAGCCTTGACCATGTTTAGACAGCTATACTAGATGTTGGGCATCTAGGGCAAAGTCTCATTATCCTTAAAGGATGAGATTTAATCCAAGTCCTAGGTAGCCAACTGTGGTTTAGCCATTCATAAAATTAACCAAACTTTTAAAAATTTCACTCAAGGTAATGGATCCTAATTTGTCTATGGTATAAATCAGAACATTCTTTTATCTGTCCTAAACTTTCAGTCTTCAAATTAAATTTTCCAACAAGACATCATTGAAGTCATTAGACTTGGGCTCTAGTTTTGACTCGGCCCCTAATTTGTCATGTAAATTTAGGTAAGTCACTTACACTGGATGTTTCAGTTCCTCTCCTGTCAATTATGGGGGTTGATCTCTAATTCTTGCTTAGATCCATGTGTTCATTTTGGGACATGGTACACAAGTACAAATTTATTCTGTTGGATGTTCATACTTTACAGATTTACATTAGGGATGAAAAAATTTATCTCCTTGTTAGCACATAAGAGCTGTCTCTCATTACTTATGGGAGATCTTATGACGACATCCTTGTCATTAGTTATCCTTGTTTGAACCTCTCTAATTTCATTATATAGGATATACCTATGAGGTAATTCAACAGGCCTTTTTGAAAATACACCCAAACTTATATTTCAAACCAATGTTCTTTAAAGTAGTAACTTTAAGAGGTGGTAAATTACTGGTAAATTATTCCAATTATACTGACATGGATTATTAAGTAACACTTCTAAAATTCTTAAGTTAGATGTTTCCGACCTAAAACAGCATCATCCAGTTTGAGGGCCCAACTTATTTATCAAACCCAACTCACACAATTTTTGACACCTATAGAATGGAGAAAACTTGGTTATAGCTCAAGTTTAAAAAAAACAAAAAAGAAGCTGCACACTGTTTACAACAGCAAAAGGAAACAGGCCAAATTCTCATCCATAGAGAACTGGTTAAATAAAGTATGGTACATCCAAGCAATCAATGCAGCTATAAAAAGAAGTAAGTAATCTCTCTGCATAGTTCTATGGAATAATCTCCAAGATAAAGTAAAAAGCCAAGTGTAGAACAATATACATAATATGCTAAATATGCTACATCTTGGTTTAAAAAAGGGGAGTGGGATAAAAATGTGTATTTGGTTACCTACGGGGAGGAATGGGAACTGGGCAAATAGGGAACAAAAATGGAAATTTTATTTTAACATTTCACGTTTTTGAACCATGTGCATGTATTACCTATTTTAAAAAGCTAGATGCTTCAGGTTCTGAAGAACTCTAAAAAATTTTGAGCAATGACAAAAATCACTGTTTGGCGCGCCCCCCCACCCCCCAGCCAAGATCAAAGTAAGATTTCTGTTCATCATTTGTACCCTGTAAACCATCCCCTCTCCCCCCAGCAATAAAATGCAGGTTCACTGTGAAAGGTTTGCAAGAAATAAACACATTTTAATTTTCCTGACACTTTTCATATTTTCCAGACATTTTTTCTATATTTTTCCCACCCAGCAAAATGAATTTTAGCCCCACCCAATAAAATCATAATATGGATTACATATTTATAGTGGACATGTGTTCACTATGTGCACAGCAATGGTGATTGACTCTTCCTCTCCTAGGTGAGGGTTTTCAATTATAGTGCTCCTCCCACAGGGCAGGGGAAGCAAACTATCCTCCCTCTCTACAGGGACTGAGCGGTTTGAAGAAGGCGATGCAGGCCTAAGGTGGTGAATCAATAAAAGTTCTTCCTGGGTTTCACTGTTAGAGCTAGCAAGGAAGACTCTTTTTTGCCTTTGGGGTTATAATACTAGGAAGATAACACATTATATCACAAGATCTTGTGATATAATGTGAAGGCAATTAAGCCAATACAGTGAGGAAAGCAGTCCAGGAAGAGACAGAAACAGAAAAAGACCCAGCATCATTATCTGAGCCATGAATCCAGCCATATTCACACTTCCTGGTGATGTGAGCCAATACACACTCTTTTTAGTTTAAGCTAGTGTGACATGTATTCCTGTCCTCCCTTACACCCAAGAGTACTGACTAATTTATCAATTTTTTCATATCATTGGATATTCTTTAGAAGCATGGTTTGAAATGCTGACATACTTTCCATCACATGGATATATCATAATTTATCTATTATTACCTTATTAATAGTATTCCCGTACTACTGATAATTTGGGGGGTGTTTCCAATTATTTACAATTAAACATGTCTTTTTTTTTTTTTTTTTTTGGGCCACTCTGAGCAGCTTGTGGGATCTTAATTCCGCGACCAGGGATTAAACCTGAGCCCACGGCAAAGAAAGCTCCAAGTTCTAACCACTGGACTGCCAGGGAATTCCCTGTCATGTTTTTTTTAAGCCTCAACTGTATAATCAAACTTCATCTTTGTGAAGACTACATGCAGAATTCCAAATGTGTGTACAGCATAAAAAACAATGGCCCAGACCACAAAAAGTATATTGTTTGAAAATCTGTTCTTAAAGATCCCCAACATTTTGTTTGTCAAGCCTGTGACTGAGACAACAGTCTCAGAATAAAACAACCTATAACCTCCAAGTTCCTTATATGTACAATGAGTGACAAGTGAATGTCTTAGTATTAAACACACAAATCCCTGAAGCTATTTTTTGCCCCTGTCCTATATTAATCTACTTCTTTTTCAAAGTGTATATTCTATTCATGTCCATTCAAAAATCTTTTTAAAAAATGGAACTGTTATATTTTAATTTGCTAAACCATGTTCTAAGGTTCTTTATAACATACATGACATTTGTCTGGTCTTGTTAAAGTTGTGACAAATAAGAGATTCTGTAAGATATCCTATAGCTAAGGCTCTTCTCTCTCCCCCCAAAATGTAGAAAAAAAGAAATAAACTTCTAGGGCATTAAAACAGCTATTTATTAAGACAAGAATAACAATAATAGTAAACATTCATTCATGAATCACAACTATAAACCTGACTAGGTGACTATAAAGAGGCTCACATTTCAGTAATACATCTAACCAAGTAGAATTAGTCTACCTTTTCAACATTTTTTTCTAATAATAACATTTAAGTTCAAATATACAATACCTATAAGAGGAACTACTAAAGAATAATTTTTGGTATTACATCAGTCTGTCTTAAATCCTTTCTAAATGATTATTAGAAGTACCAATCAACTTCATGCTAGAATGGCTGAACTGTGGAATTACAATACAGTTAACTTATCTATCAAGGGCCTTATTAACTTAATGAACGGCACTATAGTTATTACTTATTATTATTAATTGTTACTATTAACACTATCGTATATAAATCTGTAAAATTACCATTGGATTAAAAGACATTTACCAGTACCGTCTTCTACTTCTCCATTCACTCCTATGCTTAGAAAATGCCTGCTTCTGCCTCAGATAAAAGTCAAAAAGCTCTTAGAAATAAGAGGTCAAGCCTATTGAATTAATTTCATGTTTCTTCTTTTTTTTAACCAACTTAATTCTCATTTAGCTCTTGGGCACAAATCATTATTTACTTTTTTCGATAAAACAGTATAGTTTTGGAAACAAATTTTTACTTTTTCCAGTGGTATCCTAACTACCTATTTCTACTAGATTGGGCAAGAACAAGAAGTGATTTAGGGTATTAAAATTTATCAACAGACAACTTATAAAATATATACTGAATATATCTGTAGTTAGGATACTCATGGTTCTTGTTAACATAAAATGAGGTGATGGCAAACTTTCCAAAAAACAATACATTTTTTAATAAAAAAGAAGTTTCCCTAAAACAGCAAGTCAATTCTGACTCTTTAAATTCTTAAAAACAAAAAAACAGAAAAGACCCAGGCAAATAACTATTAAAAAACAAAAACAACAACTTTTCTTTTGGCAACATGTAAGCATGAAATGGCAACCAGCCCTCTTAATCTTTTTTTTTAAACATAGTGGCTTAAGGAAATTAACTAAGGAAGTAAAAACTAAATTAATATGATATCTATGTAAGAGAGATATGGGGGGAGGACTATTTAACAGAATGCTGGAGTGGGGAATTATTATTTAATTGTGTGTGGTAGTGTAAAATCTTACATTTTTTGGTTAAGAAATTTAAAAAAACCGTTAAAACTACATGTTCAATTTTATATTGTACATGTACTGTAGGCCCTCAAACGCTGGAGAAACACAGCCAAGTTAAATCATGTTTGTTTAATTAAAATCCTTGCAAAAATGAACTGAGTACTTCATGGGACTGTAAGATTCTCATGGTCATTTTTACGTTAGAGACTCACTCATAGTGCTAATAAGTCATGTATTCAAAAAACTATTGCTTAGAAAAGAGATAGGTACAAACATGTAAAAACACTAGTTAGAACAGTTAAAAGAAACACTTCCGTAGTTAAAAAATACCTGTAATATAAGTAAACATATAATAAATAAAAATGCACAAAATATTACAAGTAGCATATTCTTAATGGACTTAGGGCACTGACTAAAACTGGCTTGATCTGAAGAAACTAAAATGTAAGGCAGAAATCTTAACTATTAGCAAAACTCTGCATTTAACTTTAAGAATTATCAACACCTCTACTATAAATTTCAGGTAATAACAAGCATTTCCCTCTCCCTTTTGCAAATATGCCTTCTTTTAAAAGGGAAAGATTAATTGGAAACGACTATACAAAGATTTACACTAATTCAAAACGATATATTAATATCTTGAGAACTCTCTGGCACTTAAAATATGAGACAGACTTCCCTAAGCAACTATTTCATAACTTTACGATAATGCAGCATCACCATAATATACAAGAACCATGCACAAAAACACCCCCAAATAAAAAGCAAAGCCAAGTTGACGCTAATTCTTGGTCCAGATAATCTTTCTTAGTTCCCACACAGGTAATGTTTTTGAATATCAACTTGAAATGTTAGTGAATTTTTAAAAACCTGTAAATCTGTTCATAAATTTAACCTTGAATCTTTAAAAATCACCATTCAGCTACAGAAATTCGTTTAGTTCTACACTGTTGATATTTTTAACTTTGAATATTGGGAAATTTCTAAGTCAAGATAAAAGCCAATGTGTCAATCCCCTTATACCACCCCACCCGCCAAACCCCAAACAAACAAAAAGCAAAACCTCCTTACCAGCTTTTCTCTTTAAACAAGTAGTTAAACTACTTTTTTAAAGCTAGCCTTGCTCTCAGTTCTCTACTGCACCTTTACCTTAAACCAAAACGGACCCTGGACAAGACTAATTAAGCTCTGTTTCCAGGAGACTCACAAGTGGCTTTTCGCTGTCAGGCCTGGGAGCAGTAAGGCCTCCTAGTTTTCGGACCCCTCTCCCAGCATTTCGCACCCGCTCAATTCAAGTGTGAATAAGAGGGGCCGAGAATGCTGGGCCCGAAAGGGCATCGCCGGGGCCTAGACCACTGCACGGTCCCCAAGGCGGCTCGCGCGGTAGGGAAGAGGGAGGAGGCATAGAGAACCGGGCGCTGGAGGCCAGGGGAAACGGAGGAGGCGCTTGGACTTGGAGCGCAATGCTCGGGACCCCCTTCGCTGCCTCCTTTACCCTCCCTTCCCCCATGCTGGAGAGGCAGGGCCCGGGCCCGGTGCGGGAAGGGGGAGGAGGTAAACTCGTCCTGTCACTGCACCGGGAGAGGCTGGAAGGAGCACATGTTCAACGGGGAAAGGCCGCGGCCGCCCCGGCCCCTAAAGCCAGAAGCCACCTCCAGTCCCAGAGTTCTGTTCCCTGCGCCTCACCAGGTCGTAGTCCTCCTCATCATCGCACATGAAATCATCCTCCATGTCAGACATCTTGGCTGGGACGGGGGGGGGGGCGGGGGAGGAGAAATTGGAGACAACCTCCTCCCACAATCCTCCGCGGCTCAGAGGCGTCACTCCCAGCTTCTCCTCGCCTTCCCGTCGCTCTTAGAGGAGCTGACTGTTTCCTCCCGGAACAAATGAGCTCGGTTTCCAGAGGACTCGCTCCGACGCCGAAAGCGATTGCACCGTCCCCTCTTCCTGTGAGACGGTTGGTGCCTTAGCAACTAAACCTAGCAACTAGGGAATCCTCGAGTGTTGCGGATCTCGGCTGAGGGGCCTTGGAAACCTTGAGCTCACAACGAGCCGTTTCCAGCCTCCTGGGCAAGGGAACAGTATCCTCCCTTGCCTGGGATTCTGGAACCATTTCATTCTGGTGAAAGTAAGAGGCAGCTTGGGACCAGCAGCCTTTCGCGGAGAAAAGTCTGACATGCCCATCCTATGTGACAGGTAGTTATTTTTGCCATGATTATCGATGCACATTTAGCCCACACATTTTGGTGGGTCATGTGATGTTTGGAAACCTTTCGGCAGCACGATTTACACGTAATGTTTGTTATATTTGTAGTCGGCAAAACGACTCTGGATATCCCAAATTAGTAAAGTATCAATCAATGGAGGCGTCTGAAGTCTTATTCAGTTGTTCAACGAATTATAAACTAACCTTTACTGCCCGTAGGACCGAATTAAGGTAACAGCTAACGACTGTTTTTTTTAAAAAATGCGTTATTGTTGCACAACATCGTTAGTAGAATTCGAAATAAAAAAATGAAATGAAGGGGAAAAAACTGCTTTTCAAACAACATTTTCCATATAAACTTCCAGTTTTGTCCACTTGAATTCACAAATTTTATATAGCTATAGCACAGATATAATTTCAGATTCTTTCTGCACCTAGTTATGTAACAGTATAGGACAATGTATGCAATATATTGTTGACAATGATTATTTTAATGGCGGCATAATAAGCCCTTGGTTGAATGTACCAATGCACCGTAATTTACTTAAGCATGCTATTATTGTTACACATTTTGAATATTGCAACAGTACCACCATTTTAAACAATTCTGGAGCGAGTATCATTGTCACTTTACTTTTCCTTAGGAAAAAGTCCAGGAAGAGGAATTGCAGACTGGATTTTTTTTTTTTCCATTTTGGCAGTTACTCAGTAACTGCTTTTTTTTGTTTGCTTGTTCCTGCGGCATGCGGAATCTTAGTTCCCCGACCAGGGATCAACCCATGCTCCCTGAATTGGGAATGCCAGGAAAGTAAGTACCTGGATTTTTTAGTATTCATTTGTTTTTGTTTTTGTGTTTTTTAAAATAATTTTAAAAATTTTTATTGGAGTATAGTTGATTTACAATGTTATGTTTCAGGTGTACAGGAAAGTGAATCAGTTATACATATATCCACTCTTGTTTTTTTTTAGATTCTTTTCCCATATAGGCCATTACAGAGTATTGAGTAGAGTTCCCTGTGCTATACAACAGGTTATTATTAGTTATCTATTTTATATATAGTAGTGTGTATACATCAGTCCCAATCTCCCAATTTATCTCTCCCCCTTATCCCCCGGTAACCATAAGTTTCTTTTCTACATCTGTGACTCTACTTCTGTTTTGTAAATAAGTTCATTTGTACCGTTTTTTCTAGATTCCACATATAAGCGATATCATATGATATTTGTCTTTCTGTATCTGCTTTCTTCACTCAGTGTGACAGCCTCTAGGTCTATCCATGTTGCTGCAAATGGCATTATTTTGTTCCTTTTTTATGGTTGGGTGATATTCCATTGTAATATGTACCACATCTTCTTTATCCATTCCTCTGTTGATGAACATTTAGGTTGCTTTAGTATATGTGCTGCTGAAGCGGGCACCCTTTTGCCCATTTTTAAATTGGTTATCTTACTACCATTGAGTTGTAAGTGTTCTTTATACTTTTTGTTGTATTTAAGTAATATTTGCCATACCCAAGGGCACTAAGATTTTTCTCTTTTGTTTTCTTCTAGAAGTTTTATGTAGTTTTAATTCTTACATTCAGATTTATGATATAGTTCAAGTTTAATTTTTGTATATACTGTGAGGTAAATGTAGAGGTTTATATTTTTCTGCATATGGATAACAAATTGTTCCAGCATTATTTGTCAAAAAAAATGATCCTTTCTCTATTGAATTGTCTTGGCAGTTTTGTGAAAGATAATAGACCATTTAATTCCCAACAGAATTTGACCCTTTAAAAGTATATTTTTGGGCTTCCCTGGTGGCTCAGTGGTTGAGGGTCCACCTGCCGATGCAGGGGACACAGGTTCGTGCCCCGGTCCAGGAAGATCCCACATGCCGCCCCGCTGGGCCCATGGGCCATGGCCCCTGAGCCTGCGCGTCTGGAGCCTGTGCTCCTCAACGGGAGAGGCCACAACAGTGAGAGGCCTGCGTACCGCAAAAAAAAAAAAAAGTATATTTTTGATAATTTTATGTTATCCTGTATTATGATTATTTTGTATTTATTCTTTATTAAGCTGAAAGCTCCTTGAGGACACAATTATTTTACTTACCTCTGAAAGTCAGCATGCTCAGTGAAAGCATGATATATTTAAGCATGTTCTAGCATTCATGACTCCCCAGTGCTGGATTGAGACATGTGGTTACCCCAAACAGGTTCATGATTTGGAAGCTTTCAGAGCAATTACCTTAAAACATTTTTTTTTTTTTACTACATTTATTTAGGCTGAACATCGTATGTTAGAAGGGCAGAAAAGGAGGACTCCTTTTGTGTTAGTCAAGATCTGGACAGGAAACTCATAGCATACTGGAGCGGGGGTGAGGACATTAACTGAAAAGAGTTTCTGAAGGAACTATTTACAGAGATGGGGTAGGGTTGAGGGAACCCACAAGGATGGTGAAACACACAGGGACTAGCAACAGGCTGGAAATCCCATTTCTTGAAGACTTGAAGGGGCAAAGGGAAGAAATGGTTTTACCAGAGCCTAGCAAGAGTGGGAGCCCTAGAGGATGCACCCTCCGACAGCAGCTGTGGTTATAGGGAAACATAGCTACTGTCACAACTATGGCAAAGTTGTGGTAGGGTGTGTGAACTCGTGTGTGTGATAAATATCTCAACTTCTCTGTTTTACCATCCTCTAATATCTTGCCAGTGACCAACCGCAACCAGAAGCCAGAGGGTAAAGGAGCCCAGGTACAGTCCTTAGAGATCAGCTTCCGGGAGGGTAGAGAAGGGTGAAAAATGGATCCAGAAGTCAAATGGGGGGACTTGTCTGGTGGTCCAGTGGCTAAGACTCCATGCTCCCAGTGCAGGGGACCCAGGCTTGATCCCTGGTCAGGGAACTAGCTCCCACATGCTGCAACTAAGAGTTCACATGCCACAACTAAAGATCTTGCATGCCGCAACTAAGACCCGGCACAGCCAAATAAATAAATATTTAAAAAAAAAGAAGTCAAATGAGGAGTAAACAGTATAACATTGTGTCATGCAATCAGCTGTAGCATAAATTACATACTTCACTCAGGGAAGGAACTTTCTCTCCTTCCAAGGCAAATTGCCGACTATCTGCCGTTGTTGGAGCATATCCCTTGATTTTACCAGCCAACCTAAGTGGCTTATCAAAATGTTATTTCTGCCTACATTTAATACCCACTCTTTCCTGAGAGGAGCTCTGATAAATACAGTTTGCATGATCTCATTACATATCCACCTTATAGATTAATGCCCTTGCCTTGTTAGTTGTCCTTTTAATCTGCTTCAGTCTCTTCAGATTAAATAAAATGATGTATGTAGCTACATGGTGTTTACAAAGTACTCAGTAAATGTATCATTTTTAACTAAATCAACTACTCTACTCATAGTATTCCTTCAGAATGCTCTACACTACAATTACATCTTCCATCTCTAAACTTGCGTAGTGGGAATTACAGCAATTAAAGGATAAAGCAAATAAAGGATAAGTAGGCAGGCTAGGAGTTTCCATTTTTTACATTGACTTTGGCCTTGGGAAAATGTCTCTTGTAAAATGCACTTACACAATTTTAGCAATGTTATTTGCCATTTTTGTATCTCTAATGCCTACTCATTTTTATTCCCACCCAAAATGGTGATCATACCTCCCTAGTTTTGTGAAATGAACACATTTGTTTTTTTGTGGGGGGGCTGCACCATATGAGGGATCTTACTTCCCTGACCAGGGTTGGAACCTGTACCCTCTGCAGTGGAAGCATGGAGTGTTTTTTAAAAATAATTAATTAATTAATTAATTTTTGTCTGCGTTGGGTTTTCGTTGCTGCGCATGACTTTCTCTAGTTGTGGCGAGCGGGGGCTACCCTACGTTGCGGTGCGCGGACTTCTCGTGGTGGCTTCTCTTGTTGCGGAGCACGGGCTCTAGGCGCGTGGGCTTCAGTAGTTGTGGCTCGCAGGCTCAGTAGTTGTGGTTCGCGGCTCTAGGGCACAGGCTCAGTAGTTGTGGCACGCCAGCTTAGTTGTTCTGCGGCATGTGAGATCTTCCCGGACCAGGGCTCAAACCCGTGTCCCCTGCGTTGGCAGGTGGATTCTTTTTTTTTTTTTTAACATCTTTATTGGAGTATAATTGCTTTACAATGGTGTGTTAGTTTCTGCTTTATAACAAAGTGAATCAGCTATACATATACATATATCCCCCTATCTCCTCTCCCTTGCGTCTCCCTCCCACCCTCCCTATCCCAGCCCTCTAGGTGGTCACAAAGCACCAAGCTGATCTCCCTGTGCTATGCGGCAGGTGGATTCTTAACCACTGTGCCACCAGGGAAGTCCAGGAAGTGAGGAGTCTTAACCACTGGACCGCCAGGTTAAGTCCCTGAGCGCCCTTTTCAGCAAGACGTGTGGTGCGGAGGCAAAGTAGGGAGCTGACACAATTATACTGTAACTATCTCAGATTCCAGAGATTAAATCTGTTTATCGTTTTTGACTTCTTTTAAATCAGAGCTTTCCCCTATTTCCTTCAGCTTTTTCCTACTTCTCAGAATCTGTACCTATCTTTTCTCTACCCCAGTCTTTCATCCCTACTCTCATTCCTACCCTCAACTAGGGACTTAGTTTGAGACTTCAGCATTCTGGATTCCGTATGAGTTATTAATACTATTACTGCTGCATTATGACTTAGATTTAGTTTTATGGGTTGATCGGAGAATCAAAATTTAAAAAAAAAGCTGTTTCTCATTATAATGCAACATGCTTGGGACTTCCCTGGCGGTCCAGTGGTTAAGACTCCAAGCTTCCACTGCAGGGGGTACAGGTTCGATCCCTGGTTGGGGAACTAAGATCCCACATACCACATGGCACGGCCAAAAAATAAAAAAAATTAAAAAAAAAAAGAATGCAACAGGCTTAGATGTTATAGGTTGTTTTGACTAGCTCGGTTTTTTCCTAGAAAAATAAATCCTTGAATTATGCCAGTCACCTGAGATCCCTTCCAAACATATTTTTAAAAAAGAAAAAAATCACTTAAGATAATAATCATGATTTATTGAGTTGGGCAACACTGAATGGTTATGACAAGATAAGATGTAGAAAATATTGTCAGGTTTGAACAGCCTTGGTACTATATTTAGTTTCTGGGTCAAGACAGTGAAAAGCAAAAACAACATATAGTTTTTCTTGACCACACTCTGCGTTTTTGTTTGTTTTTTGTTTTTTAGTTCCCCAACCAGGGATTGAAAGTGGGCCATGGCAGTGAAAGCACCAGGTCCTAACCACTGGACCACCAGGAAATTCCCATACGTATAGTTTTAAGTTGGGGCAATTTATGTGCAGTTTACTTTAAGCTTGAAATGCAAACTTCTAATTTCAAAATCAAGTTAATCTAAATTTTTGCTCATCAGATTTCATTTTCTTGTTGGAATGTGTATTATATGCAGAGTTTGTATCAATTTTTATAGTAAATTCTTTTATTAAATTTTGATTTGTCATAATAACAGGACCTTTTTGTTTATGTTTATTGTTGTATCCTGAGTACCTGGATTAGTGCTTAGAACATAGTAGCACCTGATAAACATTTGCTAAGTGAATGAATGCTGATAGAACAATGGATGAAACATGGAATGTAAAGTCTAATGGTGGAGACATAATAGATATAAACATCAATAAATAATTAATGTAATTTCAGATAGCCATAACGACAACAAACCAGATTTAGGGAATAGAGAATGACTGGAGGGGAGGTTGGGATGGTTTTTAAAATCTTCATAACAACTCCATGAAGTAGGTATTTTATCTCCCCTTTAAGGAGGAAAAATTTCAGACCTGCCCAGGGTCACAAAGTTAGTAAGTGGTTGAACCACGTTAATCCAAGTTCATTAATGTATTCCTTCATTAAACATTCCTTGAATGCCTGTTAGACACTGAACCAGAGTCTATAAAACCAGAATAAAACAGTTCCTACCTTCAAGGAGCTTATAGTCCTATAGATCTGTGCTGTCTAATACAGCATCCCCTTCTTTCTAGTTGGAATTGAGATGTGCTGTAAGTGTAAAATATGCACTGGATTTCAGAGAATTCCTAAGAAAAAGTAAAATAGCAATAACTTTTTATACTGATTATATTTTGAAATAATATTTGGACATATTGGGTAGAATATATTATTAAAATTCATTTAGCTTTACTCTTTTAAAAATGGTTATAGAAATTTAAAATGACATATTTGTATTGTAGATTCTGATTGAGTAGGCCTGGTCGCCAGATTCTGCATTTCTAATAAGCTCCAGGTGATGCTGATGCTGAGGATCACACTTTGAGTAGCAAGGCTCTAGACCAGATAGATAAGGAAACACACAAGTAATAACAGTCCTGGTATGATAATTGCTATGACTGGGCAATAAAGGTGCCTAGAGGCATTGTTGTTGTTTTTCACTCTGCAAAACTGCAGCCTATATTCTGTTAAACTCTGCAGCCTATATTAAAACTGCAGCCTATATTCTGTTAAAACTGCAGCCTATATTCTGTTAAACCATTTTTGCACACTTTCTGTTCCTTTTATATTGCTTTATAAAAGATAAGCATGCTATGTTTAACTACATAAATATATATTTCTCTGAATCATGAGTGTATCTTTTGCCTTTATTTAAATGATTATATGCTAGAGAGATGTATCTATTGTATATACAGGTGAATAAGGAACATACGGCATCATTATAAATGACATTAAATAAGTATAATATATTATTTACCATAATGAGAAAATACCCAAAACAGGTTACTGAAGTAGATTCTCCCAATTGTGAACAATATTTTTTGATTATATATAAATCAAGATAGAAAGTATTTTCCAGAAGTTGTACAGACTGAACCACAGAAATAACATTTTTTTCAGATAAATGATCTGTGATCTTAGAGACTTAGTTTTTTAAAAAATAAATTTATTTAATTATTTATTTTTGGCCGCATTGGGTCTTAATTGCTGCGTGTGGGCTTTCTCTACTTGCAGTGAGTGGGGTCTACTCTTCATTGAGGTGTGCAGGCTTCTCATTGCGGTGGCTTCTCTTGTTGCGGAGCACGGGCTTTAGGCGCACAGGCTTCAGTAGTTGTGGCACACAGGCTCAGTGGTTGTGGCTCAAGGGCTCTAGAGTGCAAGCTCAGTAGTTGTGGCGCACGGGCTCCACGGCATGTGGGATCTTCCTGGACCAGGGCTCGAACCCATGTCCCCTGCATTGGCAGGCAGGTTATTAACCACTGCGCCACCAGGGAAGCCCGAGACTGTTTTGAAGGTAGAGGAAGGGACAGGGAATAGGGAAAAATTCCTGGAGGAAGTGATTACCGCAGGCCTCTCACTGTTGTGGTCTCTCCCTTTGCGGAGCACAGGCTCCGGACGCGCAGGCTCAGCGGCCATGGCTCATGGGCCCAGCCGCTCCGCGGCATGTGGGATCTTCCCGGACCGGGGCACGAACCCGTGTTCCCTGCATCGGCAGGCGGACTCTCAACCACTGCACCACCAGGGAAGCCTGAGGAAATGATTTTTAAGCTGAGACGTAAACATATGTAGGAGTTAGCTAGGTCTGTGGACCTCTAACACTCACACTTTTACTTTTTTTTTTTAGGCCGCACCTTGCGGCGTGTGGGATCTTAATTTCCCAACCAGGGATCAAGGATTGAAACCAAGCCCCCTGCCTTTGGAGCATGGGGTCTTAACCACTGACTGCCAAGGAAGTCTCCTACTTTTACTTTGGATCAAGTTTTTGTTTTGTTTCATTTTGGTGTTTGTTTTATTTTTTTGCTACAATATTTTATCTGAACAGAGACTAATGTCAGTTGAGGAGAAACAATATCAAGTTTGTTAATTAGGTTTCTGTTTAAGAATCTATCAGCAAAATAAATATTAAAAAAGGGAATCTATCATGAAATACTATGTTTATAATTTAGACTCTAAACCTTATTGTAAGTGTGTCCATATGCAAAAAATAAAGAACTGAGAGGTTCAAGATTTTTGAAAATAAACATTCTGTAAAATTTAGACATTAAACATTTTCACTATCAGATATATCTAATAAGAACCAAAGTAGTATTTTAAAATTGGCAAAAGAACAATACTTTTTCACTTCATAAGGGTTGTTGGGAAGATTTAAAGAGATAATAATATATGTGAAGTGCTTACTGACATATAAGGAAGCCTGGCATAAGGAAGATAGTATAAGAAAGTAATGTTAATTTTAGCTTTTGGTTTCTATTTGGGGTTTTCTAGTAGTTTGAGAATAGGTTATTTTAAAAGCAGTGTTTTATTAAAATTACAATGTATACATTTTAATTTGTGGACAAAAATTACTAATTGTTTCAATAATTTTTTTTAAGCATACTTCACTGGGGTCTCATCAGAGGTCACACATTCAGAGTAGGCTGGGCTAGGAGTCTAGGACCTGGGTTTTGATTCCAGCCCTTACTCTTTCACTTTGAGTCCATCATTCAAAAAAGGGAGTTTTACTAGTTGCTCTATAAGGTGCTTTCTAGTCTGTATCAGTTTTGCTGAGACTGCAGTAGAAATGGATACAAGATCCAAATTAATGATTTGCTATCAGGTTTCATTTAGCAAAGTTAATATTTGGCCATCAAATACACATTTAATAGAAAATATTCTTTTATGAACCAGAGTGTTCATAGTCACTGTTTTCTTTCTTTCTTTTTAAATTAATTAATTAGTTTGTTTATTTATTTATTTATTTATTTATTTTCTCTGTGCTGCATAGCTTGCTGGATCTTAGGTCCCCGGTCAGGGATTGAACCCAAACCTAGGCCCCCGGCAGTGAAAGTGCCGGAAAGGAATTCCCTGGCGGTCCCGTGGTTAGGACTCGGTGCTTTCACTGATGGGCCTGGGTTCAATTCCTGGTCAGGGAACTAAGATTCCGCAAGCCTCGGGAACAAGCAAACTGTGTGAAATGAGTTTGTTTGGGACGATTTAAAAAAACACAAAACAGTATTTTCAGAGCTTCAAAATTTACTTATTTTTCAATGACCATAAAAGGTATGTTAGAAATATATCTGAATGAAAAATGTTCTTTCCTTTTCCATATTTACTGATGTTCCTAAAAGTTTTATATATTTTCTCACTTAAGTTCTCTCCACATTCAAACCTATTTACAGAAGTGACAATGATGTCTCCTCTTACTCAAGAGTAAATCACAATAAGCATCCTACTGGGATTTATTGGGGTTCAAAAAGAGGAGATATAATCGCTTCACTTGAAAGTGATAAGGAGGGACTGAAATAATAGTGAGAAAGTAGCCCTGAGACCAGAGTAACGTTGGTTCCATGTTGTTTCATTTACAGTAATAACTCAAGGATGTGCCAAGGGGCTGCAACCCTTTTAGCTTACCTTTGCTACTGTCAATTCACACTTTAGCCTTCATTTCCCCTTTCCCCTTCCCCAGCATACACATATAGAAGTTCTGCAGTGGCAACTTGTTGAATGTCTCTGGGGTATGCCTGTACCCTTAGTGTTTTGGGCATGTTGGCCTAAACTTCCTCAACTAGGAAACCTTGGGATAGGTGTATTGGTAGCTGGCTTCACTTGGGTTTAATCTGAGCATTCTGAGGTACAGAGTACACTAGAGAGTTAATAGACCTGAAATTTAATTCAAGTTTTGCTACCAATTAACAGTGCGACCTTAGGCGAGTCATTTTACCTTTCAGTCATTCATTCAGTTCATCTTACCTATTGATTAAAAACCAGTGTGCCAAGTACTGTTCTAGGTACTGGGGATACACAGTTCCTACTCTCAAATTGCTTACCTTCTAGTGGTAGTGATGGTGGAAGTGGTGAGACAGACAATAAATACATAAAATAAATACGCAGAACTTGTGAGAACAATGAAGGAAAGACAACAGTAATATGGTAGAGTGATGAGGTGGGTGGAGGTGGTGTGCTTCTTGAGATAGGGTATCTGGGATTTTTCTAGGCAACTGAAAAATCAAGGTGTTGAACTGGATGCTAAGAGTATCTTGCAGTTTGATAGACATGTATTTTCTTCTTTTCACTATTACTTATGTTCTAGGAAGGCCCATCAATTCCTCTATTATGGAAATGAATGCAAATATGCTTAAATCAAGCACCGCATCAATTTTATATTGCCTGATTTTTGAAATAATCCATTTAAGAAGCAATGACTAAATATTTTACTGTTATTGGGGGAAGTTGCTGCTGGTCATTAAAGAAAAAAAAAGACCCCTAACTTAATTTAAAAAAAGAAAAAAAGGCAAACTGAGGTGCTAGGTTGTAATTCTGTGCTCAGACGTGCTCAGGGCCCAGGGCGCAGAAAGAAAACCTCGGCTTTGCTCTGTTCAGGGGCTCCTGCGCGCCCGGGGTCCCCGGGGGCTCAGAGCAGCACGGTGGCAATACCTGACAGAGGCTGGGAAGGCTCCGAGCCTCAGAGCCCAGGGAGGAGGAGCCACGGGCGGGGCCGACTGGAAGCAGCCACCTCAGCGAAGAGACAGGATTTCCGCGGGGTAAGTGCCGGTGTCGCCCGGAAGAAAGGGCTCCTGCTGCAGATGTCTCGTGATTACTTCGGAAGCCTTGCTTCGCCGGTTGAAACTGCAGAGATAAAGAAAGATGAGCGAAATATGGCTACGGAGAGCCCTGCCGTGCGTCGAGTCCAGGTGGCAGAACATCCCAGGTGGGGGAGAGGAGATGCCGCGCTTTGGGATCGCTTGGGTTGGATAGATGTAGATGGTGTCAGGCCTTTTGGCCCTTCACTGAGGCGCAGCTTTTGCCCCCGGGAGCAGACAGAATCTTTGGGATATTATAAGGCTACTTGGCTGGACTTGCAAGAAGACCGCGCCGCAAACACTGTTCAACCTTGTGTGTCTTGCTTCATCCATGCAGATCCTTCTTTTACCTTTTTCTTGCAGAAGGGTGGGACACTCTGCTGGGCTTTAGCAGGAAAACCCAAATTAGCTTTGAGTCTCTTCTTTGTTTTGCCTGCTAGCTGATAGTGCTTTTTAAAGTCTCCTTTCTAAAATATTCATTGAAAACAATCAAATACGCTAAAACAAAAATAAACAAAAAACGACCCCCCCAAACCAAAAAACCCCTTTAGTCTCTGCATCCTTTTAAACAAATCATGTAATCTATGCCTTGTCACTTAGGGAATTAATCTGCTGCCAGTACCTAGCTACGGAATAACTAACAGCTTAAGTGATACCAAGTGGAGGATATTTTCATTTGAGGGCATCTTGCAAATACTTCGTGGAAGTACTTCTTTCTGACATAGGACAGAAATCTCATAGAATGAAGCCTCCACCTGCGGTGTATTAGCCCTATAGCTTTTCTAAGGTTGGCTTTGCTCCCTCTTTGCTGGTTCTAAGTTTTTTTCCCTGTTAACTTTTTTCTCTAAAATTGTCCTAAAGTTCTTCCTACTTCCTGGTTTATGACTGTCACGCGACAGTCGACAATATTACAGCTTACTGAAACTTGCGAATGCTTTTTCACCCTTGAGCCAGCAAACAGTGGGTCTTTAGTTACCAGAAAGAAATGTAATTTTTGATTATGGAGACCAACACGGCCTTAGACTACTCATGAATGTCATATATTCTGTTTCCATTTTATGCCATTTTATTCATAATGCTCAATATTTCTGTAGTTACCCTGTGAGAAGGGGGATGATGGCAACATGTACTAAAAGTGAAGAATTGTTTACTTAATTTCCTTAGAGTTGTTTCTTTCCTTTAAGGACCTTTACAGTATTTATTCCTGCAACAAATATTTATTGTTAATATTTAGTGTTCTGTGCTAGCTACAGAAGAGCTCATATAATAGTCAGGTAAGTGTGCACTTTGCCATTTCCTTTTTTTTCACTTAATACAGTTATTAACTTCAAGCAATGTTTCAGCCACTTATTCATTTTATCAGGGGTGAGTTCAGTTAAATCTAGATAGTATATCTATAAACCCACCTTACTTGTCAGATGCTGCAATATGCTGAAAGGGAAAAAAAATGCATGAGGGCCCCAAGATCAGACTGTCTTTTTTGGAACTCCTGCTCTTTCTGCAGGGTGCTGTCGACTGAAAAAAATACACAACGTGAGAGTTGTTAGTTAAGTTTTATTTGGAGGACTTCCCTGGTGGCTCAATGGTTAAGAATCTGCCTGCCAATGCAGGGGACATAGGTTCAATCCCTGGTCCAGGAAGATCCCACATGCTGCAGAGCAGCTAAGCCCGTGTGCCATGACTACTGAGCCTGAGCTCTAGAGTCTGCGAGCCACAACTACTGAGCCGATGCGCTGCAACTGCTGAAGCCCATGTGCTCTAGGGCCCACGTGCTGCAACTACTGAGCCCACATGCTGCAACTACTGAAGCCTGCATGCCTAGAGCTTGTGCTCCACAACAGGAGAAGCCACCGCAATGAGAACCCCGTGCACCACAACAAAGAGTAACCCCCGCTCACCACAACTGGAGAAAGCCCACGTGCAGCAACAAAGACCCAATGCAGCCAAACAAACAAATAATAACTAAATAAATAATTTTAAAAGACATAATATTAAAAAAAGTTTTATTTGGGGCAAAATGAGGACTATAGCCTGGGAAGCAGCATTTCAGATCGCTCTGAGAAACTGCTCTGAAGAGGTAGGGGGGAATATCTGTATATATGTGATTTTGGTGAAGGGGGATACATGCAGTCAAGCACACATTTTTTCAGAAGGTTGCTGATAGTCACAAGGAGCAGATGTCACCATGAAGGATTTTAGTGCTTTTCTAGATATGAGGAGATGCAAGAATTGGGCTCTTAAAATCTTCTGATAATATCTAACTATCTGAAGGCCTGTTCTGCTGGTTTTTCCCAGAGCACAGAGTGCCTCATTCCTGATCTACACCCTGAACTCCTTTCAGGATGTGTTGAAGGTCAGCAGTCACAGCAGCTTGTGATTTAATCCTTGTAGAGGTAGCTGGCAAGTGCCAATTTTTAGTTGGCAATGCCTCTTCAGCTTCACAGGACACATGACCCTCTGAGTAAAGGGACTAGTCAACCATGTTATATATCTTATTTAGTAAACAATTTCTTTTTCATTCATTTTAAAAAATCAAATAGAAATAGAAACTCTAATTTTTTTTCTGCGTCCCAATCTTGCTTGCACCCTGTACTGTAAGACTACTTCAGATTCCACTGTTCTTTCTTTGCATTCTTGGCAACCTTTGCATTCTTAGCATTTCTTTGCATTTAGAACCACTGTTCTAAATTTCTTTGCATTCTGTTCCTTCTCTTTGGGATTAAGTTTTAAACTATTGGATTATTATTATTATTTTTTCGGTAACAGCTTTATTAATATATAATTCACATACCATACAGTTTACTTGTTTAGATTTTACAATTAAATGTTTTTTGGTATATTCACAGGATTATGCAACCATCACCATAATCAAAGTTAGAACATTTTCATCACCGCCCCCACATCAAAGAACCCAGCATCCCTTAAGCTATCACCTCCCCAATCCCCCGAAAACCCTCTGTAGATTTGCTTATTCTGGACATTTAAAATAAATGGAATCGTATAATATATTTTTTTTGTGACTGTCTTCTTTCACTTAATATAATGTTTTCAAGGTTCATCCATGTTGTAACATGTTATCAGTATTCATTCCTTTTTATGGTTGAATAATATTCCACTGTATTGATATACTACATTTTGTTTATCCATTCATCAATTGATAGGCATTTGGGTCATTTCCACCTTTTGGCTCTATGACTAATGGTGCTGTATAAACACATTCTTAATATGAAAGATTTGGATTATTTAAAAATGTATTCAGTAAAGCCTGAGAATTGCACAGTTCTTTTTCTCATAATCTGATTCTTGTCCTGTGCTGCCAATTCTCACTTCCCCTCTTAGAAGTTTGGTTCGTTTTGTATCCTTGTAATATCATTGTATTCTTTTTTTTTTTTTTTTTTCCTCTTTTGCGGTACGCGGGCCTCTCACTGTTGCGGCCTCTCCCGTTGCAGAGAACAGGCTCCGGACGCGCAGGCTCAGCGGCCATGGCTCACAGGCCCAGCCGCTCCGTGGCATGTGGGATCTTCCTGGACTGGGGCACAAACCCGTGTCCCCTACATCGGCAGGCGGACTCTCAACCACTGCGCCACCAGGGAAGCCCAATATCATTGTATTCTTTTGGTGTCATTGTATCTTTATAATGCCATTGTTAACATTTTTTTGTGTGTGGGTTCTTAGTTCCCCGACCAGGGATGGAACCTGTGCCCCCTGCATTGGGAGCACAGAGTCTTAATCACTGAACCACTAGGGAAGTCCCATTGTTAACATTTTTTAATAAAAGTTGTATAATATTCATATAAGTGGAATCATATTTGGTTTTCTGTAATTTACTTTTTTTCACTTAATAATATTTCTTAGGGATTCTGGTATATCACTCCATACAGATATATTTCACTTTTTAAGGGCTGAGAGTATTTAATAGTATGAATATCATTATTTAACCACTCAATTATTAGAGTGTACATTTAAGTTGCCAATTTTTTACTCACAAACAATGCTGCAGTAAAAATCTTTATACATTTATCCTTGAACATTTTTTATGTTTCTTTAAGCTTGTTCATGAAAATGGAATCTATATCAAAGGTAATGCACATTTAAAATTTTTGATAGTTTCAAAAAATAAAAATATAATTTTAATAGTTGCTGCCAAATGGCCCTGAAAAAAAAAAAGATGTTATTAGATTGTTTATTTCTTGTTAGCTTTTAGGAACTCTTTATGTATGTATTTTTTGTATGAATGTATATATTTTTCGATAAACTCATTTGTTGTTTTATGTATATTATATATATTATTCCCAGTTTAGCAATTTTCTTTTGACTTTATGATGTTTTTTGTTGTATAGACAGTTTGTTTTTATATATATATATATATATATATATATATTCTTTTTTTTTTTTTTTTGCGGTACGCCGGCCTCTCACTGTTGTGGCTTCTCCCGTTGCGGAGCACAGGCTCCGGACGCACAGGCTCAGCGGCCATGGCTCACGGGCCTAGCCGCTCCATGGCATGTGGGATCTTCCCGGACCGGGGCATGAACCCGTGTACCCTGCATCGGCCGGTGGACTCTCAACCACTGTGCCACCAGGGAGGCCCTAGACAGTTTATATTTTATGTAGTATGTTACAGTGTTGAATGATAGCAACCTTGTCTTGATTCTGATATTAATGGGAAAACTTCTAACATTTTTGTCATCGAATATGGTGTTTGTTATTTCTGGCAAGTATCCTTTATTAAATTAAGGACATTTTCCTCTAGCATGTTAAGAGATTTTTTTAAATTTCAAATTTTATTAAAAAATCAGGAATGGCTATTTAATATACACATATATATGCATATTTTGAGAGGATCATGGAGTTATAGAGTTTTCCCTTTTATTCTGTTAGAATAGTGCATTTAATCAACATATTTCCTGGTACTCTATGTTCCTGGAATAAGCTCTGGTCACATATATTATAAAATAATGTATGTTGGATTAAATTTACCAATATTTTATTTAGAGTTTTTGTACCTATTTTCACAAGTGAGAGTAGCCTATAGTTTGCTTTTGGGGACTATTTTTTTTTAATTTATTTATTTTTATTTATTTACTTATTTTTGGCTGTGTTGGGTCTTCACTGCTGCACGTGGGCTTTCTCTAGTTGCAGCAAATGTGGGCTACTCTTCGTTGCGGTGCACGGGCTTCTTATTGTGGTGGCTTCTTGTTGCAGAGTACGGGCTCCAGCGTGTGGGCTTCAGTAGTTGCGGCATGTGGGCTCAGTAGTTGTGGCTCATGAGCTGTAGAACACAGGCTCAGTAGTTGTGGCACATGGGCTTAGTTGCTCTGCAGCATGTGGGATCTTCCAGATCAGGGCTCGAACCTGTGTCCCCTGCACTGGCAGATGGATTCTTAACCACTGTGCCATCAGGGAAGCCCTTGGGAGCTATTCTTGTTATGTGTTAGCATCTGGCTTATACTATTCCCAAAATGAGATGGGAAGGCTTTCCACAGCTTCTATTGTTAGAACCATTTATGAAAAAAAAAATCATTGTTTTTAAGGTCTTACAGAAGTAACTCATAATATTTTCTGGGCCTTGTTAAGGGGATTATTTCCAACAATATTTTATGTTTCTTTTTTCTGTTTTTCTGTCCTGTCAAAATCGATGGGGGAGGAGGAATTTTAATCCCTCAGTGGACAGTGGGAGCTTACTTTGTGGGCTCCTGTGTCCTTCTGACATGTTACTGTCATTGTTTGAGCACTTCTTTACTTTCTGGCATAGCAGTATATTCCAGGATTGTATTAAACCCTCTCTGCTCCAGCTCTGGCATTATTTCTGCAAAGAGTTCTGATTTCTTTTTGAAACCAAGATCTGAGCACTAGGGATGCTCATTGCTACTGGGATGTTAATGCTTCTAGGCCATCTCAACGTTTCACTTTGCATATTTCTTTTTTTTTTTCGGTACGCGGGCCTCTCACTGTTGTGGCCTCTCCCGTTGTGGAGCACAGGCTCCGGACGCGCAGGCTCAGCAGCCATGGCTCACGGGCCCAGCCGCTCCACAGCATGTGGGATCTTCCCGGACCGGGGCACAAACCCGTGTCCCCTACATCGGCAGGCGGACTCTCAACCGCTGCGCCACCCGGGAAGCCCTGCATATTTCTTATGACAAAATATTTCTGGAAATCACTTGAGAAAAATTTCTAGAAACTATATTCTTTTTTAATAGTTTCATATTACTTCATTTTGTAAGTAGTCCGTACCTTATTCAAACATTCTCCTATGTAAGAGTGTTTAGGTTGTTTCTAGTGTTTTGCAATTGCAAACAATTCTGCAATGAATAATCTCATGAATATGTATTTTCATATTGCTGGAGAATACCTTCAGGGTAAATTCTTAGACATAGGATTGTTGGGTAAAAATTAGTGCCAATGGGGGCTTCCCAAGTGGTGCAGTGGTTCAGAATCCGCCTGCCAATGCAGGGGACATGGGTTCGAGCCCTGGTCTGGGAAGATCCCACATGCTGCGGAGCAACTAAGCCCGTGCACCACAACTACCGAGCCTGCGAGCCACAACTACTGAGCCTATGCACCACGACTACTGAAGCCTGTGAGCCTAGAGCCCATGCTCCACAATGAGAGAAGCCACTGCAATGAGAAGCCCACACACAGCAACGAAGAGTAGCCCTCGCTCACCACAACTAGAGAAAGCCCGTGCACAGCAGCGAAGACCCAACACAGCCAAAAATAAATAAATAAAATAAATTTATAAAAAAAAAATCAGTGCCAATGTATTTTTGTTAGATATTGTCCAATTCCCCTCCAAATGTGTTGTACCAATTTGCATTCCCAACCCAATGTAGAAAAGTGCCTGTTTCCACAGAACCTCACCAACAGAATGTGTTGTTACTTTTTAATTTTCACAATTCTTATAGTATCTTGGTGTAGTTTTAATTTGCATTTCTCTAATTTCATGTGTTTAAGGTCCATTTATGAACTACTCTTAGTATGGATTTTCTGTTCATATCTTTTGCACATTTTTCTATCCAGTTTTTGGTCATTTTTCACTCAGTTTTTGAGTTTTTTAAGTTGAAGTACTGTTGATTTACAATATTATATGAGTTTCAGGTGTACAACATAGCGATTCAATGTTTTTATAGATTATATTCCATTTAAAGTTACTACAAAATAATGGCTATATTTCCCTGTGCTGTACAATATATCCTTGTTGCTTATCTATTTTATACTTAGTAGTCTGTATCTCTTAATCCCATAGCTCTATCTTGCCCTCCCCTTTCCCCACTGGTAACCAGTCATTTGTTCTCTATATCTGTGAGTCTGTTTCTGTTTTGTTATATATATTCGTTTGTTTTACTTTTTAGATTCCACATGTAAGTGAAAGTATTTGTCTTTCTCTGACTTATTTCACTAAGCATAACATTCTCTAGGTCTATCCACATTGTTGCAAATGGCAGATTTCCGTTCTTTTTCTGGCTGAGTAGTCTGTTGTGTGTGTATGTATGTTTGTGTGTATGTATATATATATATCACAGCATCTTTATCCATCATATTCATCAGTTGATGGACCCTTAGGTTGCTCCCATATCTTGGCTATTGTAAATAATGCTGCTATGAAAGTAGGTTATCTTTTCATTTTATTGATGGTTTCTTTTGCTGTGCCAAAGCATTGAAGTTTAATTAGGTTCTGTTTGGGTTTTTTTTTGCTTTTATTTCTTTTGCCTTAGGAAACAGATTCAAAACAATATTGCTACAATTTATGTCAGAATGTTCTGCCTGTGTTCTGTTCTAGGAGTGTTACAGTTTCAGAGTTTTTTTTTTACTATAAAGAATATGTCTGTAACATGTAAATATTTTCTCTTAGTTTGCTAGTTTTCTTTTGACTTTGATTATAAAATTTTCTGCCATGTGTTTTAAAAAATCTTTATATAGTCAAATTTGTCAAGTTAAAAAAATTGCCTCAGAAGTTTGAGTCATAGTTAGAAAACCTCTCCCCTATGTTGAGTTATACTGAAATTCATTTGTTTTCTTCTAGTGCCTGATCCATTTGGAGTTTATTCTTGTGTAAGAGATGGTCCTAATTTTATCTTTCCCAAAAGTTTAAGCACTTTTACTACCACTGTTTATTAAAAAGTTCATCTTTGCGTTGTGATTTGAGATGCCACTTTCCTCATATACTAAGTTTCTGTATGTACTTGTATCTATTTCTGAACCTTTTATTCTACTGAAGTCTGCTTATCTATATATGTGCTGGTACCTCACTGTTGTCATTACAGAGGCTTTATAGTATGTTTTAATGTTTGGTAGGGTTACTCCGTCCTCACAGTTGTTCTTTTTTAATGTTTTCCCCACTATTCCTGCATATTTGTTTTCCACATGATTTTTTGTATCAACTTGTCTACCTCTGTAAGAAAACCTTGTTGGTATTTTTTGGGAGGGAATTTAATTTAATTAATTTAATTTATAAATTAACTTGAGAATAACTATCCTTATGATGTTGGGTCATCTTATCCAAGAACAAAGGATGTCTTTCCATTTCTTTGAGTCTATTCTATGTCTTTCAAGAGTGTTTAAAGCTTTACTTAAATAAATTTTGCACATTTCTTGTTAAATTTATTCCTAAACGTTTAGTCTTTTCTTGTTGCTATGAACAAGGTTTGCTCTACCATTATAGCCCTAATTGGTCATTGATTTTGCACATGAAGAGTATTCATGTTTGAGTATTCATTTTATATCCTGCTATATTTGTGAATTCTTTATTATTTAAGTTGGTTTTATTTATTTATTTTAAAGAACGTGAAAATCAATTTCCAGCAGTATCATGGATGAGCTTTTATTTTTATTAAAAAATTTTATTTATGTATTTATTTTATTTTTGGCTGCATTGGGTCTTTGTTGCTGCGCACGGCTTTCTCTAGTTGTAGTGAGTGGGGGCTATCCTATGTTGCGGTGCGTGGGCTTCTCATTGTGGTGGCTTCTCTTGTAGCAGAGCATGGGCTCTAGGCACGCGGGCTTCAGTAGTTGTGGCACGCGGGCTCAGTAGTTGTAGCTCACAGGCTCTAGAGCGCAGGCTCAGTAGTTGTGGCACACCAGCTTAGTTGCTCCATGGCATGTGGGATCTTCCTGGACTAGGGATTGAACCCATGTCCCCTGCATTGCCAGGCGGATTCTTAACCACTGTGCCACCAGGGAAGTCCCTAAGTTGGTTTTATAATTGATTCTCTGGGTCTCTCTAGGCATCCTACTATATTATCTCCAAGTAGAGATAGTTTTACTTCTTTTTTGATTCTTGATTTCTCTTGTCTAATTGTATTGGCTGATACCTCCAGTATTGTGTGGATTAGAGGTGGAGATAGTAGAACTTTTTGTCTTGTTTTTGATCTTAGCGGAAATGTCTCTAGAATTTCCTCATTAATTAGGTTTGGATTTAAGACTGAGATATATGTAATCATGTTAAGAAAAACACCTTTGGGAATAAATTTTATTGGGAGCTTTTTAACACCTATGGAAGTAGTCCTATAATTTTTTTCTCCTTAGATTTATTATGATATATTATTTTAACAGATTATCTTAATATTTTCAACTTTTCATTCCTGGAGTTAATGCCACTTAATATGAATTATTTTCTTAATATGGTGTTGCCTTATGTTTACTAATATTTTATTAAGTACTTTTGCATTAATATTCAAGAGTGACATTAGTCTGTAGTTGTATTTTCTTGGACTATCTTTATCTGGTTTAGGTATCAATGTTACACTTGCTTCATAACAAGAATTAGACCACTTTTCTTTATTTTTCAATGCTCTGGAACAACTCATGGAGTATATGGGCTATCTGATGTTCATGCTTGGGTAGAACTCGCTTGTAAAAGATCTGGGCTTAATCCATATGTGTGAGGTGGTTCTTTGATGACTTTATTTCTTCTATGGAAATGGATCTGTTTTTATAAATTGTATTTCCTTAGGAAATTATCCATTTCTTTAGGATTTCTGTTGTGGCCATACCACAGAAACAGGATGGATTCCCACCCAAAAATTTGGTTTGGATGTTGAGACTGATAATACCACATGAACAAGAGGGTATGAAAAATTTATTACTCACATAATGAGGCTTTCTGAGGAGGGCAGAGCAGGCCACCCAAGCTGGCCAAAAATGGCTTGAGAGAGCAAGGAAAGGAGACTAGCTTGAGGTTTTTGTAGTGGTTAGGAGATGGAACTGGTGTGCTATGGTTTGGTTGGTGACAAAAGAGAGAGCACCTGGGCTTTTTTATCCACTTGCTTGATATGAGGCAGAAGGGGAAAGAGGGAGAGTTGAAGCTCAAAAGCTGTAAGTAAACATCAAAAAATGGAGTCAGTTTCTTTATTACAGTTTAAATTTATTTGGATAGAGGTCTACAAAGTAGTCTCTTATGACTTTTAAAATTTCTTTTGTTTAATGTTATCTCATCCTTGTTATTTCTTATTTTGTTTATTTATGCTTTATCAACCCCCATTTTCTTAATTCATTGGCTAGTGGCTTGTCTATTTTGTTAATTTTTCTCCTAAAAACCCAGGGTTTAATTTGTTAACCAGGTCTACTGTTTTTCTACTCCCCATATCATTACTTTCTACTTTTGTCTTTTTGAGTGTTTCCTTACACTTTCTTTTATTGATGTGACTGATATATTTGATTTCAATTTAGTCATTTTATTTTTTAATTATGTGTTATAGTATAGTTTCTGTGTTTATTTACTGGTTTATCTATCTGTTTTTGAAATGTCTTTGGTAGTTAGGAAGATTGATATTTTTGTTCTGTTGGTTACTTTTGTATTTATATATCTTTTTAATGCCCTGAAAAAGCAGGGGACTTTTCTTACTTAACCTTTTACTATCTGCTTTGGCAGTTTATTTTTTTCATTGAAAAACATGAACCTTTTAAATAATTCTGTCTAGAATCTGATGGACAAATAACCTAAGTTGTTTCAACCCTCTCAATAAAATGGAAGATACAAGGCAGAGAGCATGAAGATTTATCAATAGCATCATAAAAATCACCCTAGTGCTCTAATAGCGCTTCCAGTCCTGATGTAAACTAAACATTTAATTACCTACCATCTTTCATTGCTTCTAGTGGATTCTTATTCATATGCTGCAGAGTAGAAACAGTACTGAACCAAGGAATCAGGAGCTTATAATAACTGTCATTTACTGAACAAGTACTTCATGCCAGCCCTAGGCTAGACACTGTTCCTACAATACCTTATTTAATCTTCCAAATAACTCAATTCATATTTCCACCCCATATAAAGGTGAATGAGGTTAAGGAATTTCATCACATGGTCGAGAAGGGGTTTGAGCCCAGGTCTACCTGACTACACAGGTCACAGTCTCCCTGGGGTACTTTTTTTCTAGGAGTTTAATAATACTTTTTCATATGCCTGTGTGTAATAACTTAAAAAAAATTGTTGCTTTGTCATGCTTAATGGTATCCTTTAAGTTTTTGATTGCCTATGTAGCAATCAATGAGTTTATTTTCATCTTTTCTTCTTTTACACCTCTCATTTTTAAATGGATGTACTTTTTCTTTCTAGTGGTGGTTTTAGATTAATCTTAGTTTGCTCTTTTCACTCAGTTTCTTTTTCCAGTGGATCGCAGTGTTTTGCCTCTTTCTTTCACTTAAAGTTTATGCATTCTCTTCTACTTATAATAAAGGTACAGTTGTCTAGTTATAATAAAGAAATAAAAATATCACTTGTTTGTTCTTGTTCTAAATTGTTTTGCAGGATATATGGGGAAAATCAGATTTAGGCAGCGATCATTATGCACATCTACTTGGGAGTCCAGTAAATCTATCTTGAATGATGTGCTAGAGATATCCATTATTATCTCCCTCTCCACATCTTCTGTTGTCATCCACAACTTCTGCTGAAGGAGTGGACCCAGGTGATCATATCTGTAACTAAAGCAAGTGACCTTGTTTATATCAAATAGCTTTTCCTTTTTGGCCAAAAGTAATCGGACCAGGATGGATACAGGACCTATATACTGCCAACCAGATTATCTGTTTGAGAATTTGAATTAGGGACACAGAGACTTAATCAGAAAGTATAGGACATTGAAGCTGTTGAATCTTCTAGACTTGAGGCCACAGTGTCATGGAAACTGAAGGGATAGAAGAGCTAAAACTCAGAGGCTCACAAAGGCAACTGGAATGTGAAGAGCATTGAGCAGAGGGAAATGGTGATGGTGTTTTTGGAGGGATGAAAGAATGAGACAGGAAGGAGAGAGCCAAACACACAATTTAAATAGAGTTTTTGGGAGCAGAGCATGACCGCTGCACTGGTGTGTCGAGGGGGAGAGACAGCCACTGAGGGGAAAAAAAAAAAGAATGGTTCATCTGACCTAGAGCATGGACATGCCTACAATCCAATTTTGAGCATGCAGAAACGGACAACAGTCTGAAATAGTGAAGCAATGGGAAGGAAGATATCTGGATCCTTGAATGACCATCTGGAGTGGAGCTACCCTGCCAACTAAGACTCTTCATGTTAGTATGACAAATACAAGATGTTAGCATCTGCCTGGATGTAGAATGCTGATGAAGAAAATTCCACTATAACATCAGCTCTGGCTTCCTGGAGAGCTCAAGGTAACGGAGTAGAAGGATGTTAGCTCACCCCTTCTTACAAGAACACCAAAATCACAACTAACTGCTGAACAACCATTGACAAAAAAATAGTGGAACCTACCAAAAAAGATACCCTACATCCAAAGACAAAGAAGCCATAACGAGATGATAGAAGGGGCACAATTGCAATAAAATCTAATCCCATAACTGCTGGTTGGGTGACCCACAAACTGGGAAATAATTATACCACAGAAATTCTCCCACAGGAGTGAAAGTTCTGAGCCCCACATCAGGCTTCTCAGTGTGGGGTTCCGGCAATGGGAGAAGAAGCCCCCAGAGAATCTGGCTTTGAAGGCCAGAAGGGTTTGATCACAGGAATTCCACAGGACTGAGGGAAACAGAAGCTTCACTCTTGGAGAGCACACACAAGGTCTCTTGCACACCAGGACCCAGGGGAACAAAGCATAAGAGACTGGGCCAGACCTACCTGCTAGTGTTGGAGGGTCTCCTGCAGAGTCAGGGATGTGGCTGCAGCTCACGGTGGGGACAAGGACACTGGCAACAGCAATTCTGGGGAGTACTCACTGGCGTGAGCCCTCCTGGAAGCCACCATTAGCCCCACCCAAAAGTCTGTAGACTGCAGTGCAGGGACACCTCAGGCATGACAAACAGGGCGGGAACACAGCCCCACCCATCAGTAATTAAAGTTTCTGATGGCTGTCATAGTCCTAGGAGGTCATCCTGAATAACTTCCAAGAATATTGAATGTATCTTTCTATCATTATAATAAATTTCCTTTTTTCTTAGATTTTTTTGGTGTGATTTTATGTTTCTTGTAACTAATCTTTAAGATTAATCATTTAATTAATGAATGTCTTGAATATAGTAGGTCTAATAAATATTTACTGTCTTGGTGTTATTACTCAGATACAATATATTGTGGGACTACAAACAGTGGGGGGTATTCATAGAAGTGACTTGAGATGATTTAACAGTGTAAAATTATTAAATATATTATAAGCATTTTTGACCTGGAAGGGACCTATGAGGAATATCTTGTTCAAATGCTCTAATTTTACAGAAGAGGGTCCAAGGGAAAATGATTTTCCAAACTTTGGCATCGAATTAGAACCCCCATTGGAATTAGAACTGTAGTCTCCTGATATCCAGTCTAGTTTTCATTTGACTGTACTGGATTGAATAGCATCCCTCCTAATTCATGTCCACCTGGAACCTCAGAATGTAATATTATTTGAACTAGCATCTTTACATATGTAATCAAGTTAAGATGAAGTCATACTGAATTAAGGTGGGCCCTAATCCAATAAGCCTGATGTCCTTACGAGAAGGAAAAACAGAGTCACAGATAGAGACACACAGAGAATTCCACGTGATGACATAGGCAGAGATTGGAGTGATAGAGCAGCAAGCCAAGGAATGCCAAAGATTGATGGTCACCATCAGAAACTAAAAAGAGGCAAGGAAGGATTTTCCCCTTCAGGTTTCAGAGGTGCATGGTCCTGCCAACACTCTGATTTTGCCTCTACAACTCAGAGACAATAAATTTCTGTTGTTTTAAGTTACCCAGTTTGTGATACTTTATTATGGCAGCTCTA
Source organism: Grampus griseus (assembly GCF_964374135.1). Taxonomy (NCBI): domain Eukaryota; kingdom Metazoa; phylum Chordata; class Mammalia; order Artiodactyla; family Delphinidae; genus Grampus; species Grampus griseus. The sequence goes on from NC_139018.1 coordinate 92,223,662, forward strand.
GGAACCTGATACATTACTCCATGCTATTATTTTTTAGTAGAAAGAGATTCTTCTCTGAATATCATTGAGAAATTATCCAGAAAGTTAATTCTGATGAAGCAAAGAATTTTTTTTCTGTTGTGTTCATCAGTATTAAATTTTTTACTCTTCTGTGTGCTTAGCTATACTCTTATGTCACTTAGTGGGTTACAGTATTGTTTCATCCTGGGATTTTCAAGGAAGTATGTCAGTAAAAGAGTTTGCTTTTATTATTTTTAAAGATAATTAATGGTGGTAGGTATATGAAATGTGTGTGTGTGTGTGTGTGTGTGTGTGTGTGTATCTTATGGGTTTTTCTATTATCTGGATATTCTGAAATATTCTACTCTTGTTTTCAGATTGCTGAAGCTAAAAGGGATGTTTAATTCTAAGTTTGGATCCGTTCCCAAGTTCTATGTTCGAGCACCAGGAAGAGTCAATATCATAGGTATTTCAAAAGTTCCTTCTCTTAATTTTTTCTTCCTTTGGTAAGATCCAAATTTTTGTCAATACATCGGGAGAACTGAAAAAACAGAATGTTTCACATACATCTACTATAGCAAGATAAGTTTTGCATAAGGAACACTATATTTTCATCTTTCCCAATCCATGTTATTAATGTTAATTTTGTCCATTCATTTTTAAAATTTAGAAATTTGTTGAGACCCAGTTATTTACATTATTTTCATGAGAGATGGACAGATTTTTCTGTGCTGCAGGTTAAGTTTTTAGACTGCAGTGGGTAATTTTGATGGTTTTACATTTACTCATTGGATTAGAAGAATACAGGAAAACCGAATAATTCCTTGCTTTTAAAAGTGTGGTGACCTGAAGAATGGATACGTTTTATCAAGAGAAAATGGGATGGGGAACTGAGAAAAATACAAATCAAAGGAGGATTAAAAAGAAAACTTTCTGTACTGGAAAGTGTAAACATATAAAAAAGTAGTTGGAATAATATAATGAACTCCCATGTACCCAAAATGTAGCATCAATTATTATCAACTCAGGCAGTCTTATTTTGAAGTAAATAATGGACGATTTTAAAAATATGAGATGTTTGAGCATGGTTAAATGAGGTGGGGAGGGGGAATTGAGTAAAATCAGTGGAGAGAGACAGGTCAAAGATATCTGAAAAGGGAGGAACTTGATGGAGCAGGATTCCCAAGGAGGCAAGAAGGGTGGGTGTCTATGGCATAGGAAGAGGGCCACTTTGACTACTTTTTAACAGAAGGCAGGGAAGAAAAGGATGCAAGTTGATGCAGGTAAATGTATAATTTTGGTATAGAAGGTTGAGGGAGTTCTTTTGGGGGAGTGTTGGAGGTGTTGGAAGTTTAAGGAGATGGCAGAAAGTTTGAAATAGCTTTGTCAAGGATGGGAGAAGGAGACGACTGGGAAAAAAAAGTTTGCTGGTAACATTGAGATCTGGTTAGAGCAGGAGACCATAGAATTGTAGCAGTACCAATCTGCAAAGTTGTTCCTTTTTCCCGCTCAGCTAGTCTAAGTTGCCTATGTTTGATCTAGGTTTGGGGTTTTGTTTTGGATGGAGGTTACAAGAGAATGACATCAAGAATTCACCGATATTGTCAGAAGGGTAGGTGAAGTAATGAACCCTGGAATCTATGCTAGGTAGAAAAAGAAAGAGAGGTAGGAGGGAACCTATAGGGTAGAAAGGGCAAAGAACTGACTCCGAGGAACAGGTGATAGGATAAACGGAGTAAGAGAAATGGCAGGATGGGAAGTTTTAGTAAAGAATTTGATATTTGAAACAAAAATTTCACAGGTAGAAAAGTTCCAGGTGATAAGAAGGTCTGTGGTCATTACTGGATTTGTCAGGTCCACGGAAGTAGATAGCTGAAGCAGAGAGGAGGTCAAGTTTTCCAGAGGTGAAGGGATTAGGAAGCTGGGGTCTTGGGCTGGGTTGTTTACTTGGATGTTATCCAGGCATTGCAGGACTGGGATGGAGAGGGTGGAATGAGATGCAAATGTCTTCAGTGAGGAGCAGATGTCTGAGAGTCAGAAATGAAAGTGATGAAGACGAGAAAATGTGGTATGAGCCTCCAAGGAAGAGGACAGGAAGAAATCCTGGAAACAACAGAGTGGGAGGAGGTCATCAAGAACTCCTTGCTATTGTGAGAGGACTGCAAAGAAGCAATATTCTCAGAGGAGAGAGAGCCAAGTTTCACTTAGTTTTGGGAGTAAGCGTTCCAACCTAAGGTATTTCCTGAATAAGTAATTCTTATTCTAGTAAATGTATTGACTATTTTCTGATTTTAAAAAAGGAGGGATTATGTTCCAAGGTAGTTAATTAGTTAGTGCTTGGGATGAAATGAATTTCAGTCTTTATTAAAAGCATTATTATATTTTCTGTTAAAATATCCAAAATGTAATCATGGTTGTTATCCTTACTTGCCAGTAGTTCATGCTCCCTCCCTGCCCCTCACCCAGGATGTTTCCATCAGTTTTCAGAGGGAGGAATCTTCATTCTCAGAAGGCTGTCATTCACACTGTAGCCTTCCCAACAGAATCTGGTGGCTCCCTAGAGTTCTGCTTGCTTACTTATTTATTTTAATTAAAAAAAATTTTAACATCTTTATTGGAGTATAATTACTTTACAACTGTGTGTTAGTTTCTGCTGTATAACAAAGTGAATCAGCTATACATATACATATATCCCCATATCTTCTCCCTCTTGCGTCTCCCTCCCACCCTCCCTATCCCATCCCTCTAGGTGGACACAGAGCACTGAGCTGATTTCCCCGTGCTATGCAGCTGCTTCCCAGTAGCTATCTATTTTACATTTGGTAGTGTATATATGTTCATACCACTCTCTCACTTCGTCCCAGCGTACCCTTCCCCCTCCACATGTCCTCAAGTCTATTCTCCACGACGGCATCTTTATTCCTGTCCTGTCCCTAGGTTCTTCAGAACCTTTTTTTTTTAATTTAGATTCCATATATATGTGTTAGCATACGGTATTTTTCTTTTTCTGACTTACTTCACTCTGTATGATGGACTCTAGGTCCATCTACCACACTACAAAAAATTCAATTTCATTTCTTTTTATGGCTGAGTAATATTTCATTGTATACGTGTGCCACAATTCTTTATCCATTCATCTGGCGATGCACACTTAGGTTTCTTCCATGTCCTGGCTATTGTAAATAGAGCCGCAATGAACATTGTGATACATGACTGTTTTTGAATTATGGTTTTCTCAGGGTATATGCCCAGTAGTGGGATTGCTGGGTCATATGGTAGTTCTATTTTTAGTTTTTTGAGAAACCTCCATACTGTTCTCCATAGTGGCTGTATCAATTTACATTCGCACCAACAGTGCAAGAAGGTTCCCTTTTCTCCACACCCTCTCCAGCATTTATTGTTTGTAGATTGTTTGATGAGGGCCATTCTGACTGGTGTGAGGTGATACCTCATTGTAGTTTTGATTTGCATTTCTCTAATGATTAGTGATGTTGAGCATCCTTTCATGTGTTTGTTGGTAATCTGCATATCGTCTTTGGAGAAATGTCTATTTAGGTCTTCTGCCCATTTTTGGATTGGGTTGTTTGTTTTCTTGATATTGAGCTGCATGAGCTGCTTGTATATTTTGGAGATTAATCCTTTGTCACTTGCTTCGATTGCAAATATTTTCTCTCATTCTGAGGGTTGTCTTTTCGTCTTGTTTACGGTTTCCTTTGCTATGCAAAAGTTTTAAGTTTCATTAGGTCCCATTTGTTTAGTTTTGTTTTCATTTCCATTTCTCTAGGAGGTGGGTTAAAAAGGACCTTGCTGTGATTTATGTCATAGAGTGTTCTGCCTATGTTTTCCTCTAAGAGTTTAATAGTGTCTGGCCTTACATTTAGGTCTTTAATCCATTTTTTTTTTTTTTTTTTTTTTTTTTTGCGGTACGCGAGCCTCTCACTGTTGTGGCCTCTCCCGTTGTGGAGCACAGGCTCCAGACGCGCAGGCTCAGTGGCCATGGCTCACGGGGCCAGCCACTCTGCGGCATGTGGGATCTTCCCGGACCGGGACACGAACCCGTGTCCCCTGCATCAGCAGGCGGACTCTCAACCACTGCACCACCAGGGAAGCCCTTTAATCCATTTTGAGTTTATTCTTGTGTATGGTGTTAGGGAGTATTCTAATTTCATTCTTTTACATGAAGCTGTCCAGTTTTCCCAGCACCACTTATTGAACAGGGTGTCTTTTCTCCCTTGTATATTCCTGCCTCCTTTATCAAAGATAAGGTGACCATATGTGTGTGGGCTTATCTCTGGGCTTTCTATCCTGTTCCATTGACCTATATTTCTGTTTTTGTGCCAGTACCATACTGTCTTGATTACTGTAGCTTTGTAGTATAGTCTGAAGCCGGGGAGCCTGATTCCTCCAGCTCCGTTTTTCTTTCTCAAGATTACTTTGGCTATTCGGGGTCTTTTGTCTTTCCATACAAATTGAAATTTATTGTTCTGGGTTTGTGAAAATTGCCATTGGTAGTTTGATAGGGATTGCACTGAATCTGTAGATTGCTTTGGGTAGTATAGTCATTTTCACAGTGTTGATCCTTCCAATCCAAGAACATGGTATATCTCTCCATCCATTTGTATCATCTTTAATTTCTTTCATCAGTGTCATAGTTTTCTGCATACAGGTCTTTTATCTCCTTAGGTAGGTTTATTCCTAGGTGTTTTATTCTTTTTGTTGGAATGGCAAATGGGAGTGTTTCCTTAATTTCTCTTTCAGATTTTTCATCATTAGTGTATAGGAATGCAAGAGATTTCTGTGCATTAATTTTGTATCCTGCTACTTTACCAAATTCATGGATTAGCTCTAGTAGTTTTCTGGTAGCATCTTTAGGATTCTCTATGTATAGTACCATGTCATCTGCAAACAGTGACAGTTTTACTTCTTCTTTTCCAATCTGGATTCCTTTTATTTCTTTTTCTTCTCTGATTGTTGTGGCTAAAACTTCCAACACTATGTTGAATAACAGTGGTGAGAGTGGGCAACCTTGTCTTGTTCCTGATCTTAGTGGAAATGGTTTCAGTTTTTCACCATTGGGAATGATGTTGACTGTGGGTTTGTCATATATGGCCTTTATTATGTTGAGGTAAGTTCCCTCTGTGCCTGCTTTCTGGAGAGTTTTTATTATAAATCGGTGTTGAATTTTGTCGAAAGCTTTTTCTGCATCTGTTGAGATGATCATATGTTTTTTGTCCTTCAGTTTGTTAATATGGTGTATTACATTGATTGATTTGCATATATTGAAGAATCCTTGCATTCCTGGAATAAACCCCATTTGATCATGGTGTATGATCCTTTTAATGTACTGTTGGATTATGTTTGCTAGTATTTTGTTGAGGATTTTTGCATTTATGTTCATCAGTGATATTGGCCTATAGTTTTCTTTTTTTGTGACTTCTTTGTCTGATTTTGGTATCAGGGTGATTGTGGCCTCGTAGAATTAGTTTGAGAGTGTTCCTCTCTTTGCTATATTTTGGGAGAGTTTGGGAAGGATAGGTGTTAGTGCTTCTCTGAATGTTTGACAGAATTCACCTGGGAAGCCATCTGGTCCTGGCCTTTTGTTTGTTGGAAGATTTTTAATCAGTTTCAATTTCAGTGCTTGTGATTGGTCTGTTTATATTTTCTATTTCTTCCTGGTTCAGTCTCGGAAGGTTGTGCTTTTCTAAGAATGTGTCCATTTCTTCCAGGTTGTCCATTTCATTGGCATATAGTTGCTTGTAGTGTAATCCCTCATGATTCTTTGTATTTCTGCAGTGTCAGTTGTTACTTCTCCTTTTTCATTTCTGATTCTATTGATTTGAAAATCTCCCTGTTTTTACTTGATGAGTCTGGCTAATGGTTTATCAATTTTGTTATCTTCTCAAAGAACCAGCTTTTAGTTTTATTTATCTTTGCTGTTGTTTCCTTCATTTCTTTTTTTTTTTTTTTTGCCATACGTGCGCCTCTCACCACTGTGACCTCTCCCACTGTGGAGCACAGGCTCCAGACGCACAGGCCCAGTGGCCATGGCTCACAGGCCCAGCTGCTCTACGGCACGTGGGATCCTCCCGGACCGGGGCCTGAACCCGCATCCCCTGCATCAGCAGGCGGACTCTCAACCACTGTGCCACCAGAGAAGCCCTCCTTCATTTCTTTTTCATTTATTTCTGATCTGATGTTTATGATTTCTTTCCTTCTGCTAACTTTGGGGTTTTTTTGTTCTTCTTTTTCTAATTGCTTTATGTGTAAGGTTAGGTTGTTTATTTGAGGTGTTTCTTGTTTCTTGAAGTAGGATTGTATTGCTATAAACTTCCCTCTTAGAACTGCTTTTGCTGCCTCCCATAGGTTTTGGGTCATCGTGTTTTCACTGTCATTTGTTTCCAGGTATTTCTTGATTTCCTCTTTGATTTCAGTTCTGCTAATTTAAATATGTGTTTTCTACTTGTGAGCCACTGTTTTATTTTATTGTCTTTTTGAGGGAAGTTTGGGAGAGAGACAACTTTGAAAACCACTTCTCCATCTGTCATCGTCAATCCATTAAAAAAACCCAACCCTAATTTCTTATTTTAAAGGACACATCAATATAGAAACAAAAGACTTGCTACTTGTAATAATATGTAGAATAATATTTATTTAAAAATGTAATTAGGCAGTTGAATTGTCTTTTATTCATTTTATGTTTCTTAGTTGCTCAGTGTCTGCCGTAGAACAATCACATATACAAACCTGTCCTGGCGAAATATGAGTGAGATTGCTTAGCCCGTCTTTCTTGAATTGTTGTTTTGTTTTTAAATCTGATGAATAACAACCTTCAGTTTAAATGGTAATTTGGAGAAAACATTGTGATATAATAGGCAAAAAAAATTCCTGCTGGTGATATATAGAGGAATTAGAATGAAAAGGAGAAGAGAATAGTTTGTTTTCTAAATTTGCTTATTATATATAAAATGGTGCAGGTTAAATTTTTTTCTAGCTTTTTCTTTATCCTAGCTATGTCTAGCACATTTAACACAGCTAATCAGTGCCAAGCTAATTTGTTCGGCATTTGGTTAGGCCACAAAGATAAATAAAGACTTCACCTTTACTGAGTTCATTGGCTAGCAAGGAAAAGAGTGGGACTCACATAATGTTATTATAAGTGAGAGGGTGCTAATGGCTTCCATTGTTCATATTTTAAAAGTTAATACAAATGAGCAACAGAGAAAGGAGACAATGCATTTCTTGATGCTCCACATAACTAGTCACTAAACATAAATATTCAAAGATGATTATTAGGAGTTAGAAAGTAGAAAAAATTGTGAATATTTAAAGCAGTTGAAAAATTAACAGAAACTAATAACTAATATATAATACTTATTCTAGCAAAAGTTCCTGGCTCAGATGTTAGTGAGAGAAAGCAAATTGTGTTACTTTCTGCCCTTAGTATTTTTATTTTCTGTTAAATCCTGCCTTGTGGTCATTTTTCTTGTATGTCAACTTACTTGAGATTCATATGCTAGCAATGATAAAAAATGCTTTCTCTTTATTCTAGGAGAGCATATAGATTACTGTGGATATTCTGTTCTTCCTATGGCTGTAGAACAAGATATGTTAATAGCTGTGGAACCTGTGAAAACACACGTTCTCCAGCTGGCCAATACCAATCCCTTGTACCCGTGAGTATTTAGAATTGCTACTGTGTGTAATGGGGTGTGTGTTTGTGTGTGTGTGTGTGTGAGTCTATGTGTGTTTGTATTTGTACCCTAATGGGTTCTTTAGGAGATAACAAATTTATAATAAATCACTTAATTTATTGATAATTTGTATCTGACTTCCAAAAGAATCTAAATTTCCCTATTTAATATTTGTTCATTTTGTTCATTTACTCATTTATTTAAGAAACATTTACTGAAGACTTACTCTGTGTCTGACATTGTTTTAGGTACTGGGTCAAAAAAAAGATGAAAATAAAATAACTCTGTCTTTGCCCAGAAGGTATTTATCATCTTTTGAGGTTAACTATCTCTAGCAAAGTCAGGTCTGGGGCCTTTCTTATAGTACTAGGGCTCCCTCTAATTCTCTCATCATAGCATCTTAACATGCTGTATTGTCATTATCTGCTTACTTGCCTGTATCCCCCAGTAGATTGTAAGCTCTGTGACTTCAGGTACTGTTGCCTCTCCAATGCTCTACTCTCAGTGTCAAACATAGTGTCTGGAACATAATAGATGTATGTTTCTAGTACATATGCTTTATCAAGTTAAGGACATACTTTTTTGTTTTTAATTCTTGGTTTGTTAAGATTAAAAAAAATCATTAATGGGTATTGGATTTTATTAAATGTCTAGTCAGCATTGAAGATCAGTTTAAAAAATATTAGAAATTACACCAATGGATTTTCTTTTTAAAAAAAATTTATTTTTTTATACAGCAGGTTCTTAATAGTTATCCATTTTATACATATTAATGTATACATGTCAATCCCAATCTCCCAATTCATCCCCCCCACCCTCCACTTTCCCTCACCAATGGATTTTCTAATGTTGAACTGTCTTTGCATTCCTGGGATAAGGCCTACTCGCTTATAATATATTATGATGGATTTGATTTATTAATTATAAAAAAAGATCTTGGCATATAATTGCTACATTATATTTTTGGCTTATTGTTCATTGGACAGTTTGCCAGCAATAATATTCATTCATTCAGCAAGTATTTTATGTGTGTCTATACCAAGTTGTGCAAGGTAATAGAAATTCCTGACTTTTGTATGAAACTTATTGTAAAAGATCTTTTTTCTGTTTATTTTGCATGATTGAGAATATATCTTATGTACATTTCAGACCCTTTAAAGAAAACCTTACATTTTCTCAAATATAATTTTGTGTCATTTTAAACCTTTAAAACTGGGTCCCATAATTTGTCATATTGATTTACTCAGATTCATTTAACATTCCCATCATGGTGCATGTGGGAATTCCATTTTTTTTCACAAAAGCAGAGCCTGCAACAGACTTGGAAGGAGGTGTTTGGGAAATGATCCCAGGAGCAGTATTAAAAAAGGATGGAGACTGAGTTAGGGAAGCAGAGGTGAATTATCAAGGCAGGTAGCTCCTGCTGTAGGTAAGGGGCTTCATTCCACCTGGACCCCTAGGAAGAATACAGCATGCCTCCCAGAATTGTCCACATATTGTCTAGCATGCATTGCATAATTTCTTTATTCATCATTGATGGACATTTAGATCATTTCCAGCTTTTGGCTATTATGAATAATTCCGCTGTGAATATTTGTATACAAATCTATGTGTGGACACATGTTTCGTTTGGTAAATACCCAGGAGTGGACTGTCGGTTTATCTTTTTAAGAATTTGCCTGTTTTCCAAAGTGGTTGTATAATTTTACATTCCTACCACCAGTGTATGAGAGTTCCAGTTGCTTCACATCTTTGCTAACATGTCTTTTAAAATTATATCCACTCTCATAAATGTGTATTAGCATCACGTTGTGGTTTTTAAGCTATGTTTCTAATTCTGAAGGGGCTGGCACTTTTTAGCTTTTGCTTTGATGTTTCTCATCTAGCTTCCTACATTTGTGCAAATTCCCTCCTCTACTTTTCCTAGTATACCACCACCCCTGTCCCCTGACTCGTTCCTGGTTTTCTTTTCTTTGTGGTGACTTCCAAGATCTGCTTATCTAGGAACAGAACTCATTTAGGTTTGCTAACATAATCTTTTCTACTTTCCAAATTCTGTGACTTCTTGTTGACTCTAGGCAGTAAATTTTAACTCCTGTGGGTGATATTAAAGTGCTTGTGAGCTGGAGTCAGACTGTGTGTGTCCCTGGAGAGTCACTAAACCTCTCTGAGCCTCCAGGAAAGGCTCCCCTTTCCACCCTAGTGTGCTGACTATAGAAATTGCTGTGTGGTCAGGCCATTCAAGATGGCTGTTCTCTTGCTCTCTGTACATCCACTGTTCCACCAGTCCCTGCTTCACCTGTACCCTAATTATAGAGCTTAATCAGTTACTACCCCTGTGCTTGCCCCCTACCCCAGCTGCTGGTTTCCTTGGTAACTGATGAGCCAGCCTGACCTCAATTCCACGTATAAATGGTAGCTTCCTTCTCCCCAAGTAGCAAAGATTGCTGCCATGTCTTGCCTTCTGTCTGCCGTACACAATGGGGTGTTGCTCCAGGATGTTTTGCTGCAGACCTGTAAGATGCCCTATCCAATAAACCATTGATGTCTCTGTCACTGTCACTGTCTCCAGCCTCTTTTTTCGGTCTCAAGGCTGGGCAACTACAAGGTTTGCAGGCCTGCGGGGTGCAGCCCAAAAGATGCCCTCTTGGCCTTGCATCCCACCTCATATTACACACCATCACGTGACAGTGGTATGTGATCATGATTTGTGTTCATGCTGTCTCAGCTAGATTACATATGCTTAAAAGATAAGCCCTTTGCCTTTTACCTTTATATTCCTGTGAATGCCTTGCACACTTAAGTGGTCATTCAGTATTTTTCCTAGGACATGATATGTCCATGTTATTAAGATAATGCATGGAAGGCACCTACCACAGTGACTGTCACATAGTAGATATTTAGTAAACTATATGAAGAGCACTCAGTCAACATGGGGAATGTTACTTATTTCCTCACATTTAAATTGATTCCCCCCCATTTCACATATTTTGTTCTTTGGCTGATTTAGAAGCCTACTGTCTTTCATTTTGAAATAACTTTTGACTTTCAAGGAAGTCACAAAAATAGTATAAAGAATTCCCACATGTCAACTGATGTGTCCTCAGGGCATCATATCAAGGAGGCACATGATTGATGTTCCTTTAACTGTTGTTAATTTTGATCATTTGGTTGAGTTGTCTGCCAGATTACCATAAAGTTACTATTTTTTTTCCCTTTGCAGTTAGTATCTGGTGGGGAAGTACTTCAAATTTATATAAATATCTTGTTTCTCATCAAATTTTTACTCAGTAATTTTAGCATCCTTTGATTATTCTTTCCTGAAACAATTATGGAGTTTGCCAAATAATGATTTTTCAATTTCTGTCATTTCTTCTATTAGTTGACATTTTGCTCTAAGGAATAGCTTTCCCTTCTTCTTCATTTAGCTATTTATTCATTTGTTATTTTATATCAGTGTAGATTCATGGAATCTTATTTTATTCAGTGAGTTATGATCCATTAGAACCATTATTTGTTTTGTTTGTTCCTTCTTAAACTGTGCAGATGTAAAATCTGATGGGTGGTAGAAAGTGTGGGGAAAGGAGGCTTTGAGTACTTCTGTTCTAGTAAGAGGTGTGCCAAACAGCAGGCCCAAAGGATAAGCATTTATGTGGTTTACAGCAGCTTAATAAGGACCATCATGAAATAAAAAGTGGGTAGATTATGCTAAAATATATTGGGTCCTCTCCCTTTCAGGAAATAAAAAGGGTCAGTTGAAAGCAGTTTAGTTATTAAGGTCACTACAACTTCTCTTAATTTTTAGCAGCTGGAGATGTTTGTTGTTTTTGTAGACTGTGAAGTACGAATATGGGAAGTAAATGGAAAATGAAATTTCAGTGTCATTGTCTTGGCACAAGATGGCAGCAGTTAGCCATCGATTCTGTAGCGCAAAGTCTCTAGAATTAACGGTGTCATTTGCTTTTGCAGGGACTTCAGTACTAGTGCTAATAACATCCAGATTGACAAAACCAAGCCTCTGTGGCACAACTATTTCTTATGTGGATTTAAAGGAATTCAGGTAAATCAGTTTATCAGGCACCTACTAGCAGTTGAGGTTATGATGTGTATTATATCAAGACATTTTATTTACTCTATCATTTTTGTTTCCTTTCAAGGCTAACTGATGTTTCTGTTCTGTTTTGCTAAATAATGTATTTCAGGGAATTGGGTAGATGTGACTGTTTCTGGGTGGTGTTCATAGGGGGCTGTAGTGACTGTTCATAAGGCAGGTGCAGGTACATCTGACAGATACCTTTCTAGTTTTCAAATCTTTGTTCAAATTTTCTTTCGAAAGATACATTCTAGTAACATTATTTACATTTTGTTCTAGGGATGTATAGGTGTATATTGTAATACGATTTAGAGCTGGACAGCCCTGGGTTTGAATCTGGGCTCTACCCTGCTGTGTTGATTTAACTTCTTAAGCCTCAGATTTGTTATCTGTGAAAGGATGTTATTATTATCCCAACAAATAATTGTTGCAAGGATTACACAGTGCTTGACACATAGTAGGCACTAAATAAATGGAAACTTGGTATTGTTTTCTGATGTATAGTCCTGTACTCTAATTTCTGATATATAGTCCTGTACTCTAATTATCATTGTTCTGGTCTTAGACTTCCTTCCTTCCTTCCTTTCTTCCTTCCTTCCTACCCCCCCCCCCCTTCCTTCCTTTCTTTCTCCCAGACACATGGTAACAACTTACAGGGAAAGTTATTGGCAGGTTTTAAATCTTCAAATCATTTGGCTTGTCACATGCATTAGTGAGAATTACAGTATTTGGAAGCATTTGCTTGGCAAATGCAATTTCATATTCCTTATAGCAACATGCCTTTTGTAGCATATGGATAAAGTGACCTAAAGAACAAATGTTGCTTTGTGTTGTATTTGAGAATTTCAGGTCTTACAGCTTTCCTTTTCGATTTGACAACTTATGTGCAAAAGCAGGTCTGTTTAATAAATGTTTGGCAGAGAAGTTAATTTAAATGTTAGCCTGTTAAGAATCCTTCAAATTCAAATACTAGAAAGTTCCAGAGGATAATCTGTTTATATTAAATTGAACATGTTATCCTTTTGGGATAGCGCTATTACTGAATTTGGCAAAACCCATTTGCATTTTGAATCTGTTGTACATTTTAATTTAAACATTGCGTGATAAGTTTGTAAGTATGATTCACATTCAAGACACCCTGTGGATCAGTTCATGGTTAAATATATAGCGTTCTCCAAGGATTTTTTTTTAAACCAGCTGTCGGATGTTCTGTACGAAAGGGTATTGGCAACAGCAGTATTTTAGTTTATAATTTGTTTGTATTTCTGGAAAGGAAATTTTTAGGTGGTTTGAAATCAAGAAGAGAAGTACATCCAACCGAATCTCTTCTTTTGTGGTGGATGAGTTTTGCCAGGTTAGGGGAAAAAAGACAAAAAAAATAAAAAGGAAAAGATCAGTCTTTTATTTGCAGAGTTTTGTTGTTACTTTGGCTATTCTAACTAGTTTATTGAAGTTTCTCTGAAGAATAATATGTATGATGGAATGCATAATTATGTAATATAATAGTATTTTTACTTTGGTCTTGAGCCGTTTGAGTAATTTGTAAACATGATGGTACTTTTTCTTGAGGAAGAGATGACCTTGAATTTATTTATTATTATTTTTTTTTGCGGTACGCGGGCCTCTCACTGTTGTGGCCTCTCCCGTTGCGGAGCACAGGCTCCGGACACGCAGCCTCAGCAGCCATGGCTCACGAGCCTAGCCGCTCCGCGGCATGTGGGATCCTCCAGACCAGGGCACGAACCCATGTCCCCTGCGTCGGCAGGCGGACTCCCAACCACTGCGCCACCAGGGAAGCCCTGAATTTACTTTAATTTTTTGAATTTGTTTTTAATCCTAAACTACAAAGGATATGATATGATATCATCCTAAGTGTCCTCATCCTAGGTATTCATCTAAGTATCCTAGAGCTTTCCATCTTGAGATCAGAGTCTGATTATTTCTTTGGACTTTCCTATTTGTAGAAATAGAATTTCCCTGCTTTGTTTAGAGTCTGCATTCTCATTTGTGGCTGAATTCTAATTTGGCTGTCTTGAAAGCTACCATATGGCTAATTTGTATCTATAAACCCTAGTAAAAATCTGGATTTCCTCATATAGCTGACTTACATTAAATCACAGTGACAGTATGCTGGCCCGGGTTTCTGACCACAGTGAGAAGTTCTCAACCAGAAATCAGAGACCTGGATCCTACTTCCAGCTCCCTATATGTGATCTTGAGAAAGTCTCTTAATCTGCTGGTGCCTAGGTTTTTCCATAAGTAAAACAAAACTGAGAAAGTTTGGAAGGTCCTCTGAAGAAAAGTATTCCATAAAATACTCCATAGAAACAAACCACGGCTTAGTGTTAGACTTTTACAATGACAGAGTGTTGGGATGTGCTACACAGAGATTTAACCTGCCTCACTAATAGTTGTGTATTTCTTGTCTTGCTACTTGAATTATAATTGTTTAATATTTTTCCATATTTGTTCAAATCAATTAATATTCATGAAAAAGATCATTCAAAGCAATTTTAGGAAATCGATCAGTAGCTTTTTGTTCAACAAAGTAAAAATTAATCTTCAGATTATAGTGCCCTGTGGCCAAGAGCCATTAAATAAAATGTCATGTATGGACTCGGCTAGATTGAGTTGCACAAGTTGTTTCTATAAGTAGCATAATAAGTCCATTGATAGACTTTTGCTCTCTGAGGAATGAAAGAACTTTCCGCTACTCCTTGAATCCAACCAAAGTTACTAGGGCTATTTTTCCTTCTATTCTTAGGAACACTTTGGTCTTAGTGACTTGACTGGAATGAATTGCTTGGTCGATGGAAACATCCCACCGAGTTCTGGCCTCTCCAGCTCCAGTGCTTTGGTCTGTTGTGCTGGCTTGGTGACACTCACAGTGCTGGGCATGAACCTATCCAAGGTAACCAATTTGAATGAGTTAGCCTGACAGAACCCGTTCTTTCTAAAGTATTAGCATCCGAATCTCAAAATTAGAACACCTTTCTTTAATTGAAAAATTTTGTCTTACCTGAAAGGACTGCACACGTGGGCATGCATTGTAACTTAAGTTCTGCTTGTGATAAACCACAAGGTAGTTGGTACCTTCCAAAGAGTAAGCAAACACGTGAAGAGCTGTATCAAAATGCTCTTAGATTAACTAGGGAGATTGAATGCATGGTTATCTTTTTAGATCACCTCATTAACAAATTAGCTTTAGAGAAAGAAATTCTAGACTTCATAATTGGGCCTACTTATTTTCACCCAGAACCTTCAGGTAAATACTTGACAAGCAGTGGGTAAAAAGGGTAAAGACCAGGAAATAAAGGAACTGAACAGCATATCTGTTTATGCCAGCAGCTTAGTCACTGAAACAGACTTTTAAAAAAATTGTTGCACTGCAAAGAGGAAATACTTATTTAAAGAAGACATAAATCCTACAATAGGTCAGAAAGCCTCAACTTTACAAGTACACATAAATCTCTGACTGCAGTTCAGAGCAGGTGTGCTCAGCTTTAATTAATGTTTTGGAGTTCTGGTTCAAATAAAATATTATCATAGGTCCTTTTTTTATCTCATGTACATACACTACCAAGTTTACAGATGGTTTAGGAATATAGATTGGGCATCGGGCAGATCAAGAGAAAGTCAGCCACATGCTTTAGTCTTCAGACTGCTTAAACTTTCACTTTGAAAATTTTCTATGTAAGAGAAAAGAGAAAAATGAAGGAGAAAGCAAAGGCTCAGATAGAATTCTCTTTAGCTGTCATGTGTAACTATACAGGAATTAGTCCTTTGTAAGCAATGGCTCATTTGGAGGTAGGGTACCTTATTTGTTGTTATTTGTTTTTTGAGAGGAGAGAAAGTAAGGGAAAATAAGTCCTTATGTAAAATCTGCTTCCACTGGCACTGTGTTTAATCCGATGGTTTATTTGTTTATTCATTTGTTCATCATTCAGCCCTTACTTATCTAGTGACAACTTTGTGCCAGCTAATGTTCAAGGCATTGGTGATATAATAGGTATAGTTTTAACCCTCATAGTACTTATGATCTAAAGAGGGGAATAGAGACATGTCAATAGGCAACAGTAAGAGAGTGTGATAAGTGGATAAGTCGTGTGCTATGGGAGCAGATCTAATCCACATTTAGAGAACATAGGACATCTAAGCTGAGACAGGGATTAATAGATATTAGTCAAGAAATACTGACAGCATGATAACACTGATAACATTGGATAGGCATGTTTCAGGCGGAGGAAATATCATGTGAAAATATCTAGAGTAAGAGTGATCATGGCTTGTTGGAGGAAATATAAGAGGCTCAATTTAGCTGAAGCTAAATTTGAATGACAGGGTAGGAGACCAGATGCTGGGCCTTGTAAACCAGTGTTGAGGAATTTGGGCTTTATCTGGATAGCAGTTTGTAAAACCATTGTAGCTTTCAGGAAGAGGATAACACAATCATATCTATATTTTAAAAAGACCACCCTGGCTGTATTATAAAATTTAGATTTGAGGGTAACTGTATTAGCAGTAGAGAGATGCCACTTCTAGGGAAGTGGCAGTGATAATGGGGAGAGAATTAGATGATAGATTTAAGGTACATCTCAGACAGAATCAATAGGATTCGATTGTTGATTGGATGTGGGACAGCAAAGAGTCAAGGATTATACCCTGGTCTCTGGCTTGGTGTGCTTCAGTGGGATAAGGAATATAGATGAAAAAATAGGTTTGAGCGGAAGGCAAAATGTTGAGTATGAGGAGTATGTGGGCACACTGATGGAGTTATACTGTTTAGTTACAAACAATATCTCTGAAAGCCAGGAGTAATATTTGGACTTGAGGTGGTCCATTTGAGAGTCATTAGTATATAATTGTTTTTTTTTTTTTTGCGGTACACCGGCCTTTCACTGTATGGCCTCTCCCGCCGCGGAGCACAGGCTCCGGATGCACAGGCCCAGCAGCCATGGCTCATGGGCCCAGCCGCTCTGCGGCATGTGGGATCCTCCTGGACCGGGGCACGAACCTGCGTTCCCTGCGTCGGCAGGCAGACTCTCAACCACTGTGCCACCAGGGAAGCCCTATAATTGATTTTTGAAGCCATAGGAGTGGAGGAGAACATCCAGTGGAAGAATGTAGGCACAAAGTTAAGGAAGAATAAGACAAGTTCCACAAGCATGAACATTTGAGGGATGGACAGAGGAAGAGATGTCTACCTGAAGAGACTGAGGAGTAATCAGATAGGAGGAAAACTAGAAAGGATGGACAACAGCAAAGACAAAAGAATATTTCATGAAAGGAGTAGCAGTGGTGTCAAATGCTGCTGAGAGGTTAAGTAAGATGAGGATAAGAAATATCCATTGATTTCAGCATCAAAGAAGTTGAAGAAAACTTTGGCAAAAGCAGTTTAAAATAGGAATGGATTGAAGGGTTTATGAGAGGTGAGAAAGTAGAAAATTTCAGTGATACAAGAAGTCTAGATATGCCTGGAAAAAGAGATAATCTGGTGTTTGTGGTTGGGGCTGAGGTCAATGAATTCATTTCTTTTTAAAGGGAGGATTGGTGAGATTTATTTTTTGCATTTTTCTGGCTTTCTAATGGTAGAATATTTAAGGGAAAAGAAGAAAAGATAAAGAAAAAGAAACATTGAACCTTTGGAATTAATTCTGGCTGTCTCTGTGTTTCAAAGTCAAAAATAGCAAATGTATTGGATATAAAAACAGACACATAGATCAATGGAACAGAATAGAGAGCCCAGAAAAAAACCCATGCATATACAGTCAATTAATTTACAACAGAGGAGCCAAGAATACATAATGGGTAAAGGACAGTGTCTTCAGTAAATGGTGTTGGAAAAACTGGATGTCACATGCAGAAGAACAAAACTGGACCACTGTCCTATACCATACACAAAAATTAACTCAAAATGCATTAAAGAGGTGAATGTAAGACCTGAAACCATAACCAGAAGAAAACATAGGTGGTAATCTCCTTGACATTGGTCTTGGTGGTGATTTTTTTGGATTTGACAGCAAAAGCAAAGGCAATAAAAGGAAACAAAACAAAACAAAAACAAACAAAAAACAAATAGAATGACATCAAACTTAAAACCTTCTGCACAGCAAAGGAAACCATCAACAAAACGGAAAGGGAAGCTACTGAATGGAGAAAATATTTGTAAATAATATATCTGATGAGGGGTCAATATCCAAAATATATAAAGAACACATACAACTAAATAGCAAAAAACCCAAATAATCCAATTAACAAATGGGCAGAGGATCTGAATAGATAGTTTCCCCAAGAAGACATACAGATGACCAAAAGGCACATGAAAAGATACTCAGCCTCACTAACCATCAGGGAAATGCAAATCAAAACCACAGTGCAGTATCAGCTCATATCTGTTAGAAAGGCTATGATAAAAAGGATAAGAAATAATAAGTGTTGGTGAGGATGTGGAGAAAAGGGAACCCTTACACACTGTTGGTGGGAATGTAAATTTGTATACAGCCACTGTGAAAACAGTATGGAGGTTCCTCAAAAAAATTAAAAATAGAACTGTCATATGGTCCAGCAATTCCAATTCTGGGCATTGTATTTATTTGAAGAAAACAAAAACACTGACTCAAAAAGATACATGCATCTCCATGTACACTGCAACCTTTTGTACAACAACCAAGATAGGGAAATGGCCTATGAGCATTGATGGATGAATGGGTAAAGATGATGTGGTGTATATATATACAATGGAATATTATTTAGCCATAAAAAGAATGAAATCTTGCCATTTGTGACAACATGGATGGGACTTGAGGGCATTATGCTAAGTGAAACAAGCCAGACAGGGAAAGACAAATACTGTATGATTTCACTTTTATGTGGTATCTAAATAAAAATAAATAAACCAAGCTCATAGATACAGAGAACAGATTAGTGGTTGCCAGAGGTGTAGGATGAGGGGTGGGCGAAATGGGTGAAGGGAGTCAAAAGGTACAAACTTCCAGTTATGAAATAAATAAGTTATGGGGATGTAAGGTATAGCATGGTGACTATAGTTAATAGTACTATATTACATATTTGAAAGTTTCTAAGAGAGTAAAACTTAAAAGTTCTCATCACAAGAAAAAAAATTGTATAACCATGTATGGTGATGGATATTAACCAAACTTGTGGTGATTTCATTTCATAATATACACAAATATTGAATCATTATGTCGTACACCTAAAACTAATATAATATATGCCAATTATACCTCAATTTTTTAGAAATTAAAAAAACAAAAACAAATGTACTTTACCCGAACTATCTGACTCCATTGCCTAAAGGGAACAATATGTATATCCTAGTTTTCCATGCTAGTCTAAGTTGTACTGACAATTCTTATATTTTCTAGGGGCTGAGCATAATTGTTTGGAGAGTTTCTTTGCTGTAGTAAGATGGAATCTTGACTGAAAGGAAGCCCCTAATTTGTCCAAAGTCTTTAGTTAAGTGCCAACTGTATACTTGACTCATAAAAATCATAGAACACGAGACTCAAGGGACTTTAGAGATGAGCTAGTTCAAAATCTTTTTTTTTTTTTTTGCTGATGTACAGTATCAGTCAGTGTCTCCATAGGAAACAAATGGCACACAGGGTATAACTGAAAGGAGTTTAATAGACTATTTACAGAGGTGTGGCCAGGATCAAGAGAACCAATTAGGAAGAGTTCTCTTTCTAAGCCAGAAGCCATTATACATCAGGAGCTGCGGCTATAGAGTAATGTTGCCAGAAATGCATCGAGGTAGGGAGAGTGAGATGGGTGGGAATAGCAGTGAATGGTGATGGGCCAGGGGAGTAGTTCACAGAAGTCAGTCTCCTGGGGTACAGAGAAGTGTGAGAATGGAGGGACAGGAAGGCAAGCAGAGAATAGCCCACCTATCTGATAAGAAATTGTCCTGCGAGACATTGGTAACTAATGCCCTTCCAAATGATAAATAATCCCCTCCCAATTATATGTAAATTCAGTACCCGATTCAACTGCAGACAACAGTTACTGCAAATGGGATATGATAAATAGATGTGGATCTTGTTAATTTACTAATAAACTAAATGTTGCATGACTGAAACCAGTAAAATAAGATGACTAGTTACCCAGAAAGTCTGGAAGACAAATTATGAATCAAGATGTAACTGACAGAAGAGTATGATGTAATAAAAGACCTGTGAAATAGAAAAGCTAGAGACTCCTGGTTTCAAAATGACAGAATAAAGACATATCTTCTCTTTCTTTACCTCTCATTCATTGTTCTTTTCTCAAAAAATCATCCCCAAACAATAGGGAAAACAAGAGAAGAAGCTCCATCTTTGATAAATCAAGGAGACATAAATAACCCTAAACCACACGATACAAAGATGGAAAGTGGGTGGAAGGATGGTGCATGACTTCGCACAGTAGAAAGATCAGAGCCAAGTGCCTGTGGAGGGAGGTGCAGATGGAAAGCAAGCTGACTCACAGCTCTCTGGAAAAGCTTAGGAATTAGAGGCACTGGGTATCATAGGAAGCAGGGTGACATGGTGGGTGGGAATTTATTTGAAAGTCTTTATGAGGAGCAGTTAGACCCTCAGAGTCCACTCCTACCTGGCTAAATAAAGAGATCTTTCCCCCCATCTTTGCAAGAGTTTCTGGAGAAAGAAAGATTATCTGGACTTGGGGACACTGAGCACTGAGAAAGGCAGGACCAGAATAGAATTGAAAACTGGGGGATTAAAGGGTATTCTGCATCTGAAAAGTGCAACTCCCTTCCTCTGGTCAGCTCTAGCATACTGGCAGCCTCACCACTGCACACCCCACCAGGAATATTGAAAGATCCTTCTCAGAGGAAATTGAACCATCCTAGAGAAAAGACCTATAGATACTGATGTTTGGTGACCCCCTTCCACAAAAATTCTCCAGCTACCCTATGACCATATCAGAAGCCCATTTACAAAGCTTTTAATCAGCTTTTTAGTGACTCACTCTTAAAGATGATAGGGCATCAAAAGATAGTTGGACTTTGGAAGAAAGCCTCCAACATGAAGTAAACAAAGAGAAAAGGAACTCAGAGGAAACAGACAATGGTGAGAGCAGAAAAATCCTTCAAAGAAGTCATGGTGTCCTCAGAGAGATAACAGGAAATGTTGCAAAAGAATGTTGCTTTAAAAAAGGAACAAACAATAAGAAAGAACTTTTGGATATTAAAAAATGATAGCTTAAATAAAAAGTTCAGTAAAAAGATAGGAAGAATTCTGATAAAGTAGGAAAAAAAAGAGATGGACAGTAAGAGAGAGAAAGGTAGGAAAACTTATAGATAAATTCCAAAAATACAAGGAGAAACAGAGTAAATGGTCATTAGAATAATAATAACATTATTATATTAATTATATAATAATAATATTATTATTGTTATTATTTTTGCCTCGGCCTGTGGGATCTTAGTTCCCTGACCAGGGATTGAACCGAGACCATGGCAGTGAAAGTGCCAAGTCCTAACTACTGGACTGCCAGGGAATTCCCAGAAAATTATTTTTTAGAATAACATTTTGCCAAAATGAAAACATGTATTCTCAGTTTGAAAGGTGCTCATTGGGTATTCAGCATAATAATGAAAGAAAAACAAACCAAATTATACCTCAGTTAAAAATTTTTTTTAATTTAAAAAAAGGAGGGCTTTGGTGGCACAGTGGTTGAGAGTCCGCCTGCTGATGCAGGGGATGCGGGTTCATGCCCCGGTCTGGGAAGATCCCACATGCCGCAGAGCGGCTAGGCCCGTGAGCCATGGCCGCTGAGCATGCACGTCCAGAGCCTGTGCTCCACAACGGGAGAGGCCACAGCAGTGAGAGGCCCACGTACTGCAAAAAAAAAAAAAAAGAAAAAGAAAAATGAAAAAAATTTAATTTAAAAAACGAAAAATAACCCAAAGTACATCGTCTGGGAATTTTGAAACTTGAATATTAGTAGAAAACACTAAAAGCTGATTGAGAGAGCACGAGAAAAGAAGGGAGAGATCACAATCAAAGGAACAGGAATGAAAATTACTTTATTAAAAATAGCTTTGGAAGATAGAAGGCAACAAAGTAATGTCTTCAAAATATGAATGAATTTTAGCTTAGAATAAATGAATTGATCAAGTTTAAGGATAGAATAAAATAATCTCAAACATGCAAAATCTAGAAGTCTACAGCATTGTAATCCACCAAAACTAGGGAGTAAACCAAGAAAGAAGATGACATGGGAACTTGGAGATGGGAAATCTAATACAGCAGAGAGCAGTTGGGTATTTATAGAACACTGGTGATGAGAAATCGCAACATAACATCCGTGACACCCAGAAGCTTAGAAAACACTGTGCAGATTAGAACCCGAAGAGGGAGGGAAAAAATGGAATTGATAAATCTTATCAGGAAAATAAAGAATTGATAAATCTGACACGTTTGAATGTGTTGAATATGGATTTAACCAAACTTTTTCAGCATAAATTTGTGGAGAAAGGTTGGGTGAAAGTTGAGTGTAAGACAGTTAAAATTCTCATTTACCATAATAAGAAGGCAGTAGGTGAAATTTAACATGGAATACCTAGGAGATAGTATTTCACTCAGATTATTTGATAATTTAAAGCAAGAGCTAGTT
Source organism: Grampus griseus (assembly GCF_964374135.1). Classification (NCBI taxonomy): domain Eukaryota; kingdom Metazoa; phylum Chordata; class Mammalia; order Artiodactyla; family Delphinidae; genus Grampus; species Grampus griseus. The sequence goes on from NC_139018.1 coordinate 92,246,084, forward strand.
GAAAGTGTTTGACTCTTGGCACACTGCATTGGGGATGAGGGTGAGAGCTAGGGATTGCTTTTGTTGATGTCAGCCTTTTAGCTCCTTTGATCTTTTAGATTATGTGCATATATTCTTTTGGTAAATATTAAGAAAAGGATAGAGAGAAGGAGTGAATGAAATGAAAGGTAAGAGGGGCAGTGGATGACCCGAATGACTGCCTTTGGGGGAACTGGAAGATGAAGATATGAGAAGAGATTCAATGAGTCAAAGTTAGAGATCGAGAACAGATGAGCTGCTGGACTTTGACCAAATCAGAAAGGCCTGGGGAGAGGCTTGTTGATGGGTTTTGGGTGAATCTAAGAATCCAAGAAAATACAGGCATCTTTCACTTAACAGCAGGAATCCATTCCAAAAATTAGATGTTCTGCACAAAATCATTAAGTGGAGGCCTATTTCTTATTATTTTAAGTAGGAAAAATTATAATGCATTGCTCTTCAACTCAGAACCTCTGATGTCCTACAGTCTTACAAAAACACAGTAAAAAGTTCCACTAAATAAGTAACGGAAATACAATGAAAAATACTTAAAACAGTTTTCTTGAACATCAAACAATTAATATGGTTGTTAACAAGTTTGCATAGTAGTGCACTGTGTCTCCTCTGTGGACACCTGGTATCCCAGTATTGCACACACTATTTTATTACCAATGTTGTATGGTCAGGCCACTCAAGATGGCTGTTCTCTTGTTCTCTGTACGTCCCCTGCCCGACCAGTCCCTGCTTCACCTAAACCCACATGACTGACCTTCCTGCACATGACTGACCTTCCTACATACATGCCCCACGCCCCAGCTGATGATTGTTGTTATCAAAGGAGTGGTGAGGGGCTTGCCCTTCTACTGGTTTCCCTGGTGACTAATGAGCCCACCTGACATCAATTTCCCTATAACTTGTATTCTCCCCTTCCGCTCCCCCCGCCCCGCCCCCTGAACGAAGACTGCTGCCACCATCCCCTGCACACGGTAGGGTGTCGCTCCAGGACCCTGCTTCGGACTTGTAAGCTCCCCCATCCATTAAACCATTGATGTCTCTGTTGTTGACCCTGGGCTCTTTCTTCAGTCTTGAATCTGGGCAAGCACAGACCTTGTAGGCCTGTAGGGTACAGCCCAAAAGTTGTATTTAGGTTTGGGGATATAAGTATATTTTTTTCTTAAATAAACACCTTTCAAAAAGTATTGTACTGAGAGAGATATAAAGTCTATGCAGTCTGAGTATCAAAATCCAAGAGATGTTCTATCAGCAAAATGTTAGTTGGGGAGGCATCCTGTAAGGTATGTCCCTACTTCACTAGTTCAGGATTCAGGTTGCTGTAGACTTAGGTCTTGTTTCTCTGTGTTCTTGGAGTTGTCCTCGGAGGCCAAGAAGAAAGGACCAAATTCCTCTTACAGATCTTAGAGACAGCTGGCTGGCTTGGGAAACAGGTTGCAACTCTAAAGGCTAGCCTTGGATAGGAAAGTGTGTTTGGTTGGCTTCTACCCACAAAATCTTCCCTCTGCTGGGATCTTGGAAGCAGCCATTCAGTGACATTTATTGAACACCTACCACATGCCAGGTATTGTTCTAGGCACCAACTGTGAATAAAATCTGCAAAGCCCCTGTTTTCAAGCCCCTGCTTTCATGCCGTGGAGCGGCTGGGCCCGTGAGCCATGGCCGCTGAGCCTGCGCATCTGGAGCCTGTGCTCCGCAACGGGAGAGGCCCCAACAGTGAGAGGCCCGCGTACCGCAAAAAAAAAAAAAAAAAAAAAAAAAGATATCTGCTAGAGCTAGGAAGAAAAACAGGCTGTGGAAAGGGGAAACTGCTATTTCAGATAGGGAGGTAGGAGAAATCTTCTCTAAGGAGGAGACATTTGGAGAGAGACCTGAGGGAGTGAGCAGAGAAGGGAGGCGGAAGGAACAGTAAATGCCAGAGACCTAAGGTGAAAGGCTGCTTGTCACGTTCCAGGAGTAGCAGAGGCCTGTGAGGATGGGATGTGGTGAGGTGGGGAGAGGGCAGAGTGGTGGAAGGTGAGCTGAGAGTGGTGGTTAGAGGCCACATTGTGCAGAGTCTTCTTTGGATTTCATTCCAAGCCTAACAAAGCCTTTGGAGGGGTCTGAGCTGAGGATAGCAAGATAGGATTTACATTGATTTCAGTTCTTTCAGCTGGGACTGCCACACTACGTTATCCTGGCAAGGGAGGAAACAAGTTTTTAAAAAAGAAAAAGAAAAGAAAAGGAATGGTCAGTGCCATTATGGAACATAAATACACATAGTGGAATACTAACGGAAGACTTAATACCTAAGTATCTATCTCATCCCAGGTGTGAAATATTTTATACGTAAATGGGAAATAGGGTTGTAAGAGTGGCTCCTTGGTAAAGTTAAACGGGGAAGATTTTAAGTAAGTGGTGAGTTCTAAAAAAATTTTAAAGGAAAGGAAGGCTGTGTCTTGACACAAAGTACTGGGAGGGGCCCAAGGGCATTTCAGGCAGAGTGAACCCATAAGTGCATTATAACAGTTCTCTGAGCCAGACTTATAAATATGTGTCAGCTGAGGCCTAGAAATTCTTATGCAGCCTCATGAAATTCCTTTTAAAAAGTTATTTGACTACAGGGATGTTTCTAGTTGCTTAAGTCCCTGAACAGATTCAGTTAACTTAATTTCAGGGACAAATTAATTGTGTAGACATGGGTTGATACTATTTTCAGAGGAGGGTTTTTGAAGTTTGAAATCCATACTGTGCAAGAGACCATTGAGGTTCAGAAGCAGAGTAACTGGAATGTCCGAAGTTCTGTGCCAAATATGTCCAAGTTTTTATTTTATAAGTTTATAAGGCCTGTTTCCTTGAGAAAGTTTAAAGATAATTTTTCTTTGCATATAGCTACATTTGAGTTAAATATTTCTTGGCCTTCAGAAAGAGACCTTGTGCTTAAAAAGTAAAGGCATTGTCTACATTACAAAATGAAAAGACTCACAATTATACAAAGGTTTAAACTACGATTTAAAGATTTTAATGGCACTTTGCTACACAGTATAAGAAAAATCAGAAAACAATTTGCACTGTCACTAATTATTATGTTTAGAAGTCCATGCAAAGACATTGTTTCAGTTTGCTTAGAATAACAAAAACCTCATCCATATAATGGTTAAGGAAAATAGTAGTTTAAAACATTCCAGCCAGATGTTGACTGCTAATGAACTGCAGCAGCCTGGCCTCTGAGAAGATGGTAAATCCAGAGTACAGTCTTCGAAAAGAATCTCTTAATTAAGTGTTGAACATGGACTGAAGCCATGTCCTCACTGGTACAAAAACCAGGAGGGCTTAGAGTGAGTACTGGGTGGCCTGTGTTTAAAAATGTTTGAAATTTTAAGTTACTATTGTTAATTAGTGAATATAAGACCATTCACATGGTATTCTCAGTAAAAAAGAACCAAGTTTCTTTCAGTTATGTGGGATGGTGTTTGTATCTCTGGTTATATTCTTTTTTAGGAGTAGGATTGGACATGGAATCTTTCATTGAATGATTTGGAGTGATTTGGCTTCACTTGGATGATGTGACTAAGCTATTTGATTGCAGGTTAGAAGCCTTGCTTCACAGAGGTTGTTTAGGTCACCTCTGTTTTTCTTCCATTTCCTTTCTTAGGCTAAATGCATGTTTACCTTTAGCATAAACGAAGGCAAACAAGACTAATTAGGGAGAAGCAGTTTGGAGGAATATGGGTCACTGTTTCCAGAGTGGTTTCAAATGAAACCATTATTGCTGAAAATTCATATGCATGCCTGGTTGTGTTATGAAATTTTGTTGTGCTTCTTAGATTCTTATCATTATTAGGTCACCATGTTTTGATGCCTCCACGCTTTGACTTGCACACTGCACTCACAGCAGTGAGTTAAACATTATTCAGTATTTTAAGAATTAACTGGACCAATGCAGGTGTATTAATACACCACGTATGTGCATAGCCCTTACCTTCTACCTTTATTATATGCAGTTAAAAGATAAACAATAAAAATACAAGGGTAAATAATCCCCCCAATTCAGAGGGGTTTGTCATCTATTTCCATGCATTTATGTTTCATATAGATGATAGTAGCCAATTGATCAACATTTAACCCTAGGCTGACCCCCAGACCAATATTTGATAGAGTAAGCGGGACAATGAAAAGCTCTCTAGACCTTGTCCCCCTTTGTGACCAATTTGCTCTGTAACTTGGATGAACACCCCCATGCCTCAATTTCTGTTTCTAAAATGAGAGTAAGAGCAGCTGTTTCTTTAAATTCACAGGGGTGAATCAGTTACATTTGCCGAATACTTCCAGTTCTCTGACCTTCTTGATAGGATATTTTGGAAAAGTTTAGGGGAAGAGTTTAGCAAGAAAATAGGTAAGGTAGGAAAATAAATTAGTAGTCAGGGAAGAGTTTGTAACTGCATGGAGATTTTTTTAAGTGTATTGGTGGTCATGGGAACAGTAAGGAGACAAGCTGTATCTGTAGATACAAACTGTATCTATTATAGACAAACGCAAAGTAACTCAAGGGAAAAGATTAACTAATGAAGACTATTTGAGACATGTTCTGAAGACGCAAAGATTTGGAGGTTGCTACAGAAAAATATGGACTTAAAGTTGTGCTAGAATTTGTGTGAGAGTAATGCCCCCCCCTTTTCATTAAGTACCTAGATGTCTTATATACATCATCTCTAACCTTGCTTTGTAAAGCAAGTTTTATTATTTCAGTTTTGCAGAGGAAAATATTGAGGCTCAGAGAATTTATATAATGTGACCGAAGACAAATTGCTTGTGAATGGAGTTATCTGGATTCCAGCTCAGGTAGATTTGATTCAAAGTAGATGCATTTTCCACTCAGCCATGCTGTTACCTATGGTGTAATGTAATCAGTATTGCAGACATAGGGAGCACACTGGAGACGGGTCCAGCCCTAACATTCTGTGATCTTTCTGGTGTCCTAAAATAGATGGAAGTGAATTATAATTTTTCATGTTTATGCCTAATAGTGTGAATTGAATGTTTTTCTATAGGTTGACAGATTTTATACTCTTTGGCAAGATAATGATTATTTTCTCAAATCCTGCTATATCCAAAGTTGGATGCTTAGGATACAGAAAACCCTAGGTATAGTCCTTAGATTTAATTTGTTTACAATTTAGTTGGGGATACTGGATTAACATAAAAATAGGAACATCACACAAAAGTAGCACATACAAATTCTCCCAAAAAATATGAAAAGAGAGAACATTTCCCAAGTTCTTGTATAAGGCCAATATAACCTTGAGATCAAAGCAAATGTGTTACCTTGATGCCAAATCTGACAAGGACATTACAAGAAAAGGAAAGTACAGGTCAATCTTTCCCATGAGCTTAGATGCAAACAATTCTAAACAATATTATTAGCAAACTTAATCCAGTAATATAATAGGATAATATATCATGGCCAAGTTGAGTTTATTCCAAGAATTTCAAGTTTGATTTATTAACTGAAATTGATGTAATTTACCATGTGACAGAATAGAATGTGGTAATCTTGATAAAGGAAAGCATTTGATAAAATTTAATATTTGTTCATGATTAAAAAAACCTTCAGCAAATTAGAAATAGAATTCAGTATGGTGGCTACCTTTGGGAATTAGGGAAGAGAAATGGTTAGGTGGGGACATGAAGGGACTCTCTAGAGTGCTGGCAATACTTCTTTCTTGACCTTTCTGGCTGTTATATGGGCATTCTCTTTGTGACAGATTATTGAGCTTTATTTTATGCTTTTATGTACTTTTATGTACTTTTCTCTGTGTCTTATATACTTTAAAAAAAAGTAAGACTTCCTTCAATCTCAGAACCAGCCACTGTTAAAGATTTTTTTATGAATCCTCCAGAAATACTCTATCCACTGTAATCTATACATATGTTTTCCCTTTTGGTGATATACATAGGAACATTTTATGTGTGTAAATACAGGGAAAAAAATATATATATATTTCCTTTTACTTAAAAATATAAATTGAGAATTATTCCATATCAGCGCACATACATAATCTTTTTAATGTAGATTCTTTTTAATGGCTTTCTTGTTTAATATTATATGGGTATACCATAATTCATTTGGCCTTATAATTGGACACATTTTAATACTTAATAATATTTCTTTACAAGGATATACTATAATTTATTTAACTAGACTTTTATGATGGAAATTTATGTTGTTTCCAATTTTCCACTATTATAAAAAAGCTCTGATGCATATTCATGCACACAATTTTTTTTCACACTTGATCAGTTCTTTCGTTAGCATAAATCCTAGGACATAGAATTATTGGGTTAAAGACATTCTCATTTTAATAATAAATAAACTTTATTTTTTAGAGCAGTTTTGGCTTCACAGCAAAATTGACTAGAAGGTACAGAGATTTTCCATATACCCCTTGCCTCCACACATGCATAGCCTCTCTCATTATCAACATCCTTCACCAGAGGTACATTAGTTACAACTGATGAACCTACATTGACACATGATAATCCCCTTTTATATTATGGTTCACTCTTGATGTTGTACAGTCTATGGGTTTGGACAAATTTATATAATGACATGTATCTACCATCATACAGAGTAGTTTCATAGCCCTAAAAATCCTCTATGTTCTGCCTGTTCCTCCCTCTCTCCTCCCTAATTCCTGGTGACAGTTGATCTTTTTTACTGTCTCCATAGTTTTGTCCTTTCCAGAATGTCATACAGTTACAATCATAGAGTATGTAACCTTTTTTGATTGGCTTCTTTCATTTAGTGATATGCATTTAAGTTTCCTCCATGTCTTTTCATATCTTGATAACTCATTTCTTTTTAGTGCTGAGTAATAGTCCATTGTCTGTTAGTAGATAGACACAGTTTATCCCTTTACCTACTGAAGGACATCATGGTTGCTTCCAAGTTTTGTCAGTTATGAACAAAGCTCCTATAAAATCCATGTGCCAATTTTTGTGTAGATATAAGTTTTTAACTCCTTTGGGTAAATTGCAAAGAGTGCAATTGCTGGAATGTATGTTAAGAGTATGTTTAATTTTGAAAGAAACGGCCAAACTGTCTTGCAAAGTTGCTGTACCACTTTGCATTTTCACCATCAATGAATGAGTGTTCCTGTCGCTCCACAACCTTGCCAGCATTTGGAATTCTGGATTTTGGCCTTTTTAATAGCTGTATATAGGTATTTCATTGGTGTTTTAATTTGCATTTCCCCAATGATATGTGACGTGGAGCATCTTTTCCTATGCTTATTTGTCATCTGTATATCTTCTTTGATGAGGAGTCTGTAAGGACTATTTTTTAATCAGACTATTGGTTTCATATTGTTGAGTTTTAAGAGTTTGTTGTATATTTTGTATAATAGTCCTTTATCAGATATTTCTTTTGCAAATATTTTCTCCCAGTATGTGGCTTCTCTTTTTATTCTCTTGACATTGTGTTTTGTGGAGCAGAAATATTTAATTTTAATAAACTCCAGGTAATTAATTCTTTCTTTCATGGATTGTGCTTTTAGTGTTGTATCTAAAAAGTCATTGCCAGATCCTAAGTCATCTAGGTTTTCTCCTATGTTATCTTCTAGGAGTTTTGTAGTTTTATGCTGTACATTTAGGTCTGTGATCCATTTTGAGTTAGTTTTTGTAAAGGTATAAGGTGTGTGTTTAGATTCATTTTTTTTTGCATATGGATGTCTGGTTGTTCCAGCATCATTCGTTGAAAAGACTATCTTTGCTCCATTATATTGCTTTGCTCCTTTATCAAAAGATCACTTGACTATATTTATGTGAGTCTATTTCTGGGCTCTCTAGTGTGTTCCACTGATTGAATTGACTGTTCTTTTGCCAATACCACATTGTCTTAATTACTGTAGCTTTATAGTAAGCCTTGAAGTTGGATAGTGTCAGGCCTCCAATTTTATTCCTTTCCTGCAATATTGTGTTGACTATTCTCGGTCTCTTGCCTCTCCATATAAACTTTAGAATCTGTAAATAACCGCAAACTAACTTACTGGGATTTTGACTGGAATTGCATTGAATTTGTAGATCAAATTGGAGAGAACTAATGTCTTGGCAATGTTGAGTCTTCCTATCCATGAACATGGACTATCTCTCCAGTTATTTAGTTCTTTTATTTTGTTCTTCAGAGTTTTGTAGTTTTCCTTGTATTGATCTTGTACATATTTTATTCAATTTGTGGTTAAGTATTTCATTGTTTTTTTGGTGCGCTAATGTAAATGATATTGTGTTTTAAATTTCAAATTCTAGTTGTTCATTGCTGATATATAGGAAAGTGATTGACTTTTGTATATTAATCTTGTATCCTACAGCCTTGTTGTAATTGCTTGTTAGTTCCAGGAGTTTTTGGGTGGTTGTTTTTTTTTTTTTTTTTGATTTTCTACCTAGATAATCATGTCATCTGTGAACTAAGACAGTTTTATTTCTTCCTTCCTAATCTGTATAGCTTTCATTTCCTTTTCTTGTCTTACTGCATTCACTAGGACTTCAGTAGATGTTGAAAAGCAGTGATGAGAGGGAACATCCTTGCCTTGTTCCCGATCACTTTAACTTTTGAAATTCATTGTCAAATTGTATTCTAGAAAGATTTTACCAACTATAGGTGACTCTTGAACGACACAGTGGTTAATCTGCATATAATTTCTAATTGACACTCCCTATCCCCATTTCCTTCACATCCATGGATTCAACCAACTATGGACAGACTATGCAGTACTGTAGTATTTACTATTGAAAAATACCCATGTATAAGTGGATCCATGCATTTCAAACCCATGTTGTTCAAGGGCCAATTGTAATATGCAGCAACATTGCGTGAGAATCCATTTCCCCACAGCCTTACTAACACTCTATCAATCTTTTAATTTTTTTTCCCAGTCTGATAAATGCTGTCATGGGTATATCTTTGATTATTAGATGGATTAAATAACATTTCCATGTCTTTTATTCGTCACTTGCATTTTTTTTTTTTGACTCTGTTGTATGTCTACTCAGCTTATTTTCTCCTGGAGTATTCATTAATCATCTTCTTATTATTCCATAAGAACTCTCTCTATATATATTAAGCATTAATATATTATATGTTGTACATATCCATCCCTTTTCAAACTAGTTTTCTGTTTGACTTCTTTTAAACTAATAATTCTGGGGCAAAAGTCACTGTAGTCATATTTAAACAGGCACATAGGATGAGATCATTGTATGTACATTCAATTTTATCTTCCTTGAGTTGAAAATACTCTACACCCTTTAATTTCATTTTAAAATAAAGCACTTGGACACAAAATAGGCTGACAGACTCAGGGATTTTTTACAGTTTCTCAGGAATAAGCCACGTGCTTCATTAAATGAACCCCAGGGCTCTGGTCTATCATATGTTTGACCTTGTATCTTTAGAAGCTTACTCAAGGGAACTAAAATTGTTACTGATTTGTATTGTAAGTAGGAATATTTTCCTAATAGTAAGATATGTACTTTTGAATCATGAATAATGCAACTTAGCATCTGTTTAGCACTTAGAGAAATTCAAAGAACTTTACAATGATCCATATGCCAGGCCACTTAACTCTATAAAATAAGGTCTGACTGCCAGCCTCTTAGACCATAGTCCTACCTCTCTCTCAGAGACTTCTTGGAGCCTAGCTACAGGATTATTTACTTGACACTTTATGGTATATCAAAAAGATATGGCAGATTTTTACTTTTATAACATGTTAATGTTGCCTTTACTTCCCTGTAAGGTCTAAAAACACCAAACAACAACAACAGCAGCAACAATACAACAATATTGTTTGGAGGGCATGGTCATTGGGTGGATGAACCCAGGTTCATTCAGCCCTTCTAGGGCTTGGGTGAGGCACTGGTAATTGACAAATGGAGATGCCTTTTTAGTATTGAAGGACATATAAATCTGTTAAGAATAAAAGAAGTGTACCCAGTCTGGCAAAAAGTAAACCTTAAAATTTTTTCTCCCTGAAGTTGTGGCATAAAGAAGGCAATTAATTGGATTGGATTAAATTCGTGAATTATTATCACTACCATCATCTGCTAAATAGCCATTTTCCCCAGTTATTAGTATTATATTTGAATGAGTTAAAGAAAAACATAACATGACTACTTTGTTCCAAAGAAAGCAGTACCTTCTCCTAGGAGAATGCATTTATGTTTACTCTGAGAGTATGGGACTAAAAAACAGACCTGGGTCTGATTCTGGCTGCTGCTACTCTCCAGTTTTATAACTAAAAGTCTCTGTCTCTGGGTCTCAGTTTCCTCACTGGCAAAATAAGTGAATTTAGACCCCTAAATCTTTGAGGACCCTTTAGCACTAAGATTCTGTGATCTAAGAGGTAAATGAATTCTTAAGACTGATCTTTTGAAGAGTTGCCTAATAATAATGAAACTCATGCTTATATGATCCAAATCTTCTAGTGGATTTTTTAAGATTCTAGAGTTTAGTAACAAATCATTATTGGAAAAAAAAAAAACACTGGAAAGCTCTATTCAAATCCTAGCAATATTGGAACACTGTGGGTTAACGTACTTGTTATAGTGGAATGATATAACATGACACTCCTGGTATTGCTGATTGATGTTTCTATCCCCATGAAAATACCTGCTGCATTTCCTTTTTCTCTTTCTCACAATTACTTTGCTTAATAGACTTGCCAATTGGGAATTTGTTGGATAAAATAAACTTGATAATTTCAGTGCTCACTAGATGGAGATACTGGGGTAACCAAGCTCCTGATTGACCACACACATTTTTACTTCTGGGTAGATGCTCTTAGTTTTAATTAAAATAAATGAATAAGTGAAAAAGGAAAATAAAAAGGAAGGAAAAACAAAAAAGTGAAGGTGAGAACTGAGAGTGAAATCCAGTTTCCCATGGCTCTCAGGAAAGATTCAGATACACCATAAATCATTGTGAAGCATTTCAAAGTTGCACTGTGTATTTCCTGCCATTAAAACTAAGTGCATTGACCTAATTTGCAAATACCCACACCCCTTGAAGTGATTGTGGTTAATTTTGTATCTTTGAAAAATTTAATGAAAACTCATAAGAAAGTTTCATTTATCAAGTTTTCCTATTTCTCAAATTTGATTTTTAGAGTTAGTCTTTATAGACATAATTTTTATTTTCTTTTTTGAGTATTTTTTCCCTATTAAATTTTTAGTAGTTCACTCTCTTAAAAACACATTGAGCAATTTATAAGTTTTACTGTTTCAGAGTTGGGATGCATTTTAGCAAGACTGTTGTGACTTTTTGGCAACTTAATTATTCTGAGTCCTTTGATGATTATAAAAGCTAGAGGTTGGGGTGAAAACCTGGATGAAAATGCTAGGAGTAAGACTAGAAAAATAGTATATTTATGGAACATTTCACCGAAGCCAGTAGGCAGTGAATAATGCAGGTGTATAAAAATAATTTAATAATATTTTATCCAGGTATCCCCCAAATAAATAACCAAGGAAAAAAATATTTTACAAATTACATTTTCCTTGGTTACTGAGTATACTAGATGCTTTAGAAGTACTATTGGAGATTATTTAGAATTTGGATGAATGGATATAATTTCTTAATTTTAATAGTAGCAGGATTGGTAAGGGACCAGAAGACAGGAAAGTAACTTGGCCTGATCATGAAAACTAAGGGTGGAATTAAAAGAAGGTGATTTCAGCTCAACATCTCACAGCATGGTATGGTGGGAAGAGCACGGCCTATGGAGTCAATCAGACCTTGGATTCCTAGCTTACACCCTCAAGAGCTGTGTGACCTTGGCACATTACTTAACTTCTGAACCTGTTTATTTGTATGTAAAATTGGGGTAACAATATTTACCCAGTAAAGTTGTTGCGAAGATTAATGTGTATAAATACAGAGCCTAACTCATAAGTGGTAATGATCACTACTGTTATCATCACCACATTATAAAGATGATGATAATCATGTAATAATAACTTATAATTCTCATTCCAATTAACAAAAGGTGTATTTTCTCTGCAGGTGAGGCACTCTGGGTCACTAGAAAATGGTTAGGGCTAGTTTTACTGGAAGCCTTTTTATTTTCCTTCTGACTCTAAGATGCAGGGTACCATGAACCCCAAATAGATTAGGATAGTAAAAAGAACATTACTTTTCATTTCTTTATTCAACAATGTTTATTGAACCAGTCACTTACTAGAATTTGGGCCAGAGCAATAAAGTAGGCAAGGAGCTAATATTCTAGAAGGGAGAGACAGATATAAGAAACAAATAAACCGCCAAGATACTTTCATATGGCATTAATTTCTATCAGGAGAATGAAATTTAGCAATGATGGAGAATGACTTGGAGAAAGGCTACTTTTGGTTATGTGATTAGTACAAAGAATTAAAGCAAGAGAAGTGAGGAAGAGAAAAAATTACCAATTAAAACAATTACCAGTTGTCAGTAAAACTGAGTTTTATTGTGGGTAGCAATGACTTCATGATGTAGGGAGTGACATTTAAGCTGAAACATATTATTAAACATTTTATTTATTATTTTAATTATTAGCTATTTTGAACCTTTTTCTCTGGATAAAGTCTACTCTGTTGGTTTGCAAACTTTCCTCTTGAGGAAATTGGTAGTACTCTTTGGGTGCAGTCTTGCTGATTCTGCCAATAAGGAGCCATCTGTAGGTGCAGAGAGCCATGGTAGAGTGGGAGCCATGGTAGAGTAAGGTACTTCAGGGCCCTGGCAGGTAGGCTTCTCTCCCACTTCCGTGGGATGTCTAAGGTTAGGTGAAAGTAGAGTCGGTAGGTGTCCCTCAAGGGCAGCCTTGTACGTTTCTGAATTGGGATGTTCTAGTGGATTTCCAAACTTTGCTTTGATGAATCTCCTTTCCCATTTTTTTGTGGGAGTTCCAGTTGGAGGTGAACACAGGGGACAGGAGTACCATTCACCTCACTCTGTCTAGGGAATCATAGATGGTCATTATTAGATTATAGCCTTAACATTCAGGGAAAAAACAAAATTAAAGAGGTAGAAGTGTACCTATAGAATTTCTAATCAATTTTTTGCTTAGTATTTCAAACATCTTGCCTTGCTATAAAATATAAAACACTGGACTGTGAAGCTATTCTTCTGAAGCTGGCCTAAGAAAGTCCCAGACCTTTGACACTGGTTAGAGTTAGATGTTGTAAATACTGCTGGTTGCCTGGTTACTTAATTTTTATTATCAGTCCTATTCTGTTGTCCAGTGTGGCACACTTTATGCTTTTTACCCTTATGTTACAACTTCGTCATATTTCTCTGGTTATTATTTCACTGTTATATGGTAAGAGATCCCACAATAAGTGACTAAAATGAGTAATGTAAAAGCTGGAGTTCCTATTGTTTTTCTTTTTAAATATCTTCAAAAATAAATCTTTCAAAGAGTAGAATTTTTCAGAGAAGGAGGAGGATTTGTTTTTTTGGGTGTCTGAATGGCAAAATTGACATTTGCTAAAGTTTCATTTCACACATGTAGACTATTCAACTGCCAGTTTGGCAATTTGACATGTTAAAGTAATTTACCCTATAATTAAATTATTTCTCATGGAATATCATAACTTCTTTGGAGCAATAGTGGGAGCAGGAGTGGGGAATCCCATTTCATTTCATTTCTTATTACAAACAGGGAAAGTTCTTTAAATTCATCTTCTAGAAACCCAGGTTGTGCTGTTAATACTCGGGTGCCCTGCTCTGTATCAGCACCAGCATGGTCTTAACTAAGGACAACATAAGAGGAGTTTGGCTTTTTTGGGTATCACTTTCAAATGATACATTTTAATGAGTGCCACCCAGGTTACTCTTTGACCAATATGTTGATTTAATTATTTTAAGCATGCAAATAAAATATAATTGTTTCAAAGATCTTGGGTAACATCCCATGTAAGAAGACATTCTGGGCCAGTTGTTCATTTTGACTGTGTTTATTTAAATCAAGTAGGAGCAGGGCCCCGTGGAACTTTATGTGTGGTCATCAAAGCCCGTAATCTCCTATAATTTAAGTAAGTTACAGGGAGGGTAAAACTGGTCATGACTCCTGTGGTTACAAGGACATCCAGAGAATATCTGATTAATGTTTCTTCTTATAAAATTGTGTTATTGCTTTGTAAAATACATGCAAAAAATTCAATCAGTAAAGTCTAAAATTAAAAATATTTAAAATTCTATGTGCTATAAAGAATTCTACACTGTAAAAAGAAGAAAGTGCTTGTTTTTATTTTTATAATTTAAGTTGTATTTATGTTCATTTTTATGACAATATTTAATTGTCAGTTTTTATAAATATTTTAATTTTTCAAATAAGCTTGCTGTGGTTAGGAAAGGAAAATTTGGCAATAAAGCAAAAAATTTTTTCAGAAAAAAATTTAAATATAAGTTTCCTTTAGGAATAATTCACAGAAACCTATGTTTTAATGCAGGATGCCTTTATATTTAGAAGTTTTCATTGATTTGCTTAAAATTTTTTGCATAACATTGTAAAGTATGATACATTATTACTTGTTGACAACAAAGTTAAATATCACACATATAGGCAGATGAATTGTTTTTTTGTTGTTGTTGTGGCCGCGCTGTGCAGCTTGCGTAATCTCAGTTTCCCAACCAGGGATTGAATCCAGGCCATGGCAGTGAAAGTGCCTAATCCTAACCACTAGACCACCAGGGAATTCCTAGATGGATTGTTAACGTAGCGCTTAAAATTTTTTCTCAACTTTTAATTAATTAATTAAAATTTATTTTTTAAAATGAAGTATAGTTGATTTACAATGTGTTAATTTCTGCTGTACAGCAAAGTGACTCAGTTATACACATAAATACATTCTTGTTTATATTCTTTTCCATTATGGTTTATTCCAGGATATTGAATATAGTTCCTTGTGCTATGTAGTAGGACTTTGTTGTTTATCCATTCTATGTATAATAGTTTGCATCTACTAACCCCAAACTCCCAGTCCATCCTTCCCCAAAGCCCCCCTTCCCCTTGGCAGCCACGAGTCTGTTCTCTATGTCTGTGAGACTTCTCAACTTTTTATTATGAGAAAATTTCCAAATGTATAGAAAAAGTGCATGAATAGGCAATGAACGTGCATGTCTTTCACCTCAGTCCTTATAAATGTTTTGCCACATTTGTTTTAACTTTTTCTCTACTTTTTTTCCTGTACCATTTGAGAGTTAATTGCAGACATAGCCCCTAAATACTTTATCTCCTAAGAACAAGGCATCATTCAACATAACCAACTATAATTATCACATAGATATAATACTGTTACCTAATATGCATATTATTTTGTATTCATATTTCCCAATTGCACCAATAATAATGTCCTTTATAGCTTTTCCTCTGTTTTTTCTTTTTCTTTCTTTTTTCTGATCCAGTCATTGCATTTAACTGTCATGTTTCTTTAGTTTTCTTTATTCTAGAACAATTCTTCAGTTTTTTTCATTTTTCATGATATTGACATTTTTGGAGAGTCCAGACTTTTTTTTTTTTTTTTTGGTCAAGCTTCCTCAATTTGGGTGTGTCAAGATAGTTGCCTTATTATTAGGTCAATATTCACTTTTTTCCCCCAGAAATACGTAGGTGATGTCCTTCTCAGTGAATCACATCATATGATATCAGTTAATCCCATTATACTTGTTTTTTTTTAATACATAGAGATAAGTAGAGGTCTGCTGCCTATCCAAAAGAATGCCTTAGTTTAGGTATGTGACATAAATTCTCTTTTTTATAAAGATGGATTTTTTTTGTTAATAATAGTTAAAAATAGTTTTTAAGGTCCTTTAAAGGTGAAAATAGATATTGTAACGTATTTAGTCTTCTATTATGTGTTTGAATAACTATAACACTCAGTGCATATCTGTTGAATGAATGAAAATACTGATGACTTAAAAATCACAAATTCTCAGCTTTGTCAAAGAATTAAAATCCTTCATTGTTGCACTGCTATTTACGTATTTTTATGTTTTCTTTCATTGTTTTGTTTAGGAAACAAAATGTACTAAGCTTGGAATAAACTGTTTGAGATGTCTAGCATAGAAATAACCCAAGCAAATGTAATTTTAAACCATCACTGTTTATATAGGGTCACATTATTTCACTTGCAGTTACTCAGGGTTTGTATATATCACATTTCAGTATAATGACATGGGCAGGCTCCAAAGAAAATACCAGGCAACACGAATTTAGTTTGACTAACAAATATTTACATGTCTCCCTATCTCTAATTATTGTAATCTTTTAAGGGGTTTATGCTACACAGGCTTAATTCTTTAAAGCTTTATGTTAGAGTAAAAGAGGTTAATTAGTAGTATATCTAACTGTAAAAGTGATACTGCAGCCCGTCTCGATAGATGTCATTTTAAGCCAGAGCTTCTGCAGAGAACAGGTGGACTCAAGAGCCCTGACATGGGCAGACGGCTGCCTGTCAGGTGCATGCTGTCTTGTGTGTATTAACCTTTTCTTCCTTCCCAGGTGGGTGGTGTTGATAGAAGTCAGAGTGGTCATTTGATCTTTTAGGATTCTCTAGTCATTAGTTGGTACATTATAGAACAGAAAAGATAAACAGTGCTGCCCTTTGCTTGTAAGGCTGGTGCCTCACTCGCAGGAGGCAGACAGGTGGTTGTACTGCTGGCTAGTGAACTATTCATGCTTCTGCTCGCTCAGTACCACCGTGTCAGTTGGCATGCTTCTGTGGGATGGCCATCTGGAACTGTGGGTTAAGTCTGTAGTCGTAAAACTGTTTAAGGGACGCCCTCCCCCCACTTGCCATCAGACCTAGATTTAAAGCTCCCTGGCCTTTCTGACCACAGTGTAACCTCTAACTGCACTATTGGGCTTCTTACTTTGTATTGCAAGATGTTTCCCTCTAGACTCTGGCGAGGTCTTCAAGCACAGAGACTATACCCTCCCTTTTTTTAAAACTGAAGTATAGTTGCTGAACAATATTGTATAAGTTATAGGTATGCAACATAGTGATTCACAGTTTTAAAAGGTTATACTCCATTTATAGTTATTATAAAACATTGACTATATTCCTCATGTTGTAGAGACTATCCTTTTTTTACTCTTTGGATCCCCAGTGTGCAGTCTGGTGCCTAACTGAATTAAGAAAAAAAATGTGATCTCATTTGCAAAACGCTAATTTGCTGGTGATAATGTAAATAATTATTTGGGCTTTTTATTTAGTATAATCACTTGAGAGTCTATCAATCTTGCAACTAAACTTAATCCAGAGGATTTATTCATTTATCTGTTTTATTGAAGAGTTATTATCTTCCAGGTAGGACTGATCTGCCAAATATCTCTCTTTCCTCTCCTATGGCTGATATCCATTCTGAGTAGATGGAATCTGTGCCACACTGGTTGTTAAAAATGTGACTGTAATTCCTGGTTCCAGGCATTTGTGCTAGGTGCTAGGTTTCTTAGTTGCTAATAGGCTTCGTCTGTCATATACATATATGAAAACATGTCCCATAAATCTAAGCATGTGAATTAGCAGAGTTGTCATAGTAATGGTACTAGTAAAGACTATCCCTCTTGGGACCCAACTTGAACTTTCTGAATTTTATCCCCTGCCTCTTACATTTTCAGGTGAAGGAGTTATTACATAGGGAGGTGTTCAAGGAGCAAAACAGGCAATGAAACTGGCCCTATTCCTATACTACATAATTGGCTACCCAAAATAGAGGTGTTTCTAAAGGTGTGAATTTCTTTTTATGGATGTGGAAACGTCTCTTTTATCCCCAGCTGTATTCTTCATACTTGTGTAAAGTCTCGTGCTCTCTTAGTTTTATTTTCTACTTCCTAATTTCCTCTCCACTGGAGAAAGGAGATGGGTATTATATAGCCTTTATATATAGTTATAAAGTAGTAAAGTGGGAGTTTTTGCTTGTTGACCAGAAATTTAAGATCAATTAAATATTTTCTAATTGTACTGTTATAGTTAAAATATATAAGTATTGACTAAAAGTAATGGAAATGAGAATATGAACAGTTTTTAAGTGTGAGTTTCAGTCTTGAGAGCTAGTTGATGAGTTGGGGGTTTCTAGAGCTATAAACAGAAGTGGGAAGCAGCCACTGTCTTAAATGGGTGAAAATGTATTTTTAATAACTCCAGTTTTTTTGTGATTTCATCAAGAATGATTATAGATTCCTTGAAATTTAGTTTTCTTATTATAAAAGCAATATATTCTCATTATAGAACACTGGGAAATTTAAAAGTGTGTTAGTGTTAAATTTAAAAATAACCTATAATCATAACAACCAAAGATTGGACTCATTGTCGTCTTGAGTACTGTGATGAAAATAAAATCTTATGAAAATATTACAGTTCAAGGAACATACATTTAGTGCATGTGTTGATCCAATTAGCAAAATTTTATAGAATGTCTACTTTGTACCAGGCACTCTTCTAGGCACTAAAACAAAGTGCTTTCCCTCATGGAGTTTACATTTGATAGGGGGAGACAGAAAATAAATGAAAAGGTAACATAAGATGGTAAAAGCCTTGAAGAAGGAAAGCAGGGTATGAGATGGAGAGTGGTAGGGGGTATTAATATATTTTAGGGGGATGGGGGAAAGTGTCTGATGAGGTGACATTTGAGCAGAGAATTCAGAGCAAGAGCATTCCAGGCTGAGGGAATGGTAGGTGGAAAGAACCTGGAGTGGTGTGGGATATTGATTTCTGGTTGGCTAATAATTATGGTCAACATTTATTTTGCACTAACTGTATTCTAGGTTTTTAAAATCTTTGCAGCAACCCAATGAAATGAGTAATTATTATAACTCCCATTTTGCAGATGAGGAAACTTACATGCTTTAACCACTGTGTTGTACTGATAAGTGCTATGATAGAGCAGAGAGTTAGAGTATGTAACTCGATTCTAGGAGGCCATGAAAATTTCCCAGAGGGGTTGCTGCTTGAATTTAGTCTCAGTGAAAGAGCAATTAGCCACAGTTATGAAAGTGAGAAGAGTATAGAATTCTGGTCTTATTTATCCCCCTGCTTTATCCCCAGAACCTGTAATAGTACCTTGCTGACAGTTGGCACTCAGTAAATGTTTGTTGAATGAGTGGAGGTGGAACAGCATTTGCAAAGAGGCATAGAGCACATGGGATATTCAGAAAACTGAAATTAGTTTGACAGGAGCATGAACTATGTGTTAAAAGCAGCAGCAGCTTATGGTAGAAGAAATAAGCAGGGGTCAGATCATAAATCTGTTTTTGTGAAAAGGCAGTGAGGTATTTTGGCAGCACATATATACTAAAAATTGATAAGCTATGGAGGAGATGGTCTTGGAGCCTGGGGGAGGAGAAAATGTAATTGTGTGAATAGTTCTCTCTCTCTCTCTCTCTCTCTCTCTCTCTCTCTCTCTCTCTATATATATATATATATATATATATATATATATATATAAAACTATGAAACAGAATGTTTAAAATTGTTTGACTGTTTGAATATTCTTTGGGTTTCTGTGAAGGTAAAATATTTTTGAGTGCAAATGTGAGTTATTGAGACTCTTGCATGCAAGGAAAAACAGCCCACTCAAGGGATAGGTCCTGGAATGCAAAGGTGAGTATATCAGTTAGCCTTTGCTGTGGAATAAAGCCCCCCAAAACGTAGTGATTCAATACAACAACCATTTGGACTGGATTCAACTTGATAGTGCTTTTGCTTGTCTTGGCTGGTCTCATTCACACATCTGTTCTCAACTGCTGGTTAGCTAGGCAGTACTGCTTCTGGGTTGGCTGGTTGTCAGCTGGGATGATGGAAGCAACTGGGCCACATGTCTCTCATCATCCACCAGGCTAGCTCAGGCTAGGGAATAGAAACAGGGAGGGGAAGGATTTGTGGCCATTTTGTAGTCTAAGATACTGGTTATAGCTGGATTTCAAGGATGGACAGAAACTTAAGTGTTAGGTTTGCCTCTGTCACTTGCCTTGCTCTCTTTTTCCTTGTCTGTTTCATTCCTCTCTATTTTCAGACCAGCTTCCTCTACTTTTCTGGTACACAGTAAAAAACATGACTGCTGACAACTTCTAAGATCCTATGAACAGATCCAAATTACCCCCCGCAAACCGATTCTTTCTTTCCCCATTGGGAAGATTCCCTTGGAGAAGGGAATCTAGAAGGGAATCTGGTTAGTTTGCCTTTGATACAGTACCCACCCCTGGATCTATGACCTGTAGTGGGGTGGGTGGGTTGGGTGCTTGTATGGGTGGGTGAGAAATGGCAGATTATAGTGTGTGAAGCTGGCATTCAAGATCTACATTGCTATAACCTTGGGATGGTAGGGTGCGGGGGGGGAATGAGAAAGAGGGGAATGGGCAGTGCCGCCAGAAAACAGTTGAGATGAAGACGGGATGGCTAGACATACTTCTCATAAGGGCCCATTACAGTCAGTTTTATAAATAATGTAGTAACTTCAGGGGCCTGAGAGTAGTGGCTGGGACCTCGGAACAAGAGGGATATGACCTATTTTAATAATATTTTTATAACACTTCTGATACCAAATGTGTGGGATTTTTCTGACACCAACCGATTCTCTAACTCTCCAGATACCAACTGGGTGTTCTACAATCCATTCAATTCAATTCAATTCAGTTTTATCACTCCCTGGAGTTAGTGTCAGATCCTACAAGTTAAGGACTCAGTCCCACAAGACTGACCCCACTTCAGGTGCCAGTTGCAAGTCTCAGGTTGTCACCTGTTCTTCTGATCAACCAGCTATAAAGTTGGGAGTTCCCACAACTCCCTCCTCAGGTTCAGTCATTTTCTAGAATGACTCACAGAACTCAGGAAAGCTCTACACTTGCTTCTGAGCTTGGTTTATTATAAACAGTACAACTCAGGAACAGCCATATGGAAGAGGTGCATAGGAGAAGGTATTGGGTAAGGGAGATGCACAGAACTTCTATGCCTTCTTCACGTGTGCCACCTGCCAGTGCCTTGATGTGTTCACCAAATCAAAATTCTCTGAACCCTGTTGTTTAGGGGTTTTTATGGAGGTTTCATTCTGTAAGCACTATTGATTAAATCATAGGCTGTTGGTTATTGATTCAATTCTAGGCCCCTCCCCTCCCTGGAGGTGACAGTGGGGGTGGGGCGGGGGTGGGGGCTGAAAGCCCCAATACTCTAGTCCATGCCTTGGCCTTTCTGGGAACCAGCCCCCATTCCGAAGCTATCTGGGAGCCCTTAGCCACCAGTCATCTCTCTAGCATATAAAAGACACTCATCACTCCAGAGATTCCAAGAGCTTTAGGTTTTGTGTGCCAGAAACTAGAACAAAAAATCAAATATTTATTTTTAATTATATCACAAAGGGTAAGTTGGGGGTAGGGAGAGGAGACCTGAGAGTGCAAAGAAAGAAGTAGGATTCAATCACAGTTGGAGGGGCTGCAAAGGGTGGCTAGGAAGAAAACGTAGATCCGCTCACCAGATGGGGGGAATTGAGAAGGGCTTTTCCTGGCAAAGATAGGGATTAAAGAGGAAGTGGGACGAATCCACAAGAAGCAAGGGCCTTCAGACATTCCTGTAACTGAAGACATGACTGCTTTGGCCTGACTCTGATGGGTTAGATTTTTAGCCTCATTAGAAAGGACTAGAGAATCCCAGCACAGTTTCAGGCTGAAAGTATTAGGAATCAGATTTTCCTATGCAGATTGTAGGCAACTTGTTAATATTTAATAAAAGGAGGAAAGCTGGATTTGTAAATAAACATTGGCCTATAAATTACCTATCTGTAGATTGCTATCTGAGATTTCCCCTACTATTAGTTTATTACTGTAAGTTAAAGTTGCTAAAAATTTTGGACCATGACTCATGTAAAACATGTTTTACATTGCAGTGTAATATATAATACACATGGGCAAACATACTCTGAAAAGTTTCACAAAACAATACTTACCCTTTCTACCTGCAGTACTTTCCATTCCATTACCTTTCATTCCATTCCCTTCCCTTCTATTTAAAAAGCATATTTTGAACCACCAAATTGATTTCGTAATTAGGTAATGGGTTGCCACCAATTGTTTGAAAACATTGCTCTAAGTGGTTTCCTAAAATTATGATGAGCTAAAAGCCAGTATGGAGGAGAGGTGTAGGAGCAAAGTTAAGGGGTAAAAGTCTTCTGTACCAGGGTCTCAGTTCAAGATAGGGAAACACCAATCCCTTCAATAATGGCAGCACACAGAAGTGTAAGGAAGAATGAACTCTAAAGCAAAAGAGAGAAAGTGATATTTCACTCTCCAAGATGTGCCAACGTCATGATATGACTGAGAGTGAGCAGTTTCAGTGTTTTTATTTGGTACATATTCATTTCTTAGGTGCAGATTTTTGTCTTGAATATGGTAGATTAGTAGAACAAGATGTTGATATCATATATTCATTTATTCATTTATTCATTCAACATTCATTTTCATCAGATAGGATAGATACTAGAAATACAGAGGTGAACAGGCACACGCTCCCTCCCCTCATGGAGCTTAGACAAATGGGAGAGACCAATGTTAAACAAACATACACAAGTATCTATATACAGATTGTGATAAATGCTGTGAAGGAAATAGACTATAAGAAAGAAAAACAGGAAGAACCCAGTTTATATGGGGAGGGATAGATAGCTTTTAGGGAAGACCTCGTGGAGTAAGTTGAGATGTGAAAGCTGAGTTGGAGGTGTCAGGCAAAAATGACTTATTTTTCAAAGTAACTATGTCATATGTTGTCATAGGCACAAAGTATTCCAGAATGTTTTGAAGAGCTAAAACTTCAACTGTAGGAATGAGTAGTATATCCTTCCAAAGTAGTGGAAGGAAAGACTCATGAAGTGAGGAGGGAAAGTGAGCAGAGCTGCCATCCAATGCACCGGTGGTCAGGATAGTTGCTAATGTTGCGGGCTGCTGTTTGGTCCAGCAGCGGAGAGTCCATTATCCACCTTGCAAAGCAGCCAAGGACCATCCTTACTGGTATCTCTTGGAAATGATCATTGTCTTTTTCTCCCCTTCTTTCCTACCACCCCCTTTTAGACAATGTTAGTGTCTCTTGTTCCATCTTTTGACAGTGTGTAAAGGGATGTGTTTTGTGACAAATTACCTTACCAGTTGGGTACATCTCCTGGTCTAGGTTAGTTTCTGTTCCATTAGAAATTATTTACCCTTCTTTGAAACCTTCTGCCAATGGTTTGCTAAACTATTGGCTGGCATATCTGTATTTACATCTGGGAGAGTGTTTGTTTCTATTTTCATCTTAGTCTTTTGTTGAACACGGTATTTCTGACATTTATAACTTTGGGGAGTGTCAGGAATGGCTATGTGTTAGTACTCAACAAGGAATGAAAATCTAGAGAAAAAAATTGCAATCAGACATTTATTTTCCAAAGGACAAGTTTTCTTGGTCAGTTTTTCTGCCTTTTGGATTAGATTCTAGGTTGGCAATAAGATCGTCCATTCATGAAACCAGATATTGGGTCTTGGCGCTACGTTTGGTTCTCTACACTGTGAGAGGACAGTGTGTTCTGTCTATACCGCAGTGTGTGGTATAGAGCTCTGAATACATGTCCAAAATGCTGTGTAAAAGATCACATGAATCTGTCTCTAGCTGCCCTTGCATGGGATATGTCATGCAGTGCAGGGGGGACCTAGTAGATTGCATGGAAGGTGGATGTAAGCTGCTGTGGTAGCCCCAAGTTGGCGTGTGACTGAAGGGGCCTCATGAAGATGAAGGATGGGGACTAAAGACGTGCCTGAGAATCCACATTTTGGGAGATAGGCCAGAATGGATATTCCTTACTGTTTCATGAAGTTTTTTTACTTCCCTCTCCCACCCCAAAAAGGGCAGGGAACCCTCTCTTTTTTGGAAATATGTTTTGAAGCAAGCAGGAGTTCCCTAAGTCAGAGTTGTACTGATCCTTTTGTCTCTAGGGCTTCTATTTTTATCTTCATCTTTTGTTGAATATAATATTTATAATATTTCCCATCTTGGGGAGAGCGAGGAAATCTATAGTTTACACAGCAGTTGAAGTTAAGAGGTTCCTGTGCCTGAAGCCCATATCTCAGCGGCCCTCTCCCTATGTGCTACTTATTGTAGTCACCTCCCAACCCAAGCAAAATTCTGCTCTTCAACATTCATAGAAGACAGTTTTCTAGCCTCCACTTGAATATCCCCAGTAATCTCATTGCTTCACAAATTAACTCTTTTCATTCTTGGACCATTTTAGTCATTGGAAGAATTTTTCTTATGTTTAATCACAACCTGCCCTTTCTATCTCAATCCCCAGTTTTCTCCTTCTGTTGCTATTAGAGTGTTTCAAAGTTTAAGGAAGCTCTCCTGGCTCCTCACACATCTACTATTCTTTCACCAGTTCCTTCTGGAATATGGTCACAGGACCTCCTTGCCATTCTTAGTCTCCCTTGTTAGAATGTACTCTATCATTATCATTCCCCTACTTAATATGACTATCCACCTGACGCTTGTTATGTCTCAATTTTTTCTTTTACTTGTACCAAGTGCCTATTTACTTTCTTTTGAAAAAAATTCTAGGAATTATACGACCAAGAATATTTATTCAATAAGGTTAATAACTTAGAAATTAAAAACCAGGGCAAAGGAAAGAAGAATGAAAGCACACCATCTGTTAATTACTTAGTATAATTGTTTTGTTTAACTGTATTTACTGAGATTACTGGAAGCCAAGGTAAAAAGGGAAACATAGTAATTTATATAGGTCTTGTGATCAGAAGAGAGAAACCATTCCAGTTCTTCAGAGGAGGCAGTGTTTTCTCTGGGGGTACTAAATTCTAAAATGCATTTCTCACATGGATTCTTTACAGCACACAAAGCATAATGAAAATGACCACTCCAGCAGTCTGAAAACAAATGCAAAAATGCTGTTCATGTGACTGTTTCTTACAATGACCTATATAGTAGATGCTCTTGACATAACGTTTGAGCACAACTCAAATATCCCTTGTAACAACTCTTTTAACGCTCTTCACCATTTCCTGACCCTAAAGGTTCTTCCCACTTCATGTTAAAGTCTTTGTGAATTGAATACTGTACACATAAAATCCTTTCTCCCAGGCAAACGTGTCTGCCGAGTTATGGATTTGGTCAATCTAGATGATGATTCATGGGAGTTATTTTTTTCTCTTTGGGTTGGGTCCATTTCTGTACAATTGGAGTCATATGAGGAAAATTAACAGGTGTTAATTTGAACAGTTATGCTGGGGGAAAAAGAATAGTTAATTATCTAATGCTCCCCCCACTCCTTACCTTCCCCCGGAGAGTCCAGATTGGCTTACAATCAGATTTCCTGCAGTTCGGACCTTGAGGGTGGGACAGGACAGTGCCGCTCAAAACTCCGCATGAAGAACCCTCCCCCCCCAGGGAGTGGGAGCATCCCTCTGACCATGGGCAGGGTTGTGCAGTTCCAGGACACACTTGCCAAACCACAGAGATTACGGGCCTGCTGCCCATCCATCATTATCATCATTACTTAACATTCTTCAAAGGTCAGAGCCAAAATAAATGGTCAGCTAGCCAAGCGAGTGACACCAGCCTTTACCACAGGCGTGTGTAGGCCCCTTGGTATTTAGTAGCAGTGACTTGGGTCATGTTCTTGTCTGAGTCCATCAATGTGGCCAGGCCACGGCCTCCTGCTGTCTTCCCACAACAACTTTTTTTTTTTTTTTTTCCAATTCCGTCTCACCTCCTCCCCTCTTCCCAATAATAGTTACCTTGGTATGTGTTTGCTGGCCTTTCTTTCTTTCTTTCGAATTTAAACAATGAAAGGGATTGAATTAATTGTGCTAGTGAGAGATAAAAGTATACACAGAAGGCTTTTGGGGGCTTCTGAATTTTGGGTTCCTGGCTCACCTTTGAAACTCCACTCCCCTTAGGGGTAAAGCATAGTATTGTGGTCGAAACCTTAGAGCCAAGATTCTGAGTTCAAATCCTGACTCTGCCACTTACTAGCCGAATGATCTTGGGCAACTTACTTAACCTCTCTATGCTTCAGTTTCTGCATTACAAAATGCATTTATTAATGAGAACTTCCCTCATGGATTTGAAATTTTATAGTTCATGAAAAGTGTTTAGGACTATGTCTGACTCAGTGTATTAGCTGCTATTATTATTATTAGGCTGCATAAATCTTACCAAAATGTCAGCCTTATATTGAGATCCCTCTGGGTGTGGCTGTTTGGAAGGGAGGTGTGTGGGATTGTATTTGGAGACGGATAATGGGAGAGTGCTTCAAGCCCCAAACAGTCCAGCAAGGTAGATTTTTTTCTTTCTAACCTGGGGATAAGATGGAGTGAAATCGTGATTACTCAGAAATATCTGCATCCTAGGGCCCCATGGTCAACTCCGTTGTTAATTTTTACAGGAGGGATATTCAGTTCTGGTGTGGATACATTTTGCTCCATGTGCTTACGGGGACCCAGTGTCTAGGCACAGCCTCCATTTTCTGAGGCAGGCGGACAAGGTGGCCTGGTGGACTTTGGAGCCAACCCTATCAGGCTTTGACTCTTAGCTTAGGTTAATTTACTGACCTTTTCGAGCCTCAGTTTCCTTCTCTATAAAGTAGCAATTATAATTTTGACATTTCAGAGTCATTTTGGAGACTTAATAAGATAGCACATATGAAATATCCTCATAGTATCTTGCCTTAGAAGACATGTGACATTTGTTAGCTTCCTTCCCTTTTTTCTTCCTATTCTTTCCTGTCTGCTTAATTTATTAAGAAAGCCCCAGTGAGGACTTCCCTGGTGGTCCAGTGGATAAGACAGCGCACTTCCACTGCAGGGGGTGCAAGTTCTATCCCTGGTCAAGGAAGTTCCACATACTGCGTGGTGCAGCCAGAAAAAAAAAAAAAAAAAGCCCCAGTGTAGGAAATTTTTTTAGAGGAGTGCTTTCAAATTTAATGTGACTACAAATCACCTGGGGCTCTTGTTAAGCTACAGGTTCTGATTCAGCAGGTCTGGGGTGAGGCCCGACTATGTCCCCCAGGGACACTGATGCTTTGTCTGAGGCCCTCACTTAGAGGACCACAGAGGGTACTGTTTTCTTTCCTCCCTTTGCATCTCATTATTACCTGTTGGATTCATGTTAGCATTTTAATAGTCTTACCGCACATATCTGCACATCCAGGATTGTCATTTATTCAAGGTTGTATGTTACAGGCACCTACGAAGGTTTTTCCTCATCCAATACAGGTAGCAATGGTTGAGATCTAGAAGAAACCTATCATAGACATTTTCTCATGTTACCCATGGACCTGGAATCCCAAACTGTTTCACATAAAATGCAGTTGTTCCTGCCTTGTTGAAGGCTTCCTCTCAGAATCTGGGCCCCTCCATGACTAAAGGTTGCAGGTCAGTTAGGTTTGGCAAGTGGTCCTTGTTCTTTCTTTACAGTTTGAAGGGAGATGACTTGAAGACTGTGCTTCTGCCCTCACTAAGCACCCCAGATATTTTGAGAGCCACATTCCCCAATTACTAGCCTTCTCCAGATTCATTAGATTATGTTCTCTTCAGTGTACACGGATGGAGGAGTCCACTTTTCTTTTTGTGTGTGTGTGATATACACTCGTGAGTACATACTCTTTGATGGTTCTAGATTTTAGCAGGTTTTTCAGATTTACTTTTGAGAATCCTCTTCAGTGTTGTTTCTTTGTGGTTGCTGACTTTTTTAATATTTGAACTCCTCCTTTGTCCTTTCCTGCATTATTTACTGGAACTTTTCAGCCTGAACCATCAGAGTCAGTCGCATCTGCTATGTTCATTTGGGAACTGGCTGTCATTGTCCTTAGGCAACTGTTCTTGAAGTAAAAAATCTGAAAGTTACTAATCTCTTTGAGTTAGAGATGTGAAGAAGAAATAATAGCCTCCTTCTTCTTCTTTTTCTAATTAAAGCAAGCCTACTCCCCCCCCCCCCCCCCACTTAGAACTCTCCAAAGTGTCCACAAGTTAGAGTTTGGTCATCAGCCATGTTACAAAACAAAGCAAGTCTATCTCAGTCTTTTTAAAATTTACCTTGGTGCTGTTTCATGAAGTTTCTCCTACTTGGCTGGGGTCTCCCTGACAGGTTTGCCAATTTGGGGAAGAATTTGAAAATAGCCCCAAGTAAGAACCCAGGCATTTTGAAAGTTAAGGTGGAGAAGGATTGCAGGGGGAGAAAGTTGAGAAAGTATCTGAGGCAAAGAAAAGTCAGAGGAGCCATTAACATTTTCACCTTATCTAGATATATCAGCCAGGGTCATGACAAGAAATAGCACACTCAATAATCAAGGGCAATTTATTTCACAGCGACTATTTCCCAAGGTGTAGTAGGTAATGAGGACTAGTTGTAGCTGAGCTGTCACGCCCTTGTGTCTGAAGGTGATCTTGGCAGCGTGGCCTCACTCCCCCCTCCCTCATTCCCCATTTCCTGCCAGAGTCCTCTGCTGCAGAAACCCAGTGGAAAGCAGAGTGCACAGGAGCCTCTCGATATAGTTCATGCTGGGCAGCCTCCTGGGCAGATAGTAGGATGGAGGTGGGTGGACAGCACATCTAGGGGTCAAATCATTGTCTGGCACACTAGTTTTACACTTTCTTTTGAAAGACTTGTTCACCTGAAGCCATTATCAATATTGTGAGCTCCTTGAGGGAAGACACTGAGTGACCTGTCCACTTATCTGTAGGATGCTAGTATTTAAATGACTGTTGAATGAATGAATGGGGCTGTTCATTTCCTTCTTTTCTCTTAACTTGCACTTGTCGGTGACCTACAATAGCTGGATGATGCTGTCTCGGTTAGGGTCCGTGTTCTTAACAGCAAGCCTTCCCACAGGGAAAGATGAACATTTTCTGTCTACATAATTATTCTACTTTTAACAATCTCATTAGTAAAACTGCTAAACAAAAATAAAGTTTGCTGTATTGATATCTGGAAGTCTTTTGTATTTTTATTGTCTTTATAAACGTCCAGTGTTAGCTAGGCAACACATTTATGAATCTTTAGCCCTTCTCAGTGACTATGAAACCTAACCCTGTTATTTCTGTTATTACTGGATCCCCCCTGGTCAGCAGATGGGTACACTGTTTAATTTGGGAGGCCATGTGATTTTTGGTTCTTTCCCAGGCTGCTTCAAGAGAAGAGCCACACAGAGGGCTAAAGTAGCCTCATTAACTATCTTCAGTAGCTTTAAAAGAAGATCCATGAATAATGCCAGGGTTCTCCTAACTGTCCAGAGGGCAGGAGTCAAAATAGAAATGAGTTTATTGGCTACAAACTGCGGAAAAATTTCTCATGTAGTCAGATTGTCTCCTGACAATCTGGAGGTTGGAGGCGCCTGGGGCTCTTGACATGCTCAGGTGTAAGGACAGAAGAAGATATTGATACATTGGTGGGAGGGGAATGAGTCCCTTCTTCATTAGAGCTTTGCTGTTTTTGCCTGAGGGTTCTCAGGTTGCCTGTGTGTTGCGGGGAGGGGCTTGGGGGATAGGTGAAGGGGGTGAACCTCAGAATCCCTCAGGCATCAGGGATCCGGTCCTCGAATTTGATTTGGTTTGTTCTTTTTTTTTTTGTTATACACCAACGCTCACAGCAGCTCTATCTACAATAGCCAAAAGCTAAAAACAACCCAAATGTCCGTCAACCGACAAATGAACAAACAAATGGTGGTATAGGCATACAATGGAATACTACCAGCAGTATGAAGGGATGAACTACAAATGACATGGATGGATCTCAGAAAGAATTATGCTGCCACAAAAGGCCATTAGGAAACTTTTAGAGGTGATGGATAGGTGTTCACTATCTTGTGGTGATGATTTGATGGGGTGATACATGTGTCAAGCTTATTAAAATTTATACTAAATATGTGTATGTCACTTCTACCACAAAAAAGCTGCTAAAAAATAATAGAGTTCAGGTACACACATCACCTCATTTTCCCTCATGTTAACAACTTATATATCCATAGTGCAATTTTCAAAACCAGGAAATTAACATTGATACAATACTATTAACTATACTATAGACCTCATTCAAACTTCGCCAGTTTTCCTCCTAATGTTCTTTTTCTGTTCCAGGATCTAATCCAGGATTCTACATTGCATTTAATGGTCTCTCCTTAAGCTTTTCCAATCTGTGGCAGTTCCTCATTCTTTGTCTTCCATGACCCTGATACTATGAAAAGTCCTGCTCAGTTATTTTGCAGTCAGTTATTTAGTACTTTCATATCTATCAATTTGGGTTTGTCAGATTTTTTTGTCATGATTAGATTGAGGTAATGCATTTTTTGGCAAGAATATCACAGAAGTGATGTGTCCTTCTTTATGCATTCTATCATGATGTTGATATATCTTATTACTAGTGATTTTAAACTTTATCATTTAGTTGAGTTGCTGCCTGATAGATTTCTCCACTATTTTTCCTTTTGTAATTCATAAGTGTCTTGGAATAATTTCTGTAACTGTTCTGTTTCTCTTCAAACTTTCATCCATTTATCCATTAGTGTATCTTGCCTGTAAGAATTGTTACTATGATGTTTGCCTAATAATTTATTTATTGATTTTTTTAACATCTTTATTGGGATATAATTGCTTTACAATGGTGTGTTAGTTTCTGCTGTATAACAAAGTGAATCAGCTATATGTATACATATATTCCCATATCTCCTCCCTCTTGCGTCTCCCTTCCTCCCACCCTCCCTACCCCAGCCCTCTAGGTGGTCACAAAGCGTGATTCGGTTTGTTCTGGAAGTTAACTTCCGATAGGCTTCTTTCCATACACTTTTGTTAATGTGTTTTCGACAGCTCCTTCTTATTCTCATGAAATCTCTTGATATTTTACATAATTCAAGTGTGTATGGAGTATTCAGTGTCTTTGCACGTCACTCTGCCTGATTATAACTCTTGGAGCACATTTTACGGTTCTATTTCCAGTGTCCGCAAGGATAGAAAGGGTGAGGCAGGCTCACATGTCTCCCTCACATCACCCAGAATGATAGGCATTCTCTGCTCCCGTTTACATCCCCTGCTATTAAGGCCCCTCCGTTAATTGTTCTCTGAGTTCAGGTCATGCCATCCCTGGCTAAGGCTATGGGCCTAGCACTGATTTTTGCTTATTGTCGGAGGCATGCAAGTTTTTCCTTAAACAAGATTTGAAATTAGAAAAAAATCTTTTGTGTCTAGTTTCTTCACATCTCATAACAATTTAGGATTTGACCTTTTTGCTTTTAGTATGGGGGTGAAGGGATAGGGCCACTGGGGAGCCGCCTGTGGGCCTGCAGTTGAAGTTTATACTACAGGCATGTTTTGTTTGGCAGGCAGGGACTCCCCCCTCCACGCCTCTCCGCCCTGCCCACCTCCCCCCTCCCCCTGCCCCCCAATTTAGACTGGAATGCTTTATTTTTATTTATTTATTTTTTTTAAGATTTTTATTTATTTATTGGCTGCTTTGGGTCTTCATTGCTGCGCGTGGGCTCTCTCTAGTTGCGGTGAGCGGGGGCTACTCTTCATTGTGGTGCGCGGGCTTCTCACTGTGGTGGCTTCTCTTGTTGCGGAGCACAGGCTCTAGGCACGCAGGCTTCAGTAGCTGTGGCATGTGGGCTCAGTAGTTGTGGCTTGGGGGCTCTAGAGTGCAGGCTCAGTAGTTGTGGCGCACGGGCTTAGTTGCTCCGCGGCATGTGGGATCTTCCCGGACCAGGGCTTGAACCCGTGTCCCCTGCATTGGCAGGAGGGTTCTTAACCACTACACCACCAGGGAAGCCCTAGACTGGGATGCTTTAAATGGAACACACATTCTCCTGTTTGTCTCAAGCTCCATTACAGTTTATTGTTGAATTGGTTCTCTTAGGGACACCCAGAATCTTTTAAGTTCTCTCTTTCCCTGAACAGTTTAAAAAAAAAATTTTTTTTTTTTTTTTGACTGCACCTCGAGGCTTGTGGGATCTTAGTTCCCCAAACAGGGATTGAACCCAGGGCCATGAGAGTGAAATCCTGGAATCCTAACCACTAGGGAACTCCCCCTGCACAGTTCAAAAAATGGTCCTGAGTTGCAGATTAATTAAACCTGTTTTTACATTTGGCTTGGGATTTAGCTACTTACTTGTATAAATCAGATGATTCCTTATTCATTCTGTAAAAAGAATGAAATTTAAAGTTGTATACTTCATTAGAGTTTATGGGATGTTTTTATCTAATTCACTGGATAATCACAATAATCCCGTAGCCAGGGAGGTAGGTATTTTTCTCCATATTATGGATGGGAGGTAATATAGCCTGGTGATTAAGAGTGTGGGCTCTGGGGTTAGACAAGTGGAGTTTGAATTTCAGCTTTAGTAATTACTAGCCTAGTCTCAACTAATAAACCCACTCAGTTTCCTTGTCTGTAAAATGAGGAGGAGATACCTATCTTATAGGGTCATTGTGAGAAGTAAATGATTAATTCATATAAAGCAATTGGAACAATACCTGGCATATAGTAAGTAGTCAATAAATTCTAACTGTGAAAACTATTATTGTTATTAATAGTCTATGAAGAAATGGAAACTCAGAAAAGTTAAGCAATCTATCTAAGGTCACCTAGCTCGTTGGCAGGAGGGTTGGGGCTTTAATCAAGATTTGGAAGCTTCTGGTACTAGTTTCTTTCCTCTATATTTACCACTGAGTTCCTCATGCATTCCGGGGGCACTGTAAAATGAGTCATCCTTTCCTTCATCTTTCTTATCTTCATTTTCTTTTTGTTTCCTCCATTTAAAACTCATGGTTATTGTCTATCCGGTAATGAGATCCACATGTCAGAATTCAGCATGAGAGGTATCAGCAAAGTATAGGGATATCTGCAGCCCTGCAGATGGACTCTCCTTGACACAGAGATGCTGAGGACTCCTGGGGTCCCTCTGAATTTCGTGGAGGTAGGTAGTCTGGAAAAATTAACCTATTTCTGGTAAAGTATACCATTGTTGCCACGCATTCAGAGGCTTTTAAAAACAATAAGCATATACTTCTCGATGCCTTAGTTTCTTTCCTCTTAAGAGGGAGAGTACTTAAATTTTGGTGATCTCATTTGTCATTTCACATCCCTGTGAGGTAGTGAAAAAAATAGGCTATGTTATTCGGTTATATTATTTGGCAGTGGGTAGGGGAGTAATAAAAGTCCAGTGTGAAAAGAACACAAACTTTGGAGTCAGGCAGATGAGGTTCAAATCCTGGCTTCTCCACTGTTTATGTCTCCAAGTCCCATTTTCCTCATCTGTATAATAAGGATAAGCAGAGAGTTGTTTGGAGGCCTAAAGGAGAGATAATGCCAGGTACTTAGCATGTAAGTATGACTGTTACTGCTGTTGTGGGGAGGTGACTTTTCACACTGGCCACTGTCACAGTTATGTAAGGACCCAGGTCTCCTCATTCCTCATGAATCGTGCATGGACTTCTTCTCCTGGGTATATTGTTTCTTTACATTTTAAAATCCAAGTGTTTTGACCTTTTGATTACTAATTTATTTTTAATGTGCCTATTATGGAAGATTGCTGGTTCTGGTGTGTTCATTAGGCCACGCACAATGCCCATTACGTCAAAATACCAAGCTTACCTCGTGTCATGAAGCAAAATTAATGTTAGTGAATCCAACAAGGAATATGACACTTACAGGATCTATCAAATGATGTTTGGGCAGCTATTCTCAGAAAGTGAAAGCAGCGGGTTGTTTTTGAGTATTTACTTTGTGCTCAGCATTGTGTGAGGTAGGGGACACAAAAGAAACAGCTATTTTATCTGTTTCTCACAGGACTGACAATTTTCTGGGGTAAATAGATGTGATTGAAACCTGACACTATTAAAGAGCAATAGTGAACACTATGTGATTCAGTCTTATTAGTTAAGTGGGCTCTGGTCTGGGCACTGCATGGGCTCTCATAGACTGATGGATAAACACACAAGGAAGGCCACACTTAAAGCATGGTTTGGTAAATGAGCATAGAGTTATATACAGGGAGCACAGAAGAGGGATTATGTGGAGTGTGTGTGCCTTTGGGCGGTGGTGAGGGCTCCAAGGGAGAGGTGACACTTGGGTTAATCCTGATGACGAGTGGGGGATGCTGGAGAGAGGAGTACTGAGTGAGGAGGACAGGAAATCACAGTTTTAAAGGCACTGAGAGAGCCTGGGGGTGACGAGGAACAGCATTTTTCCAGTGGTCTGAGCCTAGGGTTTACGGGGTTAGTGGTGAGAGAGCAGGATGGAGGTGTGAGCAAGGGATAAGTCATTAGAGATGTTGTGTACCACAATGAGAAGTATGATCGTCAAGGCACTGGCAACCAAGCAAGCAAGAGATGATTATATCAGTGCTTCACAATGATCACTGTAGGGGAATCTTCCAGTAAAACAGGTAAGAAATAAAGGCTTGAATCAAGTCTTAGAAGAAAAAAAAAATGAATGAGTGAATGAATAGTAGGGTAAGTGGATTATACTGTTAGTGTTGTGAGGGTTTAGAGAAGCAGGATGCCGTAGTGGGAACAGTATTTGAGGAAGACTGTGTGATGGAGGAAGATTTGAGTGGACTTGCCCATAGTAGGTAGCCAATAAGCCGGATATTGGATGGCAATAGGATTTATATGAGAGAAGACAGGAAATAATACCAGGTTACATAAATGTGTGAGATGGTCATGGAGACAAATATAATTGGAAAAGAGTGGTAGATAATATGATTTCACGTGTAAATTGGTTGCACATTTTGGAAAGCTTTGAAATGCCAAGTTGAGGAATTTGAACTTATTTCTAGGAAATAAGAAGCCATAGAAGGAATAGGAGGCCATAGAAGATTCTTAAATAGATATTTTGACATTTTCAGTTTGGATTAGAAATGTGTTAATGTATTGGGCCTCTTCATCTTGATTGGAGGAAGGTGTGTCTGATGAGATGACACTAGTTCTGATTCTTACATTTAATGGAAAAGCCACAGAGGAAGCATTACTTTTGGACCGGAAAATAAGGTTGGATGACCTCACTTTGGCTGTGGGGAGACTGTGGAGTAGTCCACTGTTGGGAGACAAAGCTGAGGCAGAAATGAGTGAGTGCCCATATGAGATTTTTGGTGATGCCAGTCTAGAGAGGGAATGGAGCAAATACAGGAGACACTGCTTGCCCTGTGGAGTCTTTTAGGGATAGCAAATACAGTCGGCCCTCCTTATATCTTCAGGTTCTGCATCTGCAGATTCAACCACCCATGGATCAGAAATATTCCAAAAAATAGTCCAGAAAGTTCCAAAAAGCAAAACTTGAATTCGCTGCACACTGGCAACTATTTACGCGGCATTCACATTGTATTTACAACTATTTACGTAGTATTTACATTGTATTAAGTACTATAAGTAATCTAGAGATTATCTAAAGTATATGAGAGGATGTGCATAGGTTATGTGCAAGTACTTTGACATATTATATAAGGAACTTGAGCATCCTCAGAGTTTGGTATCCCGTGGGGTCCTGGAACGAATCTCCTATGGGTACTGCGGGACGAGACTGTACACAACATGCACAGTCAATATCTCATTCCAACTCATAGCAGACATTAATTGATCTTTGTATGTTTTCCTATTGAGCTTAATGGTAGTCTTGGAGTTCTTGTTAACCCAATGCTGCAGGCAGCTACTATCAGTTGATCAGAGCTGCACTGGAATTCAAACCCATATGTCATGTCTGGAGTAGGAAATGAATGAGCAATAGATTATGATTTACTCACAGTGCAAATCAATTTTTACTTTTCCAGGTGGAACTTGCAGAAATCTGCGCCAAGAGTGAGCATTACATTGGCACTGAAGGAGGAGGGATGGACCAGTCCATATCGTTTCTTGCAGAAGAAGGAACTGTAGGTGGCACTGAGCTATTTGGAAATATCCACCAGGGAATGTTCACCCAGAGAGGAAGGCCTTGAGATCCCCAGAGTGCTTTTTTTTCTGGGCAGCCTATTCTTTTAGGCTCTATTGTAGGATGGTATTTCTCAACTGCTTTGTAATTCAAGGCTATCACCAGTTCACTGACTCCGTTTCATGTTGATCACCTCTCCCTTAAGCTTCCAGAATCATACCTCAGGTGTCTAGGGTTTTTTTCCCCCCATCCTTCTAATTCATTGTTAGCATGCGATTTCTCAACTCCCTAGTTATTGGGACCTCTTTTCTCGCTCTTGTCCCAAATCATTTCGTCTCATGGCATTTTCATAATCTCCTGTTGGTTTTAAACCCAAATGTTAGTTCTCTTACCACATATATTCACTCGTCCTCTTTTTTGTAATTTACTCTATGGTATCATTTTTCTCTGCCAACATTTTTGGGGCTTTAGTGGTAGGGAAAAGAATGTTGACAGGAAGCCAGGAATGAATTCCTTAGCCAATACCACTTCCCCTTGGTTATCAACTCCCATAGACAGAGCAGAGGTTTTCATAGTTGCCATAAACTGACCATTTCCAAAATAGAAACAGACATTTCTTTAAAATCTTTCCTTAGTTTTCGATCAGATTCCTACAGGTTTGGCTATTTTCCAAGAATACCTGGATTTCTTCTTATTAAGAGTATTTGTTGTTGATTCCCCTAAGCCAAAGACAGGAGGCATGAGGAAATTTGGTTTAATGCTAAGAAAATACTCTGGGTCTTTTGGATGAGACCTGACAAGCAGACATGATGGCAAGAGTCCTGTTGTTAACATAAGTTAGCTGTAGAGTCTGAACAAAGTCCAAATTCTTTGGGCTTGCAAAATACTTCATGATCTGACCCCTGCTTTACCTGCCCTTCGCTCAGTTCTATCCTCTCACCATGGCTCATCCCTCAAACACTAAGCTCCAGCTACATTGCAATACCCAAAACTCTATTAACACCTCATGTTATTTTTTGCCTGTGAACTTGCTTATACTCTTCCCTCTTCTTGACATCCTGTTTGGGTAAAGAAACCCTCTGTCTGTCCTACTTTCGCTCATCCTTTAAGTCTCAGTTTAGATTTCCCTTTTTTTCAGGGGCACCTACACTAGGCTATATCTGATCAGGTGCTACAACTGTGTTTCTGTATAGTGCCCTGTGCTTTGCTACCCTTTTAACACCACCTGGCAGTGTATTTGACTACTTGACTGCCTTTCCCACTAGATTGTAATCTCTATGAGGGCAGGGACAGTGTCTGTCCCATTCACTCTTGTATCTTCAGTGCCTAGTACAGTGCCTGGAAGTCAGTAAATAATATTTGAATGAATAAATGGATGCATTTTTGGGAAAAATTTTTACTAAGGTAAATAAATGCGTAAATGGTTAAATATTTTCTGAATTCTAATACATTGTATCTCACCTGTCATTTTTTTCTCAATAGGCCAAGTTAATAGAATTTAGTCCTCTGAGGGCAACTGATGTGAAACTCCCAAGTGGAGCAGTGTTTGTGATTGCCAACAGTTGTGTGGAAATGAATAAAGCAGCAACTTCTCATTTCAATATCAGGGTGATGGAGTGTCGGCTGGCTGCAAAGGTATGAACTTGGCAAACTAGTGAAACTTGAAGTTTCACTAGGCTTTCTCCTGTTCTTTTTCTCTTTGTTCCCTATTATTTTGTCTGTTTCCCTAAAATTTAGGGCAACATTCTGACTGCAGCAATGTCCTAACTGAAGTTTTTTAATACAGAGAAATTTGATTTCAAACTCAGGAGATAAATAAACGTATAGGTGTGCCTTGCAACCTCTAGCTATTTGGAAACTATGTGAACTTCACAGTTGAGTCTTCTAGGGTGGAAATGGGGAGAAGAGGACAGCTCAACTTATATCTGTGTAGTACAGGCCATGGGTTAGGTCCACGGGTGGAGAAAGATAGTTGGGGTGAATGATGGGAGGTGACCATAACTAATCTTGTTTCTTCGACAAAAGTGACGATAGCCTCAACCCTCAGTCCTCTCACATGCACCATTGGCCATCACTGTTCCTTCTAAAAATACAGGCTTGGTGTCTACTAGGGAAATGCACACCAGAAAGGAGTCTTGGCAGTTCTCTGTTCCACAGCTTAAAAGACACTTGCTAGTCTAGCCTTAAATCTACTTAGGAAGTATTCACTGAATACCTGTTGTACACTTAGCATGAAGATATACAAAAGGATACAGGACATAAGAATAGAGAGAGTAGAGAGTAAAGGTTAGGGGGATTTGAAATAGGAAATGGTTAGTATTTGATCAGGTGGTATGTAAACAGGTACTCTAAAAAGTGGCACAGAAATTAAATGTTATGTAAGATCTAGAATGGCACATGTTATGATTTAAAAGTTGGAGAGAACTGAGGCTGGGAGCTGGGGAGTAGAATCTTGGTCAGGAGCTCTACCATGCTTTCTCCCTGTCATCCTTCACATAGCAGATAGAATGATGGTTTACAAATTTAAATCTGATCAGGTAGTTCCCCTGCTTAACACCTTTCAGATACTTTACATTTCATTGGAATAAAGTCAAAAGTCCTTCTCACTTCCTGGAGAGAACTGCAGGATCCGATATGTGCCTCATCCTCTTCCTCTCTTAGCATCCCTCAGTCCCTTTACACTCTAGCCATGATGCTCATTCTCACCGCAGGGACTTGTACATGCCCAGAATGCTCTTGCTCCAGCCCTCTATGAAGTCTCAGCCTAAGTGTCCCTCAGAAAAGCCTTCCTTGACTTCCTTACTCCCAGACTAAGGTGAGGCTCTCTTTGTATTTCATAGCACTTGCACCTCTCAGGTATGATACTTATCACAGTTGTTTGATGTCTGTCTCTTCTTTCTGACTTGATTTTACCTGAGGGCCAAGACTGTCCATCTTGTTAACTCTTATATCCCTAAGGCCTGGTATAGTGCTTAGGCTGAAGTAGGCACAGGCAACACACAACATGTGTTGAAT
Source organism: Grampus griseus (assembly GCF_964374135.1). Classification (NCBI taxonomy): domain Eukaryota; kingdom Metazoa; phylum Chordata; class Mammalia; order Artiodactyla; family Delphinidae; genus Grampus; species Grampus griseus. The sequence continues at coordinate 92,285,018 of NC_139018.1, forward strand.
AAATGAAAAACTATTCCCTGGGTTACCTGCCCTGTCATATTTATTTTGCTCAATTTCACAGTTTTTTACAAGTGCATAGGGTGTGCCCAGCACTGAACTAGATACCATGGAGCTGGGTAAGGTGTAGTTATCCCTTGGGCTGACCTACCACTTTGCCCCTTACTCCCATCCCCTGAAGTTGTGAAGTTGAGAATGGATGAGCCAGAAAATAAAAGTTTTTTTTTTTTTCTGGAAAATTTTAGTGTTAAACATTTTTTAAAATCATGATTTAAGTGTTTTAAATATGTAATTTACTTATTCAGATAATTTCTAAAAATTCTATGAAAGAAATGTTTCAATATTAAACTCTTCTGATCAGTGCATATATGAGAAGAAGTAGTGCAGTAAACTTTTCAATGTCAAAGGCTTCAGTGAATGTTTTTCCCTCTTAGGGCAAACTTGTTCTTTCAGGAGATGGAAGAAATTAGTGTCTTATTTGTTTAAGGGCTTATTCTTGTTGACTTTTTATTTTGAGGTATATGAGTAAGTGCTGCCTTCCTGAGGAGACCTCAAACGTACACAACATTGTTTTCAGAGTTTTATCACGAAATTAGATATCATTTATGAGACTCATAGGTGAGCCAAAACAAGTATGAGATGTGTGAAATGGGTTCATATTGTAATGACGCTTTTCCAAAGATGCAAGAAGAAAATGAGAAATAAAATTGTGGTGCTGAAGCTCTGTAGTGAAAGTTGTCAGGCTGGGAGAGGGAGGTGTCTTTTGGGAGTGAACTAGAAAAAGGGCTTCTCTTTCTGGAGCAGTAGCTGAAAACCTTAATCCGCTGCAGAACTTTTTGTTCTTGAGGCTGTCTTCTGAGTTTAACTGTATAACTCCATGTGCATTTTAGAGGTACTTTGGTCAGTGAAATTGGCTTTTTACCACACACTCCTCCCACTTGATGTAGATAAAATACATTATTTTAAGTACTCTGAATTTTTCTCTCTTTTGAAATATGGAAGAAAGAAAATTGAAAGCCTTTATCAAGATGCAGAATGTTTTCTAAATCACGTTGCTGCAAATCATGAGAATCCAAGGTTATATACAAAAGGGAAATAAAGATAAAACTGCTAATATAGGCTCTGCAGATAGATCTTGATGCCAAGAATATGCTCTTGCCTAGGGAATATAGGCTGGAATTCTGCTAAGCTTATTTTAATTACAGTATGGTGCCATTCTTCCGTTTTCAGCAATGTGTGAATGAATATAATTTTTGTTTGGAAATGGTCTCATTAAATCAGGAAATAAACTCTCGTAAAAAAAGTAAAGAAGCTTGTCTTAATCTGAATAAACTTGCTGCTTTCAGACAATAAAAATGAAGTGTTAGTGGAGAAATGACAGATCAGGATTTTTGTTTTGTTTTGTTTTGTTTTTTTGCGGTACGCGGGCCTCTCACTGTTGTGGCCTCTCCCGTTGCAGAGCACAGGCTCCGGACGCGCAGGCTCAGCGGCCATGGCTCACGGGCCCATCCTCCCGGACTGGGGCACGGACTCGTGTCCCCTGCATCGGCAAGCGGACTCTCAACCACTGTGCCACCAGGGAAGCCCTGAGGATAGTTTTGAAAATGATTCTGATTAAGTAGAGCTCCACATGGAAAAATTGTAATAAATAACACTTATTTTTCCTCTCCTCCTATTTCCCCAAGGTAACTTTTTGAAAAATGAGTACCTTTTGTGTCTACTTAGCACAGGGAAGTACACTAAACCAATGAAGATGATTTTTCTTTGTTTTGCTTTAATGTTGGTAGTTTCTTCTGTTCTTAAGTCTCCTTTCTCTCCCTCTCTCTCTCTTCCTCCCTGCTCCTCTCTTTCTAACAGCTTCCCCAAACTAATTAATGCAGATTCATTAAAAGTCAGAGTCTTGCAGAGGCATTTGAACTAAAATTTAAAACATTTCAAGGCAAACACAATAGAGATTTATAATTATTATTTGCGTAAATGATTCTTTTTTTTTGAATTTTATTTTACTGTTTTCTACAGCAGGTTCTTATTAGTTATCCATTTTATACATATTAGTGTATATATGTCAATCCCAGTCTCCCAGTTCATCCCACCACCAAATGAGTCTTTTAAGTGAAGCACATTTTTATGTTCTTAAATTAACAAAGTAGCCAGAAATCTTTAATGAGCACAAAGTTTTTCATATTTTATACATATTCAGTGGCTTAAGCTTTTCCAGAATTGGGGGACTTCCCTGGTGGCACAGTGGTTAGGAATCTGCCTGCCAATGCAGGAGAGAGATTTGGAGCCCTTGTCTGGGAGGATCCCAGATGCCACGGAGCAACAAACCCCGTGCGCCACAACTACTGAGCCTGTGCTCTAGAGCCTGCGAGCCACAACTACTGAAGCACGCGCGCCTAGAGCCCGTGCTCCGCAACAAGAGAAGCCACCACAATGAGAAGTCCATGCACCACAATGAAGAGTAGCCCCCGCTCGCCACAACTAGAAAAAGCCCAGGCATAGCAACGAAGACCCAATGCAGCCAAAAATAAACAAATTAAAAAAAATTTTTTTTCCAGAATTGCCTTATATCTATAAAAAAGAGTATCCCTTAATTATATTGAGGGATAAAATGTGTGATGCTGATAATAAGTATTATGGGAAGTCAAAAAGGGAAGGGAAATTATGCTGTTGCATTTTGCATACCCTGAGCTTCTTGTGGCAACATGTGCAGCAATGAAGGAGAGGGTTTCATGTGGTCCTTTGACGCTTCAAGGAAAATTTACAGTGTGATTTTTTACAGAGCGTGTCTGGTTAGTGGCCAGCACTCATCCAGTTCTTTTTTTTTTTTTTTTAGCTCCTGCCACTTAGTGGTCAATATGGAGCTTATTCTTTGTCTGGTGAGGAGAAGTGGTATAATATTCTCAGGGCTTCTGCAGTTTTCTTGAATTTGAGTGGAGAAAAACCAAACACCCAGGAATGTAGCCAGTTTCACTCAGCCTATTGATTTAGTTGAGCTCACTCTGCCAGGATACTGGTGTGGAGTATCCCAGGACAGTGAGTCCTGGCTGCAGGGCAGAGCACACACACACTGGGGAATAGTGGAACCAGGTGTAGCAGGACCTTGAGTGCTGTGCTGAGGATCACCCAGGCTTGGTCCTGGAAGTGCAAATGTTAGCAAGGTATTCTAGAAATATTAAGCTGGCAGCAGGAACTTTTGTTTGGTTGAAGAGAAGTGAAGAGAAGGGTCTTAAAGTGTCAGGGGGGACGGGATAACAAGAGAGGGATATGAAAGAATCTCTGACAGAACCTAGTAAAGGGTCAGGTATAAGGCTCTCTGTGATTGGGTGTCTGTCTTCCTTTTGGCTTAAATGCCATTACGTTGAGGAATGACCACCCTCCCCACTTCCATTATGTTAAATGCCCTTTTATATGCTCTTGCCACATCCTATATTTTTCCATTATAGTAGTTTATCACAAATGGAGTAAGTTCTTCACTATATAATTATTAATTGATGCCTGTCTCCTCGGGTTGACTCTGAGCTCCATGCAGTCAGGAGCCATGAGTGCTTCATACCCTGCAGTGAACACGCATGGCATGCAGACATGTGCAGGTAAAGGCTAAGTGTTGAGTCGAAAAGGGCTGTAGTTTTAAGCTGAAATGATGGGTGGAAAGCACTCATAGATATGGGGAAGGTAGGATGGAAGGTGATATGAAAGTGGGAGGTGATGATACTTCCCCATGGAATTTTCTTATAAGTGGTTAGAAATTTGAGGTTGGAATGTTTCACTTGGCTTGGACAATAGTCTTTCAACTATTTTGAGATAATAGTTGAAACCAAGGACTGAGTTCAGTTTGCTGAGGGAGAGAATGTGGCAAGAGAAGAGCAGAAGGCCGGGGTTTAAATTTGGGAGATGGCTTCAATAATAATGAAAGGAGAAAACTGAGTCCTGGGTGGAAATGTAAGGACCAGAGAGGTGAGAGGGAAACCGGGAAAATTCAGGAGAATTTTGGAGAACGTGGAGAGTGGGGATGACCAGCACTGGGGAAGGTCAACATTGTGAATGTGTTCATGATGATTATGAGCGGAACATGGGCATGAAGTCACTGTGGAATGGCTCCATGAAGTTGGAGGAGGGTGAGGGGGAGATAAGCCAAAAAAAAAAAAAAAAAAGTATCCACGATAAAAACAGTTATGTATGATCCCATTTATGTCAAACTGTATGTGTGTACGTGTGTAAGAAGTATGCATAAAAAATGTATCATAGGATATCAGTTGGGAGATTGGTGGTTATCTTATTGGGATGATTACAGGTGATTTCTTTTATACTTTGTAATTTTTTTAAACTTCAAATTGTTATGTGTTTCTTCACATTTTAAAAATAAGCGTGGGTGATTTATAGAACCCAAACCAACAACAACACAGCTGCTTTTGTTGTGTGGAAAACAGCTTGTCAGAGAAGGGATTTGAAATTTTATCCTTTGCTGAGCTGGTGAGGAGAAAGACTTGACACTTTTCCGTTGACTTGTTAATACTGCAAAATGCAATGAGAACGTCAGAGAGAGGTGGGTTCTGACAGACAGCCTCCTGAGTTCGAGTCCATATGTTAGCACTCTCCTACCACACCCTCTTAATAGAAGCCCCAGAGACCCTCTCAGACTGAAGATGTCTTCTAGCTGCAGGAGAACGCTGAGTTTGCACATGAGACAGCCTGGAAGTCTGGGGAGCTAACACCCTTGGAATCAGCCCTCAATCAATGGTGTATGAGAGTTAGCGGGTAAATATCTGAGCTTTCTTGTCTATGTGTAGGACACATCCGAGCTTTATACATACAGGTCCCAGAGGGTCCAGCAGGCCCCGCTTCACCTCTCACATCACTGCACTTCATCTTGGCTTCTCTTCCTGTCTCATTTAAGACTCCTCTATCAGCACTTCTCTGTATCTCCCTCTCCCCCTAAATTCTTGTCTCACGGCCTGCTTCTGAGAGAAACCAACCTAAGACAGGGTCCTAGCACTATTTATCTACATCTTTCCATGACTGTGGACAAAATATTCGTTGCCTGCTTTCTTGTCCACAGAGCATCAGCCAGGCTCAGGAACCTCCCAGGAATGGAATCGGAAATAAACACCTAATGTTTATAGTGGTGAAGAGAAAATGGTAGATGTTGACAAAGAATCGCTTTCTCGTATATCCCCACCCTGCTGCTGAGTGAGGAACTTGTCACAAAATGACCCATAGCCCTGACTCCTAGCCCTGCTTCACAAATGTGAAGTAGGGCCAGGCGACAGGGCTGTGAGCGGCAAATGCCCTCATGAAGTTCTGTCTTGGGCAACAGATCTCACCCACCCACTTCCCTCATCTGCAAGTCATCTTTCTGTTTCCTGGGCCAAATTTTAAAGGGCTTAAGCAGCTTTCTGATTTTACTCCTAAAATGTAGTGCACTACTCAGCGACTCATGGCTGTGCAGCTGTCATTGAGGGCTTGTGGTAGGTTTCATTCTTAATTGAAATATACACCCAATTGGCCACGTGGACCCTCCAGCTGAGAGCTAAGCGGGCGGAACAGCAAACTGGGATATTGCTAGGCTGAATGTTAGTGCCTCTGTTTGTGGAACAAAAGTGCATTGGGAGGCTGCCTTTGAAAACAGCTTTGTAGGCAGCAGGCAACCCTCGAAGACTTTCTCCCCACACAGTCCTGGGCCAGTTTCCTGGGATCAAGTGCCTGAGGCAAAGTGACTTGTTCACTGTGAGGTCAGGGTTGGGAACTTGGAGATGGTGTTTACTGCAAGGTTCTTAGGAAGAGCCCATTCTCATCACTTGGGGGTCGTTCTTTGATTTTTTTTTTCCATTTCCTTCTTATTTTAGAAGGAACCCATCTATCAAAGTGTTTTAAATCACTGGAATGTTCACTTCTAACACAAAACTTAGTTTGTATTTAGAAACCATTTCTAAAACTTGAGTGGTGATTTGAGCTAAAATGAGTAGTGTGACATGGATATCAAGCATAGCCCATTGAGAATGTGGCCTTGGGGAAGCAAGAAAGAGGTACAGGACACGGGTTAAATTTCCAACTCTGTTCTTACTAGGTAGGTGACTTCGGGCAAGTCACTCTCATCTCTTAAATAGGGTAATAATACCTATCTCACAGAGCTGTCAAGGCTGAAAAGAAATAAAAAGCACGTTTAAATCACACAGCGCTATACAAGTGTGAATTATTTCTGTTAACTTCATTGTTTACCTCAGTTGGATTTGGATCTGTGTTTCGAGGAAGTGTAATTCTAGGAGATCATCCACTTCAGCTCTTTTTCTGTATAAAATAAATATATTGTATGTTTTTCTTTTGTTTTGTGTATGTCTATAAGTTTTCTGAAATTATTTTTGGAATACACTGGCATAGAGACCATGAATGAATGAGTTGAATGAATGAATGAGTTAGTCTATGGAGGTGTCAATCTAGCACTGCTAATAAACATTAAATGTGCTAAGCAAACAAGGTCAGAAGAAAGGTCTTAGCTTGTAGCCTTGCTTTAAAAATGGCACCATGGGGCTTCCCTGGTGGCGCAGTGGTTGAGAGTCCGCCTGCCGATGCAGGGGACACCGGTTCGTGCCCCGGTCCAGGAAGATCCCACATGCCGCGGAGCGGCTGGGTCCGTGAGCCATGGCCGCTGAGCCTGCGCGTCCGGAGCCTGTGCTCCGCAGCGGGAGAGGCCACAACAGTGAGAGGCCCGCGTACCGCAAAAAAAAAAAAAAAAAAAAAAATGGCACCATGTTCTGTGAAATAACTGGACAGAAAAATGTAATTCTATTGTCTTTTTCACCAGTTGTGCCTTAAAATCATTAACTCCTTTCAAATGTATGAGCCAGAGTTTTAAAAAGAGGATTAATGAATATAAGAACTACTGTTATTAACATTCTTCAGAAGTGAGAGGCCCTAACCAAGTACAATGGTCTTTTGGTAAATCTGCTTCCTGTGAAAAAGAAAGAAAATCAAATCATCAGCATAATAGAAGAGTAAATCAGATGCACATTTCCCCTTCTTTTGTTTGCTTCTTTTTGCCATCTGTGCTGTCTGCACCTGCGGTCCTCACACCTGGGGAATGAATTTTGTAGACCTCAGGGTGAGAGATACCTTCACCGTTTTGATTGTTACCTGCTCCGAAGGGTAGTTTGGGAAAAATGAGGGACACACATTCTGGAGTGAGGTTCCCATGAGTGGACCAGGTTACAAAGGTTTGGTTTATATCTCACCCTCTGCAGTAGATTGAGGGGGTGCCTCAGGATGCAACTGGAAGCCAAACTCTTTTCTTGAGGGTGGAGAAACATACAGCTCTACTACCACCAATGACCTAATGCAGTGGTGTTTCGTAAGGTCACCAATGAGGTTTTCATTTAAAATCTGGGACTTGACTCCAAACACCCAGATACTTAAATTCGTTAGCCATTTCAAAGAGGCATGTTGTAAACAGGAAGTGCTCAAATGAAATCGGGCATGCAGTGCCCACCTCAGGACCCAGATCATGTGAGATTTGAATAGTTTTCTGTAGACTTTATAGAGAGTGGTGTATTGGGGATGAACTGAATAGGGACAAAAGGACAAAATTATGCAAAGAAATAGCCCTGAGGGAAAGTGGTGATAGGCAAAAAAATCAGTGGAGGATTAGTTTTTTTAGGAAAAATACTCAACTAGCCTGTGAGTGTCACACAAGCATGTTTAATTTCAAACATCTGAACCGAGCGTGCATTTTCAAGCAATGGTGGGAATTGTGGATAGGTTGAATGGAAACAAAAAAGCTTAAAGTTGAATCTGGCTCATTAAAATAGTGCATATCAATATCTGAAATGAAAACTGACCATTCTCTTGGTTTGAACTTGCAGCTGCTGGCTAAGCACAAATGCTTGCCATGGGAGGAAGTGTTGCGGCTGGAGGAGGTGCAGGCCAAGCTGGGGGTCAGTCTGGAAGAAATGTTGTTGATCACAGAAGATACCCTTCACTCTGAACCCTATAGCCCCGAGGAGATCTGCAGGTGTCTGGGAATTAGCCTGCAGGAACTCAAGACCCAAATCCTGAGTCCAAACACTCAAGACGGTGAGTCTGCTGGAGAAAATAAGGGCATGGGTTGTTTCCCCACTCACAGATGGAAAGTTTCCAATGTCCCTATGGATTATACTGATTTTGAAGCATGCTTGAAGGAATTTGGAGAACATATGTGTTTCGGCAAACTTAATTATCTAGATTCTTGGCTTCATTAAATTCATTCATTCATTTATTAACAAACATTTCCTGGTCTGCTATATGCCAGATTTTCTGGCGAGGCAAAGGTGAATAACACATACTTCCTGCCCTCAAGAAGTTCGTAATTCACCATTGTAATTCTCCCTCTCTGGCCTATGGCAACCACAGAATTACAGTGGGTAGGGTAAATTCACTGGCAGCGTCATGCACTTTTCCAAATGTGAGCCCAACTCAGTTTAGGGGTCAAAAACCAAAGTGATGATCTAATAATATTTTAAATGTATATTTATAGTTTATTTTGCTGTTAAAAATTTTTTTTCTGTTGGGAAGCATCTTGTAGCACCTAGGATAAGTTATGTTACCTTCTTCGGTGAATTTCAACAACAAAGTATTTCTCACTAGAATTAAATCGGGATATTATACTAACAACCTCTCTGGTCTGAGTGTCCATGAGCAGCATATATGATCCTTGTCATGCAGTTGGTATACTTTGTTTCTAGTTCTGTGATTGCCTGTTTTGAAGATAATGGATAATAGGACATGTACTTCATAGTGTTATGGAACGAATCGAGTCCCGCTGCTCTCTGCTTACAAAATCAATTATGTGCTCACAAATGCTGGTAGAAAGGAAAGGTGCCTTTAATCAGAATGCCGGCAATCTGGGGAAATGGTGGACTCAGCATCCCTCAAAAACCATCTCCGGGCTTCCCTGGTGGCGCAGTGGTTGAGAGTCCGCCTGCCGATGCAGGGGACACGGGTTCGTGCCCCAGTCCGGGAAGATCCCACGTGCCGCGGAGCGGCTGGGCCCGTGAGCCATGGCCGCTGAGCCTGCGCTTCCGGAGCCTGTGATCCGCAACGGGGGGAGGCCACAGCAGTGAGAGGCCCGCGTACCGCAAAACAAACAAACAAACAAGCAAACAAACAAAAAACATCTCCGAAGATTTTGCTAGGCCATGAAATCTTTTAAAGGGAAACAGAAAAGTAATCCCAGTTAATCATTGAGATGGGGGTCAGAGTTGTTGCCATCCCTCACCGCGTGCAGGCTTGTGTGCAGGCTTGTTGACCCCTCCTGATCTTCCTCTAGATGTTATCTTGTTCACACAGTTTGATCAGGAGATTACTGAAGGGGAAGCTAGGGAAGAGATCTGGTCATCTGCTAATTACTTATTCTTCATTTCTACTTTGATCGATGGAAAGAACCAACAAGTTAGGCAGGGTTTTGTGTGATTAAAAGATTTGAAAGGTGTGCTTGGGCCTGAGATGAGTAGAGCATGGGCCTGCCTGGTTTAAGAGTTAGTTACAATATAACTTTGCTAAAGTGACAAGAACAGGGGCTTCCTGCTGAGGGTGGTTTCCTGCAAAGAGCTGCTTACATATCCCCACTTATCAGAACATCATTCCATTTCTATGGGATTAGGGGTGAAGGTCTATCTTCTGTACCTTCTTCATTCTGACATAGGGTGCTGTATTCTCAGAGTGGAAGGTGTCATCATGGGTCTATAGCATCTCGTTGCTGACAATTTTAGTTGTCCGCTTACATATATAGGCAGAGCAAACCACAATTATTTTGATGCCCACAAAGATATATATTATTATGAGCAATAATGTTAATCCCGTTCTCTTGAGGCCAGTTCTTGGAATTGTGCTAGCGATAGACTCAGTACTGCTCAAGTTGGAGTAGCTTATGTCATGGCTACAGCTGGCCACCATGCAGTTAGCTGTTTTCTCTGGTGACAGTTGTAGTATCTGTGAAACAACTCAGGAATGTACATCAGACACTGAGTCTCTGACTCTATTGTCCTAGTCATTAACTTCTTGGTTTTGTAATGGGGGGGAGGAGGGTACTGCAGGGTTCTGCTCAGTTCCAATAGGATGTCAAAATATTGTGAAATATAAAGCAAATGGTTCTTTTTTTTTTCAAATTAATGTTTTTTATTGGAGTATACTTGATTTACAATGTTGTGTTAGTTTCTGCCATACAGCAAAGCGAATCAGCCATACATATACATATGTCCACTCTCTTCTAGACTCCATTCCCATATAGGTCATTAGAGCACTGAATAGAGTTCCCTGGGCTATACAGTAGCTTCTCATTAGTTATCTTTTATATGTAATAGTGTGTATATGTCAATTCAAATGGTTCTTTTGTAGGGTGGGGTTTATGTCACTGAAGTGAAGTGGAAAAAAAAAAGAAATTTACAATTCAATAAGCTCCTCTTTTTCTCATCCTTTTTTTTCATACCTACTTTTCTCATTATTATACTACTTACATAAAAAGATCTAGGTTAGAGCAGTGCTCATGACTGCTGTGGAACAACATTCTGGAACACCAAGAAGTCTTCACTGCTTAGGGTTGAAACTTGTGGCCCACTTAAGTGTGGAAGTTTTTTCTGTTTGCCTACTGTTTCCGGTAATATTGTATTTATACTGATAACATGAGAAACCTCAGATGGAGGCCAGGTAAGGGTTGGAGGTACAGGCTAGAACCTTGGAGTAGCTTCTCTTCTTAGAAGTAAAGGTTATCTATTTGTGAGACTTCATTGCTGGGGGCAAGGACATCTGGCTAAGATCCAACAGTCTCTTGAGGTGGAGTTCAGGGGTGGGAGCTTAGCACAAAGATCAGGGCCCCATGTCCATCCCATTGACTTCAGTTCTGAAACTGGTTTTTGAGTGCCTACAGTGGATTTGCCTGCCGAGTAAAGGCTTAAAGGCTGCAACTGCTGAGGGCTTTAAGATAAGATAAGGGAAAAAGTTTTCCTTGAGGGCAGGGAGAAGGTTTTGGTTTCCAACATCATTAGATCCAATTTAATTTGATGAACATTTATTGAATTTCTAGATGAACAAACTGGCTTACAGTCCTAATCAGACTTACCACCTGTTTTTGTAGAATAGCCTCTTGCTGGAACACAGCCATATATGGGCTGTGGCTACTTTTGCACTGCAAAAGCAGAGTTGAGTAGTTGTGACAGAGTCTAAATAGCTCACAAAATCTAAAATATTTGCCATCTGGTCCTTGGCAGAGAAAGTTTGCTGACACCATTCCAGAAAGGCAATAGACCAAAGGATAGCCATACCACCTGGATTAAGATCTCCGGCTCCTTTACTTACTACACTTGGGACTAGATTTGCAAATTCTTAACCTTTCCGTTATCTTAGTTTTACCACGAAATAGGCATAATAGGAAGAAGTACTTAAAGAAGTAGTCAGTGTAATGTGCTAGAAACAATGCTTGGTAACGTAGGTGCTTTTAAATGTCAGCTACTTCTGTTATTTCTCTTCCCTCTCCTTCTCCTCCTCTAGGCCTTGAGGCTGAGCATTGGGAACACGGAGATAAACACAACAGGGTTTGATACTCAGGGAGTTTACGAAATAGTAGTGGAAACAGATAAAGAAAAAAAACTGATCCAGCATAAAGTAATGAGTGCAGTGAGGGAGGTGTTCTTGGGTCTAGGGAGATCAGAAAAGAAAGAAGTCAGAGCCGGTTTTACTAAGGAGACAGCAACCAGACAAAAGTTGAATAAATAGAAATTTCCTAGGTAGACAGGCAGTCGGAAAGACTCCCGAGCAGACAAAACAGCAGGTATAGAGGCAGGGAGGAGTAAGAGAGGATGTCCAGAGACCTACAGATAGTTGAGTGTTCTTGAAAACAATGTACATAGTGGTGAGTGGTATATCAGGTTGAGTTTGTAGATAGGCCCAGATCACCAACACCTTGTTAAATACTGTGTGTAAGTGTTTTAATGAAATGTTTATTGAGTGACGAAGTTGGGTAGGTCTTTGGATAGGGAGAGCTTCCAGGGGAATAGTCTTTATTTTTTGACTTAAGACATCATCCAGTTTCTTTAATTCAGCAAATATATGTGTTAACTTCACTGGGCTGGGTATTATGCTGGATGCTGGGATACAGATAAGCAGGACATGATCTCTACCTTATAGTGTCCTAGTGTCTAACTGGGGAGAGTGCCACAGAACAGTCACAGTAAAAAATACCCACTGTTAATAAGAGTATTTATCAGGAGTCCTGAGAGTATGGAGGAGAGAGTGCCTAAATACCTAGAGAATGTGCCTTGAATTTAAGCTGGATCTGAAAAGAAAGTTATGGCCTTCCCAGGCTGAGAGAGGTGACCGGCCATTCCAGGCAAAGAGTAGAGCCTGGAAGACAGAAACATGAGGTGTGGGGTATTTGAAAACATGTGTCAAGAGGCATTGTGTGCAGTATGAGTTGGATGCCAAAAATACTGGCTAAAGGGATGCCAGTTCTACTCTCCATTGCAGAAATGCCTGAAATGGGGAATTGTTGGTGGATATCTCAATGAGTAGATTCTTAAGACTATAAAGGAGAGTTCAGTTGGAATTGATGATTGCCTGTGTCTAGAAAGGAAGGGAAGGAGGGAAGAGAGAAACGGAAGAAGGAAAGGAATAGAAGATAAGGAAAGCTGACGTATGGATGCTGGGAAAGTTAGGGAATGTAGTATGGGAAATGATTTTGGAGGCAAAATGATGAGTTTCTGGTGATATGGTAAGGCATCTAAATATAGATACAGAGCAAATAAAGACCCAAACTATATAATTAGATTTTGGAATTTTTGGTTAAGAGGCAAAGAAACCTTAATAGATATTGAGAATATTCACTGTGAAATGATCTTCTTAAAGCAGTCTTTTCACGGTGTTACTTTTTAGTTCAGAAACCTTTAGAGGCCCATCATTACCTCATTGCCTAAACTCTTTAATGTGGATATTAAATTTCTCCTCAATTTGGCCTTAACTCTGTTCTGTCCTGTCTCCTGTTTGAGCCCATACGTGCCCATTTGGACAGTGTTGTCCTGGCTTAACCATTCCACTCACTAATTGCCTCTTGGTCTTCCTTCTGGACCTTTAATCCTAAACATCACTGCCCTTTCCTCTTTTCTGAAACAGTTCCTACCTATCGTATAAACTCAGTATAATTCTTATCTGTATCCTTCTCTGTCTGAAACCTGTTCTTTCTCTGTATCCCTGTTCCTTTTTCTCTGCATCTGCCTGTCTCCCCCACCCTCCACCCCTCTTTTGAATAAGCATTTCTGGGAATAAGTTAATTTCTCCGAAAACCTTGGAAAACACAAAGGATAATTTGCTAATCATAGGATATGCATTGCTATTTATGTATATATTTAAGTTTTGTCCCGCTAAAGAATAATGATTTCATTGTTTTTGTAAGAATGATGAATACTTAATCTTACCTCTTTATCTAAAATAACTTTCCTACTGGCCCACTTACATGACTTTCTATAATTTACTTAGGTTTATTGAGTGCAAACAAAACCTATGTTGATAGAATGAATCCATTTTGTAATTCTACCATCCTCAAAGGATTCCCCCTTTTGGTTTCATAATAAGTAAGTTTAAAAAAAACTATGAACATAAATCAGTCTGTGGGATTCTGGAGTCTCCTAGATTAATGTCACTTGATTTACTCTCTGAATCCAGCCATCTAACCTCAGCCAAATTTCCTGCTGAATTCTCTTGGCACACAGCTTTAACTTTAGAAATCAAAATCCATTTATATCTTTGCCTTGTTCCTTCTGAGTTTGTGCTTTGGTTGGCCTAAGACCTTAACTGAATGCTTCTATTACCCCTTTAGAAAATATGATTCTTATTGAATGTGGCACTGTCCTTAGACTGTAGGAGTGGAGGCACAGATGACGTGTGCCCCCAGCAGGGGACTCTGGAGAGTGCCACCACCCCTTTATTCCAGATGCCTACACTTTAACATGCTTAGTTTTGACTTGGACTGATTTTCCCATCATGGAAATCCATGCCTTTCTCAAAGGGATATGAAATCCAATGTTCTCTTTCTGCCAAAATTCCTTTGTTTCTTTACCTGGATATGAGTGTGAGTTGGGAGATGCTGACCTTGAGTTGAGAGTACAAGGAGAGATGTTTACAGTCAAACTGTGGCTTGCAGCCTCTGCTAAACTAGCCAGCGTTCCAAAGGCCCATGTTATTTTCTTTTTCCAAATTTCCAATAATTAGATTTAGAAATCCTTAGAGACGGTTAAAGTTACACATACACACACAAAGCAAAATTCTCAAATCCTTTAGACATTGTTTAGAATGGCTATAATCCATCACTAAGGACTGGTAGGGAAAAATTTAAGGATTACTGGTTAGGAAAAAATTTAAGGATTATTTGTCAGGCCTTGCTCACAGATAGGAATCATCTAAGAGTGTGGCATAATGTTTGGGTTTCTAGAAGCTCGGGGCCAGGCTGATTTGGGAAGGGTGTTTCCTAAGGTGTGACCCCAGAGGAAAAGGTGAAACTGTGGTCAGAGCCAGGAGAGATGGGCACACGTATCTACCATGGGAGCAAAGTCAAGGACACACACTGGAGGTTAAACAGAGGAGTCCATGAGGGAGTAAATGGAAACTGAGGTAGAGACTGGGTCAGGTGGTGTGGGTGCTGGTTTAAGAAAGGGAGAATTTACTGGGAGCATTCCTTTCGGGACTGCTCAGCCTGTGCTCCGGGTTGGGTGGCCCTGCTGCTCAGATGCACTCTGCTGGGATGGACACGAATCTCCTTGCTTGGATTACCAACTTTGCCTGTGACCATGTGCTGACAGAGTGCTGTCCAGTTGCTGACTAATTTGTTTGGATCCTGTGATTTCCAAAGTCACGAGCGATAATCATGGCTTTTGAGCAAGTATAAGGCACTGGCATAGACTGCTCTTTAGGAAGACATACAGAGTAAAAAAAAAAAAAACCCAAAAAACTTATTTATTTAGTTTATGGTTTATACATTACTCTTTACCTGCATTATCTGATTTGAATCTCATAATAACCCTGGGGCACATGGTTATCCTCATTTCACAGATGAGGAAACTGAGGTCATAGAGTTACATGTAGTTACAAAACTAGAGAGGTAGTAAGTGCTGGAGCCAGATCCCAAATCCCAGGCTTTTGATTTAATCCAACACTCTTGCTGCCAGCACTTTTTATCTCAGTGTATTAATCAGCTGGCTTTAGCAATCCTGTACTAAGTAAGGAAGGGAATATAAAGTTTTGATTTTTCTTGGCTATGGTTTTCTCTTGAAACTAAAGAGAAGTGATGAAGATAGGTTACCTTGTGGTTAAAGAGTTTCCTTTTGGCTATTTCCCATTCTGGTGCCTTTGCCTTAGAAGATGTAAAGCCGTGTGGCATCCAGTAGCTTGCTTCATCTAAGGAGCAAGCTCAACTTGGCCAGAATGTGCATGAGCTCTTCTGTTACAGAAGAGCCATGAGAAGTGCTGTGGAATTTTCTCGTTTGATAAAAGTGTAGTCCTCATGGATTATCTCAGTTAACTCTAAGAAGAGTAGTTTATTTTTTATCTAATGGAGAAGTATAAAGGTACTTGGAGTCGGTCAGTAATTTCAATTTCCAGTTGTGTTCTCAATATCAAGGAAATTGATTTAAAAATAGCTCGTAAGATATCAGGTACTAAATTCTATGATTTCAACACATTCAGTTGTTGTTCTTATAAGAAGTTTGAAGAAAAGTTTTCTGTAAAGAGCCTAGAAGAAACTCCAAAGGACCTTTCTAGAGTTTACAGATATTGGTTGAGCAGAAATCCTTAAAATCTGTGTGATGGACTCCTAATAAGGCCAAATAAAAATGAGTCCTTTAGTTTTGTCTTTTGTTTTCATTTTTGCAAGGTAATAGATTCTTATGAAACAAAGTATAAAAGAATAAGTCAAATAACTATTTCTGTTATGCACAAAAGATATGCTTTAGTTGTTTTGGAAGTCAAGTATGGGGAAAATTTGCTTTCACTTAGGTCTTTTTCCTTTCCTCCTCTGCCTAGTCTCTCCTTTCTGCGCCTCAGCTCCTGTTGACTTCTCAGCTGTCTGGCCACAGAGGGCAGGACCATGCCAGGAGTAAAGCTTCTTTAATTTCTAGGAAGAAATGGGCTGAACTGTTACCCCAAATTACTTGGGGATGAGACTTCCTTCCTGGGTTTTCCTCTTCCTCTTTCAGACGTGTGCATTACATACCCCTATTCACTGGTTCACCTTGCCTCTTCAGATATTTAAGGAACTGAAAATGCAGTGCAAACATACTCTATTAAATCTGATTTTAAAGACATGGCATCTTAAAAACCCAGCTTCTGTAGGAACAGCAGAACAGTACCAGTGTGTAGGAATCACGTACGCAGCTGTGATATGTGCTGTGTACTGGTTGGTGCCTGAGCCACTGATGGGTAGGCCAGGCTCAGAATCTCCCTCTTACCCACAGAGCCTTGTTTCTGGCTCCTGAGGCCATTCTGGAGCCACAAAAGCCAGAGAATTCTGGAATTTTCATTCACTTGTGTTGAGTTTTAAAAGAGCTAAAATGAAGCAGATTCTGCAGGTACATTTTGAAGACAAGTTGACCCCTGCAGTAGTCTTAAATACACTTGGTCATCTTAGACTGAGGCGGGCCCAGAATGAACCTATGAGCTTGATCGCCTCTTCATACTTGTACCTTCAAACCCTTGAGTTCCCCAAGTTTCTTGAGTTAATGTGATTTGGGCAGGGCCAGCAGTAGATGTGGTAGAGAGTTAGACCAACGAGACTAAACATTTTCCTCTGTCAAACACTCTGATCATCTTTCCCAAAGAAGAAAATTTTCCTCCCTCTAGGAAGGTCATCCTTGTGTATTGACCATCAGCTTCAAGGAGACCGTGCATGCTTCAGGAAAGGAGGAAGGGGATATCTACTCTCCTAATAACAGCAACCCCGTAGACTCTGGTGACCTACAGCTATGAAAGCAAGCTGGAAACAGCTCTTGTAGCATCACATGAAATTCGCATACAGTAGTTGCCATAATAGCATTTCCCAGAAATAAATCCTGAAAGAGTCACAGCAGCTAAATGTGAGCCATGAGGCACCATCCTCCAGCAGCATCTGTATCCTTGAAAAAGGGTCCTTGTTTTGTGCATTTCTGTATTCCTGTGGTACCTAGCAAATGTTTGCTAAATGAATAAATGTGTTAAATTAATTTTCTTCTATTCATATGGAGAAGTAATGGGTAGGAGGCCAATTCAAGAAGGCACTCAAAGTCCAGCTAGAGAGTGGTTATATCTAGCCTTTAAGAAAATCTCTTCATGTACATTAATGATATTATTAACAATAACTAACATTGAACACTTAACTATGTGACAAGCACTATTCTAAGTACTTTTAAAACATTTGCTATACTTGTTTGTTAACATGGTCCTCATGTTCCTCACGTTCAGAGTACCTACATGAAATGGTTCTTTCCAAGGCTGTAAACTGTGTCATAAACACATTCGGGGCTTCCCTGATGGCGCAGTGGTTGAGAGTCCGCCTACCGATGCAGGGGACACGGATTCGTGCCCTGGTCCGGGAAGATTCCCACATGCCGCGGAGCGGCTGGGCCCGTGAGCCATGGCCGCTGAGCCTGCACGTCCGGAGCCTGTGCTCCGCAGCGGGAGAGGCCACAGCAGTGAGAGGCCCGCGTACCACAAAAAAAAACCCAACAAAACAAAACAAAACACACAAACAAAAAAAACACATCCAGATGCACACATTTCAGTACTGATGTATTCCCAGCTCCTTCTCCCCACTCTCCCCAACTCTCCTCATCTGCTCACACTGTTGAGATGTGATAGTCAAACTTCCTCTAGTGAATAAGGAATTTTTTGGTAGGTGTTGTTTTTGTTTGTTTGAAATTATGTTTAAAAGACAAAAGCAAATGCATTTGGCCATGACAATTCTAATTAGGTTTGTGTTCACTGACATAACTGTTAACACTGATGAATATTCCTTTTTTGTTCTGTAAACAGAGAGTGTTACCAAGGTTTTACAGCCAAGAGAACATTCTGTCTTGCATCTCAGAGCTTTTCAAAGTGGTCTTTTAATTCACATATGGGCTTTTCCTTAAAACATTTCAAATCTGTGTAAGTGAAATATAGCACAGGTTACATAGATTTAATTTAGAGGAACCTAAAGAATAAGGACTAGCGTCGGATGGTTTTGATGCTATAGGAACATCCCATAAGGTAGGTTCCAATATTTTGCTACTTTACAGATGAGGAAACCAAGGCACAGAACAATTAATTAACTTGCCCAAGCTCACGCAGCTAAAAGTAGCAGAGTTGGGATTCAAACCCATGTAGTCTAACCCCGGAGACCTCCCCCTACAGTCTTAACCATTATGTGACCTGAGGCTGTCAGTCAGGGTTCTATCAGAGAAAGGGATTTGTTATATAGATTTGACCACATGCAATTGTGAAAGCTGTTTGAACAGTCTCCATAAGGCTATATCTTTGCATCTGGTGCTGAAGCCTGAAGCCAGTAGGAAAGATAGCCAGGAAGTGATGATGGATGTGAAGTGGGGGAGAGCAAGGACAAGCCAGAGCCCATGAAGGTGCACTGGAACCAGGGTCAGACTCTCACCACCTCCAGGTCTCCCACTTTGATTATACCGGTGTCCTGCAGCAGAAGCCAAGCATGTACCTGGTCCAAGAGTAGGAGAAGCTGAAGGAAGGGTCAGTGGGGCCTGGAGGTGCCATGGACCTGGCCGCTGCTCCATGCCAGCAGATGTGGGATACCAGTGAAAACCAGTTTACTTTCTCATATAAAAATATGGAGTTGACATTTCTTTCCAGACATCTGGGATGACAGATATTGTTCTTGACCAAATTCCAAATTATTTTCACTTAATAATTAGACCTACTGTGACATGTTTTGAAGTTGCACATCTCTCTCATACTGGCATTTTATCTGCACTTTTTCTGGTGAAAGCCTTCTTAGTCCTGGTGGTTTATCATTTTCTTCCCTGTCTTGTGGCGTTCACTCAGTCTCTTTTCAGGAAGCTGTCATTC
This sequence comes from Grampus griseus, assembly GCF_964374135.1. Taxonomy (NCBI): domain Eukaryota; kingdom Metazoa; phylum Chordata; class Mammalia; order Artiodactyla; family Delphinidae; genus Grampus; species Grampus griseus. The sequence goes on from NC_139018.1 coordinate 92,304,071, forward strand.
TAGAATCTTAGGGCGTGGTCCAGGAAAATATCTCCTGCTGTTCGATATTAGTTATTTACTTCCTATCCTTTGTTATTTTTCAAAGTACCTAGCTTCAGGTGGAAGAAAGTTTCCTAATAAGAACTTCTAAATTAGAAACTGTATACCTTTTCCTACTCGTGTAAATATGTTCCCAATTTGTTTCCATTCAAGTCAGCAGAGGTGAGTTACTATCCATGTATCTAGTGATTTTTGCAGATTATTGCCAAATATCAATTGTAATGACAACAAAAATTATTATCCATTGTATCTGTATAGACATTCACAGTTTTTTAAATTGAAGTATAGTTGCTGTAAAATATTATATATTACAGGTATATAGCATAGTGATTCACAATTTTTAAAGGTTATACTCCATTTATAGTTATTATAAAATATTGGCTATATTTCTCATGTAGTACAATATACCCTTGTAGCTTATTTTATACCTGTTTGTAACTCTTACTCCCCCACCTCTATATTGCCCTTCCTCTTTTCCCTCTCCCCACTGGTAACCATTAGTTTGTTCTCTATATCTGTGACTCTGCTTTTTTTTGTTGTTGTTAAATCTACTAGTTTGTTGTATTTTTTAGATTCTACATATAAGTGATATCATACAGTATTTGTCTTTCTCTGTCTGATTTATTTCGCTTAGTATAATGCCCTCCAAGTCCATCCATGTTGCTGCACATGGCAAAATTTCATTCTTTTTTATGGCTGAGTAGTATTCCATTTTGTGTGTGTGTGTGTGTGTGTGTGTGTGTGTGTGTTTGTGTATTCTCACATCAGCTTTATCCATTCATCTGTTGATGGACACTTGGGTTGCTTCCATATCTTGACAATTGTAAATAATGCTGCTATGAATATTGGGGTGCTTGTATCTTTTTGCATTAGTGTTTTTGGGTTTTTTTGGCTGTCTACCCAGGAGAGGAATTACTGGATCATATGGTAGTTCCACTTTTAGTTTTTTGAGGAGTCTCCCTACTGTTTTCCATAGTGACTGCACCAATTTACATTCCCACCAACAGTGCACAAAGGTTCCCTTTTCTCCACATCCTCACCAACATTTGTTATTTGTGTTCTTTTTAATGATAGCCATTCTGACAGGTGTGAGGTGATATCTCATTGTGGTTTTGATTTGCGTTTCCCTGATGGTTAGCGATGTTGAACATCTTTTCATGTGCCTGTTGGCCATCTGCACTTCCTCTCTGGAAAAATTAGACATTCATAGTTTTAACCGCATGAAACATCAATTGATCATCAGTCATGCTGTAAGTTCCAGATGAAAACATGACAGGGCACCACTCTATGTTAAGGGCAGAGACATTGCATAGTTTTTTAAAAAAAAGTTTGAGGAAGATGATTCCTCTTATTGTCTTTAGGAGGGAATGGGGTAGGAGAGACCACAAGAATGAGCATCCCCTCAGTCCATTAGACCTCTCTAATGTTAGAAAGCCTTTCTTCTGTCAAGGACCACTGATGCAACGTTAAAAAAAAAACAGAGACCACCTGCATAGGAAAGCAATATGTTTATTCTTTAATGGGAAACTGTAACCTGTTCCAAGAACAAGGGATGTAAACTTCTACTCAATGAACACAAGAAATAACAAGATATATGCTTCATTTCTGTATTTTAGACTTATGGGGGAAGGGGACAGAGAGATGAAGATCAAAAGGGAAAGAGTCATATGGATAAAAATAAAGCGAAATTGAATCTGATAAAGGGGAAAGACTGACGTGTACACACGGCTTGTTTATGAAGAAGCACATAAACACAAACACAGAGAAACCACAAACAAACTCATGCCTGTGCGCATTCACTTCTCACCCTGGTCCCCAGAGAGCTGCATAAACACATTTGCAATCATAGGCTTCTGTGAAATAGCAGCATCCTTATTTATCTCTTCCGGATATCACCGGTTATGTTTGCAGGCACCTTGAGAATAGGGACATCTCATTAGATGTTTGTGAAATTGAAACATTTTTGTCTTCCCTAATACTACACTGCGTTTTGGAAAGTCTAGGTGTAGTGTAGGTATATTATCTTCAATACTTGCCATGAGGAAATTAAGAAGAGGGCCACATTTCAAACGAGTCAGAGCTCCCTCACTCCCAGTCTCCCCTCATCCAGTGCCCATGTCACCTTCCTGGTCTGCTCCGGTGCAAGCTGCTCAACAGCAAACTCTGGGCAACATCCTGTGTCGTCTTGTTGGGTCTTTTTCATGGCACATAACACAGCTTATCACTTGCTTAAACTGTTGTTGTACTTCGGTAAACAACTACTTTTTGACCATATTGTCAAATAAGTGAATACTATAAGAAACCAGAAGCAAATTTTTATTCCCCTGCTCAACAAATACTCGGTTGAGGGCAACTATTCAAGCACCGTGCTACAGACGATGCATTAGCAATCAGGAAGGGCAGATAGTCCTTGCTCTCATTTATTTATCATTTTGTGGGAAGACAACAATAAAGTTATCATTAAAGTGTTCTGATGGAAACATACTACTTATTTCTCAGATACACTGATTTCTCCTTTGCTTCTTCTTCATCTTCTTTGTCTCTTACATTTTCCCCCCCGTAATTCAGTTCATAGGAGAAAACAAAGACAAGAACTCTTTCCCTTTTATATTAAAATACCAGGACAGGCCAGCTCTAGGCAAGTGTGACCATTGTTTTCCATAGCCCTTCATTCAGCTCTGACCAAGATTCCTTCCCAACTCCCTGAGCTCCTTTTCAGATGACTTGAGATTTTCTGCTCCTCTCATGTTTTTCAAAAGCAAAGTTTTAGGGCAGTTCTGGAAAGTTAATTGGAAGGTATAGTTTCCTCAAGAAAGAGAGGGGAACATAAAAATGCAGCTCATCGAGCAAGCAACCTCAGGTTCTTCCTTTGCTGATGGGATGGGAGGTGACATTTATTGAGAACCTGCTCTATTCAAGACACTCTATTAGGTTGGGCTATAAAGATGATCTTTGCCCTCATAAAGTAGTGTGTGATAATTATACTTAGAAGGGAACACACAGTAATCAGTTACTGGAATGCTCTGGGAGAGCCTCATGGAGGAGGGGCATCCGTGCTGACACTGAGATTCGGGGATTACAGAACTAGTCTGGGTACAGTACCAATGCGGAGCCTCCCCTGTTGGACAGGCAGTGATGGAGTGTGGTATTGCAAGCAGGAAGTGACACAAACACACCGTAAGAGGTAGGAAAGGATTGGGCACATTCAGAAGACTCGGTGTGTCCTGGATTGGAATGTGTGTGCCCTCATTTATTGGAGAATGAAAAAATAATCAGCATTTGATGCAATGAAATATTGGGGAACACCCCAACAAAACGGTGATTTGGGAAGTTTATTATGGCAGCTGTATACATGTTGTTAGGAGGTGAGAGGGAGACCCGTGAGAAGGTAGAATATTTGTTCAGACCTGGGATGATAAGAATCTGAACTAGGAAGGTAGAGTATAGAATGAAAAGGAAGGGAGCGATGGACTCTGTCTCGTCATTTGAGTGGCCCAGGGGTTAACAGGAGCTTACTATATTGCCAGAGAGTAGAATGCAGGTGACGGTGACCACAGCAGAGTGAAGCAAAGGTTTCAAGATAGAGGAGTAGAATTTATTATGACACAGACAGTGCTGGCTCTTGCTGCTCCTGGAACTCTGAGAAAGTGAAGCTATAAACGTGCGGGCGCTGTTACTGTGTACAGACAAGATGGCATTATGCTGTGGATTTGAAAATATTCACAAGTGCCTCTTGGAATGTAGTTTTCCGTGGATTAATGCGGTTTGTGTTGAAAGTGCATATATATTTTTTTCATCAGTGGTTTTGCTTTTTAAAAGCAGGTAGTTAAAGCTTTTTTCCCCCTTAAATGTAAAATGCTAATTTAATTTAGTCTTTGCAGCATGGGAATGGGACATTAATGTGGCTGAAAACAGCAGTTTATTTTTTGTGGGTTTGACCATTTCAGAAACTTCACATTTATGAAAAATATTATTACTAGGAAAATAAATTTGAAACCACAGTCCAACTTCCATGAGGATTGTATAGTGGTTTTCCATTCTACTGCTTAAATACTCCAAAGATTCTATGCCTCAGAGCTGGGACTTACCACTGTGCTGCATAGGAAAACAGAGGGCTCTGGAGTGGATTCTGAAGTGGTCTCCCCCACCCACCTCTGGATGGCTGTCCTTGGAAACCAGCTCTTGGTGTAGCCCAGTGGAGCTTTGTGTTTGGAGAGAAATTGGCCAGTAGCGTGCAGCTCCATGACTGTGCAAAGATGGCTAAAACCACAACTGCTTTTAGCCTCCCACCCAAACAGTGGGAAAGTATTTTGTTTTGATTCATTATCCTGAGATGAAGTCTCTATCCAAGTTAAGTCTGATTTCCTAAATATTTATCACTTTTTAGCTCGAAAACCAGTGCTCTGCGTTCGTCCATCGCCACACAATCTTTACGCAGTTTGGCTCTGTGAGGCTACGTGAAGAAACTCGCTGTATTGAGAATGAGGGAGATGATGGTCCAGCTCTACTTTGCACTCCTCAGACCAACTGGGGTAACCACTTTTAAGAAGGGCATACACAGACTAACGTGTGTTCAGAGAAATAATCAGTGAAGGAGAGTTGAAATCCAATCATGTGAGAGAAACTGGGGGGCTGGTCTGGAGAAAAAACTTAAATGCTAACAGAGCTGTGATATTTCGCTCCTGCTGGGGCAGATGCCATAGTTTAACTACTTGGCATCCAGGCCCCTTTCCTGGGGAAATCTGCTGCTGTATGCACCCTGGTGAGAGGTCTTGCCTCCTATGGTGGAAACTGAGGAGTCAGATTTGCCTCTCACAGGTCACTTGTCACCTGAGTGTGAGCAAGGGTCCTCAGTTCATCCTGTGTCCTGGCACATGCTTAGGTCTTGGACTTTGAGTCTAATAGCCACAGGGTTCATTGACAAAGTATCTAGAGTCCAATGTCATATCCAGACTTGCGGAGAGACTTCGGCAATGGTCCCCGCTGCCTGTTTCCCCTGGCGTCTGACCCATCCCCACCTGGGTTCTCGAGTTCTAATAGAGATTAGGAATCTGTAATCTTAATAGATTTTGTGAGCTCCCTAATAACTTTAAAATTAATTCCTTTTGATTAAGTTAGTTCATGTAGGTTTCTGTTGTTTACAAACAATAATCCTGACTATATAGTTGCTAAAGACCCAGTAATGTTTTCTTGTTTCCAGCTGGAATTCTTAACCTGAATCAAAGGATTGTGTTATGGAATCTGTATGTTGTACTATGTGTAGAATTTCAGATATTTATGCACTCAGATGGGGGAGAAGGTCCATAGCTTTTATTTGATTCTCAAAAGGCTCTGAAAAGGCCAAGAACCACTTATGTACAGGATACAATGTAAACATCTTACTTAGCATAATATAAAGCCCTTGTGATCTGACCTCTGCCTACTGCTTCCATTTTTCTCTTTCACTGTGTTTCTTGTTGCTTCTGGTCTTCATCCTCTTTCTATGCTCCAATCAGATCCAAGTACTATGGATTCTCTAAAAGCACTTCTCCCGCTGCGGAGCACAGGCTCCAGACGCGCAGGCTCAGCGGCCATGGCTCACGGGCCCAGCCACTCCCCCGCACGTGGGATCCTCCCGGACCGGGGCACGAACCCGTGTCCCCTGCATCGGCAGGCGGACTCCCAACCACCGCACCACCAGGGAAGCCCACTTCATGGTTTTTAATCTCCATGTCTTTGTTCATGAAGTTCCTTCTGTCTTAAATTCCCATTCTCTTTCTTTGCTTCTCACCCTAGCTTTTAGTTGGTTTGCTGGACACCTACTCATCTTTTAGACTTGGCTGGTTTCACCTTTTCACGGGAGGACTGTGAAGGTCATGATCACTATTCCGCATCCCCTCGGCCCACCTGCTTTCAGCGTTGCCAGCAGCCCCTGTCAAGCTAGCAGCTGGCACGAGTGTCTCTTTGCTGTCCTGGGCATTCTCCAAAGTCACTGAAGGTAGCCATGCTGTCCAGGCACATCTTTGTGGAGAAGTTAACCTCTCTGGGGACAACATGGGAGTGTCCATGGATAAATGCCCCAGCCTTCCCATCCACAGGTGGGCCAATTCTGGGACACATACTACATGGTTCTTTGGAGAGGCCCCCAAGCTATTAGGCCGTGGTTGTTCACAGTGGTGACCTGCATATTAAGCACCTTTTATTTGCTTTTCTTCTTTCCTGTCTCACTTGCCTTATTCTTGTCCTCCTGCTTCCTGGATTTCTACTACCTGCACCCAAGTTTTTTGTCTCAGCTTCTGCTTCCAGATCAGGACACCCTCTTGACTTTGTGCCTCTACTTTAGCTGTGAGGAGCTGCCTTACCACCTGTTACCCTTTATTGTTCATATCTAACAATTTCTCTCTAGTAGACTATTACTTTTTTTCTTTGTGGTACACGGGCCTCTCACTGTTGTGGCCTCTCCCATTGCGGAGCACAGGCTCTGGACGCGCAGGCTCAGCGGCCATGGCTCACAGGCCCAGCCGCTCTGCGGCATGTGGGATCTTCCCGGACCGGGGCACGAACCCGTGTCCCCTGCTTCGGCAGGTGGACTCTCAACCACTGCGCCACCAGGGAAGCCCTATTACTTCTTTTTTATTAAAAATTTATTTTATTTTATTTTTTATTGTGGTAAGAACACTTGATATGAAATCTATCCTCATAACAAATTTTAAGTGTACAATACATTATTGTTAACTATAGGTAAATGTACAGTAAGTCTCTAGAGCTCATTCATCTTACTTAGGTGAAACTTTTTGTCTGTTGATAAATAACTCTCCACTTTTTGCTCCCTTAGTCTCTGGTAACCACCATTCTGGCCTTCGATTTTATGAATGTGATGATTCTATCTATCTCATATAGATGGAATCATGCAATAGTTGTTTTCCTGTGTCTGGCTTATTTCACTTAGCATAATGTCCTCAAGAGGTCCATCCGTGTTGTTGCATATTGCAGAATTTCTTTCATGTTTAAGGCTTAATAATATTCTATAATAATAATAATGTATATATCATTCTTTCAATCCATTCATTCATTGATGGACATTTAGTTTGCTTCCACAGCTTAGCTATTGTGAATAGAGCTGCAGTGAACATGGAAGTGGTAATAACTCTTTGAGATCCTGATTTCAATACTTTTGGATATACCCAGAAGTGAGATTGCTGGATCATAAGGTAGTTCTATTTTTAATTTTTTGAGGAACCTTTGTACTGTTTTTCATAGAGGCTGCACCAGTTTGCATTCCCAGCAATGACGTGCAAGGGTACCAGTTTCTCCACATCCTCACCAACACTTGTCTTTTGTTAGACCTGCTTCTTTTTTTTTTTAAGATTTATTTTTATTATTTATTTATTTATTTTATTTTTATTTTTGGCTGTGTCAGGTTTTAGTTGCGGCACGTGGGATCTTCGTTGAGGCATGCGGGATCTTTCATTGCAGCGCGGGGGCTCTTTGTTGATGCGCACAGGCTTCTCTCTAGTTGTGGCATGCAGGTCCCAGAGCACGTGGGCTCTGTAGTTTGCAGCACGCCAGCTCTCTAGTTGAGGCGCGCGAGCTCAGTAGTTGTGGTGCGTGGGCTTAGTTGCCCTGCGGCATGCGGGACCTTAGTCCCCTGACCAGGGATCAAACTTGCACCCCCTGCATTGTAAGGTGGATTCTTTACCACTGGACCACCAGGGAAGTCCCCTGGACTTACTTCTTGAGAGTAAAGAGCTTATCTTGTTCGTTGTTTTTCCCTCAGTATTAAAACCGGCACAAAGTGGATCCTCATCCATGTGTGAAAACCATAAGGCATGAGAGCTTTCTTCAGATCTCTCAAGGGCTGTCAAGTGTTTACAAATGTCTGGGGAGCAGAAGTAAGTCCAAAGAGTAGAATTTACAAGAAAATGGACATTTGTTCCATATGGAACTGTCAATGAACCTAAGGGAGGGGGGATTCATTAGTAACAGTAACAGTGGCCCATTATGGCACGATGACTCACTTGGTTTGTCCACCCTTCTCTCTCTAGCCAAGAATTCCTATAATAGACAGTCTTATGGAAAAAGAGTCCCACACACAGATGCCTAGAGGGACCAGGCAGACATGTAAACTAATGAGGCAGTCTAGCCATCAGATAATTGGGAATGGTGGGGACTGCATGGAAATGAAGTGCATGCCCTGTCTAAATGGCTAGCTGCTCCTCAGCTCCAGCCAACAGCTGTTGTGCAAGAATGTAGGTTCAGTATTGCCGGGCCTTTCAGTTTTTCAAGGGAAAGCAGAAATCCAGATTCTTATGAAAAATTTCCCAGTTAGAAAAACAGTATGTGGGTCAAGAAAGCATCACTGTGCCTATGTTTTCCTCTAAGAGTTTTATAGTGTCTGGCCTTACATTTAGGTCTTTAATCCATTTTGAGTTTATTCTTGTGTATGGTGTTAGGGAGTGTTCTAATTTCATTCTTTTACATGAAGCTGTCCAGTTTTCCCAGCACCACTTATTGAAGAGGCAGAATACTCTATGACATAAATCACAGGAAGATCCTTTTTGACTCACCTCCTAGAGAAATGGAAATAAAAACAAAAATAAACAAATAGGACCTAATGAAACTTAAAAGCTTTTGCACAGCAAAGGAAACTACAAACAATACGAAAAGACAACCCTCAGAATGGGAGAAAATATTTGCAAACAAATCAATGGACAAAGGATTAATCTCCAATATATATAAACAGCTCATGCAGCTCAATAGTAAAAGAACAAACAACCCAATCCAAAAATGGGCAGATGACCTAAATAGACATTTGTCCCAAGAAGACATACAGATGGCCAAGAAGCACATGAAAAGCTGCTCAACATCATTAATTATTAGAGAAATATAAATCAAAACTACAATGAGGTATCACCTCACACCTGTTAGAATGGGCATCATCAGAAAATCTACAAACAATAAATACTAGAGAGGGTGTGGAAAAAAGGGAACCCTCTTGCACTGTTGGTGGGAATGTAAATTGATACAGCCAGTATGGAGAACAGTATGGAGGTTCCTTAAAAAACTAAAAATAGAACTACCATACGACCCAGTAATCCATTACTGGGCATATACCCTGAGAAAACCATAATTCAAAAAGACACATGTACCCCAATGTTCATTGCAGCTCTATTTACAATAGCCAGGACATGGAAGCAACCTAAGTGTCCATGGACAGATGAATGGATAAAGAAGATGTGGCACATATATACAATGGAATATTACTCAGCCATAAAAAGAAACGAAATTGAGTTATTTGTAGTGAGGTGGATGGACCTACAGTCTGTCATACAGAGTGAAGTAAGTCAGAAAAAGAAAAACAAATACTGTATGCTAACACATATATATATGGAATCTAAAAAAAATAAAATGGTTGTGAAGAATCTAGGGGCAGGACAGGAATAAAGATGCAGATGCAGAGAATAGACTTGAGGACACGGGGAGGGGGAAGGGTAAGCTGTGACAAAGCGAGAGAGGCATGGACATACATACACTACCAAACGTAAGATATCTAGCTAGTGGGAAGCAGCTGCATAGCACAGGGAGATCAACTTGGTGCTTTGTGACCACCTAGAGGGGTGGCATAGGGAGGGTGGGCGGGAGATGCAAGAGGGAGGAGATATGGGGATATATGTATATGTATAGCTGATTCACTTTGTTATAAAGCAGAAACTAACACACCATTGTAAAGCAGTTATACTCCAATAAAGATGTTAAAAAAAAAAAAAAAGAAAGCATCACTGTGGTTGGGTATGGACCATGGGTTGTGAGTTTGCAACCTTTGTGTGACATGTGTAGCAGAGGATGTTAAAGCCTCAGATGTGAGGACAGCCTCCTCAAGAGGCTGCCCCCCGTTCTGGTCAGTTTGCCCCCTTCAGCCCATCAACAGGCTCTGCCTGGTCTCAGCTTGGGCCTGTGGCCATCCTGTCCTCACAGCAAGGAAGCTCTGTAGCTCAGGCACTTCTCCTGTGACACTTCCCACTACAGCTCTTCCCTCACCAAACTCTGTCTTCTTGGTGCGCCTCTAGCATTTACAGCCCCTGGATATCTGCTGTGGTTGGTCAGTCTCCAGTGGTCTCATAGGCTGTCTTATTTGTTTAACTGAGCTGTAAGTTCCTCATAGCAAGGGCTTCTATTTCACAGGTCTTTCCTGTCATTTGGAGCATAGAGTGGGGCACAAGGCCAGGCCTCACTAAGAGCTATTTGGTTGACTGTCGTTGGATGGTCATCTTACTCAGTGCTTCTGGCATCACTCTTAGTAGAAGATGAGGTAATAAAGGGGAGGCTACCAGCTCTTGAGTGCAGAATGTAAAATTAAATCAGTGAAAAAATTAAATCAGTGGGGCTCTTTCAGAGATTGAATGAGCATGTCCTCCATCTACTGCTGACCTGGTGCTCTCAGAGCTTTTATGAGGAAAACGGTGCCCAGTGTGTTTCTTCTGTCACAGGCTTTTTCTCATCCTTTCCCACCAAAGATATAACAAGATAACCAATTATTTGTGCCCTGGTTTAGATTCCTTGATTAGAGATGGCCTCTGATCATAAGCTACATAGCCATCTTTTTATGGTAGAAGTAAGTAGGCACAATTTTGCTACAACGATTGTCTAAAAAAAAAAAAGAACTTCTATTTTAACTGGTTATGATGATCTATTTTCTATTCCTTCCCTTTTATTTGAAACACATTTTGGTTGTTTTAGAACTCTCTTTTCTCCCACATCTGTGAAACAAAATACAGGATAAACGATTCTCAGTCATCTGTGACATTGGGCATTAGGTATACTTTGGACACTGGAGTTTACCAGTTATCTCCAAACCTTCTTTTAGGAAATTTCCCCCACTTTTTGGTGAAGGTGCTAGTAAGCAGTAACTGCCAAATTAGTAGGTCTTCCTCATATTCCCTATTGTTGATTTTTTCCATGTTTTGGTGCAGTTTTGTACAAAGACTAGGAACTGAACCATTCTTTCAATAAACATTTATTGAGACCCTCCTGTGGTGCCAGACCCTATTTTAGCTGCTAAAGATACAAAAGTGAAGAGATTAGACAAGGCCCTTGCTCTCCTGAAGCTGAACTTCTAGTGGTGAGAGATAACCACAGACCATTGAACAAATGAACACACAAGAAAATTGGATGGCGTTTGGGAGAATAAATAAAATAGTTTTGGGAGAATAAAACAGGATGGAAAGAACGTGTATGTGAGGGAGTTACTCTAGACTGGAGTTGAGGGCAAGTCTTCTTGAAGCTGTGACAGCTGAGACTTGAATGACAAGGAGGGGCCAGCTAGGTCAAGATCAGGGGGAAGAGCATTCCAGGCTAACAAAACAGCTGTGGCAGTGGGCCTCAGGCAGGAGCCTGTGTGGTGTACTGGAGGTTCAGCAAGGAAGTCAGAGGGAAAGGAAAGTTTAGAGCTAGCAAATAAATAATTATTCAAGTGAATTTATTGTACAGCTGTTGCAGTTTAGGTGTTTATGGCTGTGATCATTGAGATCTCAGAATCTCTGTCATGACTTTAGGATTAGATTCAGAAATTACCTAAGATTCATGGCGGAGAAAGTCATTGTTTCAAAATCCATGTGATATATCCTGCTTTGAAGCCTCAGATTTCCCATGATGGGATAGGACACTAGCAGTATTTTAGGAAAATGGCACTTGGTGTTATATTCTTTTTTTTTTTAAATTTATTTATTTTTGGTTGCGTTGGGTTTTCATTGCTGTGCTCGGGCTTCCTCTTGTTGCGGTGAACGGGTTTCTCATTGCAGTGGCTTCTCTTTGTTGTGGAGCATGGGCTCTAGGCGTGCGGGCTTCAGTAGTTGTGGCACACAGACTTATTAGTTGTGGCTCATGGGTTCAGTAGTTGTGGCTCGTGGGCTCTAGAGTGCAGGCTCAGTAGTTGTGGCGCACGGGCTTAGTTGCTCCACGGCATGTGGGATCTTCCCGTACCAGGGCTCGAACCCGTGTCCCCTGCATTGGCAGGCGCATTCTTAACCACTGTGCCACCAGGGAAGTCCTGGTGTTATATTCTTAAACTGAATTTGCTTTGGAAGTAGTCATGCAGCAATGAGCATTCATGCAGCAAGAAACAATTCCTTTATCCTTTAATATAATAATTGCTGTCAAGGATTATAAGAGTTTATAGAGAGATGGAGCATCCATTTTAAAGTTAACTGGATAGGGAAGAAAGCTTTGTCCATAGACGAAGTTTCAGATTTTCTTGGACTTTTTGGTATCTGCACAACAGAGACCTGTTGAGTTGCCAGCATATAACAAGCCAGAACCCTGGATCCAGAGAGCATTTGTGATGACCAGACAACACAGAACTGGTTTCCCTCCCAAAGGGTGGTCTCCAAATTTGTTGTAGCCTTTGTCAAGATTTTTATATCACAATTGAAAACAGATGCCCTTTATGCCCTTTCCTTTGTCGTCTGAGTTAACTACCGTTCAGTAGGTGTGAGCAATGGCAATCTCTCACACATCTTCAGAATGCCCAGGAAGAGTCCTCATTAGACGTTTCTCTCCTGAAGTCTTGCTGTGAAACACTCTGCAATAGAGAGTAGACATAAGGAGGTGCCAGGTTTGTGAGGTTCTGGTAATCTGCTCAGTGTGTTCTGAATGTTTCTTGTCACAAATCAAAACACCAGTCCTAAGGTTTAATATGAAAAAACACATCTCTCTGAACAGTTTCTATTTGAGAATATTTAATTCTAAAGGAAAATATTTAATCTTAAAGGACTATGTAATCCTGAGGAAAACCAAAGCATACTGTTGCTTATGGACTATATTGAATTTTATTACAGGATGTGGCCCTAAAATATACTTGTATTTTATATATATGACATTGACAATCCAGAGTATCAAAAATCACGTAAATTCTTGATGAAAAGAGACTTATTAGACATAAGACTGAATATAATGTGTGGACTTTGCTTGGATTCTGCTGTAAATTGACTGAAATTTAAACTGGGAAAGTTTAAATATGGACTGAATATGAGATGATATTAAGGAATCATTGGTAATTTTGTTAGATGTGGTAATGATATGGAGGTTATGTAAGAAAATATCCTTATTTTATAGAGTTGCACACTGAAATATGTAGGGAGCAAATGTCACATCTATAATTTATTTTAAAACACCAGCAAAATATCAATTGAAGCAAATATGGCAAAAAGTGATTAACTGTTTAGTCTAGGTGATGGGCTTGTGGAATTTGCTATTGTACCTTCTCTACTGCCCTGTATATTTGAGAAATTTTATAATTCAGAGTTTAAAAAAAGTCTTTGCAAACTGGGACATAGCACAGTGGTTTGTCAGCTAAATAGCACTATTTTGTGATCTTAGTGGATGTCACTTTATCGTGCCCTTTTGTGCTGCAGCCATAAATACCAGTGGACCTGGAAACTAGATGATTTTTTCATAAATGGGACATTACAGTAGAAATGAACCAATACTCTCTTTTTATACCCACCCCCACCCCGCCCCCATGCTCTGATTTTGTAACTTGGCCCATGATTAGGGGAGGTGACGTAGTTCAAAAGTAAAACTGAAACATATGGAATCCTAAAGCTAGAATTTTAAACATTTTGTTTCAACCTCAATTTTTAGAAAGAACAATTTTAAACTACAGTTACCAAAGTCATTTTACTTCCTTTCAAAATGTGTATTCTATAACCTGGATTATATTAACATGTATAAAATTATAAAATTATTGGCACTGTCTCATGGTTTCACGGAGCATAAAGTTTAAATGGAACCTTCAGAAAGAGGTAAAATTTTGACAGGGAGAGAAAGGGCAAGAAACTATTTCTGTATGGACTAATGAGTATACCCAGGAGCAGGGAGTGTTTGGGTAACTACACATAGGCCCTTTTGGCTGAAGGGAAGAGATCCTATTGGGACCGAGCTTGTTGCGTGCAGGAATTTGGATTGTAGTAAACACTGGGGAAGCAGGAAGTGTTCTGGGTAGTAACATGAGTCAAGCTGTGTGTTAGGAGCTCAATCCGATGGCACCAACCTCAAGGTAGGTTGCAGGAATGAGAGATTAAGACAGGAATATAAGTTTGGAGATCACTGCAGGATAGTTCAAGTAGGAAAGGGAATAATAGTGTAAATTTGGGTAATGACAGTGGGACTAGAAGGGAGGGATGATTACAAGACACATTGTGAAAGAAGAAACGATTAGAATTGATGACTAAATTTAGGTCCTGTTTGAACTAGAATAGGATGATTCACATGAACTCGTATCATTTCATTGATGCAAGTTGTTAACCGTGAGTTTAATATATTTATATGACTCAGTTGAGAAACCTTGAAAGAAAAATTTAATTCTTTATTAACTTGTAGGAAAGTTAGCCCCACCCTTATACTTACTAAACTTTTGCACAAATGCTAAGAATGGCTAGTCCCCTCCTCTAACCTTGGCTGCCTTTTTATCCATCTCCAAGAGTTAGGAGGGCGGTGCCGTGGAGGGGAAAAAAATGTAACCTGAAACTTTAATATAATTTATTGGTTCATAAGTGGAACGTAAAAGCACTTCTGAAAAAGTAGTAATATTCTAGGGGAGAGGAACCTGTAGGCAGACGCTGGAGGAGAGAGTCATGTAGAAAAGTCTACCTTGAAAGTTTTAGTGTCCTTCAGTGGGGGAAGAGAGCCAGCTCCAGGCAGCTCTGCAAGGAGGAAGCTGGGGAAAAAATCCTAGTACCACCTTAAGAGTGGTCCTATGTCGAATGGATCGGGAAAAATCCTTCTGGTTCATTTGACAAGAGTGGTGCCAATATATGGGATTGCTGAGAGCAGGTTTGTAATGACTGTCGCCCCTCAGAATGACATTTGTCCTCATGGTAGCACGTAGCCTATAAATGCAGTGGCTATAACTGTAAGTAGCAAAATAATCCCGATGTTTCATGTTTCTAGAAAGGCACAGGATCCATAATATAGGCCACACCCTACGTGAATGTAAAGGCAGATAAAGAATATGGAAGCTCTGTTTGCATGTATACATTGAGTGATTCATCCATAATTAACGTCTCGACAGATGTGTGCTGCCACGAGAAAGCAGTTGCTGTGTCTGGTGTGTAGTGTATTGCTAGGAATAAGCCTGTTAGGATTTGCAGGATCAAGCAAATGCCTGGTAGAGAGCCAAAATTTCATCATGATGAAATGTTTGATGGGGTTGAGAGGTTAATAAATGCATTGCTGATGATTTCTATTAGCGGGTGTGTTTTTCGGATGTTGGTCATTGGTGTTCTTATAGTTGAATGACAACGATGATTGCTCATGTCATTAGTCATGGTTGGAGTCCATGTGTGAATGATGATGACATATATTGTATTTATTTTAAGTGTTATTTTTGTGATCAGTTTTGTGGGGATTTCTTCAAAACCTTCACCTATTTATGGGGGTTTTGGGTTGATTGTGAGTGGTGGTGTTGGGTGTAGGATTGTGTAGAATTTTGGTGGTTCATTTTTAGGTTTGATAGTGTCTTTGATTTATTTAGGGGGGATATTAGTTGTGTTTGGTTATACAATGGCTATGGCCACTGAGCAGTATCCTGAGGTTTGGGTTTCTAATAAGATTGTTTTGGGGGCATTTCTTTCAGGGTTGATAATAGAGTTTTTGATGGTATTATATATTTTAAAGGATGAGGAGGTGGAAGTTGTGTTTAAGTTCAATGGGTTGGGAGACCGAGTGACTCTGGTGACTCTGGCTTTTTTAGTGAGGAGGCTATGGGGATTGCGGCATTATGTAGCTATGGTACCTGGTTGGTGATTGTTACTGGCTGGTCGCTGTTTATTGGTGTTGTGGTTATTATGAAGATCACTCGTGGTAATTAAATAAAAGCATGCTAAGGGTGAGAGTAATAAGGAATGATAGGAAGTATAGTTTGATAAGGCCTTTTTGGCTTGAGATTAGCGTGGAGAACTTTAGTTGAATGAGGGGTATGGTTTTTGGTAAATGTTTTCTAGTCAGATTAAGTCCAAGAGGGAAGATGCTGATTTTTGGCTTATTGATAGGTTTAGGTAAGGAGGCAGACGATGCATGATGGTGGGGAAATATCCTAAGAGACTAGAGAATTTAAGGGTATTTGAGGGGTAAATAAATTTTAAGTTTTGTGTGTTAAGGTTAATTTCAAGTGCCAATACAAAGCCCAGGATGGTTACTGCAAGGGCAGTTAGTTTTAGGTGTAGGGGTACAGTTATTAGGGGGACTGTTGTTGGGGGGATGTTGTTGGAGATAATGAATCCGGCAGACACTTCCAATTAGCAGGTGTTTGATGGAGTTAATTAGGAAGGGGTTGTTTTCACTGATGGAGGTTAAGGGAGAGAAGCGAGTTTGTCCTAGTAGTGTGGAGAAGATAATGTGGGTACTATAGACAGGGAGGGAGGTGGTAATTAGAGTTATTAATAGGGCTCAGGCATTGGTATAAGATGTGTTAGTGGCTTCAATGATCAGGTCTTTACAATAGAAGCCGGTGAGGAAAGGCATTCCTGTCAGTGCCAGACATCCGATAATAAGGGCTGTTGTGGTGAAGGGTAAGGGCTTGAATAGGCCCCCTATTTTTCGAATTATCTTGTTCGTCATTCAGGCTGTGAATAACGGACCCAGAGCATGTGAATAGTATGGCCTTAAAAAAAGCATGTGTGCAGATATGTGTAAGAAAGCTAGACAGGGTTGGTTGATGGGATTGTTACCATCATTAGATCCTAATTGGCTTGAAGTGGAGAAAGCGACAATTTTTTTAATGTCATTTTGGGTGACAGCGCATATTGCTGTGAATAGGGTGGCAAGGGCTCCTAATCATAGCGCTATTGCTTGAATATGTTTGTTGTTTTCTGTTAAAGGGTAAAGTTGAATAAGTAGGAAGACTCCTGCACAACTATTGTGCCTGAGTGGAGTAAGGCTGATACGGGGGGGGGGGGCCCACTATTGCTGAGGGGAGTCAGGGGTGAAGTCCAAATTAGGCTGATTTTCTGGCTGTGGCTAGTACGAGTCCTATAAGGGGGAGGTTTGAGGGATTTAAGTCAAGTATAAAAATTTGTTGTAGGTCTCATGTGTTTGAGTTAAACAGGAATCATGCTATTGATATAATGAGCTGCGTTTGCGTCTGCTCGCGCATATCACCACCCAGTGAGCAGGAAGGACGTAATTCCCTCCCATCTCTTGCTGATCTTCTCCCTTTCTCCAATCTAGAGGCAAGGGAACCCACTGGTGTAATCCATCCAGGTCAGCCTTCTGGGGCAGACAGCGGGTAGAGGAGAGCAGACAGTACAACTGGGGATGCAAACAGAAGGCAATGGTCACAGTGATCCTTTTCCCAAAATACAACAATATGAGGGGAATTCTTGGAGGAAGTTCTTCATAGAATCATAAAATGTTAGCGCAGGAAGGATCCTGAGAAGTAATTTTCAGCCTCATTTTGGAGCTCTATAGAAGTAGCAACTTGGGTACAGCGAGTTGTCACACAGATGAGAACAAATGACAGACCTTTAGATTCTCAGCCCAGGCTCTTTCCAGCAAGCCAGGTTGCTTAGCTTCCATTTATTTTCCAAATTTTTCCCAGACCCACTGCACCAGCTCAGCCACTGTTGAGCACGGTTGAAAATGAATGGTAAGGAGGTCTCAGTTGTTATTCAAGGGACTACATAAGCACTATAGACACAGCCGTTGCAGTAGGACAGTTTCTGTAACTGAAGTTAGAGTCATTGTAGATAATCTGTAAAGTACAGAAATATGTCAAGGAGAAAATAAAATCACCCACAATGTACCACAGAGAGATGATGACTGTTAACATTTTGGTGCCTTCTTATAATTTTTAAAAATTAAAATGTATACACATACACATAGTTTTATATCTTGTTTTTTCACTTAACGAACAATTTTCCATGTATTAAATTATCTTAGAATCTGTGTTTTAGTAGCAATATTTGTAATAGAGGTAGCATAATTTAAAATATATTTTCTGTCATTAGACATTTGAATTGATTATTTTCTGCTATGATAATGCTACGCTATATACACATATATAAATAATTGTGCTTTTTTACACACACACATATATAAGTAACTGTGCTTAGCTATAGGAAACATTTTTATAAATAAAATTGCTAGCATAAGCATTTTTAGTGGTTCTTTCTGGTGGATCACAGTGGAAAGAACATGGCTCTGGGGTCAGACGTCCTGACATGTTCTGCTTCTGCCACTTTCAGATGTGTGAACTTAAAGTAAAATGGACTTGAAAAGAGACCAGTTTAGACTTTAAAGAATTCTTTCAGTGAAAGAAAGACCTATTTAAAGTCTAAGGTACTGATAATAAAGACAGAAATGGATGTTCTCAATAACTGTATTTTTCTTTTCACTGAATTGTTCAGTAACTATTTCTTTTTAAAAAAATTTTCCTTCCTTCCTCCCTCCCTCCCTCCCTTCCTTACTTTCTTTCTTTCTTTTTGGCCAGTAACTATCGCTAACCTTGTTCACCATCCCCTTCCTTCCTAAGTGCTCACCTTCAAACTCTACCAGCGGGCAAAGCACGTGTATAGCGAGGCTGCGAGAGTGCTCCAGTTTAAGAAGATATGTGAAGAAGCACCTGACAACACGGTCCAGCTGCTGGGGGAGTTAATGAACCAGAGCCACGTGAGCTGCCGGGACATGTACGAGTGTAGCTGCCCTGAGCTGGACCAGCTGGTGGACATCTGTCGGTGAGGCTGAAAGAGCAGTGTGGCAGGGGCTGCAGGATGCTGCCCAAGGAAATTGTTTAAATTAATGGGAAAAAAGAAGCATTTTTGTAATCTTCTAAGTGAAGGAAGATCTTTTCCCACTTCCTATAAGAGGGGTGGTCTGTGACATAGAGCTAGACTTGTTCCCTCCTAAAAATCTGTAGGATGAAAGATTGGAGACTTGACTCCATGGCTTTACGAAGCTCCAGGTTTGGAGTCAGTTCTTCACAACATCATAAAAAAGACTTTTCTGTCTTTGGATGATTAAGTGTTTCAGGGAGATTTGCTCAGACACAGACCCTGTCGTTACTTTCTTCTCATGATATTTTAAGCAGTGTTTCCCACTACACTGCAGCTCTACCAGCATCTCCTGTTTGGTGTCCTAAGTTTAATACTTTTATTCAAAAGAGGGGAGAAAAAGGAAAGAGGACCTCAAGCCTGATAGATAGAAATGTATTTTCAGGGGAGAGGTTGCTGAAGGAATTGCTCAGAGAGTCAGCATTTCCTGTCTTCCAGGTTTAGGTTAGGCAATTTGGGAAAAGGACTGAAGAAAGTCCAGTTTATGAATGGTCGGTTGAGACAGAAATGTAAAGAGGGAAACTCTTTCACAAAGCCTGAGAACAACTTCCTTATAATTGCTAGAGAATGGATAAAAGAGTAAAATGGTTCCTTTACCCAGAAGGCGCTCACTGACCTTGGAGAACAGAAAGGGAAATTGGGAGAACTCTCAAATGGTTAGATGTTATTTCCACTGTGAGAAAATCATACAAAACTGCCTGCAATTAGCAATGAAAATATAATTAACCACTTGGCACCTGTGGCTTGCCTCACTCATTGCCACATTCCCAGCCCGAAAAGTTTAAACCAAGTAGCTCCAGTGATCACAAATGGCATATGTAACCCAGCTTGTGGAGAGACTTGAACATAGCATTGATGAGAATCACTCTGCTGACGTCAGTGTTTGCTCACTGATTGCCAGAAAGCCTTCCAGAGCTTGTTTCATTTTAAGTGCTCTTTTCTGAAAATAGCAAGGGCCCAGTGAATGGAAGGGACAGATATTGTTCAGTTCTGGAAATAAGAGGAAGTGGAATGATTTGTGCAGAAACTAGGAAGAAGCATCGTTGCTAAGAAGATAGTGGGGTAGTTTGAATCCCACCTGAAAAGCAGCGGAGGGGCATTTGCCAGCCTCCTGGAATTCTCGAATGAACTTGCTTGTTCTGGGATGGTCAACCAGCTCTTGTCTTTATGAAGCTTACATTCTCATGGGTAAAGAGGGAAATGACAATTAAAAATAAATTGAGTGGTAGTGATAAGTGTTATGAAAAAAATAATAGAGGGACGGAGAGTACTAGGGGTGTGTACTAGTACTTTATATTGAGTGGCTGATAATACTGAGTGGCTGAAGAAGGCCTCTCTGAGGAGAGGATATTTGAGCAAAGACCTGAAAGAAGTGAAGTAACGAGAACAGCAAGTAGAGAGGTCTTGACGTAGGTACATGGCTGTCACATGTGAGGAACAGCAGGAGGACCAGTGTGCTTGGAGGGCAGTTCAGGAAGGAGAGAGTAGTAGTTGATGAAGTAAGAGAGGTAGTGGGGAGTCATACCCCTGGGCCTTGTCAGCCATTGGAAGCACTCTGACTTTGAGTAGAAGATGGCAGTGGAAGTGTGAAATGATTCTAGGCCAGATATGCCTTGAAGGAAGAGTAAAGACAATTTACTCTGTATGGGTGAAAGAGAGGAACCAAGATGACTCCCGGGTTTTTGGCCTGAGAAAATTTCCTTGTTTCCGAAGGTCGGGCTTTACATTTCTGGGTCAGAATTATCTTCTAGTACCATAAGATATGAAAGCAGGAAGAGGCCTTAGAGATCAAGAGACCACTAAGAGGTTAAGAGATTTGAACAAGGTAACATAATGCGTCAGTGGGAAAGCCTAGCTCCTGATCCAGTGTTTTTTGCCTCACCTGTTTCTCTCTCCTTGGGTCATACTGAGATGTGATTGTATTTTAATGTGGGTCATTTTTTTACCTATTTTCCTTTTCCAGCTTTAACGCTTTAATGCTGGAGACTTTGGTTGTCACAGCGTGTAATATTTGAACATGGAGCAAAGCCACGTTGAGCAGGGAAGGTGGTGTGTGGAGAAGGATGAAAACTGGGCTGGAAGTTAGGAAAGTTGAGTTCTAGCTCTGCCTCTTTTCATTCTGAGCTCTGTGACTTTGGACTGTTGCCTTGCTTTGTGATCTCCAGTGTGTTTTTCTGTTCTAGAAGTCTATAGGTCTATATATTTTTTTAAAATGTGGTTCTAGTGAAAGATTTAGTGGCTGTGTCTTAAAAGGGTTTGGAAGAGCACACCTTTTGTTTTTTTTCATTTATTTGTTTATTTGCCTTTTCCTAATGGAAGCTAAAGTGTCTCTGTTTAGCCCATTTTCATTTGCTGTATTGCTTTTCTGAGGAAAATTCAGTTGTGTCTAGCATAAGGAGCTCATTCCCTTTTTTATGTTTTTTTTTGTCTGGAATTGCTAAGTATCAAAATTAATTTCTACTTATTCCATAACCATATAAGGAACAAGTTTCCCATGTTGAAAGATTATCTTTTGGCATGTTGGAAATATTGGCCAGAATACTTGTCTGGTCCTTAAGTTTCTTTATATAATTCTTTCTTTGCTGTCACTGTGACCAGTAGGTAATATTCTCCAAATACTCCAGTTGGTTGCTAGTTACTAAAAGGTCCTGAGTGGTAGAGCAACCTCAGAGGAGGACAGCCCAGGAGAATTAAGTAGATACAGTCATTGATGCCATTCCTTCCTCAGTCAGCAAATACTTTTCAGTAGGCTATTTGTGTCCCATGGGAAATTGGAGTCTAAACTCCATTTTCCAAAGGGCTGGCACTTTCTTTTGTGTGGATGTATGGGGAGAAAAAGGAGGAATGCAGAAGAATGCAAGATAGTGGTAAAACAGAATGGTTAAAAACCGGGGAGAGAAAGACAGTAGGAGAGTAGTAAATGGTAAATGCGGGGAGAGGTTTAAATGAAAAATGGCAACACTTTCAAGCCCTAGTTCCTTCTGAAGCTTTATGACTATCTCAGTGGGCCAGGCACGTGGTGGAGGGGAAGGACCCTGGCAAGGCCTGGTGTGGGCCACTGTGCCATAAACTCAACCTCTGGTAGAGTGTTGTTTTGCATAAGAATCACCACCACCTCCACACTTCCCTGTCCCCTTAAAGAAAAGTTAACACCAGTGGGCAAGTTGTGACTAAGACTGGGCAGCCTGAGAAGTTTGGTTGCCTTGGGTAGACCACAAAAGGGGGGAGGGAAGCTGAAGAGGCTTCAAGGAGGAGCACCACCAAAGACGCTCTTTATTTTTTTATAAATTTATTTATTTAGGCTGCATTGGGTCTTCGTTGCTGAATGTGGGCTTTCTCTAGTTGCAGCGAGCAGGGGCTACTCTTTGTTGCGGAGCACGGGCTCTAGGCATGTGGGCTTCAGTAGTTGTGTCACACGGGCTCAGTAGTTGTGGCTCGTGGGCTCAGTAGTTGTGGCTCATGGGCTCTAGAGCACAGGCTCAGTAGTTGTGGTGCACGGGCTTAGTTGCTCTGCGGCATGTGGGATCTTCCCAGACGAGGGCTTGAACCCGTGTCCCCTGCATTGGCAGGTGGATTGTTAACCACTGCGCCATCAGGGAAGTCCCCAAAGACCCTCTTTAGATCACGCTCCCTGGCCCACTTGTGGCACTTCAAATTCCTTTAGTTTTTCTGAAGGCCTGCTTGGAAACTATTTGCTTGAGAAAACAACTAATTGATTGAGTGAATGAAGGATTCGATGCCTACAATACTCAGGGCTCTATCTACAAGTGTTAATGTGATCTGAGCTAGACCATATTCAAAAGGCGTCTCTAGGTAGCTTGTCTATAGGACAACGTATAGGAAGCTACTTTATGACCCAAGTAGAGAGAAGGGGGGAAAAAGCGTAGAAGAGATCACCAAGGCTTGCATTTTTTCAGCTGAGCCTTTCGTTGCTCTTCAAGAGAAAATCAGTTTAGAATCCAAAGAAAGGGCCAGGGAGGGAGAAGGAAACTATACTTACACAGTTAGACTGCTTTTTTTATTTTTTAATTAATGTTAGAAAATCTCAATTATGTGAAATAAAGTTTAATAATGAAGGAAATAGATGAAGCTTGCCCAGTTATAAAATACTTCTTTTAAATGAACTAAATGTAAATTTTAAGAAATGGCTAAATTTTAAAGTAGGATTTACTGAGGAACACAAAACAATTTTGAAACCAAGTCAATTATATGTGAAACAGCTCATTCTTTAACGGTTTCCCTGGTTATACTTAAGAAAAAATAGTTAATGGCCTTTATCTTCGTTTTGACACTTGATGGAATTAGAGAGGACTCATTGCTGCATTATTGCCCAAGCTATTAAGAAAGATAAATGACAAATTTTAATAGACCAACAAAGGTTACCAAAGTTAATTTGCTGTCTTCCTCAGAAGTCTTCCCACAGTTTTATTCCATGGCTGGCCATGCTGCTCGGCCTCTTGCAGTCATTCTCCTCAGCAGGTCGGAATGGGGAAGAATGAAGTGCAAATCCACATGTGTGTGCTCTTCTCCTCATGCTCTTATGGGCTAATCTGACACTCTGTCAAGAAAAAGGGAGAGAGCCATTTCAGCTGCCTTAGGGGCCCGCTGGTCTTTGGGCTTCTGTCTTCTATTTATTGTCCCGCTGCCCCCCCCCCCCCAGTATGTATGCCATTTGCTGGAACCAAACCAACTGGTCTTCAATGACATATGTGGCTTAAATTTCTAAAATAGACATGCAGTTATATTTTCTTATACTTTCTCATTCGAACAGTATTTGAAGCCTGTGGTTTCTTGAATCTAAAGTAATCTGAAAGTGTTTCTAATCTGGCTGTAAAAATCATAGAAATTGTTCTGGAAGCTGTGTTTTCCTGAGACTCTAATTGGAAAATTCTAGGCTTAGAGCAGAAGCTAGAAGTCTTTCCAGAAAAAGAGTACATTACTGACTGCATATATATATATGCTTTCAAAAGTGTTTTATATTACTCAATATATTTTTCTTTAAAATTTAGCCATTTCTTACAATTTACATTTTGTGCATTTAAGAGTTATTTTATAACTGGGCAAGCATCATCATTTTCCTTTATTATTTTACTTTGTTTCACATAATTGAAGTTTTTAGCATTAATTTAATTAAAAATAAACAGTAAGTATACATTTTCATATTTTAAAACAAATATAATGATCCAGCAGCCACTTATTAGAATGTACAAAATGCCTGGAATTATGCTGGCCTGAAATTAGAGAGATAGATAATAACCTGTCCCTAAATTCAAGATTTTCTGAAATAATTTGATATCCATTTGTATAATATATCAATATTTATCTTGAAATAAATAAAATTGAATTAAAATACAAGGCACAATTCCTTGCTTTCCCTCTTCGCGATTTGTGGCAGAGTTGGGTCTTACTGGATCTCTCCCCTCTCCCCACTCAACACCACCTTTGATCTGTGCCTTACCTTAGTAAGTGCTTTATGGTCAACTCAGTTCATTTAAAAGCAGGAAGTTTTACTCAGGCTATACTTAGGTGCCTGGAAAGTTAGTTATAGGAATACACTTTTCAGTGATAAAAAGGATCAAAGGGAACATTCCTTATAATCTCCATCTCTTGTCTGCTCTAGCCTTTGTTTTGTAGATCATGCTTTATAAGGCTGAGGCTGCTTTTGATGTTTTGACCAACCCTTCCAGGTTATTCCCAATCAAGTGACCACAATCATCAAATTGATATTTGGGATTTTAGGGGTTTGGTTTTCATAACTTTTGTGTTGCCTCTCTGATGTGCAATAGCTCAGGAGCTGTATTTTTAATGCCTTACTGTTCTCCTAGGAAAAAAATGCAAATGTGAAAAGTTCACTGAACACTCTTAGCTCACCTATTTTTCTTTCTTAATTTATAGCTTATTGGTTTCCTAACTTCTGGCTCTCTCTCGCAATTTCTGTGGCACGTACCAAAGGGCATGTTAAGCACCAGTGGGGCACACTGCAGCCAGGATCTTTCTGCCTTTGTGAATGTGTATAGCTGGGCAGGCTGCTGACCAGCTGCTGGGGGAGCCCCCGATTTGTGATCACAAGTGCCACTTACTCAGGGGCAGAGGACTATTTATAATAGCACTTATTGTTCTCTATTGGGGAAATTTGAGCCCTGATGATTTCAGACCATGTGGTTGATGCAATCCAGTTCATTTTCATTTGTAGCAGGCAGGGTGGTGACATAACAGCTCTGGAGACTTAAAAGTGAATAATATATTTACCTAGAAGGATTTCTAGTGTCTGCCCTCGGGAAACTGGCAGGACAGTCAGGAAACTAGGCCTCCTGGCACAATTCCTATGGGTTTTGCAGCCAGTTAGAAACACTTTGAGTTTGCTTTAGGTTCAATTTTGAAACCACAGTTTTCAAAAACAGTACAAATGAGAAAGTGTAAGAAAATATGCCTAGAAGTTCATTGAAGACCATAAGAGACCTGGTTGACTTGAGTCCAGAAAAATGGCATAGTTTGGGTCTTAGAAAATCAAGTAAGAGGGCATACTGTTCTTCTCTAAACCATGCCATGTTAGCTTTGATGCCCAGATTTTAGTGTCTTTCAGAGATACTTCAGTGACACCTCCGTTTTTCTCAGCATTTTCCACAAGAAGAGATAGTTTGACATGGCTGCATGACAGTTTTTTGTTTTTTTTGTTTTTTTAAATTGTACTAAATTACAAACTAGCCCCTTGCCAGCCTAGGAACTCATGATAATCCTAGAATCCCAGGGTCAGAGAAACTTTTCAGCCTGGACCATAGGAGTTTGGGCTCAGTTCAGCTACTGGGCCATAAGCTGAATGTTTGAAGGGCAGGAAGAGATGAGTAATCTTTCTTTGTTTGCAAGCATTTTTGTTTTCTTCCTTAAACATCTACTTTCATATGAAAAACATATTTTATTGAATAAAACAGATGATGAAAAAATCAATAGAGAAAATCATTGGGGGGAAAATGAATTACTGATGTGCAGTAATTCTGATGTCGCAGAGTAGCAGTAATATTCTACTGATATTTTCCAGGAAATAAAGTACCTCATTTAGATGGAAAAAAGGGACAAAATTGTGCTAAATTAATTATGGAGTTTTAAATCTGCTATTAATTTGGAGTAAATTTTATTAGGAAGAATTGGAAGTACATGTTAACTTTTTTTTGAATTTTATTTATTTTTTTATACTGCAGGTTCTTATTAGTCATCAATTTTATACACATCAGTGTATACATGTCAATCCCAATCTCCCAATTCAGCACACCACCCCTACCACCCCCCTGCCACTTTCCACCTTGGTGTCCATACATTTGTTCTCTGCATCTGTGTCTCAACTTCTGCCCTGCAAACCAGTTCATCTGTACCATTTTTCTAGGTTCCACATATATGCGTTAATATACGATATTTGTTTTTCTCTTTCTGACTTACTTCACTCTGTATGACAGTCTCTAGATCCATCCACGTCTCTACAAATGACCCAATTTCGTTTCTTTATGGCTGAGTAATATTCCATTGTATATATGTACCACATCTTCTTTATCCATTCATCTATCCATGGGCATTTAGGTTGCTTCCATGTCCTGGCTATTGTAAATAGTGCTGCAGTGAACATTGGGGTACATGTGTCTTTTGAATTATGGTTTTCTCAGGGTATATGCCCAGTAGTGGGATTGCTGGGTCATAGGGTAATTCTATTTTTAGTTTTTTAAGGAACCTCCATACTGT
Source organism: Grampus griseus (assembly GCF_964374135.1). Classification (NCBI taxonomy): domain Eukaryota; kingdom Metazoa; phylum Chordata; class Mammalia; order Artiodactyla; family Delphinidae; genus Grampus; species Grampus griseus. The sequence goes on from NC_139018.1 coordinate 92,330,641, forward strand.
TCTCCATAGTAGCTGTATCAATTTACATTCCCACCAGCAGTGCAACAGGGTTCCCTTTTCTCCACACCCTCTCCAGCATTTGTTGTTTGTAGATTTCCTGATGATGCCCATTCTAACTGGTGTGAGGCGATAACCTCATTGTAGTTTTTTGATTTGCATTTCTCTAATAATTAGTGATGTTGAGCAGCTTTTCATGTGCTTCTTGGCCATCTGTATGTCTTTTTTGGAGAAATGTCTATTTATGTCTTCTGCCCATTTTTGGATTGGGTTGTTTGTTTTTTTAATATTGAGCTGCATGAGCTGTTTATATATTTTGGAGATTAATCCTTTGTCCGTTGATTCATTTGCAAATATTTTCTCCCATTCTGAGGGTTGTCTTTTTGTCTTGTTTATGGTTTCCTTTGCTGCGCAAAAGCTTTTAAGTTCCATTAGGTCCCATTTGTTTACTTTTGTTTTTATTTCCATTACTGTAGGAGGTGGATCAAAAAAGATCTTGCTCTGATTTATGTCAGAGTGTTCTTTCTATGTTTTCCTCTAGGAGTTTTATAGTGTCCAGTCTTACATTTAGTTCTCTAATCCATTTTGAGTTTATTTTTGTGTATGGTGTTAAGGGAGTATTCTAATTTCATCCTTTTACATGTAGCTGTCCAGTTCTCCCAGCACCACTTATTGAAGAGACTGTCTTTTCTCCGTTGTATATCCTTGCCTCCTTTGTCATAGATTAGTTGACCATAGGTGCGTGGGTTTATCTCTGGGCTTTCTATCTTGTTCCATTGATCTATATTTCTGTTTTTGGGCCAGTACCATACGGTCTTGATTACTGTAGCTTCATAGTATAGTCTGAAGACTGGGAGCCTGATTCCTTCAGCTCCGTATTTTCCCCTCAAGACCACTTTGGCTGTTCGGGGTCTTTTGTGTCTCCATAGAAATTTTAAGATTTTTTGTTCTAGTTCTGTAAAACATGCCATTTGTAATTTGATAGGGATTGCATTGAATCTGTAGATTGCTTTGGGTAGTATAGTCTTTTTCACAATATTGATTCATCCAATCCAAGAACACTGTATATCTCTACATCTGTTTGTTTCATCTTTAATTTCTTTCATCAGTGTCTTAAGTTTTCTGCATACAGGCCTTTTGTTTCCCTAGGTAGGTTTATTCCTAGGTATTTTATTCTTTTTTGTTGCAGTGGTAAATGGGAGTGTTTCCTTCATTTCTCTTTCAGATTTTTCATCATTAGTCTATAGGAATGCAAGAGATTTCATCATTAGTCTATAGGAATGCATTAATTTTGTATCCCGCAAATTTACCAAATTCATTGATTAGCTCTAGTAGTTTTCTGGTTACATCTTTAGGATTCTCTATGTATAATATCATGTCATCTGCAAACAGTGACAGTTTTACTTCTTCTTTTCCAATTTGTATTGCTTTTATTTCTTTTTCTTCTCTGATTGCCGTGGATAGGACTTCCAAAACTATGTTGAATAATAGTGGCGAGAGTGGACATCCTTGTCTTGTTCCTGATCTTAGAGGAAATGCTTTCAGTTTTCACCATTGAGAATGATGTTTGCTGTGGGTCTGTCGTATATGGCCTTTATTATGTTGAGGTAGGTTCCCTCTATGCCCACTTTCTGGAGAGTTTTTATCATAAATGGGTGTTGGATCTTGTCAAAAGCTTTTTCTGCATCTATTGAGATCATCATATGGGTTTTATTCTTCAATTTGTTAATATGGTTTATCACATTGATTGATTTATGTATATTGAAGAATCCTTGCATCCCTGGGATAAATCCCACTTGATCATGGTGTATGATCCTTTTAATGTGTTGTTGGATTCTGTTTGCTAGTATTTTGTTGAGGATTTTTGCATCTATATTCATCAGTGATATTGGTCTGTAATTTTCTATTTTTGTAGTATCTTTGTCTGGTTTTGGTATCAGGGTGATGGTGGCCTCATAGAATGAGTTTGGGAGTGTTCCTTCCTCTGCAATTTTTTGGAACAGTTTGAGAAGGATGGGTGTTAGCTCTTCTCTAAATGTCTGATAGAATTCGCCTGTGAAGCCATCTGGTCCTGGACTTTTGTTTGTTGGAAGATTTTTAATCACAGTTTCAATTTCATTACTTGTGATTTGTCTGGTCATATTTTCTATTTCTTCCTGGTTCAGTCTTGGAAGTTTATACCTTTCTAAGATTTTGTCCATTTCTTTCAGTTTGTCCATTTTATTGGCCTAGAGTTGCTTGCAGTAGTCTCTTAGGATTCTTTGTATTTCTGCTGTGTCTGTTGTAACTTCTCCTTTATCATTTCTACTTTTATTGATTTGAGTCCTCTTCCTCTTTTTCTTGATGAGTCTGGCTATGGTTTATCAATTTTGTTTATCTTCTCAAAGAACCAGCCTTTAGTTTTATTGAACTTTGCTATTGTCTTCTTTGTTTCTATTTCATTTATTTCTGCTCTGATCTTTATGATTTCTTTCCTTCTAGTAACTTTGGGTTTTGTTTGTTCTTTTTTCTCTAGTTCTCTTAGGTGTAAGGTTAGATTGTTTGAGATGTTTCTTCTTTTTTTTTTTTTTTTTTGTGGTACGTGGGCCTGTCACTCTTGTGGCCTCTCCTGTTGCGGAGCACAGGCTCCGGACGCACAGGCTCAGTGGCCATGGCTCACGGGCCCAGCTGCTCCACAGTATGTGGGATCTTCCCGGACCTGGGCACGAACCCATGTCCCCTGCATTGGCAGGCGGACTCTCAAACACTGTGCCACCAGGGAAGCCCTGTTTGTTGTTTCTTGAAGTAGGACTGTATAGCTATAAACTTCCTTCTTAGAACTGCTTTTGCTGCATCCCATAGGTTTTGGATTGTCATGTTTTCATTGTCATTTGTCTCTAGGTATATTTTGATTTCCTCTTTGATTTCTTCAGTGATCTCTTGGTTATTTAGTAACGTATTGTTTAGCCTCTGTGTGTTTCTGTTTTTCACATTTTTTTCCCCAGTAATTGATTTCTAATCTCATAGTGTTGTGGTCAGAAAAGATACTTGATATAACTTCAATTTTCTTAAATTTACTGAGGCTTGATTTGTGACCTAAGATGTGATCTATCCTGGAGAATGTTCTGTGCGCACTTGAGAAGAAAGTGTAATCTGCTGTTTCTGGATGGAATGTCCTATAAATATCAATTAAATCTATCTGGTCTATTGTGTCATCTAAAGCTTGTGTTTCCTTATTAATTTTCTGTTTGGATGATCAGTCCATTGGTGTAAGTGAGGTGTTACTATCCCCCACTATTACTGTGTTACTGTCGATTTCCTCTTTTATAGCTGTTAGCAGTTGCCTTATATGTTGAGGTGCTCCTATGTTGGGTGCGTGTATATTTATTATTGTTATATCTTCTTCTTGGATTGATCCCTTGATCATTATGTAGTGTCCTTTCTTGTCTCGTGTAACATTCTTTAAAGTCTATTTTATCTGGTATGAGTATAGCTACTTCAGCTTTCTTTTGATTTCCATTTGCATGGATTATCTTTTTCCATCCCCTCACTTTCAGTCTGTATGTGTCCCTAGGTCTGAAGTGGGTCTCTTGTAGACAGCATATATATGGATCATGTTTTTGTATCCATTCAGCAAGACTGCGTCTTTTGGTTGGAGCATTTAATCCATTCACGTTTAAGGTAATTATTGATATGTCTGTCTGTTCCTATTACCATTTTCTTAATTGTTTTGGGTTTGTTTTTGTAGGTCCTTTTCCTGTGTTTCCCACTTACAGAAGTTCCTTATCAATTGTTGTAGAGCTGGTATGGTGGTGCTGAATTTTCTTAGCTTTTGTTTGTTTGTAAAGCTTTTGATTTCTCCATCGAATATGAATGAGATCCTTGCTGGGTAGAGTAATCTTTTTTGTAGGTTCTTCCCTTTCATCACTTTAATTATATCATGTCACTCCCTTCTGGCTTGTAGTTTCTGCTGATAAATCAGCTGTTAACCTTATGGGTGTTCCCTTGTATGTTATTTGTTGTTTTTCCCTTGCTACTTTCAGTAATTTTTCTTTGTCTTTAATTTTTGCTAATTTGATTACTATGTGTCTTGGTTGCTTCTCCTTGGCTTTATCCTGTATGGGACTCTCTGTGCTACCTGGACTTGGGTGGCTATTTCCTTTCCCATGTTAGGGAAGTTTTCGACTATAATCTCTTCAAGTAGTTTCTCTGTTCGTCTCGCTCTTCTCCTTCTGGGACCCCTATAATGCGAATGTTGTTGCATTTAATGTTGTCCCAGAGGTCTCTTAGGCTGTCTTCATTTCTTTTCATTCTTTTTCCTTTATTCTGTTCCACAGCAGTGAATTTCACCATTCCATCTTCCAGGTCACTTACTTATCTATTCTTCTGCCTCAGTTATTCTGCTATTAATTCCTTCTAGTATACTTTTCATTTTAGTTATTGTATTGTTCATCTGTGTTTGGTTGTTCTTTAATTCTTCCAGGTCTTTGTTAAGCATTTCTTGCATCTTCTAGATCTTTGCCTCCATTCTTTTTCCGAGGTCCTGGATCATCTTCACTATCAATCATTATTCTGAATTCTTTTTCTGGAAGGTTGCCTATCTCCACTTCATTTAGTTGTTTTTCTGGGGTTTCATCTTGTTCCTTCATCTGGTACATAGCCCTCTGCCTTTTCATCTTGTCTATTTTTATGTGAATGTGGTTTTTGTTCCACAGGCTGCAGGATTATAGTTCTTCTTGCTTCTGCTGTCTGCCCTCTGGTGGATGTGGCTATCTAAGAGGCTTGTGCAAGTTTCCTGATGGGAGGGACTGGTGGTGGGTAGAGCTGGCTGTTGCTCTGGGGAAGAGCTCAGTAAAACTTTAATCTGCTTGTCTGCTGATGGGTGGGGCTGGGTTTTCTCCCTGTTCGTTGTTTGGCCTGAGGCGACCCAACACTGGAGCCTACCCGGGCTCTTTGGTGGGGCTAATGGTGGACCCTGGGAGGGCTCACACCAAGGAGTACTTCCCAGAACTTATGCTGCCAGTGTCCTTGTCCTCACGGTGAGACACAGCCACCCCCCACCTCTGCAGGAGACCCTCCAACACTAGCAGGTAGGTCTGATTCAGTCTCCTACGGGGTCACTGCTCCTTCCCCTGGGTCCTGATGGACACACTACTTTTTGTGTGCCCTCAAAGAATGGAGTCTCTGTTTCCCCCAGTCCTGTTGAAGTCCTGCAGTCAAATCCCACTAGCCTTCAAAGTCTGATTCTCTAGGAATTCCTCCTCCCGTTGCCAGACCCCCAGGTTGGGAAGCCTGACGTGGGGCTCAGAACCTTCACTCCAGTGGGTGGACTTCTGTGGTATAAGTGTTCTCTGGTTTGTGAGTCACCCACCCAGCAGTTATGGGATTTGATTTTACTGTGATTGCGCCCCTCGTACCGTCTCATTGTGGCCTCTCCTTTGTCTTTGGATGTGGGGTATCTTTTTTGGTGAGTTCCAGTGTCTTCCTGTTGATACATTCACTTTTATTGTCAGGATAAATTGCATGTTTTAAAGATGAGTGATCCTTGTACTGTGTGTAGGGCCTTTCACTTTTGTCCAAGGTTTGAAACTGTGCCTGGTTTATGGTGACTAAAATTACCTCTTGCTGTGTGGTGGCTTATATAGTAGTTTCCATCTCAATCACACGTTTTGTCTGATGATAAATTCCGAGTCCATTTGTCAGACCAGCCAGCTCCTGAAGGTGCAGGGAAAATGGGGATGGACCTGCAGAAGCCACTATGCTCTTTGTGGAAAGGTCTGCATAATTTCCCTTTAGAGATTGAACAGACGAACTAATTTAGAGTTTAGTAACACATTCTTTGTTGATAAATTTATTCAGCACAAATCTAGGCTATCTGTTCTAGGGGACTGAATGCACTTTAAATAGCCACCAGAGGAAGCTCTCACTTGTATATGTAAGACTTGCACTTTAAATTTTGATTTGCCCTCATATGGAGCAACCTTCTGTTTCATCATGTTGATCATGTCCATTGCCTGTTTTCTTTTTACTCCCTCTTCCTGATCATCTATAGGCTTGCTATACAACTCTTCAAGTGGTGGCTTTATGGAATCAATACTACAGTAGGTTATTGCCAGCCCTTACGAAACAGGAGTACTACTGACTTTTACTACTTAAGAGCCAAAACTGGGGGCTAGTTTTAGATACAATTAAATTTCAAATCACCTTCAAACAATAGTATAAATTTCTTAATGTCCTAAAATGTTTGACAGTACTGAAAAAAAACCCCACAAAACACACCACATAATCTCTTCTTAGTTCTTGGAGATGCTGTCTGTTCTATAGCACCAAGAAAATCACTCTCATTTTCATTTTCAGGTTCTAATTTTTTTTCTCATTGTTTTAGGAAATTTGGGGCTCAAGGATCACGACTTACGGGAGCAGGATGGGGAGGCTGCACAGTATCGATAGTACCTGCTGACAAGCTGTCCAGCTTCCTAGCAAATGTGCACGAAGCTTATTACCAGAGGAGCAATCGAAGCTTAGTGCCTGAGAAGCAGAGTTTGTTTGCTACCAAACCTGGAGGTGGAGCTTTGGTTTTCCTTGAGGCCTGAACTATTTAGAGCATTTAGGAACTGGCAGGACTTCTATGCCACAGCAAATTAATCCTCTTTCTGTTTTGTATTATGATGAATGGTTGCTATTATCAAGATGTATTTCGAAAGAAATGGTTGAAAGCTCCCTATGCTTCATAATGATTATTTTTCCATCTTAAAATATGTTTTCTACCAATAAGAGCCAAAATTATGCTTGGCCAGATCTCTTAAGATAATTTACTGGATGTATTGATTTCAAGATTTTTAAAAACAAATGGTAAAAGACCATCAATACTGACCTCATGGATTGTACTTGAATTAAACATACATTCTTAAATACAGTTTATTTCTGGTTTCTCTTGGCATTCTTCTTCCTCAAGGTTGAAGTCTTCTGTTGTTGATGATGATAGTGATGCCAGAAGTTTTCTCTCAGTTCGGGCTTCAGAACGCTATTAAAATAATACGTTGTTAAGGATTCACAGATTTTCCTGGATACTGTATACTTGAAAGTGAGATTCTCCCAGTTATCAAGATGAGGAGGATCACTTAAATTTTTTTTTTTTCCAAAAGATGGATTTAGGAAGAAAATCCCAGGCTCATTTAATTTTTTTTTAACCATGTGATATCATATAAACAATCACTTTCAATTCTTTTGGCCCTGAGCTTTCTCTGTCATAATAGAGAAGCTTAGATAAAAGACACTTCAAGTTTTTAATCTCTGTTCACATTGACATAGAGAATTATCTGGATGTTAATTCAGATAATTCAATTTGTTCATGGAATTTACTTTCTTCCCACTCTAAACTACCTTTTCTCAAATGCCTCTCTAATCCAGGAGGCATGCTTACTATTCTAGGAAAACCCATCTGTGACTTGCATCTTCGTTGTGTGTCTAGCAAACTTGTTTGTATATGTGGACCAATGTAGGGCAGGTGTGAGGCATGAGGGTGAAACTATGAAAAGGCTGAGTGTGGGTTCTGGGATTGGGTAGGGGTATTGGTGGGTGCCTGTATATGTTTATCAAAATGGGCAGCAAGTTTGGCCATGTGGTGATGGTAAATGAGTGGCTCTCTCTCACGGATAGACTACGGGAAGGCTTTCCTGAATTATATGAAAATTTAGACTGAAAAGCATTTTGTGACACAGTCAGATAATTGAGAGACCAGCAGTCATGTGGCATGAATTATCCAGAAGTTTATCACAATTTTCTATTATTCTATGATTGAGTTGCACATTAATGAGCAAAAAGCCTGGATATCATCATCTTGAATCTCAGTTTCAGAGAAGCTGAGGCAAAGCTGGTTGTTACATTTCTCAAAGGACAGCAGTCATATAAAGTACTAGGAAATCCATTATTCTATTCTAAAGTAAAGTTCTGGTGCATTTTCATTCTTAGCAGAAAGGTAAGTACTTGAGAAAGCTTAAGTCCAATTTGTTAATTTTGAATTTTAAAAATTGATTTCAAATGATAATCCTTTGCTTTTTAAAACCTTTCCATTTTCCACAGAAGATCTGTGGTCAATTGATAGATAATTCTTTGAAGATGCCTGGATTACTGTGAAAAAAACCAAAAAATGCACTTGCCTTTAAATTTTTCACCATGAGATACCTTCTTTACAAAATAGGTAAGTAAAAATTTCTAGTGCACACTCTGCTTTGGAGGACATAGTCGTTCTAAGCCAGAATCTACTCCCATATCTGTCTTGCTGTCTGGCTTGAAGAAAAGAACTATTTTCCAATGAAGCCATCACCAAGTGTTATTCTAGAAATTATGAGAGATCTCGAACTTGCCTGGAAAGGATGGGGCTAGGGCCACTGGAAGAAAGCTTCATGTAGAAGACGGAATTTGAGCAGGGCCTTAAAGGATGAATAGAATTTGAAATCTGGGGAGTAGGCATGGCAGATAAGCAAAGTATATGATTATGGGTAAACATGATATGCTGGGAAGACTCAGTGGGAGTGAAGGGTTTGACTTGGGATATAGTGGAGAATAAGATTGGCTATACTGGCTGGAGCCAGCTTTTGAAGAGCTCCAAGTCCAGCATTTAGACCAGGGGTTGCAAACCAGCAGACCATAGGCCTCGTCTGGTCTGCAGATTTATTTAGTTTGGCCTCTAGGGGTATTTAAAAACTTGAGTCCTAAACAGGAATTTTACAGAAGAATCTGGATTACAAATGGTGGAAGATCTGATAACACTTTGGCCTCTATTCCTGCAGCGCCACAATGAACTAGAGGTGAGGAAGTAGTTGCCTTGTTTCACTGAGGCACAGACTCTCCAGTGTGCTATGGTGTCCATGGCTCCTGTAGTTTCTCTAAGACTCAGGCCATTTACTATTTACCAGCTGAGGTCACTTGCCCTTTACCAGTACACTTGCACAGTTTTCTTATATTAAATAAATATTTCTCTGTACCCATGTCTCTAGCAGTAGCAGTTAAAAGAGACCATGAAAAAATGGGAGAAATAATTTTTTTTGTGGAATAAAGAGTAGTACTATTTATTTAATATTAAACACCCAATATTTGTTTAATATTAAACACCCAACAATATTACCCCTTTCCATTACCTTTCTGGCTCATAGGAATTTGGTTAGATTATTTGACCCCTGTTTTTGACATTACATCAGTAGCCAATGAGGATTACTCTAGATTTTTGCATGGAAGCCTGACATGCTGAAAATGAAAAGCTCTCTCTTATTCCTTACCTCAGATTGTCCAATCTTCAGATTTACTGTACACTATTTTCTACATGTTCTTTCTTGTTGGAAGGGAGGAAGGACCTTTAGATTTAATAGGACTGCCTGTAAGTTAAGGTGGAGCAGAAGGGAAGGGGACAAAGAAAACTGGAATGATGGGATCATGTCCTTCCTTTTCTTTCTTTCTTACTTGAGTACTGTTTAGAACCTTATCATTTCTTACATTTCTGTTAATTGAGGGCAAGAATCATTCATCTAACACAGTAGTTGGAATCCAATATATTTTTGTTGAATTATTAACGGGAAATAAAATATGACTTCAAATACCAATAATTTTCTGTTAGTTTGAAATTCTGCATTTGGAGGTTTTCAGTTGCATAAAATGCTTCTGGTCAGGAGCAAGGGATGGGGATGAGTGAGCATGAGGTTGTCACTAATACATGAGAGAGGGATTACCCTAAATGTGCATGTGGATGATTAAATAACAAGAATGTATTCCATCCTGCCACTGTAACTTGGATGTGAAACCATACATTGCTTATTAAATATTTTCCAGTCTATATAAGAGAAGCTAGAGAGAGAATTCTCAATTATTTTCAGAAAAAAACTTACCAGTTTTTGTAGGAAATTCTCAAAATCATTCTTAACTTCGTAAGGTTTCTTGGTAGCCTTTGCTTGGAGCCTAATCATGAAAGAAAGAAAATTGGTAACCAAACTAAGTGTTTTCATACTGACACCAACTAAGAGCCACGATTTACGAAGAGTTTAATATGCTGGGCATTTGCCACCACTTTACATATATTAATTCAGTTACACTGACAACAATCTTAGGAAGTAGGTACTATTATTATCCTATGTTACAGATGAGGAAAGAGGCACAGATAGGTTAACTAGCCTGTCCACAGTCATACAGCTAGCAAGTAATAAAGGATTTGAACCCAAGCAGTGTGACTTGCGCCCTCTATTCTAACCACTGTGCGACACTGCATCCCAGCAGTGAAGCATCCTCTTCAGTGAGATGGTTCACACAGTAAGTATTCCCTCAACTAATTCCACTCACTGGGCTCCAGTGCAGATTTTAAGATGAGTCACTGGGGAGGGAACAGGAAAAGGGACTGGCCTGGAAAATATCTGGGGGAGAGAGAGAAAGAGAGACGGAAAAGGATAAAGGGTGAGGGAGGCGCTTACTAGACTGTAAGCTCATCAAGGGTGGGGATCCAGGAATCTATCATGATTTCTGTCACCACATACTCATTCAAGAAATATTTTTAAGGAGTTGAATAGCTGAATTGAGGAGGCAGCAGGAAACTTTCCAGAGATCTACAGATAAAGACAGAAGCAGAGGTAGGCCAGGCAAGGAACGATAGGAACTTGGGACAAGGGAGAGACAGCAAGAGAAACACAGAAGAGAGAAAGAAAAATGAAAAATGGTATAAGACTATTGATTTCACTGGCGATTTTCAAGTGAAACATTTGAAATTATTCTGTGAATTCTGTAGGAAGTGAAATTTTCTAAAAATTCCAAATACACTTTGCTGAAGCATGAACTTTGGATTAGCTAAACCCCTATAAGGCCTGCTCTAGGTTTCTCTAGCATTTAGCCTAGGGGTCCCCTGAGGGCACCCAGTAGGGCTACCTCTGAGGGGCCTCTTGCGTTAGTGTTCTCTAACAAATACTCCCTTACTCTTTCTCTACTTTATCTCTGCCAATTTTATCTCCTCAACCTAGGTTTTCTCCTCACTTCTTACTACCCTTTTGGACTATTCTTCCCTGCTTTTCTAAAATCTGGCTCTGAGTCTCTTCCTCATAGTCCTATTTAAATATCCCTGGTGCCCTTTTTTCAGTAACACACTCTTAGAATCTTCTTGACTTCAAGTCATCCTGAGACTGGTTCATCTCACTTTGTTAAAATCAATCCATCTTCCAACCCACTTTTATTTTTTTAGAGTAATTGTATTTTTTTATTGTATCATGTTTTTAAACATCTTTATTGTAGTATAATTGCTTTACAATGGTGTGTTAGTTTCTGCTGTATAACAAAGTGAATCAGCTATACATATACATATATCCCCATATCTCCTCCCTCTTGGAGCTCCCTCCCACCCTCCCTATCCCACCCCTCTAGGTGGTCACAAAGCACCGAGCTGGTCTTCCTGTGCTATGCAGCTGCTTCCCACTAGCTATCTATTTTACATTTTCCAACCCACTTTAATTTACAGTTCCCCTCTTCTTTTGTTTTGAATAACAGCTTTGTTGATATGTTACATAACCTAAAATCCACCCTTTCAAAGTATACAATTCAGTAGGTTTTAGTATATTCACAAAGCTTTGCAAGCATCACCACTACCCAATCTCCCATCTTGCTATCTTTCCTTTCCATGACTATCTTTTTTTGAAGATTACAGATAGAAACTTGGACACTGTGCCTATAAATTTAACAGGGACGTGGAAGTTATATACCCAAATGAGTCTTTTCCCCTTCACTTTCTCCAGCAATGTGCCATCGCATAAAACATATTTGAGTGCTTCTTGTGAGTTGCTCTGAAAACCAGTCTGCATCCTTTTGCATATCTTGAGTGGTGAGAAATCCTGTCCTCTATAGATTTGATTTTTGGGAACTTGTAAAAGTCATCTGGAGTCAGATCTTATGTTGTGAAGGGGAAAGCTGGGTGATAAAATTTTTAGTGAAAAATGCAGTAAGATTTTAAAGTAATGAGTTGCATTTTCTTATGTGACTGGGAGACTAGCTTTATAAGTTCCAAAATAGCAATTAGAAGTATGGCAGCATGACTGGCACAAAATTGTGGTTTCCCACAGGGGTTTATTTGAAGGGCTGTACTCATCTGACATTTATTCTTGCCTATGTGGATGTACTGGAAGAAGTGGGTTAGTCTCAACACTTTATAGTTTTGTTTTTTACACTGTAATAAAATAAACAAATATGCCCAACTTTCCGTGTTTCAGTGGGGTACAATGTTTGTATGTATAGGGGAAGCAGCAGGGGCAGAAAGGGACAAAGAATTAGCCTGAGACCAGCTAAATAGGTTGTTTTTCTAGTTTACATCTTCCCATGGTTATGAGTCTATATTTAAAAGGCCCTCAGCTTAAGTCCTATGTCTGGTAGAGTAAAAGGAGATGATGATAATGTTTAGCAATTAATTAAATTAGAGTAAGTGATAATGTGGATAAAAAAGTTAGTGTTACTCTAGATGAACTACGGAGTAGAAAACTTCTGCAGATATTCCAGTTAATGCATTTTTACATATTAAACCTATTGTGGTTTATGTAACACATTTGTTCAATTAAAATGTTTTTAAGCACTATGAGTTGAATAAGAAACAAACCTATGAAGCTCCTTGTCAACTTTTTCCTGTCGCTGTCTTAGGAGTTTTATTTCTTCATTAATTAGGTGCTTTTCTCTATAAAGTCAAAGTTTGGAGATAAATTTTAAAATAAAGCAGGCAATTCTCATTGAGAAAGAATAAATCAACAATTTGCTGCCTTCCACATATCAGTAAAGGTCCATTACAAAACAGTTCTTCAGCAACCCCTCCCAATGCACCACGTGGTATGAGGAATCCCCCAGCACACTGCCCCTTATAAACATGTGCCAAAGGCATCACCCATGTCAGCTGAGTACAGCCTGGACTCCACCTTGCTGTTCCCACATGGGCCCTCTTACAAGGTGCCCATCCCTGTTCTTCCCAGTGAAAACAGGAAATCTAAGGGCTCTGTGTGTGTGTCTGTGTGCGTGCATGCGCATGTGTGTATGTCAGTGGGAGGGGAATGGGGCCCCGGGGAAAGTAGAGGCTCAGACTTCTGTCCTGCCTGCTGGATAGGATAAGGCTGGCTGCTCTTCTGTTTACCTCTCTTTGATGTGTTTCCGGAACCGCATCAGGTACCCAAAGGGTAGGATGCCCATCCTTTCTCCCCTTTAAGGCAATAAGACAGCTAGGCAGTGACCTTGATATCACAGACAGAAGAATTGGACCCTGCCAATTTGTCCTCATAAAAATCGATGGACATCCTCATTAAGCCATTTCTCACTTCCTGGCACATAAGAATACCATTACTGGCCAAGAGTAATCATTTTAGTTAAGCACAAAAAACTTAAAATGTTTCCCCAAGAAAACGTTTCCGAAAAGAACTCCTTGCCTTGCTTTCCTCCATATCACCCCTGCTGCCACCCCAGCTACAAGGAACTCCTTCTATTACAGACAACCTTTCTGTTCTTCCAGGGCTTATCTTTGTAAATGAACAATACTCCAATCTCTCTTCCTGGGAACTCTCTCCTGGTCTCTCCACGTTGGGGTGCATCCCCCACCCAGACCACATGAAAAGCTCCCTTCCTTTTTTCAATCCCTGACATGTGCCGTGTCTCCATGGTTACAACATACATTCTTGACACCTACCTGAAAAGAATCTCCGAGTCTATAAGATGCTCAGAGGCGACTCTCCTCGTCAGTAAAATAAGAAGATTAGTTGTAGATAATTTCTATGATTGCTTACAGCTCTAAAGAATTCTATGATTTTATATTTATCAATAGTATGGAGTCAACTTACATTCTAAAATCCTTTTGGTTGTTTGCAAATTGTCTTTTTGCCTCCTTTAGAATATCACAATAAGTTGGAGCAGGTGGCGTGATAGGCTTATGGTTAAGGAAAGATTTTCAACTAGGAAAACTTGAGAGAGGTTAACAGTATCCTTCACAGGGGGACTCAGGGAGCCATCTTGCCTGGGCTTCCCAGTCATGAAGGGTCTCAAGTATAAACACGAATATTATGTCTGGTGTTGCACTGAAAGGACCAAAAGGAGACAAAACCCATCTGACTACTTTAAACTTATATCCCATTATCTGGACCACACCATCCATAGCGCACAAGGACTTAGTAGTTTCATAAGTCCCATAGTTACTATTTTCATGTTTTTTTGGTGTGCTTTACACTCAGCGATTTGTTAAATGTAAAATTTTAAATGTACATTTGGTAACTCTGTTTAGACATTTCTTCATTTCTATATATACTGAGAACTTCAAAGTCTCTTGACTTCTGAGAGGCTCTGGAGGTGACTGGCAGCATATGTTGGCTGCCTCAGTTAGCCCGACCTCTGCTAACTGCATGGAAGAGGATGATAGGCAGAAGATAAAAATGTTCTGCTAATGTGGCTGGGGCTCTTCTACTGTCTGTTTCTGGTACAGCCTGTGGCTGTGTCCCTAACACTGGTCTTAACCCATGTCTGTGTCTGGAAAGCAGATGCTTCCCCTGAAGTGGCAACTGGTAAATGACTCAAGGAGGCAGCCCTCATCTTGTGTTAAGACCTTAGCCTCATTGGTAAACTAGGAGCTGTTAAACCTCTGCAGTCACCAAGATGCAGGAATGAGTCTGTCCTCCCATGGTCCCACTCTCCAACCTGAACCACACTTCAGTATTACCTCCATCTTTCTATGAATGCAATTTGCTCATTTAAAACACATTTATGCTCCCTTCAAGGATGTCCTTGATACTCATTTTAATCTTAATTATCTGGTATAAGAATGTTAGGAAAAGCTCAGTAGATCTGGTCCCTGGGACAAGACCACATAGGCACTTAACCTTATGACCTTAATTTCCTGAGTATTATATCTCAGTTGAGATAACCAGAAGGAAAAATATGAATGGCTCCACAACAAAGATTCTAACAATAAACTTGAATAAAATTTATGTCTTTCCTATGACACTCTAAACTACACAGAAAGTATCTTCAATCACTTATAATTTGAATATTAAGGTCTTAGAATCAAGGCAAAGAACATTTGTTTTCTGTACACTCCAGATGACTTTCTCAGCAATGCCACGGTGATAAATTCTCTCTGCCAGCCATAGAACCTGTTTAAGAAGTTTCCTTAACAGCATCACTAAGTTGCTGGGAAGCAGTGTTGATAGCAGACCATACTCCATCCTACTAAGCACAGAGTTTGCGAGGGTCTGGATGATTATGTTATCCTGAATAGGATAGGAATTCTCTGAAATAGATTTTACAGAGAAGTCCGCTGCTCTTTATGATGCATTCCAAGTTTACTTTAACCCCTTCATCATAGCTAGGTTTTAGAGTATGGTTTTCCTTAAAGAAAGAGATAAGCCTGGAGGGGGATCAAGATGGCGGAGGGGAGAATGTGGAGCTCACCTTCCCCCACAAACACATCAAAAATACATCTACATGTGGAACATTTCTCACAGGAAACCAGCTGGAGACTGGCAGAAGATCTCCTATATAACCAAAGCTGCAAGAAAGATCTCCACATAACTGAGTAGGATGGAAAAAAAGGAATCAGGACAGGACTGGTGTCCCTGGGAGGGATCTATAAAGGAGAAAAGGTCTAGGTGGGCAGACCCTGGGGAGCCCCCTTGCCTGCTGGGAAATCGGCTGGGACAGATAGAGGGGCTGGAGAAGCCCAGACTCTACTTGTGAGGAGTGCGTGTGTGCTGGCTTGCTGACAATCAGGACAGAGAGAGACTGGCAGCTGGCTTGCCACACTACCCAATATCAGGTGTGCATTGGGCAGGGCTACAAATACGTGCAATGGCTAAGTGCTGAATTTCTGGCAGACAGACCCTGGGAGAGGACTCGATCTAGCTTAGTGGAGATAGCTCGGAGGGCCTGGGGTATAGTCTGGGCCAGACTGCAGAACACTTTGTCATTGCTTTCATGGCAGGGGTGAGTCCAGCTGTGGCAGATTTTGTCAGCACCTGCAAAGGGTGATGCCACAGAGATGCTCAGGGAGTGCTGAGTCTCAGATGGAGAGCCCCTGGGTAGAAGTATGCAGTGATTGGTTTCCCAAAGGGAGTTCACTGGCTCTGCCCACCCCACACTGCAACTTGGAGCAGCATCTGGCACGGACAGGTCCTGGGAGAGGTCTGGCACAGAGGCAGCCTAGTTCTCAGGCAGCAGCACAACCACCTTGATTCCTGCAGCCACAAAGCTCCAGCCCCCAGCACCAGCCCATTCCACACCACAGCCTAGCACTAGGTCTGGGATGAACACAACAGGAAAAGAGATGTGGCATTTGGCTGCTTCTAGACAGAACTGCAGATGTCTGCATGGGTAGCGCATAGATTCGCTGTAACGATACGGGCCTGAGTTGCTTCAACAGTCACCTCCTTTGGAGCAGGTCATGCACTCAAGGTCAAAGGAGACTGAGTGAACCTGACCCTCAGGGCTTTTACTCTGACAACTGGGGAGCAGACACCACCGCTGACAGGGCTGTAACAGCCACAGAGCAAGGAGGAGGTCCCACCCAGAGCGCAGGCTCTGGACACCACACCAGTTACTCCCCTATCAAGGGGATAACAACTAGCACACTCTGAGGAAAGATGTGGCTGGTACCCATACTGAAACCAGCCCTCGCACCAGAATATTGGATTCACAGTCTACACAGGGATGCTTCCAAATAAAAATATCCCTTCAAGACCACAGTAGATAACTGTTTCTCCTAAATTCATAGAGACAGAGAAAGTTAAGTAAAATGAAAAAGCAGAGAAACTACTCCAAATTAAAATAAAAGAAATCCCCCGAACAAATAATGAAACAGACCTCACCAGTCTACTATACCCTGAGTTCAAAAAGGAGGTGATAAAAATGCTAAAGGAATGAAAAGATTGATAGAAATGCAGATCACTGTAGTAAGAAACTAGAAAATATCAAATCAAAATTAGACAACTTAGTGAGATAAAAACCAATCTAGAAGCAATGAATAGACTAAATAACACAGAAGAATGAATATGTGATCTGGAGGACATACTAATGGAAATCACCCAATCAGAAGAGCAGACAGAAAGACAAATGAAAAAAATGAAAGCAGCATACAAAATCTATAGGATAATATAAAGCATGCCAAACTATGCATAACCTGGGTTCCAGAAGGAAAAGAGAGAGAAAAGGGGATTGAAAGTGTATTTGGAGAAATTATTGCTGAAAACTTCCCAAACCTAAAGGAAACAGATATCCAAGTACAAGAAGCACAGAGGATCCCAAACAAGATGAACTCAAACAGATCCACACCAACACATATAATTAAAACGGCAAAAGTTAAAGATAAAGAGAGGATTCTAAAAGCAAGAGAAAACGAAGAGTCAGTTACGTGAGAACCCCCATAAGGCTATCAGCTGATTTCTCTGCAGAAACTTTGCAGGTCAGGAGGGAGTGGCATGATATATTCAAAGTCCTGAAAGGGAAAACCTGCAACTCTACCCAGCGAGATTATCATTTAGAATAGAAGGAGAGATAAAGAATTTCTCAGACAAGCAAAACCCAAAAGAATTCAGCAATACTAAACCTATCCTAGAAGATATATTGAAGGGTCTTCTCTAAACAGAAGAGAAACAAGAATCTATAGGAAAGGAACAGTCACAATAGAAAAGGCAAATACATAAAAGGATTGAAGATCACTTAAGCCAGTACATAGATGAAAAAACAATCAAAAATTTTTTGTGAAAGTGATTATGATGACAATTAGCAGCAAAAGAATAAGATGTAAAATAGAACATCAAAATCAAAGAATGTGGAGGAGTGAACTATAAAAATGTGAATTGTTTAGAGTGTGTTTAAGCTTGTATGACTATCAGTTTAAAGCAAATAGATATAGTTAGGGGTCAACATACTTGAAAACCAGGGTAACCACAGATCAAGAACATACCATAGGTTCACAAGTACCAAAAAGAAAGGAACTCAAGCATAATACAAAAGAACCATCAAAGCACAAAAGGAAAAACAAAAAGAAGAAACAAAGAACTACAATACTGACAGGAAAACAAGGTTTAAAATGGCAATAAGTACATACCTATCAATAACTACTTTAAATGTCAATGGAACAAATGCTCTGATCAAAAGACACAGAGCAGCAGATTGGATAAGAAAACAAGAACCTACAATATGTCACTTACAAGAGACTCACTTCAAGGTGAAAGACACACACAGACTGAAAGTGAGAAGATGGAAAAAGATATTTCATGCAAATGGAAATGACAAGAAAGCAGGGGTAGCAATACTCATATATCAGACAAAATAGACTTTAAAACAAAGTCCATAAGGAGGGACAAAGAAGTACATTATATTATGAAAAAGGGACCAATACAAGAAGAGGATATTACACTCATTAATGTGCATGCACTCAATATAGGAACACTGAAAGATATAAAACAAATACTAACAGACAGAGAGGGAGAACTTGACAGGAATACAACAGTAGGAGTCTTTAAAACCCCACTGACATTAATGGACAGATATTCTGGACAGAAAACCAATAAGGCAACAGAGGTCCTAAATGATACAATAGACAAGGTGAACTTATTTGATACCTACAGGACCCTACATCCAAAATACCCAGAATACACATTCTTTCCAAGTGTGCATGGAACATTCTCTAGGATAGACCACATATTAAGTCACAAAACAAGCCTCAACAAATTTAAGAGGCTAGAAATTATTTCAAGTATATTTTCTAACCACAATGGTATGAAACTAGAAATCAACCACAAAAAGAAAAATGGGAAAAGAACACATGGAGACTAAACAAGATGCTATAACAAACCAATGGGTCAATAATGAAATCAGAAAATACTTCAAGACAATTGACAATAAAAACACAACTTTACAAAAACTATGGGATGCAGCAAAAGCAGTTCTAAGAGGGAGGTTCATAGTAATACAGGCCTTCCTCAAGGAACAAGAAAAATCTCAAACAACCTAACCTACCACTTAAAAAAATCAGAAAAAGAAGAACAAAACTCAAAGTCAGCATAAGGAAAGAAATAATAAAGATCAGAGGGAAAATAAATTAAGTAGAGAACAGAATAGCAACTGAAAGCATCAATGAAACCAAGAGCTGTTTTTTGGAAAAGAAACAAAATCGACAAACCTCTAGCCAGGCTCACCAAGAAGAAAAGAAAGAGGACCCAAATAAACAAAATAAGAAATGAAAGTGGAGAAATAACAATGGATACTGCAGAAGTACAAAAAATCATAAGAGAATACTATGAACAATTATATGCCAATAAATTGGAAACCTAGAAATGGACAAGTTTTTAAAAATGGCCTGCCAAAACTGAGTCAAGAAGAAACAGATGATTTGAGCAGACTGATCACTAGATGTAAAACAGAATCTGCAATAATAATAATAATAAACTCCCTGCAAACAAAAATCCAGAACCAGATGGCTTCACTAAGGAATTCTACCAAACATACAAAGAACCTATAACTATCCTTCTCAAAATATTCAAAAAAAAAAAATACTGAAGAGGAAGGAACCCTCTCAAATTCATTCTGTGAAGCCATCACCCTGATACCAAACCAGACAAAGACACTACCAGAAAAGAAAGTTACAGGCCAATATCTTTGATGAATATAGATGCAAAAATCCTCAAGAAAATATTAGGAAATGGAACCCAACAATACATAAAAAGACCTACATCATGATCAAGTTGGATTTATCCCAGGGTCATAAGGATGGTTCAACATACACAAATAAATCAATGTGATATACCACATTAAGAAAAGGAAAGGCAAAAAACACATGATAATCTCAAGAGACACAGAAAAAGCATTTGACCAAAGTCAACACCCATTCATGATAAAAACTCTCACCAAAATGGGTATAGAGAGAACGTATCTCAACATAATAAAGGCATTTATGACAAACCCACAGCCAACCTAATACTCAATGGTGAAAAGCTGAAGGCCTTCCTGCTAAATTCAGGAGCAAGACAAGGATGCCCACCCTCTCCACTGCTATTCAACATCATATTGGAAGCTGTAGCCACAGCAATCAAGTAAGAAAAAGAAATAAAAAGTATCCAAATTGCAAGGGAAGAGGTAAAACTGTCACCATTTGCAAATGACAAGATACTCTATATAGAGAAATCTAAAGTCTCCACACAAAAAGTATTAGACCTAATACATAAATTCAGCAAGATAGCAGAACACAAGATAAATATACAGAAATCTGTTGCATTTCTTTACACTACAATGAAGTATCAGAAGGAGAAAGTAAAAAAAAATTCCATTTAAAATTGTATCCAAAAAAAGTAACTAGGAATAAGCTTAACCAAGAAGGTGGAAGAACTATTTGCTAAAAACTATAAAACAGTAACAAAAGGAATTGAAGATGATTCAAAGAAATGGAAAGATATCCTATGCTCTTGGATTAGAAAAATTAATATTATCAAATTGGTCATACTGCCTGAAGCAATCTATAAATTTAATGCAACCCCTATCAAAATACTCATGACATTTTTCACAAAACTAGAACAAATAATCCTAAAATTTATATGGAACCACAAAAGACTTAGAATTGCCAAAGCAATCCTGAGGAAAAAGAACAAAGCTAGAGGCACAACCCTTCCAGACTTTAGACAATACTACAAAGCTACAGTAATCAGAACATCATGGTATCGGCAAAAAATGAGATATATGGGTCAATGGAACAGACCTATAGAGCCCAGAAATAAACCACACACATACAGTCAATTAATCTACTTAGAGTATACAATGGAGTAAATACAGTCTCGTCAACAACTGGTGCTGGGAAAGCTAGACAGCTACATATAAATCAATGAAATACAACAGTCCCTCACACCATATACAAAAATAAACTCAAAATTGTTAAATGATCTAAATATAAGACATGACACCATAAAACAGAAGAGAACACAGGCAAAACATTCTTGGACATAAGTTGCGGCAATATTTTCTTAAATCAGTTTCTGAAGGCAAAAGAAATAAAAGCAAAAATGAACAAATGGGACCTAATCAAACTTAAAAACTTGCACAGCAAAGGAAACCATCAACAAAACAAAAAGACAACCTATTGAATGGGAGAAAATATTTTCAAATGATGCAACCAACAAGGGGTTAATATCTAAAATATACAAGCAGCTCATACAACTCAATATCGAAAAAACAAACCACCCAATCAAAAAATAGGCAGAAAACCTAAACAGACGTTTCTCCAAAGAAGACATACAGATGACCAACAGGCACATGAAAAGATGCTCAACATCACTAATTATCAGAGAAAAGCAAATCAAAACCACAATGAGGTATCACCTCACACCAGTCAGAATGGCTGTCATCAAAGTCTACAAATAGGGACATCACTGGTGGCACAGTGGTTAAGAATCTGCCTGCCAATGCAGGGGACATGGGTTCAAGCCCTGGTCCAGGAAGATCCCACATGCTGCGGAGCTACTAAGCCCATGCGCCACAACTACTGAGCCTGTGCTTAGAGTCCCTGAGCCACAACTACTGAGCCCATGCATTGCAATTACTGAAGCCCACGTGCCTAGAGCCTGTGCTCCACAACAAGAGAAGCCACCACAATGAGAAGCCTGTGCACCACAATGAAGAGTAGCCCCTGCTCACTGCAACTAGAGAAAGCCCGCATGCAGCAACAAAGACCCAACTCAGCCAAAAAAAAAAAAAAGGCTTTATTAAAAAAAGTCTAGGGCTTCCCTGGTGGTGCAGTGGTTGAGAGTCCGCCTGCCGATGCAGGGGACACAGGTTCATGCCCCGGTCCGGGAGGATCCCACATGCCGCAGAGCGGCTGAGCCCGTGAGCCATGGCCGCTGAGCCTGTGCGTCCAGAGCCTGTGCTCCACAACGGGAGAGGCCACAAAAGTGAGAGGCCCGCATACCACAAAAAAAAAAAAATGTCTACAAATAATAAATGCTGGAGAGGGTGTGGAAAAAAGGGAACCCTCCTACACTGTTGGTGGGAATGTAAATTGGTGCAGCCACTATGGAAGACAGTATGGAGATTCCTTAGAAAGCTAAAAATAGAACTACCACATGACCCAGCAATCCCACTCCTGGCCATACATCTTGAAACAATGAAAACTCTAATTCGAAAAGATACACACATCCCTCTGTTCATAGCAGCACTATGTACAATAGCCAAGACATGGAACCAACCCAAATGTCAATAGGCTCGAGAAGAAGTGGTATATATATGTGTGTGTGTGTATATAAATATATATATTTGAAGGATCAAATATATATATATATATATATATAATAGAGTATTACTCAGCATTATAAAAAGGAATGAAATATTGCCATTTGTAGCAACATGGATGGACCTAGATAATATACTACGTGAAGTAAGTCAGACAAAGACAAATATATGATATCACTTATATGTGGAATCTAAAAAGTAATACAAATGAATGTATGTATTAAATAGAAACAGACTCAGAGACATAGAAAACAAACTTACGGTTACCAAAGGGGAAAGGGAGTGGGGGAGTTATAAAATAGGAGTATGGGAGATTAACAGATACATACTACTATACATAAAATAGATAAGCAACAAGGATTTACTATATAGCACAGGGAACTATATTCATGATCTTGTAATAAGCTACAATGAAAAATAATCTGAAATATATATATATATAATAATATATAATAATGGAATTACTTTGCTGTACACCTGAAACTAACACAATATCGTAAATCAACTACACTTCAATAAAAAAAGACATAAGCCTGACTTTCATGTCACAATGGTATATGTTTCTTAAACTTATAATTTAATGAAAAGTTTATGTGCATCATGTAGGTGAAAATCACATCAGTGCAGTGATAGCATCCGGCCTTCCCAGGAGGCAGACCAGTAGTGACAACTGCATGTACACATGAGCAATGAGAATGCTCTCATTATTGGCTTCAAGGACACATTCAGGAAATAGCCCTCTTCGGGGCCAGCATGAAGCAAAATTGGGAAGTCAACAGAATGTGTGTCTTTGGTGTCTTTCACTCATCTCTCTCGATGCTCTTCTTTTAGTACCCTCTTAGTTCTTCATTGCTCCTTGGCTGGCATTAACAGGTCACATTTCCCACAGATTATAAAGTGCCATGCTGGAGATTCAGCTCTAGTTCTTGCACTATGGTCAGCACTTGCCATCTAGGGCCATGGTAGCCCAGGTAGTTGACAGGGTTGGCCCTCCTTTTCCTTATCTGTAAAGTATGAAGGTTGAGCTTCATGCTTTTGTAGCTCTCATCCTGTTAAGATTTTCTATCAGAAAATTTTCTACCTCTATTAGAGGTAGAAAATGAGCCAATTTAAGTTCCAACCCATCACTGGGGTAATGGCAAAAGGCTTGGAGAGAGTGGGGTGGAATTTGAGATTTTGCAAAGGAATATAGGAGAGAATCTGTTTAATATTTAGATATGGGGGCTGCATAAGAGATAGGGAGAAGGAAGGATCAATTATGGCAAGGATAATGATGGAATCACTTTATAGAAACTGGGAAGTTTGTCAATTTGAAGGTTGTATTATAGGGGATGAGAAGGTATTTTAAAAATGGGCATGAGACTAGATAGCAGAACTCAGCATCAGCTGTTTAATTTGGGGGCGCTTAGAAAAAGAAATGACAGGAATCAAGATGGCAGAGAAGAAGGACATGCTCTCACTCCCTCTTGTGAGAATACCAGAATCACAACTAGCTGGTGGACAATCATAGACAGGAAGACATTGGAACTCACCAAAAAAAGATAGGCCACATCCAAAGACAAAGGAGAGGTCACAATGAGACAGTAGGAGGGGCGCAATCACAATAAAATCAAATCCTATAACTGCTGGGTGGGTGACTCACAAACCGGAGAACACTTATACCACAGAATTCCACCCACTGGAGTGAAGGTTCTGAGCCCCATGTCAGATTCCCAACCTGGGGTCTGGCAACAGGAAGAGGAATTCCTAGAGAATCAGACTTTGAAGGTGAGTGGGATTTGACGGCAGGACTTCAAAAAGACTGTGGGAAACAGAGACTCCACGCTTGGAGGGCACACACAAAGTACTGTGTGCATCGGGACCCAGGGGAAGGAGCAGTGACCCCGGGGGAGACTGAACCAGACCCACCAGCTAGTGTGGGAGGGTCTCCTGCAGAGTTGGGTGGTGGCTGTGGCTCACCGTGGGGACAAGGACACTGGCAGCAGAAGTTCTGGGAAGTACTCCTTGGCGTGAGCTCTCCCAGGGTCCACCATTAGCCCACCAAAGAGCCCAGGTAGGCTCCAGTGTTGGCTTGCCTCAGGCCAAACAAACAACAGGGAGGGAACCCAGCCCCACCCATCAACAGTCAAGTGGATTAAAGTTCTACTGAGCTCTACCCACCACCAGTCCCTCCCATTAGGAAACTTGCACAAGCCTCTGAGATAGCCTCATCCACTAGACGGCAGACAGCAGAAGCAAGAAGAACTACAATACTGCAGCCAGTGGAGCAAAAACCACATTCAGAGAAAGATAGACAAGATGAAAAGGCAGAGGGCTATGTAGCAGATGAAGGTACAAGATAAAACCCCAGAAAAACAACTAAATGAAGTAAACAACTAAGATAGTCAACCTTCCAGAAAAAGAATTCAGAATAATGATAGTGAGGATGATCCAGGACCTTGGAAAAAGAATAGAGGCAAAGATCTAGAAGATGCAAGAAATGTTTAATAAAGACCTAGAAGAATTAAAGAACAAACAAACAGAGGTGAACAATACAATAACTGAAATGAAAACTACACTAGAAGGAATCAATAGCAGAATAACTGAGGCAGAAGAATGGATAAGTGACCTGGAAGGCAGAATGGTGGAATTCACTGCTGTGGAACAGAATAAAGGAAAAAAAATGAAAAGAAATGCAGACAGCCTAAGAGACCACTGGGACAACATTAAACACACCAACAATCACATTATAAGGGTCCCAGAAGGAGAAGAGAGAGACAAAGGACCCGAGAAAATATTTGAAGAGATTATAGTCAAAAACTTCCTTAACACGGGAAAGGAAATAGCCACCCAAGTTCAGGAAGCGCAGAGAGTCCCATACAGGATAAACGTAAGGAGAAACACATCAAGACACATAGTAATCAAACTGGCAAAAATTGAAGACAAAGAAAAATTATTGAAAGCAGCAAGGGAAAAACAACAAATAACATACAAGGGAACTCCCATAAGGTTAACAGCAGATCTCTCAGTGAACTCTACAAACCAGAAGGGAGTGGCATGATATAATTAAAGTGATGAAAAGGAAGAACCTACAACCTAGATTACTCTACCAGGCAAGGATCTCATTCAGATTCAGTGGAGAAATCAAAAGCTATATAGACAAGCAAAAGCTGAGAGAATTCATCACTACCAAACCAGCTCTACAGCAAATGCTAGAGGAACTTCTCTAAGTGGGAAACACAAGAGAAGAAAAGGACCTACAAAAACAAACCCCAAACAATTCAGAAAATGGTCATAGTAACATACATATCGATAATTACCTTAAACGTGAATGGATTAAATGCTCCAACCAAAAGACACAGGCTTGCTCAATGGATACAAAACAAGACCCATATACATACTGTCTACAAGAGACCCACTTCAGACCTAGGGACACATACAGACTGAAAGTGAGGGGATGGAAAAAGATATTCCATGCAAATGGAAATCAAAAGAAAGCTGGAGTAGCAATACTCATATCAGATAAAATAGACTTAAAATAAAGAATGTTACAAGAGATAAGGAAGGACACTCCATAATGATCAAGGGATCAATCCAAGAAAAAGATATAACGATTATAAATATATATGCACCCAACATAGAAGCACCTCAACACATAAGGCAACTGCTAACAGCTTTAAAAGAGGAAATTGACAGTAACACAAAAATACTGGGGAACTTTAACACCTCATTTACACCAATGGACAGATCATCCAAAATGAAAATAAATAAGAAAACACAAACTTTAAATGACACAATAGACCAGATAGATTTAATCGATATTTATAGGACATTCCATCTAGAAACAGCAGATTACACTTTCTTCTCAAGTCCGCACAGATATTTTCCAGGATAGATCATATCTTGTGTCACAAATCAAGACACGGTAAATTTAAGAAAATTGAAATCATATCAAGCATCTTTTCTGACCACAATGCTATGAGATTAGAAATGAATTACAGGGAAAAAATGTAAAAAACACATGGCGACTAAACAATATGTTATTAAATAACCAATTGATCACTGAAGAAATCAAAGAGGAAATCAAAAAATACCTAGACCAAATGACAATGAAAAAACGATGATCCAAAACCTACAGGATGCAGCAAAAGCAATTCTAAGAGGGAAGTTTATAGCTATACAAGCCTACTTCAAGAAACAAGAAAAATCTCAAATAAATAATCTAAACTTACACCTAAAGGAAATAGAGAAAGAAGAACAAACAAAACCCAAAGTTAGCAGAAGGAAGGAAATCATAAAGACCAGAGAAGAAATAAATGAAATAGAAACAAAGCAAACTATAGCAAAGATCAATAAAACTAAAAGCTGGTTCTTTGAGAAGATA
This sequence comes from Grampus griseus, assembly GCF_964374135.1. Classification (NCBI taxonomy): domain Eukaryota; kingdom Metazoa; phylum Chordata; class Mammalia; order Artiodactyla; family Delphinidae; genus Grampus; species Grampus griseus. The sequence goes on from NC_139018.1 coordinate 92,357,234, forward strand.
AACAAAATTGATAAACCATTAGCCAGACTCATCAAGAAAAAGAGGGAGAGGACTCAAATCATTAAAATTAGAAATGAAAACGGAGAAGTAACAACAGAAATATAAAGCATCCTAAGAGACTACTACCATCAACTCTAGGCCAATAAAATGGACAACCTGAAAGAAATGGACAAATTCTTAGAAAGGTATAACCTTCCAAGACTGAACCAGGAAGAAATAGAAAATAAGAACAGACCAATCACAAATAATGAAATTGTAACTGTGATTAAAAATCTTCCAACAAACAGAAGTCCAGGACCAGATGTGTTCACAGGTGAATTCTATCAGACATTCAGAGAAGAGCTAACACCCATCCTTCTCAAACTCTTCCAAAAACTTGCGGAGGAAGGAACACTCCCAAACTCATTCTATGAGGCCACCATCACTCTGATACCAAAACCAGACAAAGATACTACAAAAAAGAAAATTACAGACCAATATCACTGATGAATATAGATGCAAAAATCCTCAACAAAATACTAGCAAACAGAATCCAACAACACATTAAAAGGATCATACACCATGATCAAATGGGATTTATCCCAGGGATGCAAGGGTTCTTCAATATATGTAAATCAATCAATGTGATAAACCATATTAACAAATTGAAGAATAAAACCCATATGATCATCTCAATAGATGCAGAAAAAGCTTTTGACAAAATCCAACACCCATTTATGATAAAAACTCTCCAGAAAGTGGGCACAGAGGGAACTTACGTCAACATAATAAAGGCCATATATGACAAACCCACAGCAAACATAATTCTCAATGGTGAAAAACTGAAAGCATTTCCTCTAAGATCAGGAACAAGACAATAATGTCCACTCTCACACTATTATTCAACATAGTTTTGGAAGTCCTAGCCACGGCAATCAGAGAAGAGAAAGAAATAAAAGAAATACAAATTGGAAAAGAAGAAGTAAAACTGTCACTGTTTGCAGATGACATGATACTATACATAGAGAATCCTAAAAATGCCACCAGAAAACTACTAGAGCTAATCAATGCATTTGGTAAATTTGTAGGATATAAAATTAATACACAGAAATCTCTTGCATTCCTATACACTAATGATGAAAAATCTGAAAGAGAAATTAAGGAAACACTCCCATTTACCACTGCAACAAAAAGAATAAAATACCTATGAATAAACCTACCTAGGGAGACAAAAGACCTGTATGCAGAAAACTATAAGACACTGATGAAAGAAATTAAAGATGATACCAACAGATGGAGAGATATACCATGTTGCTGGATTGGAAGAATCAATATTGTGAAAAAGACTATACTACCCAAAGCAATCTACAGATTCAATGCAATCCCTATCAAATTACCAATGGCATTTTTTTTACAGAACTAGAACAAAAAATCTTAAAATTTGTATGGAGACACAAAAGACCCCGAATAGTCAAAGCAGTCTTGAGGGAAAAAAAAACGGAGTTGGAGGAATTAGACTCCCTGACTTCAGACTATACTACAAAGCTACAGTAATCAAGACAATATGGTACTAGCAAAAAACAGAAACATAGATCAATGGAACAAGATAGAAAGCCCAGAGATAAACCCACGCACCTATGGCCAACTAATCTATGACAAAGGAGGCAAGGATATACAATGGAGAAAAGACAGTTTCTTCAATAAGTGGTGCTGGGAAAACTGGACAGCTACATGTAAAAGAATGAAATTAGAACACTGCCTAACACCATACGCAAAAATAAACTCAAAATTGATTAGAGACCTAAATGTAAGACCAGATACTATAAAACTCTTCGAGGAAAACATAGGAAGAACACTCTGACATAAATCAGAGCAAGATCTTTTTTGATCCACCTCCTACAGTAATGGAAATAAAAATAAACAAATGGCACCTAATGAAACTTCAAAGCTTTTGTACAGCAAAGGAAACCATAAACAAGATGAAAAGACAACCCTCAGAATGGGAGAAAATATTTGCAAATGAATCAACGGACAAAGGGTTAATCTCCAAAATATATAAACAGCTCATGCAGCTCAATATTAAAAAAACAAACAACCCAATCCAAAAATGGGCAGAAGACATAAATAGACATTTCTCCAAAGAAGACATACAGATGGCCAAGAAACACATGAAAAGCTGCTCAATATCACTAATTATTAGTGAAATGCAAATCAAAACTTCACTGAGGTATCACCTCACACCAGTTAAAATGGGTATCATCAAAAAATCTACAAACAATAAATGCTGGAGAGGGTGTGGAGAAAAGGGAACCCTCTTGTACTGTTGGTGGGAATGTAAGTTGATACAGCCACTATGGAGAACAGTATGGAGGTTCCTTAAAAAACTAAAAGTAGAATTACCATATGACCCAGCAATCCCACCACTGAGCATATACCCAGAGAAAACCATAATTCAAAAAGACACATGCACCCCAATGTTCATTGCAGCACTATTTACAATAGCCAGGTCATGGAAGCAACCTAAATGCCCACTGACAGACAAATAGATAAAGAAGATGTGGTACATATATACAGTGGGATATTATGCAGCCATGAAAAGGAACGAAATTGGGTCCTTTGTAGAGACGTGGATGGATCTAGAGACTGTCATACAGAGTGAAGTAAGTCAGAAAGAGAAAAACAAATATCGTATATTAACACATATATGTGGAACCTAGAAAAATGGTACAGATGAACCGGTTTGCAGGGTAGAAATTGAGACACAGATGTAGAGAAAAATGTATGGACACCAAGTGGGTAAAGTGGCGGGGGGTGGGGTGGTGGTGTGATGAATTGGGCAAGTGGGATTGACATGTATACACTGATGTGTATAAAATTGATGACTAATAAGAACTTGCTGTATAAAAAAATAAATACAACAAAATTGAAAAATTAAAAAAAAAAAAAAAGGGCATGTTCTTACCATACGACCCAGCAATCCACTACTGGGCATATACCCTGAGAAAACCATAAATCAAAAAGACTCATGTACCACAATGTTCACTGCAGCTCTATTTACAATAGCCAGGACATGGAAGCAACCTAAGTGTTCATTGACAGATGAATGGATAAAGAAGATGTGGCACATATATACAATGGAATATTAGCCATAAAAAGAAATGAAATTGAGTTATTTGTAGTGAGGTGGATGAACCTACAGTCTGTCATACAGAGTGAAGTAAGTCAGAAAGAGAAAAACAAATACCGTATGGCAACACATATATATGGAATCTAAAAAAAAAAAAAAAAAAAAAGGTTATGAAGAACCTAGGGGCAAGATAGGAATAAAGACACAGTCGTAAAGAATGGACTTGAGGACACGGGGAGGGGGAAGGGTAAGCTGGGACGAAGTGAGAGAGTGGCATGGGCATGTGTACACTACCAAACGTAAAATAGATAGCTAGTGGGAAGCAACCGCATAGCACAAGGACATCAGCTCGGTGCTTTGTGACCACCTAGAGGGGTGGGAGGGAGACACCAGAGGGAGGGGATATGGGGATATTTGTATATGTATAGCTGATTCTCTTTGTTACAAAGCAGAAACTAACACACCATTGTAAAGCAATTATACTCCAATAAAGATGTTAAAACTAAAATGGGCATGTTCAATTAGCTACTTCCTGCTAATATTTACAGGCATACCTCAGCAATATTGCAGGTTCATCTTTGGCTGAAGGGAACATTGTGTCTGTTTTCGTCTATCCAGAGCACTAAAACTTTCTCCATATCAGCAATAAGGCTGTTTTGCTTTCTTATTCATGTGTTCACTGGAGTAGGACTTTTCATTTCCTTTAAGGACTTTTCCTTTGCCTTCACCACATGGCTGTTTGGCACAAAAGGCCTAGCTTTCAGCCTATCTCGGGTTTTGACATGCCTTCCTCAGTAAGCTTAATCATTTCTAGCTTTTGATTTTAATTGAGAGACGTGCAACTCTTCCTTTCACTTCCTTATCCCTCCATTACAGGGATATTAATTGGCCTAATTTCAATATTGTGTCTCAGGAAATAGGGAGGCCTGAGGAGAGGCAGAGGGGCTGGGGAACGGCTAGTTGGTGGAGCAGTCAGAACACACATTTATTAAGTTTGCCATCTTATATAGGTGTGGTACCTGGTGCCCCAAAACCTAAGATAGTAACATCAAAGATCACTGATCACAAATCACCATAACAAATATAATAATAATAATGAAAAAGTTAGGAATATTGTGAGAATTACCAAAATGTGGCACAGAGACATGAAGTGAGCAAATGCTCTTGGAAAAATGGGGCTGACAGGCACACTCGTAGCGGGGTTGCCATGAATCTTCAATTTGTAAAAAATGCAATATCCATGAAGTACAAAAAAATGGGTTTTGCCTGTGAGTGCTGTTAGAATTTCAAAGATTTTATCCTTCTACAAACTTATATTGTGCCATTGAGTATGAGTTCCATGTTGAAGTATTTGGTAGCAAGATGATGTTTCTCACTCTGAACTAATTGAATTTTCTTTGCTTTTCACATTCATTATAAACTATTAGTATTGAGACAAAGAACTGTTTTATTTCTTATAAATGATTAATTTTGAACATATGTCATTATTGAAATGAACTGGGTATACATTCTTTATAAAGTCATTCTCATTGCCCACAAAATTTGGTCATAATTTTATATTCATGTTGTGTAAGGAGTTGGTGCTAAGACTGTAGCATTTTCCTGCACTACTCAATGGTGATGGTTTTCAGTAGACTTCTGTTAATATTTGTTAATGAATATCCTAATTTTTATTCTCTTCAGATACTTAAAGCCATTATTTTTTCCCAATTATAGAAAAACAGAGTACTTAAAGCTTATAAATTATGAAGAATGGCTATATTCTAGTCCTTCAGGATGACTGTGGCAGCATGTTTTCCAATTCCACTGTCTGAATTGATCTCACACTTCATTTTATTGTGCACTGCTACGTGGAGGTTACATGGCAAGACACTAAATGGAGAAGGAGCCATTTGGGTACAAATAAAAATGATCCTATTCTGGGACTTCGCAACAGCTGTGGTTGGGATGTGACAGACAGACATAGAGACATCCTAGAGGCCTCCATTCATTCTCTGGGGTCTTTGATCTCCCTTTAGAATCACAGAGTATTAGAGAAATAATGGGCCTTAGAAATCATAGGGTCCAATTTGATTATAGTATACACGCAGAAACTGAGGCTTCTTGAAGGGGAAGTACCCTGTCTGAGAGCTTGGGTGTGTGTGACTTAGAAAAAGAATGGCTCAAGGGCAAATTTTGCTCCTATCTGCCAAAAATAATGTCCTAGGATGAGGTTGCAGGAGGCTTTTCTGTTTTCTGCATATCCCTTAGAGACAATTCTGGGAGTATTCTCAGAATGCTCCTGAGATTCCCAGGTTCAAGTGCTCATTCTACACATAATGCTATTGTATAAGAAGTAAAAGGAAGGTAAGCAGCAAGCAGTGACCAGAATCTCCTCTATACACTAGAATTCATTTGATCCTTAATCCTAAAAACTAAATTCTTGTATACCTTATCAGCGTGTGGCCTAAACTGATCTTAGAGCAGTTATCTTCTGCTTAATGTTTACCTTTTTTATACTTCAAATATTCTAATGCTGCATTTGCAAAAGTGTCAAACATTCACAATATGGTCAAGTAAAGAAAAAAAAAAGACTAAAAAAATGTTATTGCTAAGCACATGTGCCGTATTCTACAGGAGATAATACCACTGTGGGAATCTCACCCAGATTCTATATGGTGTGGAATGATGTGTAAAATAGGGTTACTGTTTTAGTAAGTTTCGTTACTTAATACATTATTAGCAGCAGGTTTTCGTAGCGTAGTCTAGAACATTGAAGGAACAGGACTACTGGAAATATTAACACAGATTTAACTAAAAGCATTCAACAAACTTGCCAGGACGTTTGCCCCACTTTAAGAAACAAAGATGAGTTTGTTTCTCATGATGTTTGGCTTTAAGGAGTTAATAGGAATGAGAAGGGACAACAGGCAGTTTTTGAAGTAGGAGACAGAAGAACTATAAAAATTAGGCATAAAGACTATTAAAGCCTAGCAAACTGTTTTGCTTTAGTGCAGCACAGTCTCAAATTGGATGAGGGTGCTCCTTTGTGCTACTACAGCATCTTTGCAGGCTTCTGTCACTGATGACACAGTTTCTGTCTTTGCTTGTTGCATTACTTAGCACCTTCACTAGTACTAGTCCTGGTATGTAATAGGTATTCATCATCTACTGAACAAGTATTCTTATTGATATCTCAGTGCAGATGAGTCACAGATTTCATCATTTTTTTTGGCATATGTTTAACTTTTATTTATTTATTACAGATTTCATCTTGAGAAGCCTAGTCATCATGATAAAGTTACTTTTTGCTATATTGTTTAAGAAGTCAGGGAAGTATGAAATATCTTTAAGGAAAATTTTCATTAAAATAGTTAACAAAAAAAGTTTTGGTGCTTTAAATGCTTGGCTGTAGTTATCTGGAAAATTTAGTTATGGGTAACAGTTCACTCCCTGATAAGGCTGGATAAACGAGTTGTTGATTTATAGAGATTCTACCATTTTTATAAGTTACACCCTTGAACAGAGACAGTTCCAAGGGTTGTTTGGAGGAACTTTAGCCATTCCCATTATTTCCATGAACCCCTACTCCCCCCACAAAGCTATTCCAAATGAACACACAAATTTTGGGTTTGCTTTGTAAGTACAGGTTCTCTACCCACCCTGCTTGTAACTGGACTGAATATCTAAGTCCCTCCTATAAAAAGAGAAATTCTTGAGTCCCCACTTCCCACGGACCAAAATGGAATAAAACAGAGAACAAATACATATGAGGCAACCACCTAAAGGAGCCAATGTGATTTTTCCTTAAATACATAGGACTTCAGCTCTAAGCTAGGATAGGGTTTCTATTTTCTGAAATCCTGGAACATCTTGCAGAATCACTTGGAGCCATAAAATGACAGTGATTTTTATGGGGTGAATGTGTAGTAACAGAGTAGATTTTCTCCTTTGCCTGCCTAACTCCTAGGAGGAGAAATAGTTGAGTAAACACAAAATTATAATTTAGTCAATTTTTAATATTTACTTGAGATATTACTTTTTAGTCTTAAATTCTAAGCATTCAAGAAGCTATGACTTTTCCATCTGATTTTTTTATTGACCAATAACATGTATAGCAAGAATATCTGTTTTTTTCAATGTCTAAAGATCATTTAAAGTATCTGAAAATGAAGTTTTCTTCTCTTATTTGTTACAAATTGGGCTTTACCATATTTACACTAAAAAAAAAAACAACCTGAACTTTTACTAAATCTCCAATATGAAAACTCCTCCTGCTCCCCCTCTTATTTTTCCATTGAGCCATGTTTATAATCTAAAGTCCAAATTTTGGCTAAAAAGAATTGATACAACCCACTCCCTGGAACCTGATTACTGAAGTCAACTAAAGTTTTCATTATTTAGTTTAATAACAAGTTTGCTGAATTGTGGTTTGGGTCTTGTGTATTTAATTAAACGAAAAGAAAAGAAAAAACCCTAACTAGAATTTAAACTGAATCTGTAAGAAAAAAGGGGGATCTTACAAGCAATTCTGTAATTGTCTTTAGCTCAAGGGGGCTGCAAAATGCTTACAACACACGTGCACATACTTACTCATGTAAAACAAAACCCCATTGTTCCTCAAGTTCTTTTTTAAAAAAAGTATGATGTTCCTTTTCCCCCCAACCTTTCTTAACTTGGCCTCCATTCTTAATTGGCAGAGTTCATGAAAAGAAGAAACTTAGAAACCTACTCAGCAAAGTCTAGAATAGCTTTCCATTTGAAAAGTTACCTAAAACTAAAACCTCCTTTTCTCTTTGAAGAGCAAAATTTAAATACCTGATGTATCCTTTATCCTACTATGACTCCATGATATTTCTCTGTTTATAAAATGCTCTATTAAATAAATCTTAAATATATTTTTAAAAATTAAAAATCTTATCCTTTAAGGAATCATTAAGAGCGTAGCAGGAGAGTTTGTAGGTTATTTTAGGTAACTGATATAAATTAGTACCAATGTGAATTAAGTCAAGGGAGTCCATGGATCAAAAATATGACTATACAAAAAGGCAATCAGAATTTTATACAGATCTAGGCTACTTATGAAGTTGTTTAGCTGAAGGCTTATACAGAGAGTAGCACACTTTCTACTATGGATTGAAGCCATGTTGTATGGAGCAAAAACAAACAAAAATCAAATAAAACGAAACTAGAATAAAAGGAAAAAAAATCCAACTAAAAAAAGCAAAATGTGTGACTGGAAATTTAAGAACTCAGATGGGAAATTAACTTGGTTGGTAATTTTGTTGGATTAAACAATGGATGAAGAAGATAATATATAATCTTAGGCCACAAAAATTCTAAAATTAGAAAGCTGTAAGTGGCAAGGTAAAATAAAGTTCTATATGTGCTGGCTGTCTGATATCCAAAGATGATATCTCAAGTTCTGTGAATGGATTAAACTTTTCCTCTTATTCAAGAGAGTGCTGTCCATAGAACTTTTTTGTGATGATGGACATGTTTGATATCTGTACTGGACAACACTCACACATGGCTAGTGAGCACTTAAAATGTGACTAGTGTAAGTGATGAACCAAATTTTTACTTATCTTTGATTTTATTAATTTAAGTATAAGTTTAAATAGTCACACATGGCTATTTAATATATACACAATTCCAAAAAATTGCAGAGGAAGGAACACTTCTGAACTCATTCTATGAGGCCAGAATCACCCTTATATGAAAATCAGACAAAAATACCACAAAAAAAGAATATTATAGGCCAATACGATGAACACAGACCCAAAAATCCTCAACAAAATATTAGCAAACTGAATCCAACAATACACTAAAAGGATCATACACCATGATCAAGTGGGATTTATCCTAGGGATGCAAGGAGTTTTCAATATCCACAAATCAATCAGTGTGATACACCAAATTAACAAATTGAAGGATAAAAACCATATGATCATCTCAATAGATGCAGAAAAAGCTTTTGACAAAATCCAACATCCATTCATGATAAAAACTCTCCAGAAAGTGGGCACAGAGGGAGCCTATCACAACATAATAAAGGCCATATATGACAAACCCACAGCTAACATCATACTCAATGGTGAAAAACTGAAAGCATTTCCTCTAAGAGCAGGAACAAGACAAGGATGCCCAATCTCACCACTTTTATTCAACATAGCATAAGTATTGGATAGCCACAGCAATCAGACAAAAAATAGAAATAAAAGGAATCCAAACTGGCAAGGAAGAAGTAAAGCTGTCACTCTTTGCAGATGACATGATACTATAGAGAATATCCTAACAAAGCCACCAGAAAACTACTATAGCTCATCAATGAATTCAGTAAAGTTGCAGAATACAAAATTAACATACAGAAACCTGCTGCATTTGTATATACTAACAACAACTATAAGAAAGAGAAATTAAGGAAATAATTCCATTTACCAGTGCATCAAAAAGAATAAAATACCTAGGAATAAACCTACCTAAGGAAGTAAAAGACCTGTATTAAGAAAACCATAGACACTGATGAAAAAAATTGAAGATGAATAAAACAGATGGAAAGATATACTGTGTTCTTGGATTGGAAGAATTAATGTCATTAAAATGACCATACTACCCAATGCAATCTACAGATTCAAAGCAATCCTTACAAAAATCCTGAGAGGATACTTCACAGAACATGAACAAATAATTTTAAAATTTGTATGGAAACACAAAGACCCCGAATAGCCAAAACAACCTTGAGAATCATGCTCCCTGACTTCAGACAATACTACAAAGCTACAGTAATCAAAACAGCATGGTACTGGCACAAAAACAGACACATAGACCAATGGCACAGAATAGAGAGCCCAGAAATCCACACACCTACAGTCAATTAATCTATTATAAAGGAGGCAAGAATATACAATGGAGAAAAGACAGTCTCTTCAATAAGTGGTGCTGGGAAAACTGAACAGCTACAAGTAAAAGAATAAAATTAGAACATTTTCTAACACCATATACAAAAATAAACTCGAAATGGATTAAAGACCTAAATGTAAGACCAGAAACCATAAAACTTCTAGAGGAAAACAGGAAGAACACCCTTTGACATAAATTGTAGCAATATTATTTTTGGATCTGTCTCCAAAAGCAAAGGAAATAAAAGCAAAAATTAAAAAATGGGACCTAATTCAACTTAAAAGCTTTTGTACAGAAAAGGAAACTATTGACAAAACAAAAAGACAACCTACTGAATGGTTGAAAATATTTTCAAATGACTGATAAGGGGTTAATATCCAACATATATGAACAGCTCATAAAACTCAACATCGGAAAAACAAACAAGCTAATTAAAAAATGGGCAGAAGAACTGAATAGACATTTTTCCCAAAAGGAAATACAGATGGCCAAAAGGCACATGAAAAGATGCTCAACATCACTAATCAGCAGGAAAATGCAAACCAAAACCACAATGAGATATCCTGACACCTGTCAGATTGGCTATCATCAAAAAGAACAGAAATAACAAATGTTGGTGAGGATGTGGAGAAAAGGGAACCCTCGCACACAGTTGGTGGGAATGTAAATTGGTGCAGCCACTATGGAAAATAGTATGGAGTTTTCTGAAAAAACTAAACATACAGCTACCATATGACCCAGCAATTCCACTCTTGGGTATATGTCCTAAATAAACAAACACCCTAATTCAAAAAGATACAAGCACCCCAATGTTCATAGCATTATTTACAATGGCCAAGATATGGAAGCAACCTAAGTGTCCATCAACAGATGAATGGGTAAAGGAGATGTGGCATGCACACATGTACACACACACACACACACACACACACACAATGGAATACTACTCAGCCATAAAAAAGAATGGCTCTTTTTTATAGGCTCTCCTGACTCTTACTTAGAAACTATCCATTGTGTAGATCATTTTTTGTTAGCCTTCTTTGCATCTGTTTGAACTCACAGAGTGGAGAAACAAGAACTACATAGGCACAGTGTATTTACTTAGAGCCACAATGAGTGGTTCTAAATGAATACAAAATTTAGAGTTTTAAATGTCTCCTAAACACAAAAATGACTACTAGATATGGGATTGTTAGTCTAATTCAGTACTTAGCCCTCCTGCTTCTAGATCATGAACTCTAAAAGATGTGGGAAGCCATCTGGCCAATTCTGCCCAAACTCTTGGAGCAGGTAGCCCCATTTCATGGTGGCAAGTGAGATCCACAGTACAATGTTGAATTTTTAAAAAATGTAATTCCCGTACATTTTCTTCTCTGCTTCCATTTAGTTGACTATCATGGATCCACAAGAAAAGTAGTGAGAAATCAGTGGATTGTGAGAAGTGAAACCAACATTGTTGTCCCTTTGTTAAATAATACTCATAACAAATATACTACCTTGGGTTGGGTTTTGGGGGAAGCAGACTAAAAATGGAGATTCTCCCTTTGTTTTTGATTTTTGACAGTTTTATTATGATGTGCTTTGGCAAAGATTTAAGTTGAATTTGTTTGGTGACCTATGGGCTTCATGAACTTGGATATCTAAACATGTCCCCAGATTTGAGAAGTTCTCAGCCATTATTAATTAAGATCTGTGCTCCATTCTCCCTCTCTTCTTTTGGAACTTGAATAATTTGTAGATTATTTCTTATAATGGGATCCCACAGATCAAGTAAGGTTTCTTCACTCTTTCCAATTTCTTCTTCTTTGTTCTCCTCTGACTGGGTAATTTTAAAGTTCCTGTCTTCTAACTCACAGATTCTTTCTTTGCTTGACCCATTCTGCTATTGATGCTCTCCATCACATTTTTTTTTTTTCATCTCATTCACTGTATTCTTCAGCTCCAGAATTTCTGTTTGGTTCTTTTTTATAATTTTTATATCTTTGTTAAACTTCTCATTTTGTTCATGATTTTCACTGTTTCCTGATTCCATTGAATTATCTTTCTGTGCTTTTTTGTAGTTCACTGAGTTTCATTAAAACAGTTCTTTTGAATTCTTTATCAGGTAAATTGAGATCTCCATATCTTTAGGATCAATTACTGGAGAATCATTGTGATCTATTGGTGGTGTCATGTTTCCTTACATTTTTTATGTTCTTTGAAGTTTTACATTGCTGTCTTCACATTTGAAATAGCAGTCACCTCCTCTAGTTTTTGCTAACTTCCTTTGGGAGATAAATACCTTCTGCTAGGGATTCTGAGGCTTTTCAGACCTTCTATGGATACATCTGTTTTACACTTCTTGCTCCCTTTAGTGGCAGAATTTTAAAGCCTTTATGTCATCTCTCTACTCTGTTAACACACCAGGCCAAGTGCTGACAGCCTTCCTTTTGCTTTCCCAAAGGTGGCATATAAGTTCAAGTTTGTGGTCTCTCTCTGGCCCACAGATTTGGGCTGGCACAGACTTTCTGTGTATACTCACTAGCTGTCTGCCAAAGCTCGCTTTTGCTGTTGCTATTGGGAGTGTGCACAGGGAGCTGATGACAGGGTGAGAATGTATGTGGGTGGGGTTCATGGAGCACTGGGGGTGTCTATGGGCTAGCTGGGGATATCTATGGGTGACGTGTCCTCAGGGGCTCATGGGCAGGCTTCTTGGTAGAGTCTATGACATGGTTAGTAGAATCTGCATCCCTTTAATGCCCTCTGAGAGTTCTATCTACAATTCTCCCAGCCTCTTTCCAGCCCCTAAGTCATGAAGCTCATCATTCAGTACTCTGAATGGGGAAGAGAGAAACAAGCCTCTTCGGCAGCAACCACACTGCTTGGGAAGCCAGGTGGTCCCTAATTCGTTCTCACTTTCCCCCACACAAGAAATCACGGGCTGAGAAGATCTCTCTTGGACCTAAGCTGTGCTGCCTTGGGCAAGAGGTGAAGTTAAACTGTTCCTGTTATCCTTTCCTATGCATCTACACTTGTATTTTTTTGTTTCAGTGGTGTGCTGAAATTTCTCTTCTGGAAGCCTGGACTTCCACAAGGCCTCTCTCATCTATAGGTGACTGCCTATGACAGTGTTTTCCGGGGGTTCTTGGACTGTGGTTGAGAGGCGCTAGAGTTGGTCCACAGGCCACTACAAGTTCCACAGCTAAGACAGAAATCTGCATGCCTATTACACGATGCACACGTGGGTGACCCTCCTCTCAGATCCCTTGGCAAATGGTACTGGATCCCACAACTCCTACAAGGGCATTTTTGTCTGTGGATGTATGCCAAATTGTTGTCATTGAGGGGCGACATGATGTCTTATTCAGCCATGATGCTGATGTCACTCCTGTCCCTGTGTTAAAAAATGGGGGGCCATGCATACTTTTTTCTGTCCCTGTGTTTAACAACACTGAGAATAAGCAAAAATAACCTACAACTTGCTCCAGAAAATGCTTTTTCCTGAAAGATAAGACTTTGAACCAGCTAAAATAGCTTGCACATCAAAGCTTACTTCAAGTCCCTTGCTTCACTGGGCCCAGTAGTCCAAAATTATAATATTAAACTCTGCCCAATCCCAAGCAGTTTCTCACCTTGCACAACCTGCCTCAAAATCATCCAACTTAGGTCCTAAAACCCTACAAATGTCATTCCTGAATTTATCCATTTTGAGACACTACTAAAGCTCTGTTAAATTGTTGTTCTCTTTTACTACAATAAGTCTATTAAACTTAGCTTTTCTTGGTCAACAGGTTATTCTGGTGGTCCTTTAGGGGAACTGACAGTTGTGAATGGGAAAAATGGTGCCTATGCATTCTTTTTCTTACTGTAGCCTCAGAAGAACATGGTTCTATAGTGACCTGACAAAATGAGAAGGCTGTCATTTCAGTGAAAATTTGAGCTATTTACCAATTCAAACACCAATGGTGTGGAAAGTCAAATTCCTCCAACAGAATCACAAATCTCAGGATTCAAAAAGACTTAAAACTTATATAGCCCAATCCATCTGCTTGATACACATGGAGAATACAGGCTCAAATCTGGGCTCAAATTAAATTTTTTCCCTATACTGCTGAAGGGGCCTCTTCCATGCAACTAAGGTTTTTAGGTTTCTTCTCTACTTCCTCATCTCCCCTCTTCATTCTCCTCTGCTCCCCAGCCTGTTTTACCTCTTTGCAGACAACTAGAGGAAATATCAGTCCTCCCTCGTGTTTTGGTAGAGGGAGTCTGTGTTGCCACAGGGTTTTTAGGGCTGGGTGTTTTCAACAAAAAGTATTTTAAAAAAGACCTCCCACTCCAGGAAGCTAACATCTGGTTTCTATTATCTGAAAGGTCTCATTAACAGATGATATTATAATGTCCATATCCCTATTTTTGAAGCTGAGGAAAGTGAGGGCTAGATTTTGGGGGGTACAATCTCATAAATAATGGAACAAACTTTCTGGCAGTGTAGGCTTTCCTATTCATTTCATCCTGAGAGTTTTAGGATTGAGGGAAAAAAGTATTTTATCCTGTCTTTACCGGAAAAAACACTAGATAAAATGGTTCTGGATTAGAAGTTTTTTTCAGACATTTGTCTTTAAGCTAATGTATCCTTTTAAAAATCTGATTACCAAACCCTTAGTATATGTTAACTAACTTGAAATGTAACTGACTTGAAATGAAAAATACCATTCATAGTAACTTTTAGTAACAACTCACAAGTTGTTATTCACATATTAGTGAGAAAAAATCTATATATGCATGTGTTGCAAAGATTATTGGAAATCTTTTTATAAATAAAAGTGAAAGGAAGTTGCACATGGCTCTAAAGAGTTTCCCACTAGATTCTGTGTGAAGACGGAGTGTTATACAGAGCTGGTGACCTTATATGAGTCTCAGGGTTTCTTTCTTTTCCGTTTTTCCTCGTTGACTATTTGCTTCTCCCACATCACACATAATTCACAACAGATGGTTTCTTCATATAGCTTTTATTTTTATGCTGGGATAAATGTTGGTATATCCCATATTATTTTTAATTGTAGAGTTGAATTATCTGACTCTGGACAGTTTTTACATGTTAAAAAGTCTGTATATATGTGTGATGGTGGGAGCATGTGTTTACAGTAACACAATAGCCTCATTGTGACACAGCCTTAAGTTCAGATTTTTCCCAAATTGCAAAAAAAAAAAAAATGTGAACGAACATTCTAAACTCAAGTTAGAAATACAGATACAGCCTATAAACTTTACTTTTTAATGAGACCAAACATTTTGTTCCTGAGTCTTCCTTTTTTTCTTTTTTTTAAATAAATAATTTGTGAAACATGTAAAATAATTATTAGACTTTTGGTTATTTGGTAGTTTACTCTCAATACATAAAGGAGTTGAGGTAGTTTACAAAAATGCAGGCAATGTAAGATGGGAAAATTAGGAGCTCCAAATATATTTTGCACAAGATTCTTCCCAGTTTAAAAACATACTACACATTCAGCTCTGGGTCCTAGAAGTCAGTTTTTCTTTTTAGTTTTACTTATAACTCTAGTACTAAGTAATCAAGTTTTTAAAAAAGAAATTCAAAGACTATTCATTTAAAAATTCAAATTTTCTACTAATAATGATTTAATGTACATTATCTAGTAAAAAAAATTTCATTATTTTCCTTATAAGTGTACGTTAAAAGTCCTGTCAGGGCTTCCCTGGTGGCTCAGTGGTTGAGAGTCTGCCTGTCGATACAGGGGATGCGTGTTCGTGCCCGGGTCCTGAACAATCCCACATGCCGCACAGCGGCTGGGCCCGTGAGCCATGGCTGCTGAGCCTGCGCGTCCGGAGACTGTGCTCCACAACGGGAGAGAAAGTCGAGCAGGACTGATGTCAGTCTTTTTGTAGCTGAATCTCAGAAGTGACATTCCATTATGTTTGCCATATCCTATTTGTTAGAAGCAAGTTATAGGTTCAGCCCATACCCAATGGGAGGGAATCACACAAGGGCATGAACCAGAAGGTGGGGATCATTGGGGACCATTTTAGAGTTTGCCAAGCCCAAATATGATGAATTATATTGGTCTTTTTTGTTATTTAACTCCTCCACTTTCTCTACTTTCTCCTACTCCTTCACTCTGTATAGATGCATTAGCTAAAAAGTGTTATTTTTCCACTTCAGGAAAGCCAGAGGACTCCAGTAAGCCCTGAGAAAAACTAATAAAAATGTTCTATATTCTGAATAGCTTCAATGTAAAATTTCAGTGAGAAAGAGATAAACTCAGTGATCATACAGTCATCATAGATAATTATGGGAACTCTGGACACAAATTTCATTAGCAGCTATCAAGTTCTTGGAATTAACACAACATTGTAAATCAACTATACTTCAATAAAAAATAAATTAAAAAAAAGAAAAAATATTTTAGAAAAAAGGTCTTGGAGAAAACATTACCGGGCTCTGCCACCAACCACTAGTATCACGCTCAAGGAGAATTCTAGCCTGGATCGTCATGTCAGAAAAGTATGCATGGCTCAGGGAATGGTAGACTCTGTTGCCAGCTCTGCTGCATGAATCACCTGGGTAAGCTACTTACCCTCTTTGAGCTTTGGTTCCCTCATCTGTAAAGTGGCTGTGATGGGTGCCTGCTCTGTCCACTGCCCCAGGAGTCTTGTCATTTCTTGCAATGATACATAGGAAGATTCAATAAATGTTTTGAAAAACTGTAAAGTGCTGATGAATGTGAGGCATCATTATCACTTTGTTCATCATTAGATCTAGGAATATTTTTTCTTATCAGCGGGCATTACATTTTACAAGCTCAGAAAGCATCATGGAAAGCCCCATTACTTTCTTTTTTTAAATTTATTTTATTGAAGTGTAGTTGATGTACAATGTTGTGTTAATTTGTGCTGCACAGCAAAGTGATTCAGTTATACAAATATACACATTATTTTTCATATTATTTTCCATTATGGTTTAATCACAGCATATTGAATATAGTTCCCTGTGCTATACAGTAGCACGTTGTTGTTTATCCATACTATATATAATAGATAGTTTACATCTGTGAATCCCAAACTCCCAATCCATCCCTCCCTCCAGCACCACCACCTCCCCACCCCCAGCAACCACAGGTCTGTTCTCTATGTCTGTGAGTCTGTTCCTGTTTCATAGATAAGTTCACTTGTGTTCTATTTTCGATTCCACATATAAGTGATATCATATGGTATTTGTCTTTCTCTTTCTGCTTACTTCACTTAGTATGATAATCTCTAGGTCCATCTAACTTGCTGCAAATGGCATTATTTCATTCTTTTTATGGCTGAGTAGCATTCCATTGTATATATGTGCCACATCTTCTTTATCTATTCATCTGTCGATGGACACCTAGGTTGTTTCCACGTCTTGGCTATTGTGAATACTGTTGCTATGAACATAATAGTGCATTTACCTTTTTGAATTATAGTTTTGTCCAGACCCATTATTTTCTAAGTGGTGATTTCTTTCTGATCTTTATGGAATGAAACACTCTCCTAAAAGATTTCATGCTCTAGATATCCATTTCCTCCTTTCCCCACCCCCACATATACTCATACTCTTCCCACATTCTCAGTGAACTGGTGTTATGAATCCTTGTATTGTTGTTGGACAAATCCATGCCCATCAGAAATATAAACACAAAGACTGATATTTTTATAATCACAATAAAAATTAGTTAAAAATAAAAGTAATCTATTATGAATGGTTTTCATAGCTTTCAAATTTCACTTCTAGACATCTAAAAATTTTGTATTTAACCATTTGTTTGAATAATCCAAGGTTGATGAAAATCCTTAAGTTACAAGTCTCAAAACAGACTGATTTAGCTCTGTAGTTTGCTTTCTCCTTGTGTTCCAGAGCCATCCAATTCCATGTGCCTGTGGTCAGTGAGACTCTGGAGGTTGTCTTGACTGAAATATGGGAGAAGTTTCCTGGGAAGAATTTTGAGAATCTGCTAAGGCAGTGTTCTCCACACTTCCTGGATCATGTATCCCATGAGTAAAAGCTATGTGAGCACACTCCCTCATAGATATAATTTTAAATTTATAAATTATATACATATCAATCTGTATTTATATATTATGCATATTATAAAAGATATGCAGTCTATGGATAGAAAACAGTGAGATGAAATAAAATATTAAAAAAAATAAAATTTAACACTACATTTATTTTTGGTACACCAAACCTTTTATCCTCAAATTATAGAGATTTATATTGATGTCTAGACAGTTGGTTTACAAATGCCTTGCAAATTAAACTGGCATCATACTATCATTTGCTAATATTGAAAAGTATAACATACACTTAGGGCTAGGTTCACTGTTTATAATAATGATGTATGTCCATATTTCAATTGATATTTTTGAAAATTTTTATTTTTTTTGGCCTACATCTTGGCAGAACTGATTGGATCACCACTAATTTTGTCTCTTAGTGTAGCTGAAAAAGAGCTCCTTCAAGGAATAGAGGAGATATCATTCTGTGTTTTTTTAAAAAAATTATTCTTGCATTATAAATATTATCATCAATCCAAAGTTTCTTTTCAGGAGACTATTTCTTTTTTTCTCTTTAAAAAAATTTTTATTGAAATATAGTTGATTTACAATATTGTGTTAGTTTTAGGTGTACAGCAAAGTGATTCAGATACAAACACACACACATACACACACACACACAAACATACACATATGTATTCTTTTTTAGATTCTTTTCCATTATAGGTTATTACAAAATATTGAGTATAGTTCCTTGTGCTATACAGTATGTCCTTGTTGTTTACTATTTTACGTATAGAAGTGTGTATATGTTAATCCCAAACTCCTAGTTCATGACCCCCCACTTTTCCCCTTTGGTAACCATAAGTTTGTTTTCTATGTCTGTGAGTCTATTTCTGTTGTGTAAATAAGTTCATTTGCATCATTTTTCAGATTCCACAGGTAAGTGATATCATATGATATTTGTCTTTCTTTGTCTGGCTTACTACACTTAGTATGATAATCTCTAGGTTCATCCATGTTGTTGCAGATGGCATTATTTCATTCTTTGTTATGGCTGAGTAGTATTCCTTTGTGTATACCACATCGTTCTTTTTTTTGAACAAATGCTTTTTATTTTTTAAATTAATTTTTATTGGAGTATAGTTGATTTACAATGTTGTGTTAGTTTCTGCTCCACAGCAAAGTGAATCAGTTATACATATACAGATACCCACTCTCTTTTAGATTCTTTTCCCATATAGGTCATTACAAAGTTTAGAGTTCCCTGTGCTATACAGTAGGTTCTTATCAGTTATCTATTTTATATATAGTAGTGTGTATATGTCAATCCCAATCTCCCAATTTATCCTACCCACCTTTTCCCCTTGGTAACTATAAGTTTCTTTTCTACATCTGTGACTCTATTTCTGTTTTGTAAAAAAGTTCATTTGTACCATTTTTTTAGATTCCACATATAAGCAATATCATATGATATTTGTCTTTCTCTGTCTGACTTACTTCACTCAATACGACAATCTCTAGATCCATCCATGTGGCTGCAAATGGCATTATTTTGTTCTTTTTTATGGCTGAATAATATTTCTTTTCAGAAAACTTTTAAAGCACTGGTCCACTAGTAAGTGTCAATTTAGTTAAACCAAATGATATAATCTATAAATCCTCTTAACCACCCAAAGAAAACAGCAATATGTTGTGAAACTCAGACAACACAAGAGCAAACATGCTATTACTATCTCTCAACAGAGTGCAGACTGAAATATCAACTGAGTGAGGGTACCTGTCTACTAAATATTAGTAAAGTGCAATTTCTTTTTTATTTTTAAAGATAGAAATATATATATATATATATATATATATATATATATATATATATATATATATATATATATATTTATTTATTTATTTTCCACCCAGAGCTGTGTATACCCCAGTTTGGAGACCACTGTACTGGATCTCTTGGGGTTCATCCAAGTCCCTAGTGAGACCTGGGCCAGGATGGGTTATGCAGAGGGGGCACAAGAATGTAAACAGATACCCCTGCTACAACCAAAGAGCTCCAATTTCATTTATATTATATTTTATACAATAAGCTTTCTAATAAATTTTCATTAGAACAAATGATTACATAGCTAAGGCACATTTGAAACTTTCTTCTGGAGAAACCTAGAAGTCCATGACCCATAGTTCTGACAAATGTTTGAAACTGAACACTTAACAGTAAAGTTGTAAAAATAGTCTTTTACTAAAGAGCTAAATATATTGGTTTTTTTAAGTTCCTGGGTTTTACGTTTGTTTTATTTTTCTTACATGTAAAATCACAGCCTTAGAACTAAAAGAGAAAATACTTTTAGCCAAACATGCTATGAAAAGTTTTGAATGTAATTAAATGCTAAGTAAAGCATTAGTTACAAAATGCATTAAAATTTTTTTCTTAACTGAGACATTAAAAAAAGTTAAAAGTTTTGAATATTTTGGAAACATCATATTAAAGCAAAGCTTAAAAAAGGATATGGTTCTTTCAATATTTCAGTGAGTTTAATCTTGACTTGTCTAGAGGCTTTGGAAATACCAGCTAGCTCATGCATCCTAAGATAATATAAAATCAGTGGACTCTGACCTCCAAAATTGAAGAGAACACGCTTAAACTCTGGGCCACTACTGCTATAATGGGACTGTAAGGGGTAGGAAAAAAAAATGAACCAATTATTACGCTTGTGTATTTTTAAAGAACTGTAAATAAAATATAACTGCATTATAACCATAAATACAATTATTATCTGGTATATTAAAACAAATAAAGGGAAATTCTGCAAGGCATCTTAATTAAAGTAATTTACTAAAGTATGAGACTATGAGTATGTGCCGTAGGGCTCTGCTAGTCTTTTAGCATGAAGACAGGCCAATAGAGATCATTCTATCTGAAGAACAGAAAGAGAAAAGAATGAGCAGAGCCCCAGAAAAAGGGGCAGGAAAAAATATGAAGAAATAATGACTGAAACTTTCCAAGTTTTATGAAAAACACATCCAAGAAGCTTACCTCCAAGTAGGATAAATTCACATCTAGATGCGTCATAGTCAAAGTGTTGAAAGACGAAGACAAAAAGAAAAATCTCAAAAGCAGCAAGAGAAAAACAACATATAAGAGAACCCCAATAAGGTTAACAAGGTGACTTCTCATCAGAACAAAGAGGCTAGAAGCCCATCACAGTGCTGATGAAAGAAACTTTGAC
This sequence comes from Grampus griseus, assembly GCF_964374135.1. Taxonomy (NCBI): domain Eukaryota; kingdom Metazoa; phylum Chordata; class Mammalia; order Artiodactyla; family Delphinidae; genus Grampus; species Grampus griseus. The sequence continues at coordinate 92,378,474 of NC_139018.1, forward strand.
CACGAATTCTGTGTCAAGGAAACCATCACCATAATTATAATTGCTTCAATATTCTACTATTGACTTCTTTTTTTTTTTTTTTTTTTTTTTTTTTGGAGCTTTTTGGCATTTCCTTTACTAGAACACAAGTTATTCAGTATCATATCAAACTGTGCAGTGGTACTGTTTTTTTTACACTTTGAATATTCTTCAAATAGTAGGAAGTATAACCTTTTTTTTTTTTTTTAAGATGCTCATGTGATTTTTTATTTTATTTTATTTTTTTTTTAATTTACGAATATTTCATTGTTGTAAAGTTAAAGCCATAAAAATAATCAAATGGCCTACTATCATACCGTTAGAAGAAAAAAAAAAAAAAGGTGTTCATGAGAGTTCCATATTAGAATACAAGTTTTCCTTAGGCACCTGTTTATGTATGCTATTCTGCTCTTTACAATAAATAATTAAATTTAAAAGACTTAATTCCTCACTTTTAAGACCTTATTAGTTTACAAATTACATATTGACCTATGCTAAATTTTATACCGACCCATGCTAATGAATTCAGTACAGAAAACAAAAAACACTGCACTCAAGCAAACTACATATATATATATATATATATATATATATATATATATATATATATAAAACTTATATGAGAATTGCTACTCCAGCTTTCTTTTGGTTTCCATTTGCATGAAATACCTTTTTCCATCCCCTTACTTTCAGTCTGTATGTGTCTCTAGGTCTGAAGTGGGTCTCTTGTAGACAGCAAATATATGGGTCTTGTTTTTGTATCCATTCAGCCAATCTGTGTCTTTTGGTGGGAGCATTTAGTCCATTTACATTTAAGGTAATTATCGATATGTGTGTTCCCATTCCCATTTTCTTAATTGTTTTGGGTTTGTTATTGTAGGTCTTTTCCTTCTTTTGTGTTTCTTGCCTAGAGAAGTTCCTTTAGCAGTTGTTGTAGAGCTGGTTTGGTGGTGCTGAACTCTCTCAGCTTTTGCTTGTCTGTAAAGGTTTTAATTTCTCCATCAAATCTGAATGAGATTCTTGCTGGGTAGAGTAATCTTGGTTGCAGGTTTTTCTCCTTCAACACTTTCAATATGTCCTGCCACTCCCTTCTGGCTTGCAGAGTTTCTGCTGAAAGATCAGCTGTTAACCTTATGGGGATTCCCTTGTGTGTTATTTGTTGTTTTTCCCTTGCTGCTTTTAATATGTTTTCTTTGTATTTAATTTTTGACAGTTTGATTAATATGTGTCTTGGCGTATTTCTCCTTGGATTTATCCTGTATGGGACTCTCTGTGCTTCCTGGACTTGATTAACTATTTCCTTTCCCATATTAGGGAAGTTTTCAACTATAATCTCTTCAAATATTTTCTCAGTCCCTTTCTTTTTCTCTTCTTCTTCTGGAACCCCTATAATTCGAATGTTGGTGCGTTTAATGTTGTCCCAGAGGTCTCTGAGACTGTCCTCAGTTCTTTTCATTCTTTTTTCTTTATTCTGCTCTGCAGTAGTTATTTCCACTATTTTATCTTCCAGGTCACTTATCCGTTCTTCTGCCTCAGTTATTCTGCTATTGATCCCACCTAGAGTACTTTTAATTTCATTTATTGTGTTGTTCATCGTTGCTTGTTTCATCTTTAGTTCTTCTAGGTCCTTGTTAACTGATTCTTGCATTTTGTCCATTCTATTGTCCATTCTATCTCCAAGATTTCGGATCAACCTTACTATCATTATTCTGAATTCTTTTTCCGGTAGACTGCCTATTTCCTCTTCATTTGTTAGGTCTGGTGGGTTTTTATCTTGCTCCTTCATCTGCTGTGTGTTTTTCTGTCTTTTCATTTTGCTTATCTTACTGTGTTTGTGGTCTCCTTTTTTGCAGGCTGAAGGTTCGTAGTTCCTGTTGTTTTTTGTGTCTGTCCCCAGTGGCTAAGGTTGGTTCAGTGGGTTGTGTAGGCTTCCTGGTGGAGGGTACTAGTGCCTGTGTTCTGGTGGATGAGGCTGGATCTTGTCTTTCTGGTGGGCAGGTCCACGTCTGGTGTTGTGTTTTGGGGTGTCTGTAGACTTATGATGATTTTGGGCAGCCTCTCTGCTAATGGGTGGGGTTGTGTTCCTGTCTTGCTAGTTGTTTGGCATAGGATGTCCAGCACTGTAGCTTGCTGGTCGTTGAGTGAAGCTGGGTGCTGGCGTTGAGATGGAGATCTCTCGGAGATTTTTGCTGTTTGATATTATGTGCAGCTGGGAGGCCTCTTGTGGACCAGTGTCCTGAAGTTGGCTCTCCCACCTCAGAGGCACAGCACTGACTCCTGGCTGCAGCACCAAGAGCCTTTCATCCACAGGGCTCCTTAATTTGGGATGATTCGTTGACTATTCAGGTATTCCACAGATGCAGGGTATATCAAGTTGATTGTGGAGCTTTAATCCGCTGCTTCTGAGGCTGCTGGGAGAGATTTCCCTTTCTCTTCTTTGTTCTCACAGCTCCCAGGGGCTCAGCTTTGGATTTGGCCCCGCCTGTGCGTGTAGGTCGCCGGAGGGCGTCTGTTCTTTGCTCAGACAGGACGGGGTTAAAGGAGCCGCTGATTCGGAGGCTCTGGCTCACTCAGGCCGGGGGGTAGGGAGGGTCACGGAGTGTGGGGCGGGCCTGCAGCGGCAGAGGCCGGGGTGACGTTGCAGCCTGAGGCGCGCCGTGCGTTCTCCCGGGGGAGTTGTCCCTGGATCCCGGGACCCTGGCAGTGGCGGGCTGCACAGGCTCCCCGGAAGGGCGTGTGGCTAGTGACCTGTGTTCGCACACAGGCCTCCTGGCGGCGGCAGCAGCGGCCCTAGCGTCCCATGTCCATCTCTGGGCTCCGCACTCTTAGCCGCGGCTCGCGCCCGTCCCTGGAGCTGGAGCTCTCTCAAGCAGCGTTCTTAATCCCCTCTCCTCGTGCACCAGGAAACAAAGAGGGACGTAAAAGTCTCTTGCCTCTTCGGCAGGTCCAGACTTTTCCCCGGACTCTCTCCCGGCTAGCCGCGGTGCACTAACGCCCTGCAGGCTGTGTTCACGCCGCCAACCTCAGTCCTCTCCCGGCGCTCCGACAAAAGCCGGAGCCTCAGCTCCCAGTCCCGCCCGCCCCGGCGGGCGAGCAGACAAGCCTCTCGGCTGGTGAGTTCCGGTCGGCCCGATCCTCTGCGCTGGAATCTGTCCGCTTTGCCCTCCGCACCCCTGTTGCTGTGCTCTCCTCCGCGGCTCCCAAGCTCCCCCACTCCGCCTCCCGAAGTCTCCACCCGCGAAGGGGCTTCCTAGTGTGTGGACACTTTTCCTCCTTCACAGCTCTTTCCCGCTGGTGCAGGACCCGTCCCTATCCTTTTGTCTCTGTTTAGTTTTTTCTTTTGCCCTAACCAGGTACGTGGGGGGTTCCTTGCCTTTTGGGAGGTCTGAGGTCTTCTGCCAGCGTTCAGTAGGTGCTCCGTAGGAGTTGTTCCACGCGTAGATGTATTTCTGGTGTATCTGTGGGGAGGAAGGTGATCTCCGCGTCTTACTCTTCCGCCCTACTATTGACTTCTTGTGGGATGCAAGTGTAGCAACTACTCATATGTTAAGTCTTTCCTCAATTTTTATAACACCTAGATGAGAGATTTATTGTTGATTCTACTTCTTGTGGGGAAGTAAGATTTTATTCTCATTTGTTTTTACTGATATGTAAAATTCTCTTGTGTTTTGTTTGCTTATGGTCAATTTTTCATTGTATTCATTCATAGCTGCTCCAAAATTATTTCAAATAGTGGTAATATTGTAATCAAAAGCAGTTCTTTGATGGTGAAAATGATGTCAATATCAGCTGTTTTTTCTGTGATGTAAATCATTTACTTCACCATAGTCTCCCATGACAATTCACATCAGGTTATACCTAGCCTGATCTTAAAACTTGCATGCAAAACCGCACCAAGCATTTTCCTGGCTTTTGCCTGGTGTATTATAAGATAGAAACTCTATCTTACTGAAGTTTTAGAAACAGACATTCCTGTTCTTTTTCTGCAGTTACCAGTTTTTAAACTAAGAAAACCAGAGTACACAGATCCTTCTTCCTCTATGAGAAACTGATTTTTTTTTAAGCGTAGTTCAATCAGGCGAGAGCAGATTGAAAGCAGGGCTCCAGAATGAACGTAATACATAATTATTGTCTAATCAGCACAGAGTAGATTCCACATGTTTAAACAGCCCATGAATACAGTAGATTTTGGGGTCAACAACGTTCTACTTTTGACATATACAGAGCTTACTGTTAAAAGCGATTCCCAAATCTTTTCAGAGGCCTCCAAGGCAAGGCTTTATTAACCTGTACTTATGCAGTTGTAATTCTGGACCTCTATACTTTTTCCACAGTAACAGTTTATCTTCTAAGATCAGGCCTGTTACCCCAGCCTGTTGTAAACTTTTGGTGTTCCACTATATTCATAATTATTCCAGGTTTTATGACTTCTACATGGCTAATGAAAAATGGCAACCATATTTTTATCAAAGTTGTTGATAAAATATTGTGCATGAGACAGGGCCAATGATGCAGCAATACGGTGTACTACCAAAGACATATCTGCAATTTGCTTTCTATCTTTTAACAGTGATATCTGAGAAAAGTTATTGTCAGTTACAAATCCATCTGTCCATATTTCTTCAACTTGTAAACAAACTATTAAAGACCATTTTTAGTGCTTGCTGAAGATCATATATACAATTTCTATTACATTTCCTTGATTTCTAAATTTAGCAATCAAGGAAAAGTAATAGAATGGACTCCCCTGCCTCCCGCCCCCTGCAGCCAAAATGGTGCAATATTGCCATCTACCCCAAATGGACTCCTAGAGTCGCCAATTTCTATCCTAAGTATGGACATCCTTGGCAGCACTGTGAAGGTTGGAAGAGATTCTATATACCTGGATTATTAAAGACCAGGAAATATATGAATACTGACTTTCAGAAAGTGGTTTATGTATAGGCATAATTTAAAATTTAAAATAACGGTCAGACCTGACTAGATAATTCAGACAAAATTTTAACAAAAAAGACTGCAACAGATTTAAAACCCAATTGGCTAACAAGTTAAGAGATCAAATTCAGAAGTTCAAGCCAACGGTCTCATCAAATCTTGGCTAAAGCAACACAAGGTGGCAAAACCATAGGTTCTCTGTTTGGGAGGCACCTTCAAAAATGTGGAGAAAGCAAGTATTCAAGACTTAAGATCGACAGTACCTATATATGGTCATTTATTCCGGGACCATGGTTTAAGGGGTGGGGACAGGTCAACCACTGTTGAAAATGCCACTGAAGTTTTCTCTGCACTTTGATGCTTATTGAGATCAGAGCCATGTCTGTATGTCAACCCAAGGAGAAGCAGTGCCCGAAGTATGAGGAAAAGATAAATGCTATTCGTTTTCCTTAGAGATGAGGATAGTTTCAGAAATAAATATGACTTTAATATTAAGATTAACCTCTCCAATAAATCTCTTCTGATTATTAATTTTTTTCTAAAATATATATCAAGAGCATAATAACCAACATTGTCCATGTGAAACCTGTTCAATTAATTATATTGGAAATTAAAGAAGGACATTTTTTATAATTATTATACTCCAAACCTTTGTTGGTAGTCCTGATAATCTTGATTCTTCCTTGGATGCAGGCATTGTATATCCTTCTGGATTCTTTAAAATTTTTGTCATATTGAAGTCTATATCTAAAACAGAAAATAAAATATTTTCTTAAATTCTTTCTTTCTTCACAAAAGGCATGATACTCCTTCTTTTTCCTAGCAATGCACCTTAAACATGTAGAGAGGTAAAAATGTATGAGAGACGGTTAGGATATTGTTATAGCTTGCCCCAGTCAGAGGAAATGAATATTCCATCTCATTTTACCTAACAGGGCTTTAGAGTTTTCAAATTCATTCATGTACACTATTTCACATCATCCTCACAAACCATTTTATGAGCTAAGTAACATTTCCCACAATTTATAGATTAGAAAACTAAAGTTAAGGAAACTCTATGACTTTTTCTAAGAGTAAGTCTTGCTCTAAGGTGATAGTTCACATCTATGAATCTAATAAAAACCACTGAATTGTATTCTTTAAATGGGTGAATTGTATGGTATATGAACTACATCAATAAAGCTGTAATTAAAAAAAAAACAGTACAAGAAGAGAATGCAGACCTAGGTCTTTTGCTTCTGATTTCAGAGCTCTTTCCATGACCCTCTAGTTAAATGCAATAGGAGGCTTAGGTCTCTGCATGCTAGAGTCTACCTTTTCCATATACTGAAACATACCCAGGTAAGGAAAGACTTGGTAATTTTTCAGTGCAACCAGTGTAAATATGCATGAGGCTACCCAGGGAGTGTTGTCTTAAAGGAGAACTATATGATTTAATCAGCCATGTCAGTCAGCCTAAAAGCATATGCTAATTATTAAGGATATCTTAATGTAGAGCACAGAAAACAGGTAAGCTGAGAAGTTTGTACTAGATTCTGGCACTGACAATTATTACCAGTTACCAGGTAGACAAATCAGATCTACAGATTGTGATGTTGATGACAAGGCTAGAAGAGTTGAAGAAAGTCACTTGAATTGATTTTTGACATTACCCATTAAAAGATATTAGATACTAGCTTGAAATACTGGAGGCAAGTAGGCATTTATCTCTGGCAGAGATTAAAGAACTAGTTAGCAAGGAATCTGTATTCTAAAATTTTGAGTGGAACCAAAGTTAGATTAAGTTGGGAGTTAGAATGGGCAAGAAAGGTAATGAACCATACAATTTCTCTACTTTAAAACTTGCTCAAAAGCATACAACCCATTATGGAGAAGAATCTGACCTTATCTACCAATAATACAGACATTTTTCTTTGACTCAGCAATCCCTCTCCTGAGAATATATTCTACACAATCTTCTACATAAGCACAAAAAATATAGGTACGGGTTTAATGATTATAGCATAATATGTAAAATTTAGAGATTATAAACAACCTGTGCAGTTAGCAGTCAGGTACTGGTTGAAAAAACTATGGCACTCCTATTTGATGGAATACTATAAGCTGTAAAAAAAAAAAAAATGAGCAAGCTCTCCATACAGATGTGAAGATATCAACAGGTCATCTATTAAAGTGAGGAAAGCAAGTTGCAGAACAGTGAAGAGAGCATATTACTTGATTGAATGTATACAATATATAAAATATACTACTCAGTGTAAACAGGAAAGAATGTATACAATGTATACAATATACTACATTCAGTGTAAAAGGGAAAGAATAAGAAGAATCAAATATCTATTGTATTTTCCTTCATTTGTATAAAGAAACACTGAAAAGATAAATAAGAAATGGATAAAAATATTCCTTTTGGGAGGAATGATTAAAAATAAAACATGTTCAATTTTGAACCATTCTTAAATACATATTTAGGTGCTATTACTTAACTTCTAGCCGTTATGAACAGATATGTTACTAATGACAAAAGGACCTCTACCTGTCTACCATACCCACAATAAAAGCCTTAGAAGATTGCTTGAATTTTGTTGTAAAATTACTGTCAACAGATTAATATCAGGCAAAGATTCTAGGCTTGGAGTAACAACAATAGACATAAAAAGTAAGAGATTAATGAAAAACACAAAGCAAAGAAAGTTTAGAAGTAAAAGAGTCAAAGAAAAAAATCATATGTAAAGGAAAAACCCCACCCTGATATGATGAGTAATAAGTAATCTTAAAATCACTGAATTTACTAGCTTTTATCCCCCTGCATTCCTCTAATCTGTTGATTTGTTTTAGGTAAAAATATTAATTTTGTCCCTGATTATAGTTTTTATATCTCCTCTGTTCTCAGCATCTCTGAATGCTAGGGAAGGTCACTGGGAACACCAATATTGACTCTACTTGATAAAACTATGAGAAAGCATGTCTCAACTGTTCTTATTAAGTCTTTAGAAATTTCACTAGTGACAAAATATTCCAGTCTTACTACACCAACGCTGGGAAAATTTCATTTTCATAATTACCCCCTTTTCATTTTAGGGATATTAAATCTCTTAAAAGGGAGACACTTATGCAAGTAAGTATGGTTACCTTTATCCACTTTTGTAGTTTTTATTCTAATAGTCTTTCTCAGATGCGAATAACTCATATATCTTAGCAAAATTAAACTTCATGCAGGCCATACATAATATTATATATCAATAAACTACAGAAACAGAAAAAATGTTAATTAGTTAAAAAATTAAATTAAAAAAAAAAGATGCTCACTGAGGTCAGGAGAACAATGCATGAACAGAATGATAGCTTCAACAGAAATAGAAAATACAAGAAAGTACCAAACAGAAATCACAGAGCTGAAGAATACCTGCACTGAAAAATACATTACAGGGGATCAACAGCAGGCTAGACAAAGCCAGAAAAAAGAATTAGCAAACTCAAACACAGGGCACTGGAATTCATCCAATCAAAGAAGTAAAAAGAAAAAAAATTTAAAAAGTGAAGATAGCTTCAGCGACTTGTGGGACATTAAACAGACCAACATTTGCATTATAGGGGTCCTAGAAGGAGAAGAGAGAGAGAAAGGGGCAGAACATTTGAAGAAATAATAGCTGAAAACTTCCTTAACCTGGGGAAGGAAATAGACATTCAGATCTAGGAAGCCTAGAGAGTTCCAAATAATATGAGCCAAAGAGACCCACACCAAGACACATTATAATTAAACTGTCGTAACTTAAAGACAAGGAGAGAATCTTAAAAGCAGCAACAGAAAAACAACTTGTTATGTGGAAAGGAACCCTCCATAAGACTATCAGCAGGTTTTTCAGCAGAAACTTTGCAGGCCAGAAGGAAGTGGCACAATATATTCAAAGTGCTGAAAACAAAACAAAACAAACAAACAAAACCTACTAACCAAGAATTCTCTACTCAGCCAAGTTGTCCTACAGAATTGAAGGAGAGATAAATAGTTTTCAAATAGTTTTCCAGACAAGCAAAAGGTGAAGGAATTTATGACCACTAAACTGGCCTTCCAGGAAAGGCTGAAGGGACTTCTTTAAGCTGAAATGAAAGTGCTAATCAGAAATAGAAAAACATATGAAAGTACAAATCTCATTGGTAAAGGTAAACATATAGTAAAATTCAGAAAAATCTAATGTTATAAAGGTGATGAGTTAATCACTTATAATTCTAGTACAAAGGTTAAAAGACAAAAGTAGTAAAAATAACTACAACTACTATAACTTGTTAATGAATATGCAAGATAAAAAGAAACTGTGACATCAAAAACAAAACAAGCGGGAGGAGTAAAAATGTAGAGCTTTAGAATGTGTTTGAACTTAACTTGTCAACTTAAAATAGACTGTTATAGATATGTTATTTTACGTAAGCCTCATGGTAATCACAAAGCAAAACATTATAGTAGATACATAAAAGATAACGAGAAAGGAATCTAAGCATGCCACTAAAAATTATCACCAAGTCACAAATGAGGAGAGCAAGAGAAGAAGAAAGGAATAAAGGAATTTAAAAGCAGCCAGAAAACAATTAACAAAATGGTAAAGAGTACATACATATCAATAATTACTTTAAATGTAAATGGACTAAGTTCCCCAATCAAAAGACACAGAGTGGCTAAATGGATTAAAAACAAAACAAAACAAAACAAAAAAACCAAGACCAATATATACACTGCCTACAAGAGATTCACTTCACATGTAAGGAAACACATAGATAAAGTGAAGGCATGGAAATAGATATTCCATGCAAATGGAAACAAAAAGAAACTTGGATACCTACACTCTTATCAGGGAAAATAGACTTTAAGGCAAAGACTCTAATAAGAAATAAAGAAGGTCATTATATGATAAAGGAGTCATTTCAACAAGAGGATATAACATTTGTAAATATTTATGTTCTTTTTTGTTTGTTTGTTTTTTCTCAGAGTGGCTAAACCATTTTATTTTCCCACCAGTGATGTGATATAATTTTTCTACGTACTCGCCAGCATTTGAAGTTGTCACTATACTTTTTATTTATTTTTCTCACATCTTTATTGGAGTATAATTGCTTTACAATGGTGTGTTAGTTTCTGCTTTATAACAAAGTGAATCAGTTATACATATAGATATGTTCCCATATCTCTTCCCTCTTGCGTCTCCCTCCCTCCCACCCCTCTAGGTGTTCACAAAGCACCGAGCTGACCTCCCTGTGCTATGCGGCTGATTCCCACTAGCTATCTATTTTACGTTTGGTAGTGTATATATGTCCATGCCACTCTTTCACTTTGTCACAGTTTACCCTCCCCCCTCCCCATATCCACAAGTCCATTCTCTAGTAGGTCTGTGTGTTTCTTCCTGTCTTACCCCTAGGTTCTTCATGACATTTTTTTCCCTTAAATTCCATATATATGTGTTAGCATATGGTATTTGTCTTTCTCTTTCTGACATACTTCACTCTGTATGACAGACTCTAGGTCCATCCACCTCATTACAAATAGCTCAATTTTGTTTCTTTTTATGGCTGAGTAATATTCCATTGTATGTATGTGCATATCTTCTTTATCCATTCATCCGATGATGGACACTTAGGTTATTTCCATCTCCTGGCTACTGTAAATAGACCTGCAATGAACATTTTGGTACATGACTCTTTTTGAATTATAGTTTTCTCAGGGTATATGCCCAGTAGTGGGATTGCTGGGTCATATGGTAGTTCTATTTGTAGTTTTTAAAGGAACCTCCATACTGTGCTCCATAGTGGCTGTACCAATTCACAATCCCACCAGCAGTGCAAGAGTGTTCCCTTTTCTCCACACCCTCTCCAGCATTTATTGTTTCTAGATTTTTTGATGATGGCCATTCTGACTGGTGTGAGATGATATCTCATTGTAGTTTTGATTTGTATTTCTCTAATGATTAATGATGTTGAGCATTCTTTCATGTGTTTGTTGCCAATCTGTATATCTTCTTTGGAGAAATGTCTATTTAGGTCTTCTGCCCATTTTTGGATTGGGTTGTTTGTTTTTTTGTTATTGAGCTGCAAGAGCTGCTTGTAAATTTTAGAGATTAATCCTTTGTCAGTTGCTTCATTTGCAAATATTTTCTCCCATTCTGAGGGTTGTCTTTTGGTCTTGTTTATGGTTTCCTTTGCTGTGCAAAAGCTTTGAAGTTTCATTAGGTCCCATTTGTTTATTTTTGTTTTTATTTCCATTTCTCTAGGAGGTGGGTCAAAAAGGATCTAGCTGTGATTTATCTCATAGAGTGTTCTGCCTATGTTTTCCTCTAAGCGTTTGATAGTTTCTGGCCTTACATTTAGGTCTTTAATCCATTTTGAGCTTATTTTTGTGTATGGATTTAGGGAGTGATCTGATCTCATACTTTTACATGTACCTGTCCAGTTTTCCCAGCACCACTTATTGAAGAGGCTGTCCTTTCTCCACTGTACATTCCTGCCTCCTTTATCAAAGATAAGGTGACCATATGTGGTGAATTTATCTCTGGGCTTTCTATCCTGTTCCATTGATCTATCTTTCTGTTTTTGTGCCAGTACCATACTGTCTTGATTACTGTAGCTTTGTAGTATAGTCTGAAGTCAGGGAGCCTGATTCCTCCAGCTCCGTCTTTTGTTCTCAAGATTGCTTTGGCTATTCGGGGTCTCTTGTGTTTCCATACAAATTAAAAACTATTTTGTTCTAGTTCTGTGAAAAATGCCATTGGTAATTTGATAGGGATTGTACTGAATGTGTAGACTGCCTTGGGTAGCTTGGTCATTTTAACATTGATTCTTCCAATCCAAGAACATGGTGTACCTTTCATCTGTTTGTGTGGTCTTCAATTTCTTTCATCAGCATCGTACAGTTTTCAGAGTACATGTCTTTTGCCTCCGTAAGTAGGTTTATTCTTAGGTATTTCATTCTTTTTGATGTGATGGTAAGTGAGATTGTTTCTTTAATTTCTCTTTCGGATCTTTCTTTGTTAGTGTATAGAAATGCAACAGGTTTCTGTCTATTAATTTTGTATCCTGCAATGTTACCAAATTCATTGATGAGCTCTAGCAGTTTTCTGATAGCATCTTTAGGATTTTCTAGGTATAGTATCATGTCATCTGGAAACAGTGCCAGTTCTACTTTTTCTTTTCTAATTTGGATTCCTTTTATTCCTTTTCCTTCTCTGATTGTTATGGCTAGGACTTCCAATACTATGTTGAATAAAAGTGGTGAGAGTGAACATCCTCACTTTGTTCCTGATGTTAGAGGAAATGCTTTCAGCTGTTCACCACTGAGTATGATGTTAGTTGTGAGTTTGTCATATATGGCGTTTATTATGTTGAGGTATGTTCCCTCTATACCCACTTTCTGGAGAGTTTTTATCATAAATGGATGTTGAATTTTATCAAAAGCTTTTTTTGCATCTATGATCATATGTTTTTATTCTTCAGTTTGTTAATGTGGTGTTTCACATTGATTGATTTGTAGATATTGAAAAGTCCTTGCATCCCTGGGATAAATCCCACTTGATAATGGAGTATTATCCTTTTAATGTACTGTTGGATTCAGTTTGCTAGTATTCCACTGAAGATTTTTGCATCTATGTTCATCAGTAACATTGGCCTGTAATTTTCTTTTTTTGTGGTATCTTTGTCTGATTTTGGTATCAGGGTGATGGTGGCCTCACAGAATGAGTTCAGAAGTGTTCCTTCCTCTCCATTTTTTGAAATAGTTTCAGAAGAATGCGTATTAACTCTTCTTTAAATGTTTGATAGAATTCGCTTGTGAAGCCATCTGGTCTTGGACTTCTGCTTTTGGGAGTTTTAAAATTACTAATTCAATTTTAGAACTAGTAATTAGTCTAGTAATATTTTCTATTTCTTCCTGGTTCAGTTTTAGGAGGTTGTACCTTTCTAAGAATTTGTCCATTTCTTCCAGGTTGTCCATTTTATTGGCATATAGTTGCTTGTAGTAGTCTCTTATAATCCTTTGTATTTCTGTGGTGTCAGTTGTAACTTCTCCTTTTTCATTTCAAATTTCATTGATTTGGGCCCTCTCCCTTTTTTTCTTGATGAGTCTGACTAAAGTTTTATCAATTTTATTTACCTTTGAAAAGAACCAGCTTTTAGTTTCATTCATCTTGTCTATTATTTTTTGTCTCTATTTCATTTATTTCTGCTCTGATCTTTATGCTCTCTTTCCTTCTATGAAACTTTGAGCTTTGCTTGCTCTTTTTCTCTAGTTGCTTTAGGTGTAAGGTTAGGTTGTTTATTTGAGATTTTTATTGTTTCCTGATGTAAGATTGTATTGCTATAAACTTCTCTCTTAGAACTGCTTCTGCTGTGTTCCATAGGTTTTAGATCACCATGTTTTCATTTTAATTTGTCTCTAGGTATTTTTTGATTTAGATTTCTTCAGTGATCCATTGATTGTTTAGTAGCATACTTTTTAGTCTCCACATGTGCTTTTTGCAGTTTTTTTCTTGTAGTTGATTTCTAGCCTTAAAGCATTATGGTTGGAAAAGATGCTTGATATGATTTCAATTTTCTTAAATTTACCAAGGCTTTTTGTGGCCCAGCATGTAATCTATCCTGGAGAATGCTCCATGTGAACTTGAAAAGGATATGTATTCAGCTGTTTTGGGGTGCATTGCTCTATAAATATTCTTTAGTCCATTTGGTGTAATGTGTTATTTAAGGCCTGTGTTTCCTTATTGATTTTCTGTCTGGATGATCTGTCCACTGAGGTAAGTGGGTGTTAAAGTCCCCCATTATTATTGTGTTGCTGTAAATTTGTCCTTTTATGTCTGTTAATATTTGCCTTATATATTGAGGTGCTCCTATGTTGGGTGCATATAGATTTATAGTTGTTATATCTTCTTCTTGGATTGATCCCTTCATCCTTAGGTAACATCCTTCTTTGTCTCTTGTAACAGTCTTCAAAGTGTACTTTGTCTGATTTAAGTATTGCTACTCCAGCTTTCTTTTGATTTCCATTTGTGTGGAATGCCTTTTTGCATCCCCTCACTTTCAGTCTGTATGTCTTTAGATCTGAAGTGAGTCTCCTGTAGGTAGCAAATATACAAGTCTTGTTTTTGTATCCATTCAGCCAGTCTGTGTCTTCTGGTTGGATCATTTATCCATTTACATTTAAAGAAATTATCCATATGTATTTTCTTATTGCCATTTTGTTAATTGTTTTGGAATTTTTCAAGGTCTTTTTTCCCTTTCTTCTTCTCTTGTTTTCTGGTTTGATGACTATCTTTAGTGTTTTGTTTGGATTTCTCTTTCTTTTTTGTGTGTACATCTATTATAGATTTTGGTTTGCACTTACCTTGAGGCTCTTGTATAGCAGTCTATATATATACGTGATCATTCTAAGTTGCTGATCTCTTAATTTCCAATACATTTTAAATACCTTGCACTTGTACTCTCCTCTCCTCACAATTTGTTTTTATTATCGTATTTTACATGTCATTGTTTTGTGTATCCCTTAACTGCTTATTGTGGATACAGATGATTTTACTACTTTTGCCTTTTATCCTCCCTATTAGCTTTCTTTGTAGATAATTTCCTATCTTTACTGTATGTTTGCTTTTACTGGTAAGCTTTTATGTTTTGTAATTTTCTTGTTTCTATTTGATGCCTTTTCTTTTTTAACTAGAGAATTTCCTTTAACATTTGTTGTAAAACTGGTTTGGTGGTGCTGAATTCTTTTAACTTTTGCTTGTCAGTAAATCTTTTGATTTCTCCATCAAATCTGAATGAGAGGGCCTTCCCTGGTGGTGCAGTGGTTAAGAATCTGCCTGCCAATTCAGGGGACATGGGTTCGAGCCCTGGTCCAGGAAGATCCCACATGCCATGGAGCAACTAAGCCCATGCATCACAACTATTGAGCCTGAGCTCTAGAGCCCATGAGCCACAACTACTGAGCCCGTAAGCCACAGCTATGGAAGCCTGCGCCCCTAGAGTCCATGCTCCACAACAAGATAAGCCACCACAATCAGAAGCCCATGCAATGCAATGAAGAGTAGCCCCGGCTCGCCCCAAGGAGAGAAAACCCATGCGCAGCAACAAAGACCCAACACAGCCAATAAATAAATAAAATAAAATAAATTAATAAAAAAAGAATCTGAATGAGAGCTTTGCTGTATAGAGTATTCTTGGTCGTAGGTTTTCCCTTTCATCACTTTAAATATATTGTGCTACTCCCTTCTGGCCTGCAGAGTTTCTGCTGAAAAATTAGGTGATAACCTTATGGAGATTGCCTTGTATATTATTTGTTGCTTTTCCCTTGTTGCTTTTAGTATTCTCTCTTTATCTTTTTTTTTTTCATTTTGGTTACAATGTGTGGTGTGTTCCTCTTTGGGTTAATCCTGTATGGGGCTCTTTGGGCTTCCTGGATTTGGGTGACTATTTCCTTTCCAAGGTTAGGGAGATTTTCAGCTATTACCTCTTCAAATATTTTCTCCGGCCTGTTCTCTCTCTTTTCTCCTTCTCAGACCCCTATAATGTAAATATTAGTGCACTTGATGTTGTTCCATAGGTCTCTTAAGCTGTCCTCATTTGTTTTCATTCTTTTGTCTTTTTTCTCTTCAGCAGCAATGATTTCCACCACTCTGTCTTCCAGCTCACTGATCCTTTCTTCTAAATAATTTAGTCTACTATTTATTCCTTCTAGTGTGTTTTTCATTTCAGTTATTGTATTCTTCATCTCTGTTTGGTTGTTCTTTATATTTTCTAACTCTTGGTTAAAAACTTCTAACTTCTTGCTCTCTGCATCCATTCTCCTCCCAAGTTCTTTGATCATCTTTATGATCATTATACTGAACTCTTTCTCAGGTAGATTGCCTATCTTCACTTCACTTAGTTCTTCTTCTGGGGTTTTATCTTTTTCCTTCATCTGAATCATATTCCTATGCTGCCTCCTTTTGTCTAAGTTGCTATTTGTATTTTTATGTATGTGGTAGGTTATGTTTCTTGACCTTGCAGAAGAGGCCTTCTGTAGGAGGCATCCTATGTATCCCAGCAGTGCACTACCCTCTTGTCACCCAAGCTGTATGCTCTAAGGATTCAACCTAAGAGGGTGACATGGGTCCTTCTGTTGTGATGGGATAACTATGTGGGTGGTCTGGCAGGCCCCTATTCTGGTTGGTTGCCAGGACCTGCCTTGCTGGGATGCTGCTGGCTGCTCTTTAGCAAGGCCTGTTCACAAGATGGCTGGTTGTGGAATTCTAGGGGTCCCTGGAGCTAGTGGTAGCTCACTGATAGGCAGAATCAGGGTCCTGAAGACTCTGGGGCTGTTGCCCACCTCCTGGCAGGTATAGCTAGATCCTGGGCTACTTCTGGTCTATTGGTAGGCAGAGCTGGTTCCTGGAGTCTGGCTTCAGGGCCCAGGGATCCCAGAGCTCATTTCGGATCATTGCTGGGATGGAGGTGTTGGCCCCTGACACAGTTGGGTATGGGATCTAGGGTGTCCTGAAGGTTGTGCAGGTTTGCTAGTGGGATGGGCCAGGGTCCAGCTGGTCCCAGGGTAGGGTCTGAACTGTGTTGTGGGATTGCAGTTTTCTTGTTGCTGGTGTCTGTCCCCTGGTGGATAAGCCTGGTCTAGAGGCTTGGTCCAGCTTCCTAGCGGGAGGGGCTGGTGCCTGTTCACTGGTATGTAGCGCTGGGTCTACCCACCAGCCAAGACCCTCTGGCGGACTGGGTGGTGTCTAGGGGCAGGTGCAGAAGAAGTTCTGGGCTCCTTGGTCTTTAGGCAGCCTATCTGCTGATGGGTGGGGCTGTGTCCCTGCCCAGTTAGTTGTTTGGCCTGAGGCATCCCAGCTCTGGAGCCTGCAGGCTGTTGGGTGGGGCCAGGTCTTCGAGCTAATGAGCCAAGCTATCAGTTACCAACAATGCTCCTCAATATGTCTGCCACCAGTGTCTATGTACCCAGAGTGAAACAAAGCTTCCCTCCCTACCCCACTTCCCCAGGAGACTCTCCAAGACCAGCAGGTAGGTCTGGCTCAGGAGCCTATCAGATTACTCCTTTTCCCCTGAGTCCTGTTGTGCATGAGATATTGTGTGTTCCCTTTAAGAGTGAAGTCTTTATTTTTACACAGTCCTGTGGGGCTCCTGCAATTAATCCCCACTGGCCTTCAAAGCCAAATACTCTGGGGGCTCATCTTCACAGTGCCAGACCCCTTGACTGGGTAGTCTGATGTGGGGCTCAGAACTCTTGCTCCTGTGGGAAAACTGCTGCAATATAATTATTCTCCAGTTGGTGGTTCACCCATCCAGGAGATAGGGTATTTGATTATATTGCATGTTCACCCTTCCTATCAGTCGCATTGTGGTTCCTTCTTTATGTCTTTAGCTGTAGAAGATCTTTTCTGGTAAGTTCTAGTCTTTTTCACTGATGGTTGTTCTGCAGATCGTTGTGATTTGGTGTGCTTGTGAGAGGAGCTGAGTTCAGGGTCATTTTATTGTGCCATCTTGGCTGCTCTCCATAGAATGTTTTTTATTTATTGGAACACACCTTTATTAGGACAATATTTTACATGTATTATTCTATAAATATTTTTTCTACTTTTTGGACCACGGCTCTTGTGTTTATTTTAAAAATATCACAGCTATATTCATGGTGAATATTCTACCAATGGCAGAGAATTTCAAGACCCTGACCTTCCTCCAAAAATTGCTGTAAAAGCATTTCAGCCATCTCTGCAGGTACATCCCAAGACAATTCCAGTCGGAATTTGGGAGACTTCTCAAGGTATTCTCCCCTCCTAGTCACTAGAAGAGTGGATCTAACTCCCACTTGACCAATAGCTTAAAGCACGTGCATGTGAACTTAACCTGCATTCCTGAAGCATAGTAGTGTATTAGTTAAGCCTTGGAGTCAGATGGACACAGATTTAAACACCAGCTCTGCCATTTTCAGACTAAGTGACCTTGGGCAAATTAATTTAAGTTTCAGTTTCTTCAAATATAATTTGGAGATGATAATAATGATTAACTTATAGACTTGTTAACTGGATAAAAATGAGATCATATATGTAAATCACAGTACCTGGCGTTCTGTAAAGGTTATGTAAATTTAGACTATATTGTTATTAACATCATTTCTTAAGGAGTATAAATTCAAACTCACTATTACTTCATTCTTGTAAAACCTTTGTTGAGAGAAAATATTGAGGAGTGATTGAGTTTTATCTATTCCTTTAGAAAATCAGACATATTCTTGAATTGAGGTAGACAAACAAAGAGATATGTATTAGAACTGAATTTTCTTGGCCACTTGTAGATCCATTTTTACCAGATTGTACTTTGTCTTCATGCCCTTGGTCAACATAGTGCAATGTTATAGACTCAAATATAGTTGGTTACTATATCAACATCATTCATTGCATTACACAGAGCTTCTCTAGGGAGAGCATGTTAATTGAGCTGTTCAGAAGTATTCACCTTTTCATCCTTTCAAGGCTCATGGTAGGACTAAATATCTACCTTCTTTGAAGATAATTATGGAATTTTCAGCTTGCTCTGGGCAATGAAATAATGAATTTGACTACAACTATATATGTAATCTCCAGTGACCCACGTTCCAGTTGCGTCTAAACTTCCTGATTTGTTTAAGTGAAGTCTTTAAGACATTTTTTAGTTTGTTCAAATTATGTTTCCTATTTTAAATTATATGAATTAAGGAATGAAAGGATAGTCTATCTCCATAAAGTGGGAAAAAATGTGATTTCTTAAACCTAAATCTATTTTCCATTTATTCATTTATTCATGCATTGCTTCAAAAAATATTTTTTGCAGACTGTGAAAAACACTACAAATTTCAAGAGAGGTTGAAAGGATACAGTGGCTGACTTTAGTAACCAATTATAATCAGATAGGTTGATAAAACATATGTAGGTAATACTTGTGAACAATCTAACATCTATTGAAAAGTTAATACAAGATAAAGAGGCAAATAGATTGTATCAGAAATAAAACCTTAAGGATGAAACCGAGACTGTTTGTGGGATGAGGTAATCAGAGAAGGCTCACTTAAAAACTGATCAGATTTGCAAGAGTTCAGACATGGAAAAAGAATTCAGGCCAATGGGGTGTACAGAGGGGTGAGGTTGGGTAACAAGGCATTTGAGCAGAACCTTGAGAAGACCACCCTGGTTGCAGGAAAGGGTTACCTTAGGGAATGTTTTAAGAATACGAAGAAGAAAAAAGAACAAAGGAGATTAAGATGAAGTGGCTATGCTAGTGTAAGCAGATTTTTACTACGTGTCTGTCAGGAAGTAATACATTGAACTCAAATCTTTGAGGTTGACTGAAATAATTGATGGGTAATTATGAGTTCATTTAAATATTATAGTTGCTTAACAAATGATGTGAGTGATGTGGTTTTACCCCTTAAGTCATAAACTTGTTAATGAAACTAATTATTTCAAATTATCATAAATTCCATAAACGAACCAGAAATGAACCAACCAACACTACCAGTATGAAAATCATGGAGAAAAGAGAAGCCAAGGAATACACTGTTACCTGTTACCATAAAGGAATAAAGTACAGTATTGTTAGTTAAAAATTCAACACATTGAAAGAATAAAATCAAAGTGGTAAAGAATTCACACTTTGGTGAGGTCAGTGTTATGTATGACATATGAAATACATATGCTTCTTTCAAAATGTGGGTGGAGAGGTCAAATGTAGCAGGGAGAAAAATTTTGCAAGAGCTCGTTGTGTTTTCCTCTTCGTGTACACGTTAAATGAAGGGTGCTGTGGTTCACCCATATCATTTCCTCTTTGTTTGGAGCCATTGTGCTCTAATGGGAAAAATGCTAGCAGAAGTACTAGTGACGCAGTGTCAGTTCCCCACCCTTCCACCAAAATCTTTCCATCAGTATAGTTACTGTAAGTTAGACTTCTGTACTAAACAAAGAAACTAGCATTTTATTCCACTATTAAAAAAAAATTCTAGGCTCTCAAACCTCTTCCATGGGTGGATTCTCAATATTCACCACTAACAATACACCTTAAAGTAAGTTCGTATTGCAAGATCAAATTTGCAAAATTTAGTTCTGCTTTTAATTAAACCCAGACTTTTATGTGAATGAGAAATTAATAGTTAAAATGAATGATTAGAATAAGAACTAGCTCTTCTAAAGCTGGTAATCCCAAATTCTTTGTTCTGCTACCACTAAGCTCCTATCCTGACTGCTGAGACTAACTGAATCCAAACTTAATCAAATCAATCATACCAAAAGAGGGACACTATCAGAAGTTTCATTTTAAGAACACAAAACACTAAGAGAACTTATGAAAGGTTTGAATTAGTTAGTACCTTGGGAAGACCTGTCATTCTTAATAAAATTTTCTTAGAGAGAAAGACTGAGTGCTACTACAATATGGTGTAAGAACGAATTGTATTTTGAAGTAATTGGTGCCACTATATTACAGTGGAAAGTCCATGGGAAAGAACAGAATGGCCTACATAGCAGTGTTCTCCAAATATTGAAGGAAATAAGAAACACTTGGGAATCTTTTACAAATGCAGATTTTGATTTGTTATTAGGTCTGGGGACTAATAACATCACAGGTGTTGGTGATGCTACACCATGATCCATGGAGTTGCCTTTTGAGTAATAAGGTGGTAGGTAACATAGTGCTGCAACAATTACTAATTATGTGACTTTGAACCTGTGTTCTCAGCTGTAAAATGGTACCATGAACACCAATCTCATCGGAATCACTAGAGTTGTAAGTGAAACTATGTTTTTGAAGTGCTTGGCAAAGTTCACCTTAGAAAGGAGCACAGAAGGGAAAGCAGAGGATATGGGAAATTATGTTGGTATTTGGGTAGATGTGGTGGTGGGAGTTTGTGGAAGTTCTCATTGCCTTAATTTTCTCATTGAGGTAGGAAGCAAAACCACTATCTGAGATTGAGCATAGGGGATGTAGTGTTGGAGATATGAAGAGAAAAAAGGTGAAAATAGTTGTCTTCGTGAGTGGTAGAAATAAAGGACTAGGGAAAACTGTTTGCCTGACAGAAGGTCAATTTGAGTTATGTATTTATGAATTAAAAATGAGACTAGTTAGCATGGTTGAATGCTTTCTCTATGTATGTTTAGCTGCACACTTTCAGATGCGGGAAAGGTGGAGAATTATTTTTAATTATTTTAATTACTTTTAATTAGTTACTTGGCAAATTGTAAAAGGAGTTGAAGATGAATGCAAAGAAGTAACTATAATTATTGAACACAGTATTTAGTTAGGTAATAAGGGAAGAAAGGACATCAGTGGGGTGAGTACAATGGAAAGGTTAATAGGACCTAAATATTGTTGAGATTTCATTTTTGACTTAGCATGTGGAAAATTTTTGTAAATGTTCCATGTGTACCTATACTTGAATGTAAAGTTTTGATTTGTTGCATGCACCCTCTGTCTCTCTCTCTCTCTCACATACACACACACACGTCATAATCACTAATGTTTTCCTGATATTATCTGCTAATTCTTTTTTTCAGATTTAGCTATTATTATCTAAGAAGGGAGGATTAAAGTATTATGGATTTTAAATGAAAAACTGTGAGTTTGTCCTTGAGATCGGCTGAACATTTTTGCTTTATATATTTCTAGGCAAAGTTTTTGGTACATACATCTTAACACTTATTATACCTTCTGTTGGATGGTTTATCAGTAGGTAGTCTATTCCTTTTAATGCTTTATTCCTTCAATTTGTCTGATATGAATATTACTATATCAGCTTTCTTTTGGTGAATATCTTCTTCCATTATTAACTTTTACCAGTGTTTCATTTTTAACTTTTCTAGGAGGTTTTGTTTTGGGTATTTCTTTTTTTGTGTGTGTGAGAATAATAAAGATGCTTTTAAAATAATCTACTTGAGGTTTTTGCTCTGAGTAGGATGTAGTAGGTCTTACAGGCCAATGTTTCCACTTTAATAACTAGAAAAAACTGGGTAAATTACAAAATGGTATTCTTAATTACAAAAATGATATTTTTAAGGATATTGGAAATAATGGGAACAAGTGAAAATTCCATAGAGGAAGAGCCCTTCCTTTGTGAGCTGACAATCTCCATTTATCTTCATCCCTTGAAAGCATTTACTGTTTTGGGGTACTACTGAGAATCAGGCTTGGCATAGGCAGAAATACTCTACTAGAGAAGACATGAACCATCAGAGCTTTAACAGTCACATAGGCTGGTGTAAAATCAAGACAAGCCCCATGTACATGGCAGCCAATTTTTACTGTGGGATATTTATAGAGTTCTGCGGTGGTATGGAAGGCTGGGGCAGGGCTGGGCCAGAAACTTCTAAAAGGCTGCACAAAGTCTCTTATAGTTCTTAAACAGTGACTAGGAGACAACATCTCACAAATACCTGGCTGGTCTTCCCCTCAGGACAATTTTGAAGATGTGTGTTATTGGAGGTTAAAGAGTTAACCTCAAAACATTCAAAGCACAGAATTAACTCTCCCTTCCTATTTCATGGCTGAGGATATAGAGACTTCCTAGGTTCTTAATTAAAAACCCACAAAGACCATGCCCGAACTAGAGGTGGGCTTATCTTACCAAAACTGTAATCCAACTGAGATCCAGTTCAATCACTGATTAAGTCATGGTATTCAGTCCCTCATGATAAATGGAAAAAGGGAGAACCATCTCTGGTGGACAATAATACCATCTAAAGCTCTACAGTTACTTAATACCCAATGCTTAGTGTACAATAAAAGACTGCAAACCAAGCCAAATGCATGATAGAAACAGACACACAGATGATCCAAAAATTGGAGCCAAGAGACAAAGGACTTTAAAATAATATTATAAATATGCTCAAGAAATTAAAAGAAAAGATGAACAAAATAGATAAAAATTTCACCAATAATCAGGACCTGTGAAATGAATAAAGGATGCATTCTGGAACTCATAAATACAATGTCTGGAACTAAAAATTCATTGAATGTTTTTAAGAGAAGACAAGATTAATGAAGTTGAAGAAAGTCCAAAGAAAATATCCAAACTGAAACACACACACACACACACGCACACACACACACACACACGCATGCATGCACACAGAATGGAAAAAACAAAACCGTATAAGAGACATGGGGTATGGGAATTCTGAAGGAGAGGACAGCAAGATTGATGCAGAGCAGCATTTGAAGAGATAATGGTGGAGAATTTCCCCAAACTGATAAAAGAGATCAACTCACAGATTTTTAAAGATTTAGAAAATTCCAGAGTACAAATAAAACCACACATAAGCACATTACACTCAGACTGCTAAAAACTAGAGACGAAGGGAAAAATCTTAAAACAACCAGAGAAAAAAGATACATTATCTTCAAAGGAGAAACGATAAGATTTTATTAACAGAAACAATGGAACCTAAATGAAATTTTTAAATGACAAAAAAAACAAACAAAAATAAAACTCACTGCCAACATAGAAATATGTGATCTGCAAAAATGTGCTAAATGTGAAAGTGAAATAGACATTTTCAGACATAAAAAGGAAAGAGCATTCAGTATGTTTGAATTTTTTATATTATTCTTGTTATAGCTCAAGTCTCAACACCATTACTTACTAACTGTGAGAAACTGACAAGTTACTTAACCTCTTAAGGTCTTCATTTGTAAAACAGGTATAACCATTCTATCAATCTTAAAGCAAACTATGAAGCTTTAGCGTGATAGTGAAAATGCTTAGTAAACTCCATCTCCACAGAGAGATAGTCATTATTATGATAGCTAGGTTTATAGTCCATTTACTATTTTTGTCCTTATTTGAACACGATGTTCCAGGTGTTGTTCAACAAGCACATTGAGTGGTTACTTCTTGTGTCCTCAACATGCTGCACCTATTAAAATACAGCCCTTAAGATTTCATTAGCTATTTGGTAATCATACACTGATTCATATTGTGCTCGCAATTAATTAATTGGGTCTTTAAAAAGTGTGTTACTATGTAGCCATATGTCTCCCGAAGTTTATCTTTATAGCTGGAATTTTGAATCCACCTGCAGGGCTTCACATTTACTCCTATTACATTTCATCTTATCTGAGTCAGCTGATTGTTGAGATCTTCTTGGTTCCTGATTCTGTTTTCTGTTGTGTTGGCTACCTCTTCCAGCTTTATGTTGATGGTTAATCTCTTTTACACATAATCCATATCCTTATTAAAATAAGAAATGTACAAAAGAGTAGCAGGGACATAAACCTGTGGTTCGCCACTAGAAAACAATGATATGTTAAATAGCAAACTTTGGATATTGTTACTCAGTTGTTACAAATCCAAAATTACCCAGTCCTTATTTCTCTTTTGTCTATAATATCATGACGTATTTTGTGAAATTCCTCACAGTTGTTACGGAACCAAACTTGGGTGTGAATGCCTGACACACAGCAAAACCAATCTGCCGACACCAGGTTGTGGTGAAGAAAAGTACGACATTTATTGCAGGGCCAAGCAAGGAGAATGGGCAGCTTATGCTCAAAAGACCTGAATTCCCTGGTGGCTTTCAGGGAAGGGTTTTTAAAGGAAACATTAGGGGTGAGTGTTGTAGGGTGCCTGATCAGCTTGTGGACATTCTTCTGATGGCTGGTTGTGAGGTAATAGGGTGGTATTTCTGGAGTTACCATCATCAACCTTCTGGTCCCAACCCATCTGGGGTCTATGTGCTTGTGGTCAGCATGCAATTAACTTCTTCCACCTGGTGGGAGTTTTAGTATCTGCAAAACTACCCAAGGATATGGTTCAGAATATTATCTGTAGGCCTTGAGGAGGAACTAAAGGTCCTTAACTTTGTTTTATGGCTAAACTATCATTATTTTGTCTGGTTTGACTGCTTTCCTTTGTTTCTGCATTTTCTTACTTCTCTGATTAAATTTGCTCTTTGAAACTCAGGGAAGGCCTAGGAAGCTAAAGCTTTCCTAAAACAAGAGGCAAGGAACACAGGGGTCAGAGCATGGGGTGTCTGTCCCTGGGAAGGCTCCACAGGGTCCTGGTTGGTTTCATAGCCTTCCCTTGATGTACTTACTCTGGTAACTTTATTTTAAAAAATAAGACAATCCTTCTTAAGGTGCAACTGAAAGAGAAATTCCTATCAAGCCTCATTGCACTTTAGACTCTACAAATGAAAGGGTCTAGAGAAGTCCATTCTGAAAACTATTTTTGAAAACTATATTTAAAAATAAAATTATATTTAAAAATAGGTGTTTCTTTTTATTATTTTGGTTTTGATTCTTTGGGGGCTTCAAATTTTTTTAATTTTATTTATTTATTATTTTTTTTCGGTACGCGGGCCTCTCACTGCTGTGGCCTCTCCCACTGTGAAGCACAGGCTCCGGATGCGTAGGCTCAGCAGCCATGGCCCACGGGCCCAGCCACTCCGCAGCATGTGGGATCTTCCCGGACCAGGGCATGAACCCGTGTCCCCTGCATCAGCAGGCGGACTCTCAACCACTGCGCCACCAGGGAAGCCTGGGGGCTTCAATTTTATAGAGTTTCTTTGCCTATTTTAACTATCATTTTCTCTAACATTTAAAGCTTTTTCTTGATTTCCACTTTGCTCATTTTCTCCTTTCCTTCTATCCTTACTATCTTTTTTTCATCAGTGTCTTATTCTCTCTTGGATTTCTTCCAATTTCACCTTCATATCTCTTGATGGCTTTCTTTTTCACATTTTTTTTCAGTATGACTCTTCAATAAGCTTTTGCTTTTATTCTCTGTGGTTTTCATTCACAGAAGCACATCAGTAAGTTTTTAAATGTGTAGTAAAATGTTTAGTTATATTTTACTCCTATTCCATGGTATCATTCCTCTGGAGAATGTCCTTCATCTGCCATTTGTTTTTCCTGTTCCTTTGCCCCTCCCTCCTTATTTTTCTTCTTCTTTTGGGAAGTCCTTCTACCTGTTTTGTGGTATTGAATTTTGTTTATCTCCCAATTTCTCTTTTGAAAGTGAAATTTCAATTGCTTGTTCTTCTTCTTGTTGATTTTGGATGACTTCCATGAAGAGGGAAATGCCACTTTTATGCTGCCATCTTCAAACCAGAAGTCATCCAGCATGTTCTCCAACCTTTTATCTTGAAAAATTAAAAACTTAAGAAATGTTGTAAAACTATCAAATGGAATAACTCTATGCCTTTTCAACATTTTGCCACATTTGCTTTCTCTTTATTTACTCAGTTAAATCATTTTGAAAATAAGCTGCAGACTCTGCTAGCATTAAAAATGTGAAGCAAATAAAAAGCATTTAAATACCAATGATTATTATCATTTATGCCTATGCATAGCTCACATTCCCCAGGATCAGACTCTGTACCAAGGATTCCAGTGTAAGCAGGTTATTGGGAGAAAGAAGGAACATGGGTTAGAGAGGGAAATGATACAGGAAAAGTAAAATAGCCAATGAAAGATGCAGTATCAAGCCAGCTACCACAGTGGGTGACTGGGTCATAATCCTGTAGGGAAACAAACTCTGGAAAAAAGTGCAAAATACATGCCTCTGAATTATCCCAGCCAAGGATGGGGAGTAGAGGGAAGTTGTGGCATTTATTAACTCTCTCTCATCAATCATCAGTTAAGGAATTACCCTCAGAGGGTATTAATTCTGGCCCTCCACATGTGGGCAAAGTGAGTTCTGGCAGCCGTTCAACCAAGATACAGTTGCTGGCTGATGGAAGGCAGGCTGATGTGTAGTGAGCACCAATAGATTTTCAACAGCTAATTTTAACACGTGAACAAGAAGTCAGGAAGAAAACTGTTTAGAACAATGCACTCATGCAATTATTGAAATAAAAAGTCATTTAATAGGCAAAGAGAATCTTGATAGAAACAAGTATTAGACTGAGATTAGCTGTCACCTTTAGCTCTACAGGTGTCATCATATAAAATTTTCTCTTTTTTTTCTCTTCTTATATTGACTAAAACTTGCAATAACAATATTGAATTGAGCAGTGACTCTATTTTTAGTGTATCACCATTAAGGAGGATGTTCTACAGGCTTGTGGTATTGCCCTCTATCAAATTAATGAAGTTTTCCTCTAAGTCTCACCAAACTAAGTTTATTTCATCTTCTATTAAAAATGAATATTAAATCACATTAACTATTATTTTTTTTTGTATCTCACAAGATGATCATATTGTGTCATTTAATTTTAGGTCTGTCTTTTGCAAGCAGCATATAGTTGGATCTTTACTTGTGAACATTTATGTTTAATTCTAATCAGTTCTTAGGGTCTGTCTTATAATATGAAAATTTAACATATTCTTATTTATTATGATGACTAATGTGTTTGAAATTATTTTTGCAATTTTATTTTAGTTTTCCTCTTTTAACCACACTTTTCAGTTATTTCTATTTTACTTTCTTATTAGATTGTTTTCTATTACTCTTTTCTTTATTGTCTTTGGAAGTTATAAACTTCATTTCTATTCTTCTAGGGGTTAATCTAAAAATATTTAGCATATTTTTTTATCAACATTTAGAATATATTTATATCTCTATTCTCCATGTAAATAAAGGAATAGTCTCAGTAAATTACTTTTATTCTCGCTAAACTTTTACTTCCCACCACCTCCAATGTTGTAATCATTAAAGATTTTAGTTCAAGATTGCTTTTAAATTTTTTAACATTGAGATTTAAATATACACTTAGTTTTCTTAATCTTCATTGTTTTCACCCCCTTATTAGCACTAATATATTTGTGTTTATATGCATGTACTTATTTATTTATGAGGCATAATTTACATAGTGCTTTATTTTTTGCCCTTTTTGATATATAGTCCTATGAATTCTTTTTTTTTAAATTTATTTATTTAATTTATTTATTTTTGGCTGTGTCAGGTCTTCGCTGCTGCACGTGGGCTTTCTCTAGTTGTGGCGAGTGGGGGCTACTTTTTGTTGCAGTGTGAGGGCTTCATGTTGTGGTGGCTTCTCTTGTTGCAGAGCATAGGCTCCAGGCACGTGGGCTTCAATAGTTGTGGTGTGTGGGCTTCAATAGTTGTGGTGCACAGGCTCAGTAGTTGTGGCTCATGGGCTTTAGAGCACAGGCTCAGTAGCTGTGGTACACGGGTTTAGCTGCTCCACGGCATGTGGGATCTTCCCGGACCAGGGCTTGAACCCGTGTCCCCTGCATTGGCAGGTGGATTCTTAACCACTGCGCCACCAGAAAAGCCCAGTCTTATGAATTTTGACAAAAGAATATGGTTGTATAATCAGCACCACAATCAAGATATAGAACAGTCATTATCCAGATAATCCTCTTGGGCCCCAATGTAGTCAACCCTTCCTCTCACTGCAGTCACCGGCAACCACTGATTTGTTTTCTGTACCTACAGTTCTTGCCTTTTCCAGAACACCATATGAATGGAACCATACCATACGTAGACTTTGGGTCTGGCTTCTTTCACTTAGAATAATGATTTAAGATTCATGCATATGTTGTGCATATTAGTAACTTGTTTCTCCTATTATTGAGTAGTATTTAATCAATTTTTTTTATATCCCACACTTTCCTCTGGAAACCTTTTTTATTTTGCTGCAGTAATTCTTTCAGAGAGCGTCTGTAGCCAGTAGACCTTTGAAGTTCTTGCTTGTGCCAAGATATTTTTATTTAAACTTGCATGTGAATGATATTTTGACTGGTATATATTTTGGTTTAATGTCATTACACTCAGACTTTTGTAGGTATTTCTGCACTTTCTTCTAGGACCATGTGCCACCAAATGATGTATCTGATGCCAATCTGATTTCTAGTCCCTTTATAAACTGTTTGTGTAACTTTTATTTTTTGAAACTTTCAGAGTTTTCTCAGCCTTTCGAGTTCACAGGTTTCACTAAGCCGTGGGTCTTTATTCATTCATGACCCTTGGTGGGCCATTTCAGTCTGAAGGCTTGAATTTTCATTCAACTTTGTAAAGT
Source organism: Grampus griseus (assembly GCF_964374135.1). Taxonomy (NCBI): domain Eukaryota; kingdom Metazoa; phylum Chordata; class Mammalia; order Artiodactyla; family Delphinidae; genus Grampus; species Grampus griseus. The sequence continues at coordinate 92,407,387 of NC_139018.1, forward strand.
GTTCTCTGCTCTCTCTCTTTTCCTTCATATTATCTCTGGGATTCCTTTTGTAGTGAAGAATGGACTATCTGAATTCATCTTCCATATCATAACATTTCTCTATTTTTTACCTTTCTGTATTTTTGTTCTACTTTTGAATGCTGTGATCTTCCTAATTGTTTGTTTTTTATCCATATTCAGCCTATTGCTTATCCATTCTGCTAAGATATTTACTCACCCCATCATATTCTTGATTCCTAAGAACTATTTTTTATCAGCTCCATTTTCTTGTCAGATTGTGCTTTTTTTTTATGATGCAATGTAATTTCAAGTGAGCTCCATGGGGCAGATATGATGTTTTATTTTTGTTTTTGGATGGGAGTGTGTTTCATTACCATGGCATTTTGTACCACAAACCACTGTCTGATAGATAATGGGTGTTCAGTAAATATTTGTTAAATGAGTATAAAAAATATATTTAGAATTTGAAATAAATATTTTATATTTCCTGGATTATCTTTTTCTCAAGGGTCACTTCTAGTGATTTTTATATTGTAACACCTGATTCATGGCTAAGTTTTACAATGAAGATATTAGATAACTGGTTGTGTCTGTCTATATGTCTATGTGTGCATTATAAATATATTTCTCTACCTTTGGATGGTACTATCAAAATTAATTTGTAAATGAGCTCTACTTAATTGGTGTAAAGGAAATTAGCACTTATAAAGTTTCTCAGAAACATAGAGAAACTAACCCAAACGAATTTCATGTTCCTGTGAACTGGGAAACACTCAGTATTAAACTAATTTAAAGCTATTAAGGTTACTAAAGTTATTTTAAGTTTGTCAATTTAATTAATATAGATACATCTTTAGAGTCATCAACATTAAGTATAATACTTTCTTTGTACCTAGGTTTAATAGAAGTCAAATAAGATATTATGTCTGTTGCAAATTTGTCAGCAAGAAAAATAACTTGGTATGATTAAATTTTTAATAAATTAAATGTAAGTAAGATAAGAGCTTTTGGGTGGAATCTTTAGGAATAATTATGTTTTAGAATTGTCTACTTAAAGATAATCTCTCCATCTGCTCCTTCTGGGACCCCTATCATGCAAATGTTGGTGCATTTGACATTGCCCCAGAGGTCTCTTAAACTGTCCATATTTCCTTTCATTATTTTTTTCTTTATTTTCTGTTCCATGGCAGTGATTTCCACCACTCTGTCTTCCAGCTCATTGATTCATTCTTCTACCTCATTTATTCTGCTATTGATTTATTCTAATGTATTTTTCATTTCAGTTACTGTATTCATCAACTCTGCTTGGTTATTCTTTATATTTTCTAACTCTTTGCTAAAAACTTCTTGTAACTCAGAGAGGGCCTGACAAAATATTTTAAGAAATAATAGCTGAAAACTTCCCTAACATGGGAAAAGAAACAGTCACTGAAGTCCAAGAAACACAGAGAGTTCCCTAGATAAACCTAAGGAGGGGGCTGCCCTGGTGGCACAGTGGTTGAGAGTCCGCCTGCCGATGCAGGGGACATGGGTTCATGCCCCGGTCCAGGAAGATCCCACATGCTGCGGAGTGGCTAGGCCCGTGAGCCATGGCCATTGAACCTGCGCGTCCAGAGCCTGTGCTCCACAGTGGGAGAGGCCACAACAGTGAGAGGCCCACATACCGGGAAAAAAAAAAACCTAAGGAGGAACATGCTGAGACATATAATAATCAAATTGACAAAAATTGAAGACAAAGAGAAAATATTAAAAGCAACAAGGGAAAGCAACAAATAACATAAAAGGAAATTCCCATAAGATTATAAGCTGAATTTTCAGGAAAAACTCAGCAGGCCAGAAGGGAGTGGCACGATATATTTAAAGTGAGGAAAGGGAAGAGCCTACAACCAAGAATACTCTACCCAGCAAGGTTCTCATTCAGATTCGAAGGAGAAATCAAATGCTTTACAGACAAGCACAAGCTAAAAGAATTCAGCAGCACCAAAACAGCTTTAAAACAAATGCTAAAGGAACTTCTCTAGGCTGAAAAGAAAAGACCACAACTAGATACAAGAAAATTATGAAATGGGAAAGCTCACCAGTAAAGGCAAATATACAGTAAAGATAGGAAATCATCCACATACAAATATGATATCTAAGCAAATAATCATGAGAGAAGGAGAGTACAAATGCAGGATATTTGAAATGCATTTGAAATTAAGAGATCAACAACTTAACACAAATATATATATATATATATATGTATATATATATATAGAGAGAGAGAGAGAGAGGGAGAGAGAGAAAGAGACTGATATATATATATACGTATATATAGATAGATAGATAGGTATAGATAGATAGATAGATAGATATAGACTGCTATATCAAAACCTCATGGTAACCACAAACCAAAAATCTATAATAGATATAACACAAATAAGTAAAAGGAATCCAAACACAACATTAAAGGAAGTCACCACATCAAATGAGAAGAGAAAAAAAGAGGAAAGGAAGAAAAAGAGACGGACAAAAATAAATCCAAAACAATTAACAAAATTTCAGTGAGAACATACATATTGATAATTACCTTAAATGTAAATGGATTAAATGCTCCAACCAAAAGATATATATTGGCTGAATGGATAAAAAACACTATATATATGCTGGCTACAAAAGCCCCACTTCACATCTAGAGACACATACAGCCTAAAAGTGAGGGGATGGAAAAAGTTATTACATGCAAATGGGAATCAAAAGAAAGCTGGAGTAGCAATACTCATATCAGACAAACTAGACTTTAAAATAAAGACTATGACAAGAGACAAAAAGGATACTACATAATGATCAGGGGATCAATCCAAGAAGAAGATATAACAACTGTAAATTTATATGTACCCAACACAGGAGCATCTCAATATAAAAGGTAATTGTTAACAGACATAAAAGGAGAAGTTGACAGTAACACAATAATAGTGGGGGACTTTAACACCACATTACATCAATGGAGAGATTATCCAGAAAGAAGATCAAAAAGGAAACAAAGGCCTTAAATGACACATTAGACCAGATGGACTTAATTGATATTTATAGAGCATTTTATCTGAAAGTAGCAGAATACACTTTTTCAAGTACACATGGAAGATTCTCTAGGATTGATCACATGCTGGGCCACAAAGCAGGCCTTGATAAATTTAAGAAAGTTCTTAAGAAATTTAAGAAAATTTAAGAGAGAAATTTAAGAAAGAAAATTTAAGAAATCAACTCCAAAGGAAAAACTGCCAAAAACACAAACAGGCAGAGGCTAAAAACTATGCTACTAAAGAGCCAATGGGTCACTGAAGAAATTAAAGAGGAAATCAAAAAATACCTAGAGACAAATGAAATGAAAACACGATGATCCAAAACCCATGGGAGGCAGCAAAAGTAGTTCTAACAGGAATGTTTATAGCAATACAAGCTTACCTCAGGAAACAAGAAAAATCTCAAATAAACAACCTAACTTTACCCCTAAAGCAACTAGAGAAAGAAGAAAAAACAAAACCCAAAGTTAGTAGAAGGAAAGAAATCATAAATATCAGAGCAGAAATAAATGAAATATAGACTAAGAAAACAATAGAAAAGATCAATGAAAGCAAAACCTGGTTGTTTGAAAAGATAAACAAAATTGATAAACGTTTAACCAGACTAATCAAGAAACAAAAGAGAAATGGCTCAAATTAATAAAATTAGAAATGAAAAAAGAGAAGTTACAACAGACACCACAGAAATACAAAGGATCTTAAGAGACTACTACAAGCAACTATATGCCAATAAAATGGACAACCTGGAAGAAATGGACAAATTCTTAGAAAGGTACAATCTCCCAAGACTGAACCAGGAAGAAACAGAAAATATAAACAGACCAATTACTAGAACTGAAATTGAACCTGTAATTTAAAAACTTCCAACAGACAAAAGTCCAGGACCAGACGACTTCACAGTACAATTCCATCAAACATTTAAAGAAGAGTTAACACCTATCCTTCTGACACTATTCTAAAAAATTGCAGAGGAAGGAACACTTCTGAACTCATTCTATGAGGCCACCATTCCCTGATACCAAAAGCAGAGAAAGATACCACACACAAAAAATTATAGGACAATATCACTGATGAACATAGCCACAAAAATCCTCAATGAAGGAGGGAGACGCAAGAGGGAAGACATATGGGAACATATGTTTATGTATGACTGATTCACTTTGTTATAAAGCAGAAACTAACACACCATTGTAAAGCAATTATACCCCAATAAAGATGTTAAAAAAAAAATCCTCAATGAAATACTAGCAAACCTATTCCAACAATACATTAAAAGGATTATACACAATGACCAAGTGGGAATTATCCCAGGGATGCAAGGACTTTTCAATATTCACAAATCAATCAATGTGAAACACCACATTAACAAACTGAATAATAAAAACCATATGATCATCTCAATAGATGCAGAAAAAGCTTTTGATAAAATTCAACATCCGTTTATGATAAAAACTCTCCAGAAAGTGAGCATAGAGGGAACATATCTCAACATAATAAAGGCCATATATGACAATCTCACAGCTAACATCATAATGGTGAAAAGCTGAAAGCATTTCCTCTAATGTCAGGAACAAGACGAGGATGTTCACTCACTCTCACCACTTTTATTGAACATAGCGTTGGAAGTCCTAACCACAGTAATCAGAGAAGAAAAAGAAATGAAAGGAAACCAAACTGGAAAAGAAGAAGTAAAACTGGCACTGTTTGCCGATGACATGATACTATACATAGAAAATCCTAAAGACGCTATCAGAAAACTGCTAGAGCTCATCAATGAATTTGGTAATGTTGCAGGATACAAAATTAATATGCAGAATTTTGCTTTATTAATTTGCAGTAATATGGAAAATTAATGCAGAAATCTGTTGCATTTCTATACACTAACAATGAAAGATCAGAAAGAGAAATTAAGGAAACAATCCCATTTACCATCACATCAAAAAGAATAAAATACCTAGGAATAAACCTACCTGAGGAGGCAAAAGACCTGTACTCTGAAAACTGTAAGATGCTGATGAAAGAAATCAAAGATGACATAAACAGATGAAAAGTTATACCATGTTTTTGGATTGGAAGAACCAACATTGTCATAATGACTATATTACCCAAGGCAATCTACAGATTTAATGTAATCCCTATCAAATTACCAATGGCATTTTTTTTTTTTTTTTTTTTTTATGGTACGCGGGCCTCTCACTGTTGTGGGCTCTCCAGTTGCGGAGCACAGGCACCGGACGCGCAGGCTCAACGGCCATGGCTCACGGGCCCAGCTGCTCTGCGGCATGTGGGATCTTCCCGGACTGGGGCACGACGAACCCATGTCCCCTGCATTGGCAGACGGACTCTCAACCACTGTGCCACCAGGGAAGCCCCAATGGCATTTTTTCACAGAACTAGAATAAAAAATCTTAAACTTTGTATGGAAACACGAAAGACCCTGAATAGCCAAAGTAACCTTGAGAATGAAAAATGGAGCTGGAGGAATCAGGCTCCCTGATTTCAGACTATATTACAAAGCTACAGTCATCAAAACAGTATGGTACTGGTAAAAAAACAGAAATATAGATCAATGTAAGAGGACAGAAAGCCCAGAAGTATACCCATACAATTATGGTCAATTAATCTACAACAAAGGAAGCAAGAATATACAATGGAGGAAAGACAGCCTCTTCAATAAGTGGTGCCAGGAAAACTAGACAACTGCATGTAAAAGAATGAAATTAGAATATTCTGTAACACTATATAAAAACAAAAACTCAAAATGGATTAAAGACCTAAATGTAAGACTGGATACTACAAAACTCCTAGAGGAAAACCTAGGCAGGACACTCTTTGACATAAATTGCAGCAATATCTTTTTGGATCCATCTCCTAGAGCAATGGAAATAAGCACAACAACAACAACAAAAACAAATTTGACCTAATTAAACTTAAAAGCTTTTATATAGCAAAGTAAGCCATAAACAAAATGAAAAGATAACCCACAGAATGGGAGAAAATATTTGCAAACAACAAGAGATTAATCTCTAAAACATATAAGCAGCTCATACAGCTCAATATCAAAAAACAAACAACCCAAGAAAAAAATGATCAGAAGACCTAAATAGATGTTTTTCCAAAGAAGACATACAGATGGCCAAAAGGCACATGAAAATATGCTCAACATCGTTAATTTTTAGAGAAATGCAAATCAAAACTATGATGAGGTATCACCTCACACCAGTCAGAATGGGCATCATCAAAAGTCTACAAATAATAGATGCTGGAGAGGGTGTGGAGAAAAGGGAATTGTCCTACACTGTTTGTGGGAAGGTAAATCAGTGCAGCCACTATGAAGAACAATATGTAGGTTCCTCAAAAAACAAAAAATAGAGCTACCATTTGATCCTGCAATCCTACTCCTGGGCATATATCCAGGGAAAACCATAATTTGAAAAGATACATGCACCCCAATGTTCACTGCATCACTATTTACAATAGCCATGACATGGAAGCAACCTAAATGTCCATCAACACATGAACAGATAAAGAAGATGTGGTATATACACACAATGGAATATTCAGCCATAAAAAAAGAATGAAATAATGCCATTTCCAGCAACAAGCATGGACTAGAGATTATCATACTAAGTGCAGTAAGTCAGACAGAGAAAGACAAACATCATATGATATTGCTTATATGTGGGATCTAAAAAAATAATACAAATGAACTTATTTACAAAACAGAAACAGACTCACAGACATAGCAAACAAACTTAGCTTACCAAGGGGGAAAGGGGGGTTGTGGGAGGGATAACATATACATACTATTATATATAAAGTAGATAACCAACAAGGACCTACTGTATAGCACAGGGAACTATACTCAATATCTTATAATGATGTATAAGGGAAAAGAATCTGAAAAGGAATATATATATATATATATATATATATATATATATTCCTTTTCTATATATATATATAACTGAAACACGGTGCTGTACACCTGAAACTAACATGGTATTGTAAATCAACTATACTTCGATTAAAAAAATCTCTCCATATATTTGGCAATTTGAACATTAGAGTTGTGCTAAATTAAGTTAAATGTTGGAAGTTTATTGAATAGCTAGGTCATTCCCAAATAAAGTAAGATACTGAAACATAAATTACTGAACATTGGCTTCCTTTTACAGAGAAAATAAAGGTATTTAGAATTATTAATAAATACATTTTGTGCCACAATGAGGTATTTTCTATAAGAAAGCACATGTTTTCAGAATTTATTATTAGTATTTTTGTTTTGCCAATCTACAGAATGCTAATGTAAAAGCTCATCATTGGCTTACTTCTTAGTTTTCACTAGAAATTAAGATTTTTAAGAGTTGAGAATTCTAATTTAAATATGTAATTAAAGCTAGTAGAAATAATAAGGGAAACATTTTAGGATACAGTAGCAAAGTAGGATGTGTGTTTTTAGGAAAAGAAGGTACAAGGAGTTGAATTGCGCTTTGTTAAGGGAAAAGAAAGTAATTTTTTTCTAGAGTTGATTGTTCCTGGATGAGAAAAAAAAAGGGACAAACTAATTTGAGTACAGAAAATTATGGAAGGTTTATCGAAAAGGAACCCTGAGAAAACAGTTTTGTGCCTGGTCAGGATTGGCTAAATTTAGAATAAATTTAATTGAGTAAATAAATTTTAAACATAAGCTGGTACAAAATCTGAATTTTGTTTTTCTCTCTGTTAAGAGGACAAAGTTTTCTTAAACGGTCAATCGGCATTTGATAACAGATTTTAAGTTTCTTTACCTTTTAAGTGATCTATTCCATATTTGCTATTGAAATCTTTTATTGTCCCTTTGGTTAAGTGAAGAAGTATTGTTTAACAGTGACCTATGATCCTATTTGACCAAGTATTTTAAAACCTTTTGATATTTTTGGAGAAACTTCCCAAATCAAAATCTAATGAAGTTCCTTTGACCTCTAGCTAACTTTGAGATGCTTCAAAGGGCCCCTGAGACATCCCAAAGAGATGTATAATTAAACCTGATTAAACGAATTAGGTTCATTTGGAGTGTTAAATTACATGGGATTAGCATTGTCAAATGAGTAATAAATCTTATGTTGTATGGGTAAATGTTATTAATATTTAAGTATTCTAGAAATTATATAGAATTCCTAAAAATATGGTATGTCTTGGTAAAATGTTATCAGTCATAATTCCAGTTATTATCTTAAAATGTTGTATGTCACAGGAGTAACCAAGTTTCTTTGTCAATTGCATTGTAAACAGGTCTTCAACCGTGCCTTCTTAAGTCTTTTATCATTCATAGATAGCTATTGTTTTACTCTGATGTCTTTGCAAAAATTCTTCCTCTTCAAGATGATTCATAGCAAGAACTTTTTGACAACTACAGGTTTCTGATAACTTTCAGATCATATGCTGAACTGGGAGAAAAATTAAAGAATTTTATAGGAAAACCTGATGGCTTCATAAAACAGTTAACAAAAAGGACTTCTCTGGCAGTCCAGTGGTTAAGACTCCATGCTTCCACTGCAGGGGGTGCGGGTTCAATCTCTGGTTGGGGAACTAAGATCCTGCATGCCACGTGGGTGGCCAAAAGAAAAAAAAAGGATTTTTTACATAGGACTGAGTGAACTGGTGAACAGGGTTATAATTTTTATGGTTTCTGTCTGAAGTATTACTGGCTTTTAATCTGTGTTTTCCAGATATAAGGAAACTTACCTCCTAATTATGACTTACAGCGATTTGGTAAATTATACCTTTGTAAGCAGTACTGAAACATTTATCCTTTCTCATTACCTGATCCCTCCAGAGATTGGAAACTCTTGGGTTCCCAGAAGCTTTATTAGGTAAATTAGGAAGACCACCTCCTAACAGGTGCAGGAATCTCAAGGTATTTTGGAAACCTCAAAAAAGGAGGAATTCACCTGAATCTACAGATATCACCCACAAAATCTGTGACAAGCCCTTGCCGTGGTTTTCCTGGCCTTGAGAGGCATTTTAAAAATTCAATCTGAGATTTCTTATTAAAAAGTTCCAGCAAAGCCAATTAAGAAAGAGCCTGCATAATCAATTACACTTATGCAAATCATCAGGCCATGTTTATTGAAACCAGACTTATTTTGCAAACAAATTAGTCTTAATCTGGCTTTATTTGGTAGAAATGAGGGTAATTATAGACAGAAAAAGATTACGTTTCAGTGAATATTAAATTCTAGTTTAGTTAATTATGGTCTGTATTTACTAAGTCTCACTTCCCAGATAGCTCCTCACTGTTTTATTACTGTGAAGTTTAATTGAATGATTAAAAGGACACTCCAAGCTTGTTTCTGAAGCTTATCTCAGTAATCTAGCTTTAGATGCAGATTGGATGCTCCATGACCTGCAACCAGGAGATAATACATACTGGAAAAGACATCATTTAAAGAACAATCTCTAACCTAAATGGAAGGACCCTCATCAGATACTCCTAACTAGCTCATGCACAGCAAAACTGAAGGGAATTGACTCTTGGATTAATACTTCCCAGTTAGAAAGGGCCCCTGCACTGGATTGGCTATAGAGATGCCTACCAACACAAACTCACCTTAAAAAGACACTCAAACAGGAGAAACTACACTTACACCAGGACGAGAAGACAATGGCATCAGAAATAGACAGATATCCCAAGATGCCAGAACTGACCCATATGATCATTTGTAGTGTTTTTTTTTTTTTTTTTCTTGGAACTTTGCATATGGATAAAACATTTTTCCATCATGGGCCTAATTCTATGCTAGTTTTAAAAATCAATCCAATTGGGGCTTCCCAGGTGGGGCTTCCCACCTGCCAATGTAGGCGACATGGGTTCAATCCCTGGTCCGGGAAGATCTCACATGCCGCGGAGCAACTAAGTCCGTGCGCCACAACTACAGAGACTGCACTCTAGAGCCCACGAGCCACAACTACTGAGCCTGCATGCCACAACTACTGAAGCCCACGTATCTAGAGTCCATGCTCTGCAACTAGAGGAGCCACAGAGTGAGAAGCCCATGCACCGCAAGGAAGAGTAGCCCCTGCTCACTGCAACTAGAGAAAGCCTGCACGCAGCAACGAAGACCCAAGCAGCTATCAATCAATCAATCAATCCAGTTGTCGCGTTTGTGGTCAATTACCAGACACAAAGTTGTGTCTGGAACTTCTGGTTTACCTTGGTGGATTTGTCCTCTCCAAGGCTCTAACTGGATGGGTCTTGGGAAATTTATTCTAGAAGAAAGAAGTTATAGTTTTGTTTGGGCCACTATTGATATTACTAGATGAGACTCCCTCACTTGACCTATCAATTATACTTGCTCTGACCATCGCCATAAATACAAATTTTCTCTTAAAGTTACTCAGTCTCAATCAGAGCAACAAGCAAAATTTTGGCCAAAAAATATAACCTCCCTCCATTGTGGGATGGCTTTATATGGCTAACATGAGGCTATGATCACTTAAATTTAAGGTCCCCCTTATGTTGGGAACAGTCAAACCATACTAAGGATAACCAGCCTAATAACACTAGGAAATTGGACTGGGTGCCTTATGCACAATGCCTGTGTATCATTTCCCTTAACGATAAGAATTGTTACAGAACAGACTACGTCAGAAGACCTGGTGATATACTGTGCCACACCTAATGGAAGTTCTTGACTTAAATTCTTACTTATGACCTTACTCATACTACTAGCTATATTACCTGTATATTGCCTATTTTACAAGATTGCTGTTTCTTGCATTACTAAATGTGTGACAGAGCCTTTGATAAAATGATGACTAGGTTACCTGAAGCAAGTAACCAGTTATATAGTTCTATATAAGAACAATGATTGTAATAGTGTAACTCTAGATATGGTAAGAAGAAACAAGAGGGAACCATTTTCTGGACCATAACAGACTAGTAAGACAGGTGGTCCAGAGACCTTTGGCTACTGTTAATAGGACCTAGTCCAGTCACATTGAGTGGCCTATCTACGAAATCCTTGCCTGACCTAGGAATGAGCATTCCTAGCACTGTGGGACAAAACGGTCACGAAATGCCTCCCAAACCATGGTCGAATTTATGACCACGAGGGGGCGCTGTCACTACAAATTATTGCTGGCCATCTGGTTCTACAAGAATAAAGTCACTAGTCACTGCAATCGCTGACCCTCAACACACTCTGAAAGGAGATCAGGGCAGAGATCAGGAATGAGGCACTCTGCTCTGGGAAAAACTGGCAGAACAGGCCTTTACATAGTTAGATATTTTCAGGAGACAATTTTATGAGCCCAATTTCTTGCATCTTTTCATATCTAGACAAGCACTAAAATCATTAATGGGGACATCTGCTCCTCGTGACTAGCAGCAAACCTTCTGCCAAAATGTGTGCTTGACTGCATGTATCCCCACTTCACTAATATCATATATATACTGACCCCCGCCCCAACCTCTAGGGAGCAGTTCCTCAGAGCTATCTGAGATGCTATCTCCCAAGCTACAGTCCTTATTTGGCCCCAAATAAAACTTAACTCACAACTCTCACGTTGTGCTTTTTTTTTTTTCAGTCAATGAGAAGAATAGTCATGCAAATCCAGGTATGTCTGACTGCAAAGATACCATCTGAATCCTGAAAACCCTTCACAGGCCAGTTGTTCCATATTACCTCTCAATGCCATATCCTCTCATACTGTACATAGCTAGTAATTTCTCACTTAATATATATTTACTGTTTCTTAGTGGTTCCAATTTTTTCTTTTTTTTTTTTCAGTACATAGGCTTTGCTATCTTCTTGCTCCCATAACACTTTGTATGTGTCATTTAACTTGTGAACTCTCAAAAATGAATTGCTAACGAGAAGAGTGAATCATTTTCCATGTTTAGTTTCCAAGATTTCTCATTTTGAAAAAATAGGTTTCCAAATATTAACTTGCTTTAAATGATTATGCATACAAACCCCACATCCATAAACTTTATCTTAAATTAAAAATAAAAGCCTGCCAAGCTAGAGTACATAAATAGCTCTTTTAAAATCACTGGATAAGAGTTTAAATTACCAGAGGTTGCATCATTATGGGTTATTTGAGAATTGTTTGTCTTCTACAATATGAAGTTATTCTCATAGGAATACTGATTAAAATAGAAACCAGATGTGTTTTTCAATACTAGAGTGAAAAAAATGACAAATAAGTAGAAAATTATTATAAGAATGACCTAAGGAGGTTTCTAGAAACTTGAAGCATGGGTATAATAGAAAAAGTGTGTGTGTGTGTGTGTGTGTGTGTGTGTGTGTGTGTGTGTGAGAGAGAGAGAGAGAGAAGAATAAAAAAATGAAGGAGAATGAATAGGATAAGAAACAGTTTCAGAATTCAAAACAGAAGAAAAAAACTTCCTAAACCTTGATAAATATTTGGTATCACCAAGGAAATAGCATAAATGAATTTTTACCTATGGACCAAAAAAGTGAAAAAGGAAAAAAACAGGGACAAGATGGTCTTTCAGTCTAAAGGAATAAATTAAATACGAAAAAGATGAGGACTATTGTTGAAAGAAAAAAAAAGCCCCCTTTAAATTTAAAATATGACACACTCTGGGTGCGATAAAACGATCCAGAAATTTTATATTTTTCACCCCTCTCTTCCACATTTTTAGAGGGATGAAAAGAACAATAATGTTTTTGATGCTTTGAATTTGCTTCTTGGTTTTATTTTCGATTATATTAGAAATACAGTATACTTACTACTACAATATGTCAACATGCTGAGTGGAATAAATGGAATGGAAGGTGTAAAGGCAATCAAGGGAAGGGAGGAGTACACCATACATAATTTCATTACCATTTTTGAATTAGTCTTTAATCGCCCCTTTCATTATACTAAGAACTAGTGTTATTCTCTTTAATTTTATTTACTCAAGGCAAAAATAATAAAGTGAATGCTACTCTATTATCCTTCGAATAATTTAAAATATAGTAGAACTTCATTCATTTGGGGTCCCTTAATTCAGAATTTGTTACCATTCAAATTGAGTTTGCACTGAAGTTTATCTTTCTGCTTTGCAGATATTTCCAAGATAGTACAAATTAGTAGGATAAATCAGTTGTCAGGGGAGATTTAAAAATATTTAAGAGAGAAAGCAACTTTCAAACATCTTTCAGTACTTTCACATTCACATTTGCAAATAAGTTAATAAGCTATTTCTATATTTTTCTTATTGATTCAATTAAGCCAGGTGACAGTTTGATTTATTACACATATAGTTCTTGGCATTAATAAACAGTACTTCTTTTAAAATATACTATAATTTTTGATTTTTACTAATTCAGCAATTCTCTAAACTCATGAAACTACGCTTCCAACTTCCAAGCTTTTTTTTTAATATATATAAATTTATTTATTTATTTTTGGCTGCATCGGGTCTTCATTGCTGTGCACTGGCTTTTCTCTAGCTGCAGTGAGCCGGGGCTACTCTTTGTTGTGGAGCACAGGCTCTAGGCGTGAGGGCTTCAGTAGTTGCAGCACACAGCCTCAGTAGTTGTGGTGTATGGGCTTAGATGCTCCACGGCATGTGGGATCTTCCTGGACCAGGGCTCGAACCTGTGTCCCCTGCACTGGCAGGCAGATCCTTAACCACTGCACAACCAGGGAAGTCCTCCAAGCTTCTTAGGCTAGGAAATCAAAGCTACAATCTTGTGCAGCCAAAAAATTCTATTAGAAAAAAATCAGGCAGTCTTTCGTTTTTCTTCTGGCTACTATCAAATGACTGATTAACTGTCTTTTTTTTTTAACTTCACTAATTTCTCTTGGCATTAGATATACGAAAGTTTAGTTTCTGATATTTTGTTGTTGCATAGTTCCCTGTGCAACAACAAAATATGGCATTATATGCTGATATGAACTACTCTACTACAACATTCCTCTAGAATATAAAAGCAATTTTCTTTTAGGTAAAATACTCAGAAAGAGTATTAAGTATTGATTTCTTTTTAAATTGCCAACATTGTTAGTTCAAAACTTCTTTCTCAGTGTCACAAGAATTGACTGAACTGTACATTAACCTATACTTGGACAACTTTGAAACCCATTTATGGCTGTAACCAAAAAATAAAACTCCTTTAGGCTTTTATAATAAGGTCTCATAACATAGCTTGCCTTCTGATAATTTCAGGTGTTATAATACTGGGGTCTTTGATATTCTGGTTGTCAGAAATATTTTTAATTAGGGAAATGAGGAAGGATAGCCCTCATTTAATATTTTTGTCAAAATACATACTTAATACTGCTATGAGAAAAGTTTTCTTTTTGCACCAGAGTACCTTAAAAAGAGATTCTAATTCCACACTTTGTGTTAACTGATTTGCAAGATGCTTACTGGTTCTCATTTTAAGGGAGTAACAGGTCCAGATCCCTCTGATCCAGAATGAGTAGATTTTTTGGGTTATAGCATTCCTCTCACCTAAACTTTCCAACCGCCTGATTTCCCCCTCCAATGCTGGTCTTCTTCCAGTCTTTCTTATCTCTACAAATGACACCACTATTTATCCTGTTACAAATGTCAGACATCTGGAATTTAACCTTGACTCCTCCTTGTCTTTCACATTGAATCTATCACCAAGATTTGTCTCCAAAATTTCTCTACCTGCTTCTTTCCCACTCCCTGCCATGATCCTAGTCTAAGGAATCATCATCTGCAAAGTGGATTATAGCCACAGCCTCCTAACTGGTCTCCTTACTTCAACTTTTGCCATCCTCCAAACCATTCTCACAAAGTTTTCAGGATGATCACATTACTCATTGATTATTACCCATTATACTTAGGATCAGATCCAAAGTCCCCATTGTTGATATCAAGATCCTACACACGTTGCTTTCAAATCACCTAACTTTCCCCTTGTTAACTCTGTTCCAGTTATACTGTCATTTAGTTTCTGGAACACACCTCATTTTCACCTCAGAGCCTTTGTTTTCCCTGTTACCTTTGCCTGGAATACATTACTTCCACTTCTGATTTTTTCTTATCCTTCAGATCTCAGCTTAAATGTCACCTCCTCACAAAGGTCTTTTGTGACCAGATTTAAACCATCCCTTCTCCTCCCTTCTCCCTCAAGTTATTTGTTACCATAGTACCTATTTATTTCCTCCTGCAATATAATCAGAATTCTTTTATATGTTCATAATCTGTCCCCTCCTCCATGATTTAAGCTCCATGAAGTCAGGGACCTTGCTTATCTTACCGAACAGTATATCTCTATCATACTGCGTACTACCTAAATACACCGTAAATGTTGATTTGAAGCAAGTAGCTGAGTTCATCAAGGGACAAAGATTTTATTGCATCATTGAAAACTCAATATGTAAAATTTCAAAGGAAATATCTGATAATTGCTTACATGACTCTTGGGTTCCTCACCAGACTGAAGATATAAGAGAGAAGAAAGAAAGAGAGGAGAGTGGAGCCAGAGAAAGTAGGGAGAGGGAGAAGCAGAGAGACAATTTGTGAGGAGGATTTCTTCTCTGTTAGTTCCCTTACCTACCAAGAGACGTGAGGAGCAGGTGAATCTCCCGTTACCCTAAATCTAGTGAGACAGGTGTTCTGGAAGTGTTGATCATCACAGAGGATGTTGGAACAGAAGTTCCCATGTTAGAAAAAGAAGACTAGAATTTTATTCAGGAAAAATGGAGGTGTTACTGAATACTTTTGAGCAGAAAAATAACATGATTACAACTGTGCTTTAGGAAGATTAACTTGACAGCAACACATAAAATGGATTGGAGGTTGGAGAGAAGAGATGAAAGGAGATGGGTTAGGATAGAACGGACATAAAAGATAATAATTACTTGACTTAGGATGTGAAGGTAACAACTGATAGGAAGAAACAGGTGTTGAAGAAATTGTGGTGGTAGGATTGATAATTTTTGGAATTGATTAGCGGGAGAACTCATTATAACTAAGTTAATATTAAATACAATTGAAGGGAAAATATGAGTAATATTTAAAGATAGCAAGAAGGTTTAGTTTGAAAAGAAAGCCAGGGAGAAGTATGAACCTCCTTTCTCTTATGCATGAGTTATTTTGTTAGCTGCCAGTTTTACATGGACCTATATTTTACCAGATGCCTGGCTTTCTGTGAATGTATCTTTATACTAAGGATGTTGGACTCCATAACTTTCTTCTTCTTTACTACCATAATTATCTCTATTCTACCTCCTTCTTCCACTTTTGAAAAGTTCATCTAGTGCTGAAAAGTCATGGTTTTAAAGCTAATGAATGAAAAATTAAAACAATTTTGTAATTAACACACTGACATCCATGACATTAAAAAAATTGCTAGTTTTACTCCTCATTTTGCTATGTAGGCAATGAATATGGAACCAAAGAATGACAATTTAAAGCAAAGAATGTAATAACCCTGACTGCATAGAGTATTTGTTGTTTTTTATAATGTTTTCCTAGGGGTGAAGCAAAACTCTCTCCATAGCCATTATAACAATTTCCAACTGTTAGAGTGGCACTAGGCTGTCAAAAACAGGCACTAATGTATTGCCCTGAATCAAGGAGACTGAGTCTTTGCTAAAGTTAAGCATTAATTTAAAGGGTGTCAAGGCAATCAAGAGTAAATTATATAATGTAACTTCATTATACAGAAAAAAGAAGAGCTAGTGACTCTCGAGATCTTGCTCCAGGTCCAAAGTTGTTTAGTAAGTTAAAAACATAATTTCAAGAGCTTGAATTCTAGATTAGCATTTTAGATAACTTTTTATAAACATAAAATGAAATAAAACAAATTTTTATAGACTCAGAGACACAAAGAGTCTAGATACATTTGTAAACTGAGATATTTATATAGTTGAGTCACAGGCACACCACAATTTTGAGCATATGACTCAAACTTTGTATCTTATATACAGTTAGTTTTTAAATGTTAGGGCACAAGAGTAAGCACAAAGTTTGCATAAATGAAGATTTATAGGAACCCCAGGCTTGCTCAATTACTTTCGGGATTTTACTCCAGAGTTTAAACTATTGTCTTCGACAATAGTTTAAAGGTCTATAAAGGTCTATAAGTAGAAACGCCTGTACTCCAGCTTCCTATTACACTTAGAATAAACCCAAACTCCTATTACCATGACCTTCAAAGTTCTTTATGATCTGGCTCCTGTCTACTTTTCCACTTTCACTAATCTCTCACTCCTTTTCCCATTGCTCATGTACTTCATTAATATTGGCCTTCTTTCAGTTCTTGGAACACACCAAGGTCAGTCTTGTTCCAGGCATCTCAAAATTTACCTTCTCAGGTGGGCCTTTCTTACTTAAAGTAGGTCCCTCTACCCATTTACCTCTCTGCCTCCTATCTTCTTGAATACCTTCTTTGTATCCCATCCACACCCACCTGCCTCTGCCACACACACATGCCAAAGATCAGTGCATTTATGTTCTTCCACTGGGATGCATACTCTTTAAATGAAAAGACCACTTCTAGAATACTCACCATTGTATCTCCAAAAGTCCAAGACAACACCTGGCACCCAGTAGGTATTTGATAAATATTTGTTAAGTGAATGAATCAAGGAAATGAGAAATGTTGGTTGTATGGCATGATTCAAAGTTGAGACTGAATTCATGAAATGGGACTGACAGAAGAAAAGATGAAGATAAATCCATAGTGTGGTGATAGTGGTGGGAATGTAGTGGAAATAGATCTTGGACCACAATCTCAAATATGCAAAGGATAACATATAACTTTACGTTTATAAATCAACCTAGCTTCAACTTTGAGAATTTCAACCCCCCTTACCTCCCACCCCCAGTTAGTGGAAAACTTATGTCAATTATTCTTGGGTTCCCCTCTTCTGCTTCAAGATGAGATAGAATTCAAGGGTCTTGTTCAGGGCCAAGCCAAGGGCTTCTGGTTGTTGAGTCATCTGTCTACTCTGGTTACTTCTGGGTGTTCACTGACTCTGCTCACACAGTTCCTTCAGGTCTGAGTTCTCTGCTCTTCCAGATTTCTTTTAAAACATGGGAAATCTTTACGAGGGGTGCTTATGAGCCAGTCTGTTTAGACACATGGGCAGGCTTTACTCTTTGGAGCTTTGCTGCTTCTGCTGTGTGCTGTGGAGTTACCAGAAATGTAGAGCTTGGCTTCCCAAATAGACTTTTCTCTATGCTGCCTGTTCTATGGACTCTACCTTCTCTGGGATGCCTCTCAAAGGCACTTTTATGTTTCACTTCTTTTCAGGGAATTTAGCACAGTTTTTTGTTTTTTTGTTTTTCTCTTAAACTCCAGACTTTATGTGTAAACTATAGGCATAGCTATGACTGAATATTTTTTAAAAACTGTATTCATAATTTCCTCTAAAATGGCTTTCCAAAGCTGGCATCTAAAGAGCTCTATCATCTCTCAACTCAAAAGAGCCTTAGGATCATCTTTGACTCCCCCTTTTTCTTCTTCTTTCTTAGTAAATGAAATTACTGGCTTCAAAACAGCTTTTCTTTCTCTTCCCACTGCCAATCTGTTGATTCTGGAAGTTATCATTGCACACTGTAATAGCTTCTTGATTTGTCTCCATGCTAGTATTCTGCTCCCCAAACCATTCTTTATACCATCACAAGATAAATGAACCTATTACTATCCATTTCCAAAATACTTCATAGCTCCTAACTGTTTCCCAGTTGAGGTGAGATGATCTGGCTTGTTATTTATGGTCCTGAAAGATTTGAACCCTCCATTCTCTTGCCTGCATTCCTTCTAGACTCTCCCCAACCTCTTTCTTAAATTATTCTCTTTAGTCAGAATTTTACTCTGTTCATGTATCTCATTACTTGCACTTGTAATATTGCATGAACTAGAATATTCTCTTCCCAGGCTACTTACCAGCTGTACTTCTCTAAACGGTCCTAACAGTTATTCCCTAATTCTTTGAAGAGATCACTTTGTGCAGGATTTTGATAATCTTTCTATTATTGTCTTGAATTATAAATTTGTTGTGATTTACTTTTCATGTTATCTTTCCCTAATTAGACTGTGGACTTTTTTTCTAATTTTAATTTTATTTTTTTAAAAATCTTTATTGGAGTTTAACATCTTTATTTAAAATGGTGTTACTTCCTGCTGTATAACAAAGTGAATCACCTTTACATATACATATATCCCCATATCTCCTCCCTTTTGTGTCTCCCTCCCACCCTCCCTATCCCACCCCTCTAGGTGGACACAAAGCACTGAGCTGATCTCCCTGTGCTATGTGGCTGCTTCCCACTAGCTACCTATTTTACATTTGGTAGTGTATATATGTCCATGCCACTCTCTCACTTTGTCCCAGCTTACCCTTCCTCCTCCCCATGTCCTCTAGTCCCTTCTCGACGTCTGCATCTTTATTCCTATCTTGCCCCTAGGTTCTTCAGAACCATTTTGTGTTGTTGTTTTTTAGATTCCATAAATATGCGTTAGCATATGGTATTTGTTTTCCTCTTTCTGACTTACTTCAGTCTGTTTGACAGCCTCTAGGTCCATCTGCCTCACTACAAATAACTCAATTTCGTTTCTTTTTATGGCTGAGTAATATTCCATTGTATATGTGTGCCACATCTTCTTTATCTATTCATCTGTCGATGGACACTTAGGTTGCTTCCATGTCCTGGCTATTGTAAATAGAGCTGCAATGAACATTGTGGTACGTGACTCTTTTTGAATTATGGTTTTCTCAGGGTATATGCCCAGTAGTGGGATTGCTGGGTCGTATGGTAGTTCTATTTTTAGTTTTTTAAGGAAACTCCATACTGTTCTCCATAGTGGCTCTATCAATCTACATTCCCACCAACAGTGCAAGAGTGTTCCCTTTTCTCCACACCCTCTCCAGCATTTATTGTTTGGAGATTTTTTTGAAGATGGCCATTCTGACTGGTGTGAGATGATATCTCATTGTAGTTTTGATTTGCATTTCTCTAATGATTAGTGATGTTGAGCATCCTTTCATGTGTTTGTTGGCAAACTGTATATCTTCTCGGCAGAAATGTCTATTTAGGTCTTCTGCCCATTTTTGGATTGGGTTGTTTGTTTTTTTTGATATTGAGCTACATGAGCTGCTTGTAAATTTTGGAGATTAATCCTTTGTCAGTTGCTTCATTTGCAAATATTTTCTCCCATTCTGAGGGTTGTCTTTTGGTCTTGTTTATGGTTTCCTTTGCTGTGAAAAAGCTTTTAAGTTTCACTAGGTCCCATTTGTTTATTCTTGTTTTTATTTCCATTTCTCTAGGAGGTGGGTCAAAAAGGATCTTCCTGTGATTTATGTCATAGAGTGTTCTGCCTTTGTTTTCCTCTAAGGGATAGTGTCTGGCCTTACATTTAGGTCTTTGATCCATTTTGAGCTTATTTTTGTGTATGGTGTTAGGGAGTGTTCTAATTTCATTCCTTTACATGTAGCTGTCCAGTTTCTCCAGCGCCACTTACTGAAGAGACTGTCTTTTCTCCACTGTGTATTCTTGCCACCTTTATCAAAGATAAGGTGACCATATGTGTGTTGGTTTATCTCTGGGCTTTCTATCCTGTTCCATTGATCTATATTTCTGTTTTTGTGCCAGTACCATACAGTCTTGACTACTGTAGCTTTGTAGTATAGTCTGAAGTCAGGGAGCCTGATTCCTCTAGCTCTGTTTTTCTTTCTCAAGATTGCTTTGGCTATTCAGGGTCTCTTGTGTTTCCATACAAACTGTGAAATTTTTCATTCTAGTTCTGTGAAAAATGCCAGTGGTAGTTTCATAGGGATTGCATTGAATCTGTAGATTGCTTTGGGTAGTATACTCATTTTCACAATGTTGATTCTTCCAATTCAAGAACATGGTATACCTCTCCATCTGTTTCTATCATCTTTAATTTCTTTCATCAGTGTCTTATAATTTTCTGCATACAAGTCGTTTGTCTCCTTAGGTGGGTCTATTCCTAGGTATTTTACTCTTTTTGTTGCAATGGTAAATGGGAGTGTTTTCTTAATTTCACTTTCAGATTTTTCATCATTAGTGTATAGGAATGCAAGAGATTTCTGTGCATTAATTTTGTATCCTGCTGCTTAACCAAATTCATTTATTAGCTCTAGTAGTTTTCTGGTAGCATCTTTAGGATTCTCTATGTATAGTATCATGTCATCTGCAAACAGTGACAGCTTTACTTCTTCTTTTCTGATTTGGATTCCTTTTTCTTCTCTGATTGCTGTGGCTAAAACTTCCAAAACTATGTTGAATAACAGTGGTGAAAGTGGGCAACCTTGTCTTGTTCCTGATCTTAGTGGAAATGCTTTCAGTTTTTCACCATTGAGGACGACGTTGGCTGTGGGTTTGTCATATATGGCCTTTATTAGGTTGAGGTAAGTTCCCTCTATGCCTACTTTCTGGAGGGTTTTTATCATAAATGGGTGTTGAATTTTGTTGAAAGCTTTCTCTGCATCTATTGAGATGATCATATGGTTTTTCTCTTTCAATTTGTTAAGATGGTGTATCACATTGATTGATTTGCGTATATTGAAGAATCCTTGCACTCCTGGAATAAACTCCACTTGATCATGGAGTATGATCCTTTTAATGTGCTGTTGGATTCTGTTTGCTAGTATTTTGTTGAGGATTTTTGCATCTATGTTCACCAGTGATATTGGCCTGTAGTTTTCTTTCTTTGTGACATCTTTGTCTGGTTTTGGTTTCAGAGTGATGGTGGCCTCATAGAATGAGTTGGGGAGTGTTCCTCCTTCTGCTATATATTGGAAGAGTTTGAGAAGGATAGGTGTTAGCTCTTCTCTAAATGTTTGATAGAATTCGCCTGTGAAGCCCTCTAGTCCTGGGTTTTTGTTTGTTGGAAGATTTTTAATCACAGTTTCAATTTCACTGCTTGTGATTGGTCTGTTCATATTTTCTATTTCTTCCTGATTCAGTCTTGGCAGGTTGTGCATTTCTAAGAATTTGTCCATTTCTTCCAGGTTGTCCATTTTATTGGCATAGAGTTGCTTGTAGTAATCTCTCATGATCCTTTATATTTTTGCAGTGTCAGTTGTTACTTCTCCTTTTTCATTTCTAATTCTATTGACTTGAGTCTTCTCCCTTTTTTTCTTGATGAGTCTGGCTAATGGTTTATCAATTTTGTTTATCTTCTCAAAGAACCAGCTTTTAGTTTTATGGATCTTTGCTATCGTTTCCTTCATTTCTTTTTCATTTATTTCTGATCTGATCTTTATGATTTCTTTCCTTCTGCTAACTTTGGGGTGTTTTTGTTCTTCTTTCTCTAATTGTTTTAGGTGTAAGGTTAGGTTGTTTATTTGAGATGTTTCTTGTTTCTTAAGGCAGGATTGTATTGGTATAAACTTCCCTCTTATAACTGTTTTTGCTGCATCCCATAGGTTTTGGGTTGTCGTGTTTTCATCATCATTTGTTTCTAGGTATTTTTTGATTTCCTGTTTGATTTCTTCAGTGATCGCTTGGTTATTAAGTAGTGTATTGCTTAGCCTCCATGTGTTTGTATTTTTTACAGATTTTTCCCTGTAATTGATATCTAGTCTTATAGCATTGTGGTTGGAAATGATACTTGATACGATTTCAATTTTCTTAAATTTACCAAGGCTTGGTTTGTGACCCAAGATATGATGTATACTGGAGAATGTTCCATGAGCACTTGAGAAGAAAGTGTATTCTGTTGTTTTGGGATGGAATGTCCTATAAATATCAATTAAGTCCATCTTGTTTAATGTATCACTTAAAGCCTCTGTTTCCTTATTTATTTTCATTTTGGATGATCTGTGCATTGGTGAAAGTGGGGTGTTAAAGTCCCCTACTATGAATGTGTTACTGTCGATTTCCACTTTTATGGCTGTTAGTATTTGCCTTATGTATTGAGACGCTCCTATATTGGCTGCATAAATGTTTACAATTGTTATATCTTATTTTGGATTGATCCCTTGATCATTATGTTGTGTCCTTCTTTGTCTCTTATAATAGTATTTGTTTTAAAGTCTATTTTGTCTGATATGAGAATTGCTACTCCAGCTTTCGTTTGATTTCCATTTGCATGGAATATCTTTTTCCATCCCTCACTTTCAGTCTGTATGTGTGTCTAGGTCTGAAGTGGGTCTCTTGTAGACAGCATATATATAGGGCTTGTTTTCGTATCCATTCAGCCAGTCTATGACTTTTGGTTGGAGCATTTAATCCATTTACATTTAAGGTAGTTATCACTATGTATGTTCCTAATACCATTTTCTTAATTGTTTGGGGATTGTTATTGTAGGTCTTTTCTTTCTCTTGTGTTTCCTGCCTAGAGAAGTTCCTTCAGCATTTGTTGTAGAGCTGGTTTGGTGGTGCTGAATTCTCTTAGCTTTTGCTTTTCTGTACAGGTTTTAATTTCTCCCTTGAATCTGAACGAGATCCTTGCTGGGTAGAGTAATCTTGGTTTTAGGTTTTTCCCTTTCATCACTTTAAATATGTCCTGCCAGTCCCTTCTGGCTTGCAGAGTTTCTGCTGTAAGATTAGCTGTTAACCTTATGGGGATTCCCTTGTATGTTATTTGTTGTTTTTCCCTTGATGCTTTTAATATTTTTTCTTTGTATTTAATTTTTGATAGTTTGATTAATATGTGTCTTGGTTTGTTTCTCCTTGAATTTATCCTGAATGGGACTCTCAGTGCTTCCTGGACTTGATTTACTATTTCCTCTCCCATGTTAGGAAAGTTTTCAACTATATTCTCTTCAAATATTTTCTCAGTCCTTTTAAGACAATCCATTTTTAAATTTAAGTCTTGAATATTTAATTAGCAATTTTTGACCTCTGATCTATTGATTTCTTAGTATAAAATCTGTAGGGTCAATTTGGAACAGATGAATTTAGGAGCTCTTGAATATCTTTACATGTGAACTAACTGTTAATAATTTTCATTTCTTTAGAAGAAATATCCAAGTCCTAGGAGTTCTGACCGTGCTCAGTATTGTTGCCTACAAAACTAATGGAGGTATGATTCAGATCACAGTAGCATCATACTTTCTTTTTTTTTTTTTCTTTCTTTTCCCCCTTTTTAGAGAAATACATGATGGAATATTTTGTAGCTATCTAGCTTTCAACAGAGGCAATTAAGGAAGGGCCATCCTCTTCTGCTCTAATAAACTTAGAAATGTCATATTTGGTGCCTAAAGAATAACTGAATATGTTTAAACTATGCTGTGCTATTGATTCTGTTCTCCAAAAGCATAGACACAAAGGGAAATCACATAAATTATAATACAACTGAACATACTTAATTTTGTTTTCCTATTTGGTCTACATGCACCACCTGGTGGTAAAGTCGTGTATTTCAAGTGCAGTGTTTGTGTGTGTGTGTGTGTGTGTGTGTGTGTGTGTGTGTGTGTGTGTGTGTGTGTGTGTGTGTGTGTATGTGTGTGTTGGGGGTATTAATATGGGAAAGAGAATTTTAATATGTATTCCTAATTATTGTTTTAGATTAACAATGCAATTATTTTGCAACAAATATCTAATAAAACACTAGAACGCTACTATATACACGTTAGAACAGGAAATAAAGGGGAGAATAACTCATGTTGGAAAGCAAAGTAGCATTCTCTTATTTACATGAGCTATACCTCTTAAAATTCCATCCCTAAATTAACATTTATTTATTGCATTAATGTTCTTATTAAGGGCAAGAGTCAAACATTGATAACCAATATAAAACCATATAATTTTTTTTAATTTTTAAGAATAATAATTTTAAAAGTATGTATCTTCTTCCTTATCTTAGTAGTTAGTGTAAGTAACAAGTCACAGAATTTTAAAACTACAAGGCACGATAGAATCATCTAGACTAATTTTACAAATGTAGCAGCTGAGATTCAGAAATGTCAGGTGACTTGCCCAGGCCATACTGGTAATTAGTGGCCCAACTCAAATAAGAATGTTGTTATTCTTACTTTCAGTCTAGTAACATAAGATATAAAATTTTACTCATATGCAATGCAGAAATATCTCTGTATGAAGAGATATACCCTTAACTCAGCTACATAGTTCTTGAAGACAGTAAGATGTGAATTAATACACATTAGTAGTTTCATTCTAACATTCTGAACACAAAGGAGTAATAGTAGAAATGCATGCATCATAAAGCCATGTAAAAGATTTTAAATTAAAAAAATCCCTTTTACATACATGTTCCAAGGAATATTTTCAACTTATCTACAACTTCTATGTTATAAGACAATCTAAAAAAATTCCCTTTCCCTTTCTAACTGCTTCAGAGTCAGAGATTTGTTTCTACAAAGTAGGTACCCAGTTGTAGGTCTGAGCATAAACCATGTTCATAGCTCCCTCTCATGACCATTGAATGAATACTATACAAGCCTCCTTTATTCTCGCTGTTGTATTCAACTAACAGCTCACTGGTTAAGTTTTAATTGCTTCCAATGAGGTCAGCAAAGGTATTTATCGAAAAGCCCTGAATAAAAGGCTCCACACACACACACACAAGCTCACACGCGCTCACATACACAGAGAAAATCCTCTTGCCTGTTGATTTATGGAAACAATTATGATTCTGCTGGAGAATTTCTCAGCTGAGAAATAGTTTGTAGCTACAGTAGAGAGGCTCAAGTTGCACAGGGCAGACAACAGACATGGAATTCTTGTGTATCCAGCTGTTATCAACAGAACAAGTAAGTGACTGTTATTTGTCTTTAAAAATAATGCTGAATATTTGTTAGTAGTTTATCTCTTTTTCTGGTTTTAGTACTGAGGGGAAAAGTAAAGTTACCAGATTTTTGAGCTGTGAGATTATCTATAGTAATTCTGCTGTAGAACTTACATAAAGATAAGGTTGAAATTCTCCAGAGCAATCCTGACATTTAACTTGAGAAATGTGGGCAGCTCAGGAGAAAATAACTGACAAACCACAAACGTAAAAGAATATAATAAAGAAACCTAGGGAAAAGCATTTATATTTTGTTAATAGTAATTTTAGAACTTAATTTAAATCAACAGCTGTAATTGCAGGATATTTCTTACCAAGTACGAACTGGAATGAATGGTACAATCATATTCTGATTTGTCTCTACTAATGCATAACTTTTGTAAATCTACATACAGAGTGGTAAAGACATTGACATCCTCTGTGAAAGCTGTTTTAAATGTACCTTCACAGTATGAATTACACAGTATGTTATAATAGTATTTACACACTGAAATTTATACATATAATTTTTCATCTTCCTCTCTCTCCTCCCTCCCCATTCTTAATCTCTCATTGCAAACAGAAGTCAAGTAGCAAACAGCAACGCAGCAACTGAGCTTATTACAACCTGTTTTTATAAGGATATACTGACAGAGAGTTATTTAAGGAGGAATTCTATATTGTTATCAGGAACTAAAAGGATAAGGCTAACCACTGGGAGAGTGCAACTATTCTTTCTTAAATCAATCTACAGTTCACAGATAGGACGAGGTCAATGACCTAGGAACAACAATCAACTCAAGATTTAATTTTCATTATGTTATTCATGAACACCCGGGGCACTATACTATAATGCACAAATGGATACTGACATGGATCCTGCCAAGTTTGCTCTACAGATCATGCTTCCACATTATCTGTCTAGTGGGCACTATATCTTTAGCTTGCAATGACATGACTCCAGAGCAAATGGCTACAAATGTGAACTGTTCCAGCCCTGAGCGACATACAAGAAGTTATGATTACATGGAAGGAGGGGATATAAGAGTGAGAAGACTCTTCTGTCGAACACAGTGGTATCTGAGGATTGATAAACGAGGCAAAGTCAAAGGGACCCAAGAGATGAAGAATAATTACAGTAAGTAATGTTTTTTATTTACAGCACAGCTTATGAACCTTAATCTGTGAAAGGATCAATTTTCAAGTGACATGTTTTCTCCGTTTCCTTTTTTTTGAAAAAAAAATTAAATATAACTTTCTATTGGCTCTAAATCGGGATAGTTAAACTATGTTCCTAAAACTATCTCCTGGAGTAGGGCAAATCTACTAATACTATAGTTGGAGCTGATCACTCAAGCCGATTTGAAAATATATTCTCCATGTCCTAAGCTCAAAATGCTCATATGTTAAGCAAAATGTAAATGCTATTATTCATACTGAAATGTGATTTATTGTCTTCTAGCAAAAGGCATTAGGAACTCTAATAGAGTACTCAGTAAATGCTCACCAAAAATGACTTACCATTAGTTTGAGGAACAGATAATTTTTAAAAATAATTTGATTTCCCTTGAAAAAATATTTCCATGGTGTGAAATACTGAAAATATGCATTCAGTGACTTGTGCAATTGTGTATAGTTTTAAAACAGAAGGGAATCTGTGGTATCCTCATCTGTTCATAACATAAAGAACTTGTATTTGATTGCTTAATCATTTACCTAGGCACAAAAATAGGTTCCTTCTAACATTTTCTTTATCTAAATATTCTGTGCCATAATAGTTCCATGGTACCTTAAGAGAAATGTGAATGTGAAGGAGGAAATAAAAGTGAGTTGGAAGAGATGTTAATTCCATGATTTAAATGTAAATAATTACATTTTCCTCAAGAATCAGTTATTCTTTTCATGTTGATATGTCAGGGTTGGATTTATCATTTAGCAGCTATGATTAATAACCAATTTCAAAAGTATTAAGTTTTATGGGGTAAAATATCAATATATACCTGAACATATACATTAAGAATTTAAAATCCCTGAGTGGAAGGAAATTTTGTTTGTATTACTAGTACTTGAACAATGTTATTATCATATCATTTTATAATATTATGCATGTCAAAGTCAATTGAAAAAGAATGCACGGGGTGATGGTGTAAACATTTGCCTAGCACAGTGCTAGGATTATAGTGAATATTTAAAACTTTCGCTGCTTGTTTAATAAATGGCTTTTAGGCTTCCAAACCAATGAACCAATATGGGAATATGGGGAATTACGTTTCCAATATGAAAATGAGAGAATCCACTTTTTAGACTATAACTGATATAGAATGTTAAGGCCATTTAAATGGATTGCTAACAGTATGGTTTTATTATTACCTCTATTAATAATGTTAATGTGTTAGTTCTAGAATATTGTTCTGATTATACTGAAGTTTAGGTAAGGAAATAACTACTTGGAGGAAAGTTTTGTGGATAGTTACTTCTCTGTGAGCAACAGAATTTGGCTGACATCAATAAATAAATTTATTTATAAGTTATTGAGATTTATAATGGATAACAGAACTTGGTGGAGAAAACAGAGCCCAGGTGGAAATTATGACAGATAGGTCCAATCCCCGCCTATGAATGACTTTGGAACAATTTCTTACTTTTTCCAATTCTCATTTTTTTATCTACAGATGATCTCCAATATACCTTCTAGTTCTTACAGTCTATTTTATCCTAAACCTCAGAATATATAACATAAATGTGAACAATCTAAGTACTCATGTAATTACCATAAACATTGAATGAGATGAAAGTGAATGTTATCTCAAAGATAAGTTAAGCTGTCAGAACTAATTTCAAATTGTAATAATAAGGTTACTGAACCTAAACACTACAGAATTCTTCCATATGCTAATTCCTTTTGAATGCTTTTACCAAGTAATGAAAAAGTGAAAAATTAGATGTAAAATCCAGTGAAAGTGAATAATATTCATAATTATTTGGGATCAATTAGAATATCTATGATTGGAATGCATTCAGACATATACGTTTTATTTTATATTAAAATTTCTTGAAACCACGAAACTCAGGTATTTTAAAACATACACAAAATGCTGAAGTTTTTTATAGTTTGAAACACAATTTAGCACTGACCTTGAGTAACCATAAAGCCAATTTGGTAGACAATTTCTATTCTAACTCTAATTCTACAGTAAAAAAAGAAAGGAAGAAAAAGGGAGGAAGGAAAGAAGGAAGGAGAGAAGGAAGGAAGGAAGGAAGGAAGGAAGGTCATTTTATATCATTATAAATTAGAATGTCACAATACCGATATACTAAAAGACATGATATAAAATATATAAATAATCTTCACTTCTATAAGCTTTTCCATAGACTGTATACTTAGTCTATATACTTTCTTGATATGATAAATTCTCCTGGAAAGGGAAACTTACATAGGGATCATTTCAGTAACTCCAAAATTGTTGTCAAGTTGTGCTGCTATCCTATTGAAGAAGCCTGTCAGGCTTCTCCATAAACAGGGGCTAATCACTGTTGTCTATAGGAAATCCTAAGGCACTCCATTGAAAAATATATGGAGTATAACACAGAACAGAATTCTGATAGTCATTTCCTATTATTCAATTTTAAAATTGAATGCCTCATACATAAAACATGCAAATTGTCACATGTAACGCTGAAGCTACTGTATCCAGGTACAAAGAAATCCAGGTACAAAGAAAGTGCTCAACAGTATTTTAAAAAGTCAAAGAAAACAAAAATATTGAAATTATAAAACTTGTAGATTGTTTACATTCCTCAATCCTTAATTGAATTAATGAACAAATGAACAAAAGATGTTTCCTTCCTATTTTCATTAAGATGAGAAAGTAAAAGGTAATTGGATTGTCTACTACACTGAAACTCAGCAGAGGTCAGAAAGTGGTAAAGGTTAAGATTAAACTTTGAATTTCATTTTCAATGTTCTGATGCCTTAAATTCGTTCACTGGTTGTTAAACATCCTTCTTTGGAGGCCTTTTAAGATGGTATAGATTTAAATGTCTTAGATGATAAAATTTGCATGAAAAGTTAGATACCAGCTACCTGAAACAGTTTTTCTCTGGGTTACCATACGAAAGCCCCCAGTCCATTCTCATGGCTTTGCTTTGAATGAAAAGGAAAGTGACCTGAAGATGTTAATGGACCTTGAAGGACTGCTTACTTTACCAGCAGAAGCACTGCTCCCTCATAGGAATGTGGCTTATAAGATATTGCTAAGATAATGGACTGGAGTAGGTAGGTGAGGTGAAAAACCTGGGTGTATAATTCTCCTTCCAGAAGGTGTTGGGCTGGGGCAGGCAAATGGAGGGCCTAGAGGAAGAGAACAGGAGTGATAAGGAGGTGGATATGACGGCTCATGTCTCACATCTTTAGGGAATTAAAAAATTACTTGAGCTACCTTGGGTTGTAAGGGTCTCACTTCAGTCCTAAGTATAGTGTTGTCTTGTGAAATATTTTAAATCTAGATAAGAATGAGTCAATGTCAGAAAAAATGCACCAAGTAACCCAACAGAAACAAGACTTGTATTAGTAGCCATATAAGCAAGACCTGACTATGTAAAAGTAGGAATTCATAAGAGGCCAAGAGACGCTGAACTGCATTTCTGACTCTGGAGGGGAGAAAAGCTATCACTGGAGAACGGGTCCTGAGACCGCACGCTATTCTTACTCCGGAGGCAAGAAAGCCTCTCTTCTCAACTTGTTCTCTGGTGGCACCACATTTAGCCTTTTAGCAGGTTTCTAAGCGATGAAACTGGAACTTAACCTGAACTAGTAAAAAGAATAATAAAAGCATAAAATTCCCCTTCAAAATGAAATAAATATCCACATTCTCTGCAGAGGAGAACATTAATAATATCACGAAAGGACTGGCAATGGATGGTCAATACTTCCACTGCTGTTGTCAGAGTTTCCCCTTGGGGACTAAGGCCAGAGGGTGAATTTAGATAATTGGACCAGGCAACCCATCAGCAGACAGAGGCAATCACTCCTCACCTGATACAAATAACACTGCTGTTTAAGCTGGAAGTTGAGGTGGTGAGTGAGAGACAGCAGCAGTGCACTGGGCAACCAACAACTGCCCTGAGAGACAGATGTGGACTCTGAAAACTCAGTCCCTCAGGATGATTTTCTTGCTTTCGGCATCCAATTACTAAAATGTTTTTTGGTTTCCATTCCTTTTGAGAGGAAATCCTTAATTGCCATAAGCCATTGATTCAAGAAAAAGTATGCCTCACTTGTTATTATCAAGCACTGTAAGTTCCATAGCAAGAAAAGGGTTAGCCATTCTGAAAACTGGCCAATGATTTGGCAATATTGTCTTTTGGATTGTTAGGCTGTGACTGGATATGGCCTAACAATTGGCAAAAAGCAAATAAACACACTGCTGTTGGATCTGATTTGACCACAAAGTCTTCAGTGACTCAATTGTCAACAATTCTTTGGATAAGCTCCTGCTCAACAAGAATCTCTCCTAGTAGCTAACAAATAACGCATATCACCTCTAAATACAAAGACAGCAAACTTGCTTATTCTCCAAAGAGTTCTTAGCAAGTTATCAAAAAAAGAACAATAATTCACACCGTCAAAATAAAAAATAAGAAAATCATGACAACCACATCTCTAAAAACAATAGACAAAGAGGAACATATCTATGTAACTGAACCAAAATCGTAGAATTACTGACAAAATGGAATCCTGTAGAACTGGTGACCTTACTCTCTTCTTTAAGTTGTCAAGGCTGTAAATTATGGAAGATTTGGAAATAGCTAGATTTGGAAATATTAACTATTCTTTGAAAACTTTAATGTTAAGAATAATTTTTCATTTTATGGTCTTCCTCTTTCTTTAGGCTAACACCAGTGCCTGGCACTTATTAAGTGCTAGTAACAACTTATTGCCACAGGTGCATCTCTTATTTTGTTAATTGTCATCTGAACTGGCCATCGCTTTCATTTCTATATTAATCCAGAGCATCTGATCATGTATTTAACCTTGTGACTTAGTTGTATTACAACTCTTCAGCCTATAGTTTTAGCGCTTTCAGAGACCCAAGTGAATTGAAGAGGATGCAAGAAGCCAGCTTTTAGATATATGGAAGGGGTTCCTTTTCTAGACTTTTCTATTTCTCAGCCTTGGCTAAATATTGTAATCAGCTGCGAAACTTTAAAAAATACTGATACCAGGTTCCACCCACAAAGATTCTCATTAAATGTATTTGGGGGGCAGCCTGGGCATCAGGAATTTTAAAAGCTCCCCAGATAATTCTGACATGGCTGGCTCCAAAGCTGAGCCTGAGGGGATCACATTAGATTACTGGGGAAACCGCAGATCAGTTTAATCAGAATCTTGCGAAGGCAGGAAGCACCCAGGCATCAGTGTTTGTTTAAAGCTCTCCAGTGAGTCTAACGGCAGCTAAGGCTGAAAACCACTACTTAATGAGACAAGGCTTCTAATTCAGCAGGATTCCCTCGGGTGTCCTGGGAATGTTTTGGAACCTTTAGAGGGCTCCTGAGTTAACCTCTACCCCGGGGGATTTTGAAATGGGTTTATCAGGAATGAATCTCTGAATTATGCATCAAGGAAATTCTTCTGGGTCCATTCGACCTTTCTGACAAATCTTAGTGGCTCCAACATTTGGTGAACTGGCTTGGAAATGCACGTGATGACAGCTCTGCAGCTACTATTTAAGAAGGCATCTTCCGTGAATGAGTTCATTGCTGGGAAAAAATAGGTCTGGTGCCACAGTTTCAAAATGACAGGCAGGTCTGATTCTCTCCTGACACTGTCAAGTGGTGCTGCAGCAGGGAACCTGGAGAACAGGCATCAATACCAGCTTACAAGGCACTTAAATGAGCCATTTATGATTATGAACCCAGATGCCCCCAAATTAGAGTTTCACCTCCTATGACCACCTCACGAAAGCAGTGATTTAAAGAGACAAACTCCAGTCTAGAAAATCCAACAGGGAAGAAACCCTAAGCCTAGAGGGTCTATCCAGATTAGTGAAAGGCTACGAACCTAGCAGTTTGTTCCCTTTGTAAATTGGGGATTAAGGCAAAGCTTTCTTTCTTTTCTAACAATTCCAGCTTTCTTCGTCTGTATCAAAGAATTTATGGTAGCAGAGTAACTTCTTTTTCATCACTACTGGAATACAATATTTTTCTATGTTTTAATTTCACATATGGCACATAGAAGAAGAGGCAGGAATTGTGTATATCTAAGGAATACTGAGAAAAATTAATATTAAATGAAAAGAGCTTCCATGTGAATTCCTCCTTTTCCTAAACCATATCCAATCTTTCTTTAAAAAATTTATTGAGGTATGATTGACATATAAAAAGCTGTACTTATTTAATGTATACAACTTGATGAATTCAGAGATAAGAATACATCACTATATTCTATGCCATAAACGTACCCATCACTTCCAAAATTTCCTCCTGTGCTTTTTTATTAATTATTATTATTATTATTTGCGATAAAAGTACTTAACATAAGGCCTATCGTCTTAGAAAATATTTAAGTATACAATATTGCAAACTATGGACACTACACTGTACAGTATATCTCTTGGATTTATTCACCTTGCAAAACTGAAACTTAGTACCCTTTGACTAATATCTCCTTGTTTCCCCCACCCTCCAGCCCCTAGCAACCATTATTCTACTCTGCTTCCATAAGAGAGAAGTAATTTTTATTATATTTTAACATCTTTAAAACTAATATTTTAGATTCTTCCTGTAAGTTGTATCAGGTAGTATTTGCCTTTCTGTATCTAGCCTATTTCACTTAACATAATGTCCTCCTGGTTCATATTCATCTTTCTGCAAGCAAAATAGGTTGGAAAATAAAATTGTCTGCCTTTCACATGGTTCTGAAAACCACATTAAAGAAACACTGAACATTTGACTGTTTCTTGACCAAGATTCGCATCTGTATTTGAGATATCTGCACCTGACTTAGAGAAGCCATACCAAATTTACTAACAAAGAAAATGTCATTAAAGTTATTCAGCTAGTTGGGTTTGTGTAGTAATATATAAAGACAAAGGGATTAGGGTGGGGAAGGAGAGAGGAGAATTATCCAATATCCATGTCCAAGTAGAACTTGTCTTTTAGGCAGACAACATCCTTCTCAGAGAAAAAAAGTTTAATGTATATTGGGGAGAATTGTCTCTAGAGATTCTTCAGTTGTTCCAGTCAACTTTCCTGCAGAAGAATGTAATCACTTCTACTGGTGTGGCCACAAGTACTTGATAGGGCCATTGGCTAGTGTCCTAAGAACAAAAAGGAAGAAAATATCTTTTGTCTGTGAACAGGAGAGAAAAAGGTGAGAGAGGAAAGGAAAAAAGGACCTTATATAAAAATTAATGAATTTTGTATTTTAAGTTTAGGGAGGACTTAAATACAAAAGATTCTCATAAAATACAGCTCTACTAAATTTTTTAAAAAACTGAAGTAGTTGATGTACAATATTCCACTAACTTTTTGATGCCCTTACGGAATAAAGGAAATTGAATGCAATGGATTGACAATATAGTAGAGGAAGGATTTCTGAGACGGAAACAAACAAAAACAAAATAGTGTACAGAGGGGTTGAAATGATAATAGATTATTGCATATGTTACTCATATAGGAGGTTTGAAAATTTGTGCTTTTAGCTATGATAATCTTTGCTTATTTATCCAGACTATTCTGAAACTGAGTTTATTTTTCTGATTAATACGAGAAAGGAGAAATGAGGCATATTTCAACATCCTTAAATAGCATATTTATCATGTTCCATTAAAAGCTACTGTAATATTTTCCATTTCATCTGCCTATTTGAACTTCACATGTAGTTGTAGATAATGCTGAGAAAATGATTTGAGATCAAATTCAGAATCACCTCAGCCTGCCTCAGATTTTTCTTACAGCAGCAATTACAAACTTTGTTTCTTAGAACACTAGTGTCCTTTGAGATATTAATGGTGTTTCCTGCAGCACAGTTTCCGTGGCTCATTGGAAAATATTAGGTTAAATAAAGCTGAACAAGTTTTTTTCAGAGCAGAAAATTCTCCAAGCCTATACTACACTAGTATGA
Organism: Grampus griseus; assembly: GCF_964374135.1. Lineage (NCBI taxonomy): Eukaryota > Metazoa > Chordata > Mammalia > Artiodactyla > Delphinidae > Grampus > Grampus griseus. The sequence continues at coordinate 92,442,258 of NC_139018.1, forward strand.
ATTGCAAAACTCTAGGAGAAGACTATATATGGTTTCCCAAACTTACCTGACAGCAGAGTATACCCTCCACTCCCACTACCCTCCCTACTCTCATCCCTGATTTGGGTAAAACATTTAAATTTCTAAATGGAAACTAGGGAGCTATTGCCTAGGGAATCTATCTTTGGTGTAGTGAAGAACAAAAACCAAGCTTCCACTCCGTTTTTGGTCCAAATAAAAAGGCTATAAAAATGGACTTGAACCAATGTTTTAAGAGTGACCTTGAACCAAAAATGTGTGCCAAAGTCAGGAGCCTGCATATAATTTTGGACTATTAGGGTAGTATTTTGGGTATAAATGCTGTACTGAAATCCAGAGATTTGCAGTGAGATTTAAGCCTAGTCTGAAGCTCCTTCTGACTTCTGAGAAGCTTTAAAGAACACTTCTCCTAATCTGAAATGATGCCCAACAGCTATCATTTGAGCAATCTAGAAACTGACAAAAACATTTCCCATGCAGTAATCTAAAAATGTTTTAGCATTCCAACATGATTGAAGAATTCATATCTTATATACCTAAAATCAATAAACTTTGTTTTACTTTCCAAAAAAGCAGTTTGAGTAAAAATTGAAGTTATTTCAATTATACCAATAAAGAACACGTTTCATTTACTGGCCAAAAACTATTTAGAAATTTGAAATTTAACCTAAACAGAAGGGAGGACTGCAAATTTAATAAATTAATTTCATACCCTTTGAAAAAGTCACTTATTTGAGATTTTAAATAGAACTAACTGCTTTTCTAGTCATATACAACACATTTGCTTGTCTTATGGTTTTTTCTGTTTGCATTTGGCAATGCCACTAGAATGTCATTTCTGGAAAGATAAGTATCATGTCTTACTCTCCCTTTTGTCTCCCAATGGCAGATAGCTCAATGCAAAGGGTGGAAGAAGGGAAGACAAACTGACAATCACTCATATTTCTCTGTTAACTTTTTATACATTTAGAATTAACTATAGGTAAGAAATAGATCAGTAAATTATCATGAAAATGTAATGTGGACAAGAATGAAAAATCTTGCTAAAATAAAACAGAAGTACACTTCACTTTTTAAAATTCTCTATTATTAAGAAAATGTTGGTCTCCAGAACCTCGTTGACTTAATGTTTTTCTAGATAATTTTAAGGGAGGAGTGGCAAGGTTTTATTGTAGAGGTCAATAATCTAAGCAGGCACAGGTACCACTGGTGACACTGAAAGGGTGATTGGCAGGGCATGGTGAAGACCAATCCTGGAAAAGCAGTAGTCTTCCTCAGCACTCATTCTTATTTTCACCTGACTGTCAACTAATCCCTACATGTGAAAAACTATATGCAGAAAAAAATTTGTAGTTTATATTGGTTTAAGGAATATCTGCACTAAAAGGATACACAGAGGGGAAAAGTCTTTAAAAATTAAATGAGCTATACTGGTGAAAACAAGCAGTGGGCTGATAATATTTATGTAGAGATCTGCCTACTTTCTAGCAGCACTTATAAAACTGATCTTGGGCAAGGTTGAAGAGAGGAGGGGACATGTGTATAGGAAGAGAGAGCTGGGGAGAAGTACAAAGTTGGTGAACGTACTCTCAATTTGTTTTAGTGCCAGTAGCCTGATCCTCAGGTAGTCTTTTGGTGATTTATGATGTCTCTAACTGTATTTCTGACCACAGTCCTGGTTAGTGGGGTTCATATTGAGGCAGCTCTCATGGGAGCTCACCGTAGGCAGTGAAAAGTTTCCTTCCTTGCTTGCTTGAATGATGAAGACGTCACACAAAACAAGACTGGTGATTTCTTTTTTCATTCTTTGTTAATTCGACAAACAGTCATTGATACCTTCCCTATGCCAGATCAAGGCTACCGTAATTAAAAGTCCATAGTCCATGTATTTAGAGAATTAACAGATTAGTTGGGGGTGGAGGGTGAACTACAAGTCAGAGGGGGAAAGTTTAGAGCACATTCGGGTGTAGCCTAAGTCAACTTGAGGAGGTGGGCGTGGAGGTCTTTTCTGGGAGAAAATGACCTGAAGGATGAGCAGGATGAAAGAGAGAAGATGAATGTATTACTTTCAGGGGAAATATTTTTTCTACATGTTTGGTAGTAAGAAAGTATTGCAAGGTTGGGAAACGGAAAGTGATTTAATACCTTTCCAGTTACCAATGTTAAGCTCACTAAGGTAAACCTTTTTTTTTTTTCTATTAAAAAATATGAGAACATTCGCCCTTTATCAATTTTCTGACTTTGTCTAATTGCTCTGCTTACTAAAAATGTCTATTTCCTTTAAAGGAAAAGTGTTTTTAAAGGCATAATTTAAGTTCTGCTAATTGGAATAATATTGTTTTTCTGGATAACTGAATATTTTTCTCTTTTTAATGTAATTTGAATCTTTGATCATCATTGTAATATGCTTAAACGAGTTGTTCAGTAATGATCATGGTACCTTATGATTATGGAGGATTTTCTTCCCCACAGCAGTTTCTAAATAGTAAGAGAAACAATGGTTTTGAAGCTTCTTCTTAGCCTTTAAAGACAAAATTATGAAAGTTATCTGCCACATTCTTTAAGATAAGACAACTTTTCTTACTATTAGAGTTGCATCACCTGCTTCAGCTATTTAACCAGGACACTCGGTAGTCAAGCAGCTGTGCAGATTTACTCCCTCTAAATCCTGAAGTAGGCAATGAGGTGAGGTGAGGTTTTCCCACTTAGATAAATCTACTGATGTATCCCTGTTTCTGAGAAGTTGTGTTCAACTCCCTTCCTGTACAAATAATACATTATAAAATAATGTTGTATGTTTAATAGACATAGAGAGGTGCTCTCAACTCTGAGAAGATTCTGCCCTAATTTGGTCTTCAAATTTTCTTTTAAATTGGCTTGAAGTTGATCAGATATTGAATAAAAATTGATCCCAAAGAAGACGAGCATAGATAAATCTATATCATGGTTGTTAAGTTTGTACTTGGACCTAAAATTTGTCATGTTTTAAGGTACTATTTAATATTTTATCGGGTGTTCACATTAATATTACTATTAAAATTACTGCACTGTGTAGAAATAAATTGTTTGTTACTGTCATAAATCTTCTAATTTAGTCTACACAAAATTGCACAATGTACAACTGGGAACATGTTTATTGAGTGACTAAATATAAGCAGATTACTAAAATGATGTTAATTCTTTAAAAATACACATGCCAGTATTGAAATTGGTGCATAACACTTTATTCCATTCTAATTAATCCTCAAAATACCTCTTTGTTGTAAGATTGCAATCACGCTATTAGTCCACTTTACAAGAGGAAAGAAAAAACCCTCAGGAATTGGCCAGCTTGATAAGTTTGCTAGTATACAAATTCTAGTTTTAAAATTATACATAGGCTACCATAATGAGATATCACCTCACAGCTCTCAGAATGGCTATCATCAAAAGGACCATAAATAACAAATGCTGGAGAGGATGTAGAGAAAGGGAGCCCGGTACACTATTGGTGGGAGTGTAAATTGGTGCAGCCACTGTGGAGAGTCCTCAAAAAATCTAAAAATAAAACTATCATATAAGCCAGCAATTCCACTCCTGGGTATATATCCAAAGAAAATAAAAACATTAATTCAAAAAGACACTGCACCCCAATGTTCATAGCAGCATTATTTACAATAGCCAAGATACAAAAGCAATCTAAGTGCCTGTCAACACATGAATGAATGAATGAAGAAGATGGAATACTACCCAGCCATGAAAAAGCACATTTTTTTGCCATTTCCAACAATATGGATGGACCTGGAGGGTATTATTCTTAGTTAAATAAGTCAGACAGAGAAAGATAAATACTGTAGGTTATCAATCATATGTGGAATCCAAAAAATAAAACAAATGTGAATATAACAAAAAAAGAACAGACTCACAGATATAGAGAACAAACTAGTGGTTACCAGTAGGAAGAGAGGAGGAGGAGGGGCAAGCCATGGATAGGATATTTACAGGTACAAACTACTATGTGTAAAATAAATAAGCTACAAAGATACATTGTACAGCACAGGGAATATAGCCAATATTGTATAACTCTAAATGGAGTATCATCTATAAACATTTTGAATCACTGTGTTGTATACCTGAAGCTAATATAATATTGTAAATCAACTGTACCTCAATAAAAAATACAGAGGCTGGTTTTGCCTCCTATTTAGGTGTTGTTCCTTTTAATTAAGAAAGATTGGTGTTTAAAATAAGCTGATGATTGAAATGATCATATCAAAAACCTCTGTGTGCAGTAATTGATTGTTTTCTGGAAATATATGGGTGTTCACTTAACTTACAAATAGTAGATATTGAATAATAGGCCTGATAAATTCACTGTGTGATTAACATCATTATATATTAAAGATCAAGAAGTTCATATTCAGAATACTACTTTAAAACTTCCAGTTTCCTTATAGTCAACACAAGATACTAAGAGACTCTGAAGGGGAAGAAGTGAGGTATTTTAAAGTTACACTTTTCCCCCCTAATGATAACACAGGTCAATAATATTATTTTAGGATCATAAAAATTACTATAAGAGGTAAACTTACTGAGTAGTTACTGTGTGCCTGGCAGAGTTATATGCTCTTTTTGCAGTTGAGGCAACACAGAGGTAGGTAGCTTGCTCTAGGTTCCATGGCTAGTAACTGCCAGAGATGGGATATGAACTCAAGTAGGTTTAACTTCAAATTTTTATTATTAACACATGTACCACTATACTGTCACTGGTGTGACTAAAATATCACACATTAATTTGCATCATGCAGTTGGATAATTTGCATCTGAAGAACTATAAACAGCTGCAATGTTCTCCTCTGTAATATGCCCTAATGAGTATTTGGCATTTTCTTATTATTAAATAAAAACTCTGCTCCAACTTTTCTTGTACAAAACATCTCCATTTGTCTTCCTCTTGAGTTGGCGTGGAAACCTTCAGTTTATTTTGCTTACAAATTGCTAAAGACATTGCAAAATTTGATTTGGTTGTATTTTAAACACATTTCTGACATTTGTTAAAACTATTTATACTTCTGTTCATTAGTAAGTGCCTTCATAATTACAGAATACATACATATATACCGTTTAATTTCAGAGAGTCAATTTTAGGAGTACAGCCACATAGTTCCCCTCTCTAAAGGCCATTAAATCCAAAAGGAACAAACACAAAAACAAATGAAAGAAGTCGCAGAGAGTTTGTTCTAACAAGCACTTCTGAAAGATAGGTTGAAAAAGAAATAGTATATTGGCAAATTGGTTCTTTCTTTTGTCTACAATTACTATGTTCTCAATTTATTTCTAATCCTTTTAGGACTTTTCCCAATTAAAAGACGCAAGAGAAAGGGAATAAAAATAAGTTAGTGCAAAGACAGTATGTAGATTTTAATTTTCATAGTGCTCTTTTAGTATAAACATTAATACTTGTTATTAACACCTAGGAGTACACTGAATTGATTATAAAGTCTGAAGCAGCATAGGGATGTGGAAATAATATATTAGGGTTTTAATCTTTTTTCTTCCAGTAATTAATTGACCTTGGGCAAGTACTTAACTATTGTGGATCTCAGTGGCCACCTAAAGGGGTGGGATAGAGAGGGTGAGAGGGAGATGAAAGAGGGAGGAGATATGGGGATATATGTATATGTATAGCTGATTCACTTTGTTATAAAGCAGAAACTAACACACCACTGTAAAGCAATTATACTCCAATAAAGATGTTAAAAAAAAAAAAAAGCCAGGCTTCCCTGGTGGCGCAGTTGTTGAGCGTCTGCCTGCCGATGCAGGGGACACGGGTTCGTGCCCCAGTCCGGGAAGATCCCGCATGCCGTGGAGTGGCTAGGCCTGTGAGCCATGGTCGCTGAGCCTGCATGTCCGGAGCCTGTGCTCCGTGACGGGAGAGGACACAACAGTGAGAGGCCTGCGTACTGCAAAAAAGGAAAAAAAAAAAAAGCCGCCTATGCTCAGTAAAAAAAAACAAAACGGGGGTTGTGTGTGGTTAGAGCAGATTGTTTGAATAGATTTCAATTATAAAATGTTACCAATAGTACTAAGCAACTGAGGGAGGGAGGGAAAGAGAGAGAAGGTGTATTAGCTATAAATGCTGCATAATAAATTACCCCAAATTTAGCAGCTGAAAATAATATTTATTATCTCCTAGTGCCAGAGGGTCAGGAATCTGGGAGCAGCTAGGCTGAGTGGTTCTAGCTAAGGGTCTCTCGTGAGGTTGCAGTCAGCTGTCACCCGGGCTGCAGGCTTCTCAGGACTTGACTGGAGCTGAAGGACCTGCTTCCAAGCGCTCTTACAAGGTAACTAGCAGGCTGTCAGTCAGAGAGTTTCTTTGCACCACATGAGTCTTTTGATAGGCTTCCTCAGTGTCTTCATGACACAGTAACTGGCCTCCCCCAGACTGAGTGGTGAGAGAGAGGGGGAGAGGGAGAGAAGGAAAAAATGAGCACACCTCCAAGATGGAAACTGAGGTGTGACACACCATTACTTCTGCCTTATTTCACTGGTCACAAAGAAAGGCCCTCGTGAAATGTGGAAGCGAACCACATAAGGGTGTGAATATTAAGTGGTGGGCATAATTAGAGGCCAAACTAAGGCTGGCTACCACTTATGGTTTCTGCATCTGCAGACCTTTTAGTCAAGTTGGGAATCAAAGTTGTTAAAGCAACAACAGAAGGAGCAGAGCAACACGACTGTGAAATGAGACTGAGGAACAGATAACTCTCCTTATAGAAGCTGCTAATTTGACTGAAGGTCTCCTTAGGAGGCATGTGTGACTCTCTTCTCTTACTGCAGACTGAGAGGAAACCTTATAGCATTTGTTAGTACCCCACCTTGTAGCGCTGAGAAAGAAACGGGATTATTTGCTTACTTGAAAGCACACACAGTGGTCATATGAGACAAAGACAGCTCCATTCTGGAGTTATAGGGCTGGAAGGAACCCTTGAGATCATCTAGTCCAAAGATCTTGACATGGAATTTGACATGGAAATTGGTAAGGAAAAATTATACACAAAATTTTGAGGAGTGGATTCAAAGCTTTCATCAGATTCTCAAAGGTACCCGTTTCCAAAAAAAGTTTAAGAAGCACCAATATAGTACATCATGCTCATCTTTTATTGATGAGGGATCTGAGACACAAAGAAGTAAGAGAACTTTTCAAAATCATGTCATGAATTAGTGGCAGTGGTTGTTTGGACTAGAATTGGAGTCTTCTGGTTTTTAGCTCAGTATTATTTTAGTTACATCCCTGGGTATGCAATATTCATTGTTACTCTGGTTTGTAAAAGGAAAGGCTTAGCTGATTTCCAATTACACACCTCTATTACTAGGATCATTCTCCCTTTTGTCCCCCTACCAACTGCTAAAACATTGGTATGTTTCATATAAGTAAGAGTCATCAGAGGGGATGAATATTGCTCCAAAGTATTTATAATGTGAAAACCCAGTGTTTATAGATAGGAAAAAGAGATAAGCAAATAGATTATAGTTGGTCATATATAATATAAACCCAAAGACTGACCCCAAATATTAATTCATTCATTTAATAGATATTTTTAAGCATGCAGTATATGCCAGGAACTGTGCTAGTTGTTGGGGATGCAATATAATAGAACTCAAGATAGAAACAATTTCTGCCCTCACACCATTTCTAGCAGTCCTCCCTATCTGCCTCTGTCATATTCAATCTCTTTTCCTTGACAAACCTGTTGAGTGGTTTGGGCAGCACATAACTGGTGGATGGTAAGAACTGAGTAGAGATACAGGTGTCATTTAGAAGCCGAAACAGGGTATCATTTTAAAAAGAAGGAAAGAAAATGGTGGGAGATCTGAATTGACTAGTATAAACAGCAACGACTTGGAACTGTGTTGTTTTCTGTGGAATGCTTCAGTAACTATCTTAGTGGATTGCCTTTACACACAGCTTTATAAAGGTAGGCAATTATAATGGACATTGAATATGGTGATTTGTAAGTACTCTATGCAAAGTACTAATCTAACAGCTGAGGTGGGAGATGAGGCATAAGGAAAGGGGAGGTAGTGAGAAGGGAGTTGGAGAAGAGTTGATATAATAGATGTAAAGAAGTGTAACATTTTAAACTCCTGATCTTAAAGCCTAGGAGAATACAATAATATAGTGTAGATTTCCCCATACATATTATAATTTTAAATAAATTTACATATTATAATTTTACATAAATTTCCAAAATTTTCACTTGCTGGATAAAGATATTATTTTCAGTTTAAATTTTCTTTTACATTAAAACTATGGTATACTTCTAAATACTGATTTTTTTTAAACATCTTTATTGGAGTATAATTGCTTTACAATGGTGTGTTAGTTTCTGCTTTATAACAAAGTGAATCAGTTATACATATACATATGTTCCCATATCTCTTCCCTCTTGCATCTCCCTCCCTCCCACCCTCCCTATCCCACCCCTCTAGGTGGTCACAAAGCACCAAGCTGATCTCCCTGTGCTATGTGGCTGCTTCCCACTATAAATACTGATGTTTTATTAATTTATCTTATTTACTATTTTAAAAATAATGATGAAGTAATTAGTATATTATTGTTGGGAGTAGGCTGGCAACAATTTCACTGGAGAAGACTTCTGATTAAAATGGGAACACTTTTAAAGTCAAGAGCCACTATTCATGGACTATTTTAACTAAATGTCACGTGAAGTTAAAGGGCAATTTGATCTAGATCATTAGGATTTAAATTGAGAACGCAATTCAATTCCATATTTATAGAGTACATTTAATATACAAGGTGACATTGTATAATAAAGGCTATATATATGTATAATAAAGGCTATGAAGAGAGTAACTTTTGTCTTTACTGTGCTTTTATAGGAAATAATTTGGTAAGTTCTGAAAGTTACTAACACGTTTCACATGAAGAAGGGAGAGACTTCTCAGTGAGCCAAAAGAGGTGAAAGGGAGAGAGTAGAATTAGGAAAAGAAAATTTCCCGGAAAAAGTGCATTTGAACAAAAGGGGGACTGGTTGAAGGATTCTGGCAGAGTGAAGAGCTTTCCAAGTCATGAACAAAGTATACACAAAGGTACAGTAGGGGAATTTTGAAGAATGGTGAGTCCTGTCCTGGCTAACTGGAGAGTATGGTGCATGGCAAGTGGCAACACAGAGCTAGTAAATGGGAAAAATGCTTCAAAACATATTTTAACTTCACAGTATGAAAAGAGAAGATAGGAGAACAGAAAAAGAGGGTGAAGGTCGGTGGCGGGGGGAGATAGAATTAAAGGATGGATGTGAGGAAGTAAATAGAGAAAGACAAGCAGGGGAAGAAGTAGGGAGAAAGAGGGAAAAGGAATACACAGATACAACAAGAAAGAAAAGACAAAAGGCAGAGGGATGCTCTGGAAGTCCTGAAGTCCACAGAGATTTTAACAGATGTAACCAGGGTACTCACCAGAGGTAGAGGGCATGCATGGGGGCTCGTCTTCTTGGATAAATGGACTGTGATTCGACTAATATTACCCTAATTACTCAATGAAATCATGCTAAAGGTCAGATATGCAAGCCTGTGGTTTCCTACTCTGACATAAGGCTTTCACAATCATCCCTGTATTTAGTTTATGGAAACAAGCCACCTGGTTCATGGTAAATAATTGTAAATAATCTTGCATTGTATTGCTATTTCTTTTGACAAGTTTAAGAACCTGAGACTATAAACTAGGAAATTCTTTTTGTACGTTGCTGGCAAAATACCTGGAGCTTTGCTTAGGGGGTAAATATATTTTGAGCTTCTATAAGGTTAGGAAGTAAGCCAAAGTTGCAAAACTAGTCAGTGGTAGAGGAGGATTGGAACCTAGATTGTTAGGTATCCCGAGATGCATTAAAAAGGTCAAAGAGACAAATATAACAACTAGGAAAGAAATCACATGTTAACACAAGAGCTTCTCAATCTTCTTGTAAACAAATTTTGTTTCAGCGGTGTCAAATACAAAATTTTTCTTGAAATATAATCTTATTCACTGTGGTAATTAGTACTTGTAAGTATGAGAGAAATTTCTTTGAGATATTCTAAGATTAAAATCTAAGGAATCAAGCACAACTTCTCAAGAAATCATATCCTCCTCTACTTGTGAATTTGAACTCTATTTTTGACATTTGTCTGAAGGAAGAACTATTTACTTTAAAAAATTTAATTGTAGTAAAACTATCACATTCCACTTACAGATATAAAAATATACAGTTATAAACTTCTTATAGTTTTTAAGATAAGAAACAAAAGGAAATGTGCTAAGTGCACCAATGAAAGAAATTAATGCCTATTGTTAATTTAAGAAACTCCAGGGCTTCCCTGGTGGCACAGTGGTTAAGAATCTGCCTGCCAATGCAGGTGACACAGGTTCAAGCCCTGGTCCGGGAAGATCCCACATGCCGCGGAGCAACTAAGCCTGTGCACCACAACTACTGAGGCTGTGCTCTAGAGCCTGCAAGCCACAACTACTGAGCCCCCGTGCCACAACTACTGAAGCCCGCACGCCTAGAGCTTGTGCTCCACAACAAGAGAAGCCAGTGCAATGCGAAGCCTGCGCACCGCAACGAAGAGTAGAGTAGCCCCCACTCACCACAACCAGAGAAAGCCTGCGCGCAGCAACGGAGACCCAACACAGACAAAAATAAAATAAATAAAATAAAAATTAATTAAAAAAAACACAACTCCACCCCTACCCCTCAAGTCGTAGTCTAATTCAAAATAAAATACTGCCCAGTAGGAAACTCTGCCCACGTTTAGAGTAAAAGATGAAACACCATCTATTTTCCTGGAGTGCGTTCAAACAAAATGTATGATATCATACATAGAAGATCATTTCTCTTCAGACATCCAAGATTCTACATTTTGTTGACTATGTTAACATTATCATAAAAAACGTCTTTCTCATATTATAAATTTGAAGGCCCTTATTATAAGAATAAGAAAGTTGTCATAAAATTAAAAGAAAAGCAATAGTGAGTTGGCTCATCCTGTCTCAGACAATTTCACAGCTTTCTGAGGAGACTGAGTGGTCCTCATTAAGTCATCTTCAAGGTTAGATCAGCATCTCAGAGTCCCCTATTATCTTTAATGACCTAGTACAGGTTAGCAGCCTCTGCATTTACTGAAATCTTCTTGAATATTTTCATTTTGTACTTGTGGAAACAAGTTCATATTTATTACTTGCTGCATAAACCAATACTGAGGTAGACATCTCTGAAATTTTAGCCAGTTCTTTCACATATATCAGCCATTTTATTTCAGTGATTTATTTATACTTAAGTATTATAGCTAGATTTGTATGTTTCTTTGAAATTAATTTTTTAAAAACAGGATTTAGATACATGATTCACATTAGCATTTTGTGTGTGAGCAATATAAAAGTTGATGGGAAATACATACATTTTTATTTGTAATTAAGTACATCTTGGTAGCAAATGCACTGATGTTCACTATGCTTAAAATAAATGTTCATCATCAATGATATATTTACTTGGGGTGGATTTCCTGGTAATAGTGATAATTTCATGCAAATTGATAGATTTCCAAACAATTAGTAATTGTTGAGGAAGCTGATTTGGGTAAGACTGAAGTCTGTCCATGGAAAACTGTTAATGCATAAGAATATTTTTGTGTGGAATGACTTTGTTTTCATTACTCTTGACTCCAAACTAGTTTAGCTAAATTATCACCAACATGATGGAGAAAACAAAATCAAAGATTCACAGAGGAGGAATATATTGAATAAACAGCTGGTTTGCCTTTTGCTTTCCATTCAGATTAATGTCTTAGGCAGACGTAGAACTCTCAAGCTCTTGTCTTTCAGTGATTTAACTTTGGCTTCTGCAATCAGAAAAGCCTTCCCCACTTACAGGCTGCTCTAGTGATTTGAGTGTTTTTGGTTATTTTAAGGCAGAAGAGTAGATAAAGAACTATAACCATTATCTAACAAACCATTATCTAATCTGAAGTTCAAAGGGCAGAAATTCGAAGCAACACATTATGCTCCTGTTTACAGCTATGGTGTTGGAGGGCCAGATGAATGGAGATGATCTCAGGAACTTTCCAAATTACTAAGCCCTTTCTTTTCAACCTTCTCCTTGGCATCTCACTACTGATATTTCCCCAACTCTTCTCTTTCTCCCCATATCTCCTGTCTCCTCTTCCTTTCTACTCCCTTTTCCTCCCTGCTTTCTTCTCGTTCCTCTTTCTTTTCTCTCTCCTTTCTTCCTAACTCTTTTAGCTTCTTTTCTCCATTTCTTAGCTTTAACTAGACACAACATAGAACTGAAGTACATATTAAATATTCATTAAGATGAATGAGTAAATTCCCTATACTTGAATTTAAAAAGCAATTTAAAAAGAATAATTTATATTTATCACATTAAAAAACCTACTTATAATTACAACTCTATCAAAATGGACAGGAAAATGACTGAAAATAAATATATTAGATTACAACAGTGATATGTTCAGGTGATTCTCTTTACTTTTTTTTAGTGATTTCCAAATATTCTTTGATGAGCATATATTAATTTTTTGATGAACATAAGCATATATGCATATATTTATACTTTTACATTTAATTATAATAAACTATGTTGCTTTTTACACATGTGGCTCTCATTTTCCTCTTTCAGTCACACTCTGATAGGATGAGAAAGGCTCCCCCAACCCCCGGTAGTCTAAGAAATCCAAGACCTATAACTATCAAACCTTTTCTTGAAGCTCTCTAAGAATGGAACCTCTCATAATCAATTCCAGTATTATATTACCCAAACGGTTTCTCATATTTACCTCTGCTTTAAGTTAAGCCCTTCATCATGTTCTTTTTCTCTGTGTATAAATAATAGATTGACATGACTAATAAAACACTTTCATACACTCAGAGAAATAATACATATCTTCTCTGTCTATGATCATTCCTTGATGATTTCATCTAGTCTCATGGTGAATGGCCACTAAATTTATGTCTCTAGCCTAGACCTCTCTCCTCAACTCCAGACCATAAATTCATCTCTACTGAGTGGCTATTAGGCTTCTCAAACTTACATGTCCAAAATAGAACTCAGGATCCCCCCTTCCCCCATGTCTCTTGAAAATGGTAATGACAATGCCAGTCTTCCTGTTAATTGGGTCCCAAACTCTGCAATCATCCCTGACTTACCTCTTTTTTTCACATTCTACATTCAATCTGTTAATAAATCCTACTGTCTCTATCTCCAAAACATATCCATACCTGATCATTTCTTGCCACCTCCACTGCTGTAGTCCAAGCTACTATCGTCTGTTGCAATAGCCTTCCACCTGGTCTCCCTGCTTCCACCTTTGCACTCCTAACTCTACTTATAATACAGAATCAGAGTGGTTCTTTCAGAATATAATCAGGTCATGTCACTTTCTGCTCAGAGCTCTCCAATGTTTTCCCAATTTACTCAGAGTAAAATCTAAGATCTTTACAAAGACCTACAAAGCCCAAAAGAGCTGCACCTCTCACCACCAGCTCTCAGCGTTATCTCCCTTGCTTATGCTGCTTCATTCACACTGGTCTCCTGCTGCTCCTAGGACAAAGTCAAGTAAGTTCCTGAATCATACCCTTTGACTATATGTTTCTCTACCTGAAATATTTCCTTCCCTAGATGTTTGGGTGGTTCACTGCCTTACTTCTTCTTAGTCTTTACTGAAATGTCATCTTTTCACTGAGATCTTCCCTGTCTCCTGTCCCCAAACACATACTTCCTATCCTTTCTTCTTTTATTTTTCCCCTTAGCGTTTATCACTAACATACTATATATTATTTTTATTTGTCTTGTGTGTAAACTGTTTCTCTGATTAAAGTGAGAAGGAGTTTTGTTCACTGCTATGTTATATACCCAGTACCTAGAGTTGTTCCTGAAACATAGTAGGTGCTCGATAAACATATCCTGAGGGGATGAATGGATGAATTCCATAAATATTTATTGACTACTTATCAGGCACTGGACCAAGCACTGGGGATAGAAAAGAGAACAAAGAAAATGTTACTCTTCTTTGACTGTGGAGGAAAATAACTAAGGGAGGAATATAACTAAGTAAATAAAAATGCAGAAATTTGTCATGGGAAAACTGAATGCAAGATGGAGGGAATTATGAATAGATGAACTTAAAAATGACTCAATATTGAGTTTTATTTTAAACACTGTGTTTTGTGTGTGTGCCTGAATTCAGGGACGTTAGATGACTTAGAAGATCAACTGGTCTTTCAGATTTTTATCTTAGCACATTCAAATTACTCTGATCTGTAACTAATATCAGAATCATTCGGCTTGTAAGAGTTCTTAAATAACCAACTTTTAATTATTCTGGAAACATTAAAATGTTTGCAAAAATGTCTATTTTCCCTCTAGAAAAATCTCTAGAATTAAAAGATAGTAATAAAAATAGGATTTCAAATATTAAAATGGAGTATGGGGGATTTAAAATCTGAAACTTTATAAAACATCCTAAGTTGCATTCTCTCTAGACGGTCAGAGTTACAACAGTCAAAGAAACGGCAGTACTTTTTCTACAACTGCATATTCTTGGCACAGAATGACTTACAAGCATTTAATAAATATTCATTGAATCATTGAGTAGGTGGATGACTAAATTAATAACAGTAATTATTATCTAATAACAGTAATAATAATATGAGGTAATATTTATAGATCCTTTATTATGTGCCAAGAATTCTGCTCAGTGCTTCACAGGTACAGTTATCAGTTTAACCCTCAAAACAACTACCACAGACATAAAGTGGTTAACAAATGTATCCAAGGTCAGAGAGGCGGTAGTTGGCAAGGCCAGGATTCAAATACAAGTTGTCTGATCCCAGAGATGACACTAAACCAGTGCTGCTGTGGTGCTGCTAATAAGCGGGGATTTGATGGGAGAAGTAATTGTGCCTTTCTTAGAAATTATACTATCTGACTAAAATTAGAGCTTTGAGGGGAAAGCATGGTTTTCCTTCCTAAGGAAACAGTAAGAATTCAAACCATTGAAGAGTCTGAGTTAGCCACAGAGGGAAATATGATAGTTAAGTTCAGTCTTGCTTAAGGTCATTGGTGGCAGAGCCAGGATCAGAATCCATCCATTGCTCTCGCATTCCAAGGCAGTGCCTATTCCACTGTAACCATGTACAGAATAACACATTCTGAAAAAGTGATATGGGAAAAAGGCTTTCAGAAATAAAAAAGACATGCTTTGGAAAGTAGCTTAGAAAATAAAAAACAGCTATAACTTTTCAAAATATTATTGTTAATTTTTCACAAGTTTGATGTTGCTCTTTGAATTAAATCATTTCATCCGTGACCAGTATATAATTTCCCTATAATTTTACCATAGCAAAATAATAGGCTCAGTTGTGGTTAAATAAATAAAACATATGGCCTATGCAATGTGCAGACATTTTGTTCCTGAGGTATACTGCCATACCAATATGAGGTCACAGACTTTGTATGAATTAATTTTAGGTTTAGGAATGTGTGTATGTATTTGTGGGGAGGGACAGTTGGTAAATATTCAAAAGCTGCTTCAAGAAACAAGGGACAGGGTGGTGTAAGGATTAGGCTAGACCTGAATCCTTTCTTATCCTTCTTCTATGAGTAGATCTCTGTTTTGCAGAGTAATTTTGAGGCTAGAAGGTACTTCCATTCCTGGCTTACAGGAGCAAAAATCACTGTCCACTGTTTGGACAGGGTGATAGCTGGCCACAAACTAGTTATAGATCCTCACTTGGTTCTGGACCTTTTTACATAGGTCCATTCCTTTTCTCTTGTAGAAGCCAGGAGCACCATATCACATCTTCAATACATGACTAGTGAAGAGTAATAATGCCTGACATTTTTGGAACTCTTCTGTGTGTAAGGCACAAAGCTAAGCAAGTCACATGTGACAGCTAATTTAATCTTCCAAATAACTGAAAGAGGAATCATTATTTTTCTTTGAAGAATGAGTAAATAAAGGATCAGAAGGATTGAGTAACTCTGAATAGAACTAGTGTCTGAATAAACAACCTGAGTGAGGCTTCAAATATGCATAGAGTTAATGAGTTTAGTTTGCAAGTTTTTAGGACTTCTATTTTTGTGCTTTAGAAGGCTTTATGCTTACTTTCTGGTTATACTTTCTATAATTGAAGTGGTTTGGTAAATGACTTCAAAATAAGTGAGGAATTTCTAGAACTAATATTTTATACAACAAAGAGGAGATGACGCCCCTAATAACATTTAAATAATTACTTAGCTAGTGTAATGAACAAACTTGACACCTGAACTAGGAATCGGTAGGCCAGAGTTTTGGTTCCTGATCTACCTGTGACTTGTATTAGAACACTGCAAATTGTTTAATTTTTCTTAGCCTCTATTCTTTTTTTTTTTTTTTTTTTTTTTTGCGGTACGAGGGCCCCTCACTGCTGTGGCCTCTCCCGCCGCAGAACACAGGCTCCAGACGCGCAGGCCCATCGGCCACGGCTCACAGGCCCAGCCGCTCCGCGGCACGCGGGATCCTCCCGGACCGGGGCACGAACCCGCGTCCCCTGTATCGGCAGGCGGACTCCCAACCACTGCGCCACCAGGGAAGCCCCTAGCCTCTATTCTTTATAAGATTAAACCAGGTGATCTCTAGATCTCATTCAGCTCTAAAACTTCCATAACAATTTTAAGTGGTATTTGTCTATTTAAAATGCTGGGCTGGCTAAGAGATAATCTGTGAATGGAGACTTGAATAATGCTTCCAGTCTGCAGAGAACTGTCTACTCTTTCCAGCACTGCGTCAGACTGTATTACCAAGTCCAACCTTTTCTTGCTACTCTAAGTAATTTCCATCTACACATGCTCATAGTGAGCTTCTAATACTTATTGCTACTTATTTCTATATGGAATGTAACTACCATGAAATAGATCTATCCATAATCTAAAATAAGACCATGAATTAGTAAATGTTTTTTACTCCTTTACTTCTAAATCATTCTCTATAAGACAGTGATATTAGTATATAAAGAGAGTTATATTTCTATTTAAGCTTATCTTTTCTAGGCTAAACAATGTAAATTCCCTCAACCATTACCTTTAAATGCAATTTCCTAACCTCTTACCATCCATTAGTCCTCTAGGGACATCATCTAAAATGAGGTACCCAGAACACAATGCTCCAAACTGAGCAGGGTGAGGCCAAGAACAGCAGGACAACTGCTTCCTCAGCAACACTAAACTTCTATTAAGGCAGCCAAAGTTTGCAATTAACATATTTTGGAGCAGAGGTACTATACTGTTGGCTCATCTTAAGCTTGTGTACTAAAAGTTCCATGTCTCTTTCAAATGACTTGTTGCCAAGTCAGGTCTGCTCTGCTTCTGTACTGGTGCAATTGCTGTTTTGAACCTGTATTTATAGCACCTTGACACTATCTTTCTTAAACTGTATCTTGTTGGCTTCATCTCAACATTCTAGTCAATTATTAAAAAAAAAATAGTTACATGTGAAGAGGGCAGATACTCCTTGGGATTACTTAACTTTAGAGATATTGTCATTCTGGGCATTTTGAGTATTATAATTCTTGAGCTGGGAAACAGGCTTTTAGAAACACATGGAAGAAACACATCACAGACTTATGAAAAGAGGACAATGTCATGCTCAATCACAAACTAGACCGTGACATTGCACATTCATGCAAATATAGTTGCATGGACCCATAGGGAGAGGAACAGCAATGCACGTGCCAAAGTTGTATAAGTCCATATGAGAAACAAATGAAAAACATAAAGTTGTAGGATTTATGTGCCTTCTTAGAGGGCAATTCACTAGAAAGAAACCCGTAATGGAATTAGAATACCAGAAAGTGAATTTACTGTATACGTCAAGACTCAGACCTGACAGGAGACATTAACTGAGTAACTGATGAAGTGTATGTTCATTGCTCTCCTTATCATCTTTCAGCAGTTTTCTCTTATTACAGGCTATCTCTTTCCTCGAAATCTTGGAACTTTCATTGTGCTCCTGACTCTCCAGAGCTCCTTGCTCTGGGCCTTTGTCTCTATTTATGTTGTTACAGATTTCTTTCCCTTGCTCTGATCCTTCAAGACTTTCCTGAATGCCATTTTTTCAAGGGCCCTCCCCTCAGCCGACCATGCCATTAGAAATCAATTTTATAAATTGATGTTATAATGGCTAATAGCTCAATGTGTAAACTTCCTCAGGAATATTTGCCCTTAGTTTAGTTGTGGCCCCTGGGGATATGATGTTTAATGTAGAGCAATTAGTTTCCAATGGTACAATTTCAGGGATGTAGCAAGCAAGGGTATGGATAAAATATGTGTTTTGGAGAAAAACTTTCCTTATGTCTCTTGATTCCCACACCATAGGTTTTCAATTACTTTCTTGATCTTTAAATCCAATTCAACCAAAAATTTGTTAAGTTGAATTTGTTATAATAAAGCATTTGAAAATGCATCTCATCTTATTTTTCTGTAAAATCTGTTACAGGCAATTGGATAGCTTAGCTTCTCTGGAGATGCTTAGTTATTCTTTCTCACATGTGGACTGAGCCTGTTTGGAAAATACAACCAGTCTAGAGATGTAGTTAGCACATCTACAGATGACCAACTTTTCTGAATGGACCAAGAAAATGTATTGTCCTGTTCAGTGCCATCTACACGTGGGAGGAAAAATTCAACTTCTACAGAATTGTTTTTTAAGAGACAGTTTAATCCCACCAAAATTTCGAATCAGATATAAATCCCATGACCTAGAAAAAGTATATCAGAAAACAATTTTCTGTAAAATTTACATGTGTTTGATTCTAAAATACTAACTAAGAATGTGGCTACTTATACGTGAAATGAATATTACCTCACTGAATTCTAAGCAATTTAGATTTTGCCACTTTCTATTAAAATTTTGACAACTACCATAATTATCTAACATTGAAAATAATAATGTCTTAATATACTTATGTATCAAAGAACCTAATATTTTTTGAGGGAATAAATTATAAAAATTTAAAAAGTGTTATTAGGCACAAAATTAGTATTACAGGGATGAAGTTTTTTTTTTTTTCTGTGAAGTGTTGAAACAAGTAAATAGTAAATTTTTTTAATGCAACAGTAAAATTAGACAGAAGTCTATTCACTGTTGGAAATAAAGTTTAATAAAATTTTCAAAGGCTGAACCACTGCATAACTATAACCATAATAACTATATGCACTATGTATGTCAACTATAACTATATAAATTCGGAAATCTTAATTTTACTGAAATTTTAGTCTTTATGTTGTAATCCTGTTATGTCTCTTCTACAATTCACCTTTATCTGTACTGAATATCCAATAGATTCATTTACATTGATATTCTGAGTGAATGTGAAATGAAACACAATCATAAGCCCAACCTAATTTTAATTTTTAAGTATATCTCAAATCATGAAAAATATCTTCTAGCTTTGAAGGCCTTATTGAGGATTGATACTCCTAATTTTTAAAAATCACTTTATTGAGGCATGATATACATAGAAAAACATGTACATATTCAGTGTATATAACTTGATAAGCTTGGTAAGTTTGGAGATAACTTGATGTGACACAATCATCAGTCTATGCTATTAACGTACCTATTTAAAATTATTTGCTGACCAAGTTTTTCAAGTCACACTTAAATATCAGTCAATAGAAATTCAGTAAATCCTTTGCCTAGGAGAACAAACTAAGACATATCTGCAATCTCTTAGGCAATGACTTATTTTATAAGTAGTTCTTGCATTTGCAACTGGTGGTTCAAGAGTCCAGAATCCAGGATTCTTTCAGAATTTTAGAGACTGGGTTTAATAATTAGAGAAGAAAATGTATTTGATAAAACTTTCTGGCAATAGATATCCTACTTTACTACCTGACATAGATTCAAAATTTGATCTGATAATACTAGTCAGAGTTTTGAACATTAGTTACCTTACTAATTCAGATACGTGAAAATTAAAATGAACCCTAGTTGACATTTACTTCTATAGTATCTGTGAAAAAGGATGTTTGGTAAACAAATAAATAAGTGAAAATAAGCCATTAGAGAAACCGAAATATTATTTTCTGTCACTTGAGGGAAATGCCTACATAGAATTATCATGCAGTTCCAGGCCATTATTTTTTCATTCAAGCGACTACATTAAAGAGAGCTTCTTGGATATGATCTTTTAAGGAGTATAATAAAGAGATCCTAGTTTGGATGCAAATCCAAGCTAAGACACAAACATTATTAGCCGTGGGCAAGTTACATAATCTCTCTGAATCTTGGTTTCTTCTTCATTAGAGTAACAGAGATAATAATATCTAATTTACAGGATTATGAGGGTATTAAAATAATGACTATATGTTAAGCACAGCAAAGGGTATAATATATATAAGCACCCAATAAATGTTGACTGCTAAATGCCTAACTTACTATGATACGGACAAAAAGATGACAAAACTAAATGAAAAATATATTTTAAATATACTAAAGTCAGGATTTTTATCATTTTAAACTGGTTTTCCTTCCAGATGGTCCAAATTCATTAAAATGTTGCTCTTGTTAAAAATTGTGCTGTTAGGGCTTCCCTGGTGGCGCAGTGGTTGAGAGTCCGCCTGCCGATGCAGGGGACACGGGTTCGTGCCCTGGTCCAGGAGGATCCCACATGCCACGGAGAGGCTGGGCCCGTGGGCCATGGCCACTGAGCCTGTGCGTCCGGAGCCTGTGCTCCGCAAAGGGAGAGGCCACAACAGTGAGAGGCCCGCGTACCGCAAAATAAAACAGAAAAAAAAATTGTGCTGTTAATATAATGCTGACTTTTCTCCTGTCTCTTAAAACTGGAAATGTGGTTTTTATAAACAATCTTGGATAATCATCCTAAAATACCGCATCCAGGTACATGAAAAGTTATAGCATGCTTGGTCCCCATTTTATATTCTGTATTATGGTAATTGTCTTTTTCTATTCAAATAGTCCTGAGTGATTGTTTCCATACCCGTGACTTTGCTTATGACCCATATGTTGATTATCCTGAAATCTGAAATTCTATCCCTCTTTCCTTTCTTGAGCTCTTGGTCCATATATCTAAATGGTTACTAGATAATTCTCCTGAGAGCCTCCAGGCACTTCAAGTTCATTATGTTCCCGAATGAACACATAATCTTCCTCAAACCTGCTCTTGTCTTCTATTACTTACATATGAGTTATGCCATCATCCACTCAGTTGACCTAGCTGGAAGCCCTGCATTCTTCCTCTCCTTTAACTCTCGTTTTCAGTCACTGAGTCCTCCTACTGCTTAAGTATTTCTCAGATTGGATCCTCAGATCTCCTAGGAAATTGATATGGCTGGAGAGGCAGTGTGGTATAATAAAGAAGAGGTGTCACACAGGCCTTGGTTTGAAATTCTGCTTTACCCATAGTTCATGTATAATTTAGAGCTGTATATTTAATGTTCTCAAGCCTCAATTCTTCACTTGAAAGATGAGCTGTACAAAGTTTAAACTATATAATGTATATATAACAGGCGATTATCAGTAAACACTAATTCCTTCCCCTTTCCTCTCTTCCTCCACTACCAAGCCATTCCCATTGAAACTGATTTAGTTAAGGCTCTCATCACCACCAACACCCCCCGCCCCTTACAGCAGTTCATTGCACTAATCTCTTAAATAATTTACATTGTTCCATTTTCTCAGCTTAGAATCCATCCTTCAGACTGTCACTATGTGTGTTTCTAAAACCAAATCTGATTACTATATTCCTACTTATAATGTGCACAATTTGATGGCTTTACAATGCCTACAGGATCAAATTCAAATGTCCAGCTCCAACCTCACTTGCTATTCTCCTCCTTCTTTGGTTCTACCTATACACTGCTGCTTGCCGTGACTCAAATACACCAGGATTTTTCACACTTCTGTGTACTTTCATTGGCTGATCTTTCTCCCTTTCTTTGTCTATTGAGTAAGAAGACAAAATATATCTAGGATACACTTTTACAAAAAAAAAAAAAAAGTAAATAGAGTGCATGCCAGCATGTCACACTGAAGTAGAATTAGCATGCTATCCTCACAAATAAGGACTAAATACATTGCCTTGGAACCCCTGAAACATATCACAGATCACCCAAAGGTCCACTACTTATGAGGTCTCTCCTATGTAATATTTCCTCCTCTTTTTCCCATTTCCAGTTGAATCCCAGAAAAACAGTATATACAGATAGAGTGGGGAAGGAAACACAAATATTAACCTATGTAAAAATCCTGGTAATAGTAATGATAGCTAAAATTCATTGAGTCCCTGCTTTGTATAAAGAATATATTTACTTATCAGCATATCCTCAAATAAATTCAATTCTTCTGTGAAATTCCCTATTAATGAGAGTATTGGTTCCACTCAATTTATCTATATATACTTTTAATAGAGATGAGATCTTGAAGACCTAGATATTCCCACAACAACTGTACTCCTAAAGCACTCTATACAGGCCTTCAGCCTCATCATCCTCCATCAGCCAATTCCAGGGATTTTTAGAGAGCTGGGATAGAAAGCAAGGACCGTGTCCCTACAGAGCAGTACAATTTAAACTGTAGTTTGGGGATCATCTCTATTAGGGTCACCCATTTTACTTGTTAAGAGTATGTTCCCTATGTCTCAATCCTCACCCACTGAGTCAAAGTCTCTGTTATTAGGTTTCTCAGATGATTTGTATGTATGTGAAAGATTAAGCACCTTAAGCCTAGGTGACATTCCTGTTCATTGCTGTGTCATTACTGTGCTAGGTGCTGAATATACAAGGTTAACTAGGCCGACATGGTATCCCTAATGTATAGAGGTTATACTTATCATGAATTCATCTAGCTTGAAAAGCAAAGTCAACTTATATTTCTATGTTGATTTCATTTGTTAAATATCTATTTTTTGACGAACACCATGTGCAAAAAAAGTGCATCAAAAGCCAGTATTTTTCAAAACAATTTCTGTATTCTCTTAAGTAATGCAAATGTAGTAAGTGCATGGTAAAGCAGTTAGTGCTTGCTATACCATACAAGTGCTTAAATGCAGCACTCTGAGATATGTAGGACATTTTTTTTTTTTTTTTTACTGAATTTATGGTTAGACTCACCATCAGTTATAAAAAGAATTTATAGAAAAGTCCTGTAAGAAATATTTTAACAACTTAATTTCTTACCAAACATCTCTTACTTCTACACATATACATTTTAAATGGCAGTGTTTAGAAAAATAAATGCTTTTGGTGTTTTAAGTAGATATGCATGCTATTTTCTTCCTCAAAGTAGGAGAAGGAAGAAAATACACTCTTAGGAAAACTGCTCTACTTTGGGTATAGTCCATAGGTGAAAATTTTCAGTTTGTCTCAAAGTATGCCATCATTTCACTGTTGGGTATTATTAAAGCACAGCTTTATTCTTTCCTTTTGGTACCCAGAAATATGCTTCTTCAATTTTCACTGTACAACTAAACATGTGTTGGAAACTGCTCTGGAATGGGAATTATGAAGGGGA
Source organism: Grampus griseus (assembly GCF_964374135.1). Taxonomy (NCBI): domain Eukaryota; kingdom Metazoa; phylum Chordata; class Mammalia; order Artiodactyla; family Delphinidae; genus Grampus; species Grampus griseus. Next base: position 92,465,838 of record NC_139018.1, read on the forward strand.
ATATCAGGAGAACTCTGGAAGAGCTTCCATTAACATAAATAAGACCTGGCTCAACATGCTGTTACATGCTTTAATGTGTTTCTGCCTTGTATAACTACTCTCGAGAGACATTCTAAAATTTTAAAGTGAGTCTAGACTCCATATTAGAGAATTCTATTTTTGTTAGTCACCTTTTATTGAGATTTTTTTCAATTCTCATTCCAGAAACATTATATTCTAGAGTTAATTTTTCAGAATTTTACTTTTTACCCTATTTCACTCCGAGACCCAAGTCATTACTAAAATTCCCATCATGTGTTTGATGATCATAACAGCACCCTTTGTGAAAGAAGTAAGAAGTAGAGAATTATATTTAAACGTTGAAAGAAATAATGGAAAGCGAAAGCAGCTGGACAGCATCTTACATGACAGGTTGTTTCTGCCAATTAAAATTACTCGACAGGGTTAAGAAAGGTTAATGTAAAATGTAATGCTGCGTAGGTAACATGTTTGGAGTAAAATTTCTCAAAAATTATATTCCCATTCATTCACAAATGTAGCATTTCTACCATGCGCAAGCATTTATATACATATGGCTGGCTTCTCCCACCTCAAGAAGTTAATGCTCTAAAAGGAAAGATAATGTAACTACACAAATAACTCTAAAATAAGGCAGGATGGTATAAGTGTTCTTTCTCAAAGGAGTGAGAGATGTATTTTCAGAATTTCTGAAAAGGGCAAAATGGGGGAGGATCAGGCACCTGAGCTTAGCTTTGAGAGATGAACAAAATGCTGACACACGAACATAGGGTAGAAGGTCACTTTGTACTCTGAGTGAGCAGAAGATTTAGAGTTGTGAGGATCAGTGGCAGTCTAACTTTGTTGATGGGTGATAAGACTGGAAAAGGATATATGACTTCCCACAATGTGTTTGGCACTGCACTACGTGTATTACATGTAATTTAATCTAATTTTAAAAACGGATAGGATTGTCCCTATATTTCAGGGAAGAAAACTCAGAAATGGAAAAGTTAGTTACCTTGCTAAGAGCACAGAGCTATTGATTAGAGGAATCCAGAATTAAGCCATGTCCCAAAGCCAATATTGTTTTTACTACTACACCGTGGTACTGAAATATGAAGACTATAATGCAAGGCAAGGACTTTGCATTTCATTTCATGGATCATGGGGAACTATTAAAAACTTATAAACAGTGTCATTTCTTTAGGAAAGCAGGAAGCCGTTTATTGGGTGAATTGGAGTGGGGAATGAGTAGGGTAACACAGAGAGTTCAGTTAATACTATAACATTCCAAGTGCGGTAACAATGGTGTTGGTAATAGAAATGGAAAAAATGGGCAAACTATCCCATAGATGGAATTCGTAGAAAGTGGTAATTAAATGCGGCAGATGAGAAATAAGAATTTTTAAAAAAGCATTTAAATTTATAAACTAGATGATTTGGAAAATTGTGATGCCGTTAAATAAAACACAAAAATCAAGAGTATTAAACTAGAAATTTGGTAAAATATTACTGATTGTGTCAATTTAAAAAAATCTGTAACAAGCTTTATAACATCCTTCTTGGATATAATTGCTTTACAATGGTGTGTTAGTTTCTGCTTTATAACAAAGTGAATCAGTTATACATTTACATATACCTCCATGTCTCTTCCCTCTTGTGTCTCCCTCCCTCCCACCCTCCCTATCCCACCCCTCTAGGTGGTCACAAACCACTGAGCTGATCTCCCTGTGCTATGTGGCTACTTCCCACTAGCTATTTTACGTTTGGTAGTGTATGTATGTCCATGCCACTCTCTCACTTTGTCCCAGCTTACCCTTCCCCCTCCCCGTGTCCTCAAGTCCATTCTCCAGTAGGTCTGTGTCTTTATTCCCGTCTTGCCCCTAGGTTCTTCATGACCATTGTTTTTTTTTTTTAGATTCCATATATATGTTAGCATATGGTAATTGTTTTTCTCTTTCTGACTTACTTCACTGTCAATGACAGACTCTAGGTCCATCCACCTCACTACAAATAACTCAATTTCGTTTCTTTTTATGGCTGAGTAATATTCCATTGTATACATGTGCCACATCTTCTTTATCCATTCATCTGTCCATGGACACTTAGGTTGCTTCCATGTCCTGGCTATTGTAAATAGAGCTGCAATGAACATTGGGGTACATAACTCTTTTTGAATTATGGTTTTCTCAGGGTATATGTCCAGTAGTGGGATTGCTGGGTCATATGGTAGTTCTATTTGTAGTTTTTTAAGGAACCTCCATGCTGTTCTCCATAGTGGCTGTATCAATTTACATTCCCACCAACAGTGCAAGAGGGTTCCCTTTTCTCCACACCCTCTCCAGCATTTATGTTTGGTAGATTTTTTGATGATGGCCATTCTGACTGGTGTGAGATGATATCTCATTGTAGTTTTGATTTGCATTTCTCTAATGATTAATGATGTTGAGCATTCTTTCATGTGTTTGTTGGCAATCTGTATATCTTCTTTGGAGAAATGTCTGTTTAGGTCTTCTGCCCAGCTTTGGATTTGGTTGTTTGTTTTTTTGATATTGAGCTGCATGAGCTGCTTGTAAATTTTGGAGATTAATCCTTTGCCAGTTGCTTCATTTTGCAAAATGTGCTGGGAAAACTGGACAGCTACATGTACAAGAATGAAATTAGAACACTCCCTAACACCATACACAAAAATAAACTCAAGGGCTTCCCTGGTGGCGCAGTGGTTGAGAGTCTGCCTGCCGATGCAGGGGACACGGGTTCGTGTCCCGGTCCGGGAAGATCCCACATGCCGCGGAGCGGCTGGGCCCGTGAGCCATGCACGCTGAGCCTGCGCGTCAGGAGCCTGTGCTCCACAACGGGAGCGGCCACAACAGTGAGAGGGCCGTGTACCGCAAAACAAAAAAACAAAAACAAAAACAACTCAAAATGGATTAAAGACCTAACTGTAAGGCCAGAGACTATCAAACAGTAGTTTTATAAGAATGAATGGATTGTCAAAATTCCTCAAACAACAGAAACTTTACCATTTTCATTTTTCAAGAGGAGAGAAACCACAGAGTGCGGACTTAGAAAATGAGTTTATAGGATGAGTGTGATCTTCTTCAGAATCTCTGAAGTGGTCCCAAGGCACCAATGACAATAGATTGCCAATGCATTAGTAATTCAGTATTTAGAAAACAGAAGGCAAGTGTTGAGGCTTTATTTATTATATTATTTAAAATTAAGAGAGTTTGTGAATGCATTATATTAAAGAAATCTAGGAGTTTTCGTAGTCCTCAATTAAATGGTGTATTTTTGGAAAGGGTTTATTATAGTAAAAAAAATCAAACAATTAAAATAATCTAATTAATTTTGTGCTAATGTTAGCATTAAATGTATTACATCTATTACTGATATTATTTTTCTTTGTTAAATAATACTTCCTTGATTAATGTTTTTCCATTGCAATATTCACTTCATAGCAAAAGTGCTGTTGGGAAGAGCAAATGAGATAAAACATGTAAAGATTTTCTGAAAATTTAGTGAAAGGTGCTAAGGTAGGACTTCAGCTTGATAAGATGAATAAGTCAAGGTGTTTATAATTACTAACATAAACTGTTAACTCCCTGGGCAAAAAGAACAAAAGAAAATAGGACCTTTAAATAGTCATAATCCACAAATAAGCTATTATTTGGCTCTGAGTCATATTTAAAGGTCATTTAAACTCATAAACATGCACTTCCAGCCTAGTTAACTTGTGTTTCTAATTATCGTTTAGAGGTTTCAGTTTTATTTGGATTATTTTTCATCCAAGATTTTCCTGTTCCCTGTTTCCCAATTTAAGATTCAACACAATTCATGCATTTTAAAATAATACTCACTAGAAAAAACTCTTTAAGAACCCGATGACTAGAAATTGCTTTTTACCATTGCCAAGCTCTTGTCTTTATAGAAATCAGAGTGAACTTTATGTTCCCATACTTTCTGACTCTCATACAAAGTGAAAATGTAATGCCCCAGACAACAAAACTCAAAATCAACTTCATGATAATGTTTCATAAAAGCAATGGGATTAGTTACAGTTGTGGATACTTTTGAAGTTCCTAAAATTTTGCCTTTTAAAAATTTATTCTATAAATTTAGTTAATAGACAAAAAAATAAGCCTTACAGATAAATTCAAAGCTTTTTTCCTGCACAAGTATTTTGTTTATTTTTTTACTAGGCTGCCCAGCATCTGCTCTTTAATTATAAGTAATCAATTTATTTTTATTAAGCTATTTGATAAAAGTTACCACTGATTGTAAAAATATTGACCTGCTATCCAGTTGAGTAAGACAATTCCTTTGATTATCCTTATTTCCTTTTTTTTTTTTTTTTTTAAGGACTACTCTCTTGTAATCAATACTTGACCATGTCCTGTCCCTCTTTGGTGATATGGATACAAACATTACAGAGTATAAATTTCCTGGGAAGTTTCTTTTTTATTTTCGATTTATTTATTTTTATTGAAGTAGAGTTGATTTACAGAGCTGTGCTGGTTTCGGGTGTACAACACAGTGATTCAGTTATATATATTTAACTGAAAACTCAAAACTCAAAAACTCTTTTAGAACTAGAATACCTATTATTAGTAAATCTGTTTAGTGCGTTTTCTGAACCTCCTCATCCATGTGTTGTACATTCTTGTAGTGTGGTTTTCTTTTTTTTTTTGAGATAGAAGAGTGAAAAGTGATTTTAAAAAATTAACCTGCATTTCAGCATCATATTTAATGCTTCTCCTTTTCCATCTGATAAAGGGGCTACAGTTTCCTATATCTTTAATTAGTATACCTTAGAGTCCTCTTGTTTTCTTTTATATTGCTTTATTTTGTAAATTTTGTTCTTATGTAAATTCATAGGATATGGAGCATAGTTACAACTAATATCTGTATAATGCTGTATATTATTAGTTTATGCTTTTAAAAGATGATCTTACACATTTTCAGGGACCAAGGCCAGGCTATGGTTCACAGCATGAACTGTGCCTGAAGCCTGAAGGCAGTAGCGCACTGGAGCCAGCCCACCTTGGCTCCTGAGAGCCAACAGTGTGCATCTTTTTCCGACCCCACATTTATCTCTTAAACCATGTTGGTAGCTTGATAAGGGTATGAAATTGGACATGTGGGAGTATTTACACCATGGAAATTGGCAAAGACTACAAATCAGACACTGTTCTTTACTTCTGGAGAGCCAGTTATTAGATATTTACCAGCACACCCACTGCCTGCAGAAGTTTCCACGGCTATCACCTTCCTCCCTTGGCACCATACCCCACCACTGACGCGTTTGTCTCTACCAGAAACAGACTTCACATTTTGTTAGTGCTATGGCAACCTGTACATGGAAAGTCAGACCCAAACATCAAGTATCATGCAAGAGGCAGGCCCTGGACTCTGAACAGAGGAAGAAAAGCGATATCCTTTCCCTGGTACCTACTGAAGTTACTTCTGAAGGTCTCCCGCCCCCTGCCAAAAAAAAGCCCCCAAAACTCATTGCGCCTAGACATGGATAAACTGCACACTTAGTTACAACATACATGATCACTGATGCACACACGGATAACAATATGCTGAGACACAGATATAGTTGTGCTTATGAAAGGTGAAGTTTGATTTTTAGTGGAATGAAATATAATTTACATGTTTTGGGTATGTACTGGGTGTCTACATATAATCTCTGACTGCATTGCAGGGTCTGGAACACATGTACTCAAATTAGCTCAAATTCTAAATCAGCAGTACCAGGATTCCTTTGTTTTTACTACTTATATTTTGACATTTCTTCACAGTCTAGGCAATTATTACCAAGTATTCGAGGTGGGAGTATTAGCGAATTCCAAAAATGTTCTAACAACAGCCAAGTCATAAAACAAATATTTTAACCCCCACACATTGTACTCATTATAGTCTTAAAAAAACCCACAGTCATGTATATTAATGATTAAACAATTCTGGAACGCCTCTAGCACTTGTAAAAATTGTGCAGCTTCTCTGTCTTGGCAATATAATTTCCTGTACTGAGCAGAGACAATATTAGAGGTCAAAGCTGTATGGTCTTTGTGTGTTAAGTAAATATCAAAGAAGAGAGTTGTGTGTTTCTTTTTTGTTTTGCTTGTTTTTCAATAAATTGTTTGATTTTGTTTTTAGTTTTTCCTTCTTGAAGGAATTCTGTCCAAGGCAAATTCTACTATGTCAGAGTCCAGTGTGGAGAGTTGGCATCCACATACCACAAAGGAGAAACGCTATTTAATCTAGGGAGGCCAGCTTTCCTCCACACACACTGCCCTTGCCCTACCTCTGCCATTTGTCTTAGTCTATTTCCTTCTAGTCTGTTTCTCCCTGATTCAAATATTCCCCATCCTGATGGGACTTCTTCAAGGCTGTCCTGTCTTCAGAAGTCCTTCCTTACTGGACTAGTGACACTGATCTTTTCTCTTCTTTACTACTTTGCCACTGAAAGTCTTTCTTGTCATGTGGGTTAATTGTAGGTCTCTTTATTTCCCAAAGACAATTCATTTTTCAGAGATAGAGAGCTATCAACTTATTTTTTTGTGTGTTTCCCACACTCTACACGATGGATCCATGTATAATTCTAGACAGGGCAGGTACACAGTCAAAACTTTGCTTCATTTTATTTTGATTTGAAAACTATTAAATAGACATACTCCTTGATCATTACTACAGTTATAAAAAGAGCAGTGGCTTATTTGACATCAGGTCTATTTTTCAATGCAAACTTTAGCTGATTTGAAAAACTGCATACTTCACGCTCTGGCACTTCTCCACACTTAGTACCAGATATCTTGTCTCTCTGTGAAAGAGCCATGCACTCTTGTTTAACTTGATCATATGGGGTTGATCCCTGCAATACATTGGCTAGATTAGTCTGTACACTGTGCATCTAGGTAGTGCAGATAGAGTATACATATTCTCAAGGCATCAAAAAAGTAAGGGCAATCCTGATTTTTTTAAGGAAAAAGTTTGATACTCAATTAAAACATCATCACAGAAGAGATATCACAGAAAATTGAGCTGAATTTCCTTATGCTAATTATATTGATTTAACTTAAACAGCGGAGAGCTCACTATCTGTATATGGTTAATAGGCACCCTGATTTATATAATAGACATAACTTTGAAAAATTGATTATTGTGTTTTTTATACCTAATCACATCTGAATGCATAAAAAAGGATCCTATTATTTAAAATATCTTGCCAGAAATCCTTTCCAAAGAAAGTATTTTGCAGGATGAATAGTAAGCTCCTAATATATATGTCTACTAAATTTAGATGTTCTCAAATGAGGTTTCTTAATCTGGGGTTGTTCTGCAATCCTTTCTTTCCTTACACTGCCTAGAGATCCAGCTTTCATCCAGAAATATCTTTAATCTAGTCCCGCAGTTCTCTTTTCTAGCATGGGCAAATATAGCTTACAACTCTCTCATCATTCTATTCTGTTCTCGGTATCTCCTAATTCCTTGTGTGTGATCCACTCTCAATGGCACACAACTGGAAAGCACGGGGAAGGAAGGTAAAGGCAGGTCACAGTGACTCTTACCAGGAGGAGGAAAGCTAACTTACCTTTATTCACAGATTATATGACTGCTCTCTCCTCCTTCTCCTGTTTAATTTATTTTGCTTCCAGTTAAGTTAAAAGACAACTTTGAAAGATAAACAAGTGAGATATCATAATATGAATGTAGCTTAGACTAGTGAAGATTTTGGAATGTACAAAGGGGATGACTATTCTAGAAGGTTATTGATACATTATAAACTTGATCTTACATTCAAAACAAGTAATAAAATTTTCTTCTTTAGGCCCTAACTTGGGCATTTAAACGTTCAGTTTTGGCATATTGGAGCTGTGCTGTGGTAGCTATAACATTATTGGATTCTCTAAGTATCAACCATACTTTGAGGTCTTTTAAGAGGTTATGTCTTAAATCACTCAAAATAGGATTGAGAATCTGTATTAACCATTTACGCAAGTGTAATGTATTGAGGAAACAAGTACACTCACCTCTAATCCCCAACCCCTATTACCCTTGCCTTGGAGCAGGCCTTCATCAGGTTTTGTCTAGACCAGAGCTGTCATCTCTTCACTGGTCTTGCCTCTTGGCAATCCATCTCCTACACTATGAATAGAAGCATCTTTCTAAAACTTTCAGTGGCTCCCCATCTCCTACAGAATAAAAACCCAAACTCAACTAGCCACATAACGTTCTTCATGATCTGGCCCTTGCTATATTCATTGTTTTTTCTCTTGGCAGTCCACCTTGTATATGCTACAAGCACAGCAAACTAACCCCAAAATGCCACTGTAGTTTATACTTTGTGTTTTTCTCATACAGTTCCTTTGCCTAATTTGCCCTATCTCTCTACTATGTTGCTACAAAATATGATGAAGTTTGTAGGATAGATGTTGAGGAAAGATAAGACAGTTTCTGTAAGAGGAAAATTGTGCCTATTTACTATAGTTCTCTGAGGAAATAAGCATGTCGACATCATTTTGTTGATCTTCAAAATTATCTGACGTGGTTCAAAAAACAAGTTTTTTAAAAAGAAGTTACTATTACGATGCGAAGACAAAGCTGATCCTTTTTATTGGGGAGATACTTTTTAAAACCTGTCATTGAATAGATTGTGAACTTTGTTCACCCTCAAATACCTGTTGTATAGAGAATACTTTTATCAGTATCATTGGCTAATTACAGTGATAAGTCCCATAAGGGATGGGTTGGGCAGAACATGGCTTTTCAAGGATGGGGAGGAAATATTAGAATCTCCATGAAATGTGTGCGGTTTTAAAAATTCCCAGTAATTCTGAAACCTTTTTCCCTGAAGGATGTTCTTTACTCAACAACACCTGCCCCCACACCAACTCCCAGCCCATCATTCTGAGAATCACTGGTTAAAGAAAAAGGAACAAATTCAAAATAAAGAATTAGTCTGAATGAATACTTTGAAAATATATAACAGTGAGATTCCTCAGGGATCAGTAAAATGATCCAACCTAGTCAACATTTTCTAACAGTGAGAATATATGGTGAAAATTCCAAGTTTGCAGATTATGCTAACATCTTTAAATTAGTAAAATAAGCTAATGATGATAAAATTCTGCAAGAGAGAACATATGTATATAGGTAAGCAGAAAACTGGCAGATGAGCTTATAATTTTCAGTAAAATTTAATTTATATTTATGTAATAAAGGGCTCCAAACAGTAACTTCCTCACCAAAAAAAGCATCAAGAAATCACTCTGGATATTTTCCCTAAAGATACGTGTACTTGTACCCAAAAGACCAGTAAAGTAATGGGCATCATCGGGAAGAAAGTAAGACATAAAACAGAACATATTATAATAGTTCTGTGTAAACAACATGGTATATCTACGTCTGGAATACAGATGTCGTTCTCTTTGCTTAGCACTAATAAGGACCACACAGTACAATGGAAGCATCCTAGAACTAGAATGAATGAATGAATGAATGATATAAGACATCCATGGCATAGGCTAAAAAATTTGGGCTATGATCTAGAAAAATAAATGTTTATTAAGATGAATATTAAGATGGACGATATTCAATGTCTATAAAATCATAACAACGTGGATAAGCAGAATAGAGACTTGCTAGTCAGGTCATGAAGTATTAGAACTAGAATGTACTTCTTAAAGCCTTGATGTGCTAAGAGTAAGACAGAAAAGTAGATGTGCTATATTACACAGCAAACAGAAAACATATGGAAGTTGTTACACACACAAGTACTGCATGCTAAAAATATAAATAGGTTCAAGAGAGGTTTAGCCAAAACCAAGAAAGAAAACCTATAACTGGTTAGATAACTAGAGACGTTTGGAATCTCTCAACTTTTTTGAGTTGGCATCATAAAATATAATCTGAGATGAACTATAGTTTGAATTAACCATGGAATTTTGTGCTTCTTATCTAATTAAACTCAAAAAATGTAATGAAAATTAAAAGGAAATTTAACAAATACTTCTGGTTAATCAATCTTTACCCTTAGGTTCTTCTGATGTTTAGTATGATTAAGACACTCATTAATTCTTTAACCCTGGAATATTACTGATTTATATTTGCTGATTTATAATATGACACACTAGTTAATATGGGATTTATGTATTATTCTATCTACACTTCAGCATTTAATGAGAGCCTGCCAAGTACAAAGCCTTACACTAAGTACTAGGGATTTGCAGAATTATAAAATAATCTCAAACAGCTTGTAACATAGATGGAAAAAATAGGCTAAAATTGAGGAACAATAGAAGAATAGAGGTGATTGCTAATTCATAGTATAGCAGTGTGTTCTTAAAGTAAAATAGATGACGACAGATCAGAAAACTGTAAAACATTATGGAAAAATTTGAATTTCTATTTGGCTTTGAAAGAAATGTGTCGCTAAATGGAAGCTGTTAAAGTAACGATTCCCAAGCCTCACCTCGAATCTATTGGATAAGACTTTCTGAGGAGTAGGAACTGGGCGTTTGAAATTTTTAAAAGAGTTCATCATGTGATTCCGTGCAGCCAGTCCATGAGGCAATGTTTGGGAAATACTGAAATAGAGATGCAATGTAATTACGGGAACTGGTGGGCAGACGCAAGAAAAGTTTCTGGCAATTTGTACGGGAGAGGAAGACAATGAGTAAATCAGTTTGGAGCCAAAGGCTCATGTATGTTGTAGAGGAACAATGGGAGAAAATTCTAAAAGTAGGCTGGAGTCAGATTTTGGAGGGCTTTGAATTCCAAGGAAAAGAGGTTTTATTTTATTTTGCTTTACAGTAGAGTATACCACTGAAAGTTTGGGAGCAGAAGAGTAACCTTTATAACATGTCCTTTATGAATACAAAAAGGGTAAATATAAAGTCAGAGTGGCTGGAGGTAGTGATCTAGTTTAAAAACTATAATAATAGTTTAGTTACAAATGACGAAGGCCTGGACTAAAGTGATGGCAATGGAAGCGGAAGAGAAGTACTACATACACATTTGGTAATATAGAAAGGGCAAATGTGATAGTTTCTGGTAAGAGTTTGGGGTGTCTGGATCTCCTTTTTAATACTTTCACTATCTTCCTCAGTAAACTCATATTTTTTATTTCTTTTTAATTTTCAGTTCTGTTGAAAACACAACTAATCTGTATTAAACTCTTCATTTAGACTGCTAGCAACAAATGTGTGCCTAAAACTTACTAAAAGCCAATGACCAAAATGGCTTTAAATCATGATTTAATTTTTCAATGCTGATTACCATCATGATCTAAAAACCAAAGTGTTTAGAATTATTTTATTGCCTGGGTGGCAGAATATTTAAATATAAATTAAAGAGGGAAAGAGGATAGATTACATTATATATCTGCCAGACAGCAAAACTTCACAGGACATATTGAAGTTAAAATAGAGGGATGAAGTGGATGTGTGGTTTATCTTCTAAGCTGGTGTCTCTATGAATTAGATGAAGCCTACAGATGTGTTGACTCCTAGAGCTAGCTGTATGCAAAGTGTGAATGAGAGTTTCCATAACTTCTTCCTTTTATGACAATTTCCCCTTTCAGTTTCATTCTTGGTGTCCTTATACTCATTCCCTTCTAGCACAATCAAATTCTGCTGTCAGAGAAGATATAGTCACTTACAACGTAGTATGAATTTATGTCTATGTGTTACGCATCCAAGATATATATTTTTTTGAGCCTTACCTCTAGTCCTATGTAATAAAAAACTAGGTTCCCTTTTGGAGGTACTTTAGACTTGAGGAAAAGTCAGAGTATGGGAGAGATTTTCTAGGTAGTAGGAAGAGATTATTTCTATTTCACACACAAATCTGATATTTATCTCACATCTACTGATATGGTATCTGTACCTATTCTGATAATTTTGGAGCCATTTTAAGGACAGTAAAGTGTTGTATTTAGCAGATGTAAATACTTTGATTAGGTAAAGAATTCTTTCTGAATAAAAGTATAGAACCCTCAGAGATAACAGGACAGAGTATTTCTTCCTGTCTGATTCAGGGAACAGGCTTTCCCTGGCCCAAAGGGGAAAATTGGCCCCCTTATGTTCCAGAGGCCATAAATGATAAGGAAAGGTCAGTAAATTGGTACAGAAATTTAATTCTGTGTAATAAAGTTCAATGATGTTCCCATGATATTATTCAGTAATATGCCACTGGAATCATCCTTTTTGTTGCACAACTGAATAGTTGCTTCTAATTCTGGCATAGTTCTAACCCTGCTGAAACAAGCTGTTGCAACATAAATTCTTGCAAAACAAAACATTGCCATCGCTGTACCACAAGCCAATGTACTTTCTAAAGTTTTTTTCTAATGTTTCATTTATTTTCTTAATAAATCCCTGAATGAATGACATGATTCTTTTTACCTAACCAGACAAGTCATTTAAGTGTTTTTGGACATCATGATAGAATAGATATAGGATTGATAAGAACCATAATTGATTTACCCCCCAGTGATGATGACAGTGTGGAATCAATTCTCTTGTTGCAGAACATTTCAGTTACATTTGATACCAGCAATTATGCAATCATGTGGAACTGTTTTGAGTTTCATGCTGGTTTGATGGGAATTACACTTTCTGGGTTTCGGTAATAATTTATCTATTTGTGTTTCGTTTATGCTGGCTTTGATTTGATTAGTTTTCTAATTTCTTTTAGTGTATTCCAAAGTTCTGTCTTAGATCTGTTATTTAACAGTTACAGGGCATGCCTTTTTAGGGTAAAGTGATCCAGAGACAAGATTAGCATTATCACCCACATGTATCAATTGTGTTATCTTATAACAGTGGATTCTGGTGTTCGTGGGCAAAGTAAGAGAAACTGGAACCTGCTGGAGGTCACTACCTCCACAAAGTCCTTTGTGTCACCTACTCCAAGTGGAAGCCGATAAAGAAATGCAGGGAAAGTGAATTCACTTCTTTCCCAACTCAGACCCTGAATTATTGCCTCTGGACAGCAAAGTCAGTGTGTGCGTAGCATACCCACCTGCTGGTCCTAAACCAACACTAGCCTGAAAATAAAATTTGTCTTTCACGTTAAGCAGTCACTTTTCTTACCTGAAAGAACAAATTTATTTCAACCTAAGATAATTTGGTGTTTGTCTGTTTTACTATAATTTTTGAGGAAGTTGATTTTGAATAACATGCATACATTACTAAAGGTCACCTGCTTGTGTTTCAGTTGACACCTTGAAACAAAATACTGGCAGCTACACGTTCTTAAGCAATTTTCACATTTTGATAAAATTTGGTTCATGATAGAAGTTCCAGGCATAAGTTGTTTAAAAGAAAATAAATGACTCATAAACTATCTGAAAAATAAACTGAAGACAAACAGATTTAAAGTAGTACATGAGTCTTTTATCTTCCTATAAGCAATTTATCTACAATGGTCAATATATGATTTATGTTACTCTGCTTTCGAACACATTTGCTTTAAAGAATCATTCCTTGATTAGAGGTAAATATACCATTCATTTCACTGAGTACCGTCTATAAACAAAACTGCTACTTCCTCCAGAGATACTTTAAAAATTAAACATAATTCTACTTCTATTTGAAGGGTGTGGAGCATTAAAATTAGTTTAATCATCAAAATATTTTATATTTAGTTCTCATAATTATATACAATTTATAAACATTATTTTATTTCATTCTAAATCTCACACTAACAAATCATTTGGCTTTTAACGGCACAACATTTTTTATTCCCTTTCTCAGAGTTAGAACAGTAAAAACAGCTTTCTTTTTGTAGTCAAAGCCAAAACAGTGACTTATGGATTAAATTACTAGTTGTCACTAAGAATTCAACAAACTATTTACTTAAAGATCCTGATTTCACTAAACAGCAGACTAAAAGTAGTTGAGGAGCTCATTTATAACAACTACTGGAATCAGTGAATAAACCAATCTTAATTACAAAGATCTTGTCACAACTAAGCTAAGCCTTTAAAAGTGGTTGATAATAGCAATAACATGATTGAGAAGCTACTGGCTAAAATATACTGCCATTATCTTTCAATATTTTATGACTCCAGGAAGTTATAATAATAAAAAAACAAATTCAAAATGAAAAATAATGGTAAGGAAAGAACTGAGGAACTATCTAGCCACTTCAAACCAAAGAATTCTCATTTCCATAGTACAATTAAAGAGTTCAGTGATTCCATTTTATCAATGGAGGAAGGTATTAAATAGAAAAAGTAGTTATGCTTCAATACATGTCTCAATATCATTCCCACTGGTAAAATTTAAGCCCTGCATGCAATGATAATCAAACTGGGACATTTTGATTTACTTCATCTTTTGAAGACCTCAGTATTGTGATCAGAGCATGGAAAATGATGAAATTCCAGGATGTGATTGTAGATTACAGATTAAAGGGGGAAGCAGGCTTAGAGGAGTTCATGTAAGGCTACAGATATTCCCCTTTAACACCGTGAATATCGGGAATGCTGGGTAAATGTTAAAAAATTTAAAAACACTAACATTATTGCCATATTTTTAAAAGTCCAATATCACCTGAAAACTTTTGGTGCTACACATAATTATTTTATTTTATTTTTTTAATTTTTTGCAGTACGTGGGGCTCTCACTGTTGTGGCCTCTCCCATTGTGGAGCACAAGCTCTGGACGCGCAGGCTCAGTGGTCATGGCTCATGGGCCTAGCCACTCCACAGCATGTGGGATCTTCCCAGACTGGGGCACGAACCCATGCCCCCTGCATCGGCAGGCAGACTCTCAACCACTGCGCCAGCAGGGAAGCCCCACATAATTATTTTTTATTGCTAACAAACAATTCTGTTAATCTTATACATCTAGCACAGCTAGAATTTAATTGTGGATTTAGATCACAGAGTAATTTGCTTATGTAAAATTTAGGAACAAGATACAGAAAAGTGCCAAATTTTCAAACTCAGCATCTTCATAAAACTCAACACATTATTAGTCCCACCCCAACTTCTTCTCATGTACTCATTCTCAAAATTAGCCAGGTTTAAAATGATCCTTGACTTCTCTAATTCCCTATTCTTATGTCTTAGCCTCAACATCCATTGGGCCTAGAAGCTGAGGAGATGGGCACAGCAAGAGGAATGAGCAAATGGGATAGAAATAATTTGAACCACTGTTGTCAAGAATATGTTGAGTATTTGTGTTTTATCATATTTACTGAAAGAAGCTAGGTTTGACATCAAGGTGGTTCATTCCAGTATTATGCTCCACTTAGAAGATTAACAAAGTATACAGGCAGTGAGAAGGGAACCATCCAGAAAGAATGAAAAGAAATTCTTCCAGGAACTCAATGACTAGCCAGGAGAAATTCCAGGATGTAAGGACATCAGTGAACTATTGGGAGTGACTTGGGATGTAACTGTTGTGTTTGTCCTTGTGTCTGAGATGGCCACCATGTGTAACAGAAATATAAGCTGTTTTTCTTGGCTAGATGTGAAGGTGAAAAGGCTTGAGATACTCTTTTCTACACTACAGCTTATTAGAAAAGAATTTTTATAGTGGGTTTAAAAAAATAACTAATTCAGGAAGGAAGCCAAGAAAAAAAAAAACTAAAGAGGCTAGGGAATCTAACCTATCATTAAGAATATGGCAAATGAAATAATTATAGATGAGAAAGAGAACATATATGCAGAATACTGAACATAGTTAAGTACCCAATAAATTGTTTTTTTCACAAATGAACAGTTATGCTGTTCTAACCAAGAATGGTGAATCAGGTCTTTCTGGAAGATTGGCAACAGCATCTCATGCTTTATGTCACAATAAGAAACAGTCAGGGCTTCCCTGGTGGTGCAGTGGTTGAGAGTCCACCTGCCGATGCAGGGGACACGGGTTTGTGCCCCGGTCCGGGAAGATCCCACATGCCGCGGAGCGGCTGGGCCTGTGAGCCATGGCCGCTGAGCCTGCGCGTCCAGAGCCTGTGCTCCGCAATGGGAGAGGCCACAATGGTGAGAGGCCCACGTACCGCAAAAAAAAAAAAAGAGAAAAAGAAAGTCAGAAAAGCTTCCCTGGTGGCACAGTGGTTAAGGATCCGCCTGACAATGCAGGGGACACAGGTTCGATCCGTGGTCTGGGAAGATCCCACATGCCACAGGGCAACTAAGCCTGTGTGCCACAGCTACTGAGCCTGCGCTCTAGAGCCTGCAAGCCACAACTACTGAAGCCCGTGTGCCTAGAGCCCATGCTCCGCAACAAGAAAAGCCACTGCTCACTGCAATTAGAGAGAGCCCACGCACAGCAACAAAGACCCAACACAGTCAAAAATAAATACATTTATGAAAAAAAAAGAAAAGCTAGCTGAAATTAGGTCATTCGCTACCTAAGAAGCAAATGAACACGTGCTTGACATAACTCACTGTGGCGTGGGGGCAGGGTATTCCTGATGGATGTATCAATGTAAAGGAGGACTGGTGAAGATTCACCAAGCTAACTGAATGCTGACACATGTAGGAATGAATGACAGCACCAGAAGAAACTTGGAATCTCTAGCGATACTGAAGTTCTGAATAAGAAAATGAAGGACATGAGAGCACAGGTCCTGTTTTCATTTCTTCATCTAGTTTAAATTCCTGACTTTAGAAGTGGAAAAAAAAAAAAAAACTATGAAAGTAAGTACCTGACTATTAACAATACTTAATAGGACTTCCCTTTGAATACAGAATTTGCCTTTCTGGCTGGTGGCTTATAATAACTGAAAAAATGGGCTCCTGTATTTTTATGTGCATTTTGTGAAGAATGTGCCTGATGGGAAAATGAAATTGATGTGTATTAGTTAAAGATTTGGTTTGGCTTAAGCAAAATCATTTATTTCTCCAGCCAATGAACATCTAGAGAAGTGACAACTCTGCTCCATAAAATCATCTGAGAGTTAACAGGCTACAGTCAGCTCACAGTTCCACAATCACTTTGTTCTCATAATCTAGGGTAGAATCCATATTCCAGCAGGAGAACGGAACCAAGGAAGAAAAAGTGGGTATAAGGGGTTCCTGCTGGCTATCTCTTATGGAAGATTTCTGGGAATTGCCATGGGATATTTCACTCCACTTACATCGCATCAGCTAGAACTTGGTCACATGGCCAAACTGAACTGCAAGGCAGACTGGGAAATGTCATGTTCATTATGTGCAGCCAGCTAAAAATTCTACAGCTGTGGAAAAAGAGGAGAATGCAAATAGGGGAATAATAAATAGTCTTTGCTCAGAAAGTGGGGGAGAAAAATGCCTGCATATGATTGAATGAATGACACCATGCTGTCATAGCATGAAGATTTAAGGACTGCAGATATGACAAGGAGAGAATAGGAAGCCCAGTATGCCTCAAGAGAAAAGAGCTAGGATCAAAACTTATAACTTCTAATGGGTGTAAAAAAGTGCAAAGGGCAATGATTAATAGAAGATGGAAAAGAGCTACATAACATTGCACATTAGAGATGAAGACATCTCTCAAATTTGCTGATGACAAATAAATGAAAGGAATAGTTAATACGTCGGGTACCATAATTTTCTAATATACTCATGTATCATTTACTTATAATTATTCCGTATCAATTTACAAATAGGATTTAAGGTGGCTTAATTAAAACTTTAAACATTCTGACAGACAGGGATATTGAATATTAGACAGAAATATAAAGACCTGAACTTTAGTAAAAAAAAAATCACATGATGACAAAATGGTGATGTGATTTACTTACATGAATAAAGTCTTGTGTACTTTACAACCTCAATATAAGCCATCAATGTGTCACTGCTTCTAAAATAGTTAACATAATCTTAGGCTGAATTAAAAAATTCAACTAATCATTTCTCCAGTGATTTTATGTATATCACCCAGGGGTTTCCAAGGTGCTTGGCAAATTAAGTTAACTAAAGGCATAATCTTCTCACAACTTCTATATATTTTTGTAAAAAATCATTCTTTATAAAAGAATGGTTTGAGTGCCTACACAGACATATCAAATACAGGTGCCTGGCAATTAGAGAGATGAGACAAATTTGCTCATGACTTAGTTAACTAATCCTTTCACTACATAATCAAATCATGATGGTTTTCACTATTATATAAATATGTTCACTCATTGTCATATGGTGTTAAATTTATAACCTTAACAGGCTGTCAGTTAACAATAGGAAGCATAAAGGATACTGAGTTAAATATAAGCTAATAAGAAGCATAAAGATAACTCCACAATTCACTTTTAGATACTCTTCTCCAGATTGGTAAAATCCCAGTGCCTAGAATGGGGTCTGGCAATAGTAAACACTCAATGAATATTTGCTATAATTTCATATGTTGCAGAAAATACTGTGATAATCATACTGGAGTTGGCTTCACTTTTTGGGGGGTATAATGATTCTCTATATCTGCAGTACTCAATTTGTGGAGCACTACTTACAAATAGCAGAATTACACTATTTCTCCTACCTCACCATTTAAAAACTAGATGAAATTGTAAAAATAAATGACCTAATTTTTTAAAAGCATAGAAATAGTCTATTAATCATACCAGAGTAGCAAAGTGTATTTTGTCACCTTTAATACTATGACATTCATATTTTAATTTACATTTAATTTAATACATTTCAATTCTGCACATACCACATAAGATCATTTTGAAATTTTTTGTCCTCAAAGCATGCTTTAAAAATAAAGAAATCATGTTAAAAGGGATATCTGATATTTGTCTTTATATATAAAACATGAATTATGATTATACTTAAACTTTATAAAATAACCTTCAAAATATACTAATCTGAAATAAAATTTTTTTGATATGCACACTTTTTATTATATCAGTACTCCAAAATAATGAAATGATTAAAAATACGCTTAAGGAAGATGGTGAGCTGTATTACTGTAGTTTATGGTCTATATTAAGGGAAATAATGAACAGTATTCTGTCTTGGGCTATCTATATAGATCTAGTTCTTGCTGAGAAGCTGGTTTTAAGTAAGTAATATAACTGGTGAAGAGTCTGGAATCCATGCAGTATCGGGTATGGCTGAAGAAACTACAGATGGATGCTTTGCCTGGTGGAGGGGCATGACCAATGTCTTCATCTCTTTGAAGGGGTGTTATGTGGAAAAGCTTTTGATTTATTCTGCATAGCTTTAGAGGATATATCTGAGAGTATTTAGTAACACCTAGGATCAGAGCTACCTATAAATGTAATGAGTCACTTCAGAATTGGTAACCTACAATAAATTAGTGTGGGTATATAGCAGACAGATAGATACATCAATGGGACAAAATAAGATAGCCAATGTAAGGTAAAAGAGAGGCATTGCATCAGTAAAAAATGTAATGACGTATTTAATAACTAATATTGAAAAAATTATTTGTTGGAAGATTTTTAATCAGTTTCAATTTCAGTGCTTGTGATTGGTCTGTTCATATTTTCTATTTCTTCCTGATTCAGTCTTGGCATAAAATATCAGTTTAGAGTTTCATCTCACATCATATCCCAAAATTAATTCCAGATGAATTTAAGAGATATATTTAAAACTTACATTACAAAAGCTAGAATAAAATGTATTTCAGATAGTGGAATGTAAAAAATACTTTTAAGCATAAAAAAATACAATAAATTATCAAAAAAGATACATAGATATGGCTACACAAAAATTAACCATTTAAAAAAAATTAATAGATCAACGTAGTGCAAGATTAGAGAAACAGTGAGAATTAGGAATAGAACTAGGGATACTGAGAGTGCCAAAAGATGCAGAGAAGAAATTTATGACTATTGAAAAACTCTTGAACTTGGCGCTGAGGAGGTCATTGATGGCCTTGAAGAGATAAAGCCATTAAACAGATTAAAAGTTAGAATGCAAGTGTTAAATTGAGGAAAAGTGAGCAGATTTAGTCTATAGTTCAGGAAATTTGGTGCTAGTGAAAAGGAAGTGGGATAGTCTTTTGAAAAGATTTCAGAGTTAAGGGCAGGGACATTTTATTCATTTGGCCCTTAGGCACAGAGCCTAGAGCCTGTGAAAACATCAAGCTTACAAATATATTTAAACCTTTGAAATTTAGATATTGACAGTAAAATTTGACAAGAAAATAAAGAGATTAGCAAATATTTAACTTATAAAATATATCAAGCCAACTTCATTATTTATTAAATTTATCAATTTTTTCATAACATTTGAAAACAATTTGATAATTTTTTTTCACTTTGTAAGAACTCCCTAGAATGTACAGTATTTGCAGAAAGTTGATAGCAAATGATAAAATGAGTTACTTTAGGCCAAGTAATTTCAAAAGAAAATTTATATAAAACTTTAAAATAGTTATAAAATATTGTATCTAATGAGAAATATGGATGTATTTTAATGTCAGATTGGTATAGGGTGGTCTTGGGAAATAGTAGTACTTAGGGTCTATGAATATCTTAAAACAGCCTTATTGAGAGAAAAATTTGGAAAGTGGATTTTTGTAATCAAAAGGCAATGAAGGGAGGGACTGAAGATGTCCAAGAGAGACACAAGTATACAAAATCAAGAGTCTACCATTCTTTGAAGTCAATTCTTTTGAATTTACAATATTGTGTGTGCATGCACACACACAGGTTTAATAATAATTGGAGCAATCACATGCACAATATGTAAAAAATATAACACTAAGATACAGGATTTAAATACACAACACATATTTAGAAAAATTCTTTCCTGTTCTTGTAATTGTAACAGTGTACAAAAATCAGAGCAGTGTAAATACATTTCTTAGCCTTACTCTTTAATTAAAACCATACTAACATTAAACTAGTAACCAAGTTGATCAAACAAATGGTTTACATGCTTTACTATTTACTTACATAATTTAATTATAATTTGCAACTTGATGTTTTAAAATATCATTAAGAAATTTTCCAGACATTTTGGAATATATTGAGCATTTCTGTATGCATGTGCCATGGAGATTTTATTTATAAACCTATGTATGTAGAAAGTTATATAAAGTGGCCAAAACTATTTAACCTACAATAATAAGGGTACAATATACAAGGTACAAACTGCAACTAAACAGACCAGGGGAAATAAAATTAATTTAGAAAAGGTGTTTTCAAACTTTTTAGACATCAGGCAACTTACACTCATAAAAATTATTGAGGACACCGAAGAGCTTTTGTTCAAATGGGTTATAACTACTGATACTTCCTGTATTCGACGTTAAACTGAGACATTTTGAAAATATTTATTTATTAACTTACTTAAAAGTCACAACAATAGCCCATTATGGGTCAACTCATACTATTAGCAGAGGAAGAAAATCAGGCTTATACAAGTCTAGCAATTTTCTCTAACTACTCTGCACATCCAATTAATTTTTCTAAAACACAATTTATATCCTGACATTTTTCAAATTTCAAACCTTCAATGACTCCTCATTGTCTACAAATAAAAGTTAAAATTCATTAAATTGGCAATCAAGGCCCTCAACAATCTCATCCTAACTCCTTTTCCACCTTTTTCTATCTCTTGATACGTTTCCTACTCCAGACAGATAGCTCTAATTTCAATCTTCTGAAAATGACTTATGAATCGTTGACTCTACTATCTTACATATACTTTTATTTCTCAATTAGCATGACGTTTCCATTCTACCCATGTAAACCTTATCTATCCTTCAAGATGCAATTCAAGTTCTATCTGTTCCTCAAATCCTCCCTTGACCACCTAGGATATGTAACACCTCTTTCTTGTGAATAACGGTTGAATTGATTTTCCATCCTGTTCTTTGTAGCATTTGGTATATACTGCTTGGTATCATTCATTTTTGTTTTCTGTAGGAGGAAATACTAACTGAATTTTGATATGTATTTTATTAATATCCAGATATTTTGATGATATCACAATTAAAGTCACCAGATCAGGTTTCTAAAATATTCCTGGACCTCAGTTATTTTTTTATCCCAATACACCTGAGAGATATCACACACGAGTGTAGTAGTGGTCTGTATATAGAATATTTGTATTTCCTACACTGCCCAAAGTGTGTTTGCATTGTAAACTTACTCCTCATAACTGTCCATATTTCACAAAGAGAAGTCATTAACTTGGTAAGCGATCTTAATCCATCACCAAAGACATTAATAGTAGTAATTAATAATAAACCCCAGAATTACTACATATTTGGGTTAAGAATAAATCATAAAAAGTTCCACTACAGTTGACTCTTGAACGAAATGGGTTTGAACTGTGTTAGTCTACTTATAAATGATTTTTTTTCAATAAATATGTACTAAGGTAGTACACGATCTGTGGTTGTTTGAACCTGAGGATGCGGAACCTACAGATACAGAGGGCTGACTCTGATACATGGATTTTTCTACTCTGCCAGGGTCGGTGCCCCAATTCCTGCTATGTTCAAGCGTCAACTCTATAGTTTCTTATACACTCAATCATATAATGTTATTAATTAAAATGTAGACTGTACTTTTTAAATTAATAGACTTTTCTTTAGAACAGTTTTAGATTTACAGGAAAAAATGAGTACATAGTAGAGTTCCTACATACCACTACCACTTCCCCACACAGTCCCTCTACTATTAACATTTTTGCATTAATGTGGTATACCTGTTACAATTAATGAATCAGTAATTACATATTGTTAACTAAACTCCATAGTCTACACTAAAGTTCACTCTTTGCCTTGTATAGTTCTATGTGTTTTGACAAATGTATAATATCATGTATCCACTATTACAGTATCATATAAAACAGGTTCACTGCCTTAACAATATCATGCTTCACATTTTCATCCTACTCCCCTCTTCCTAAGCCCCTGGCAACAACTAATCATTTTACTGTCTCTATAGTTTAGCCTTTTCCAGAGTGTCATACAACTGGAATCATACAGTATGTAGTCTCTCGGACTGACCTCTTTCACTTAGCAATATGCATTGAAGGTTCCTCCGTATCTTTTTGTGTCTTGATAGCTTATTTCCTTTTATCGCTGAAAAATATTCCAAAGTACATATGTACCGTAGCTTATCCATTCATATGCTAAAGGGCATTTTGGTTGCTTCCAGTTTTGATGGTTTAGAATAAAACTCTGTTATAAATATTCATGTTCAGGTTTTGGTGTGGACTTAAATTTTAAGCTCAATTGGATAAACACTTATGGCAGGATTGATGGATTGTATGATGAGAGTATATTTAGCATTCAGTAAGAAACCAAACTGTTTTCCAAAGTGGCTGTACCACTTTACATCCCCACTAGCAATGAATGGCAGTTCCAGTTGCTCTGCATCCTTGTCTGCAAGTGGTATCTTAAAAAATTTCAATCATTCTAATAGTTGTGTAGTGGTATCTCGTTGTTTTATTCTGTAAGTCCCTAATGACATATAATGTTGAGCATATTTTCATATGCTTATTTGCCATCGGTGTATTTGCTTTGATGAGACATCTGTTCAGACCTTTTGCCCACTTTTTAACTGGGTTGCTTATTTGTTTATTGTTGAGTTTTAAGAGTTCTTTATTTTGGAAATATGAGATGTATTTTTTGCGTACATGTATGTATGTATTTGGATGTACTTCTATGATATAAAAATGAATGGAATCTATAGCCTTGAATGTAATATAAATATATAATGGTGAAGATTTTCCATCTAACAATCCCAGCTTGACAGAAAATCATAAAAGTCATTTAACATTAAAATGTTTTTCTTTTTTGGTACCAATTCTTAGTTTTAATGTGCCCAAGAAAGTATATTTGGTCGAGGACAAAATTAAATGTTCTGAGTGACCTAATAACCATTAAGCCACTGTTTCCACTTATTTTCAACTTTAAAATAACTCTTAGTTATCATGCTAGAACATCTATATTAATATATGGCCCCTCAAAACTTTTAAATATAAATCTTAAAATGTTCAGGGAAAAGAAATATTGAAGGAGCTGGGACTGGTGGATTTTTACATGATCAAACACTAAGAATTTTTTTTCTGCTAACTCATGAAAAGACATGGAGGAACCTTAAATGCATATTACTAAGTGAAAGAAGCCAACCTGAAAAGGCTACATACTCTATGATTCCAACTATATAACATTCTGGAAAAAGCAAAACCACGGAGACAGTGAAAAGATCAGTGGTCTCCAAGAGTTGCGGGTAAGGGAGAGAAATGAACAGGTTGAGAACAGAGGACTCTTAGGGCAGTAAAAATACTCTGTATGATACAAAAATGATGATACATGTCCAAACACCAAGAGTAAACCATAAAGTAAACTATGGGCTGTGGTTGATAATGATGGTCAATGTAGGTTCATTAATTATAACAACTGTACCACTCTGGTGGGGGCTGTGATAACTGGGGAGGCTATGCATGTGTGGGAGCAGGGGGTAGCTGGGAAATCTCTGTACCTTCCCCTCAATTTTGCTGTGAACCTAAAACTTCTCTAAAAAATAAATTCTTAATAAAAACTTTTTTTGAAAACAGGAAAGTTAAAACACTTTAAAATCTGTAGGAACACTACTTCCTACTCTGCACTTAAGTGAAAGAATGATAACTTTAGTTTCTTCATTCTTGGGTTTTATTGAATAAAAAAAGGCACAGCACACGGGGCAAAACAGACCAGAAAGTCAGGATTGATAGCGTATTAATTCTGCCAGTACTACTTAATGCTCTTCCAAGAAATATATTTTTAGGTCTGTTGATTTCCTAGTAAAATGATTTTTTAAATACGTCAAACAATATACAATATTAGTGTGTCAGGAACCTTGCCATTTTCAAGTCTGTCCTCATCCTGGTTAAAAGTAGAATCTTTAAAGATTGAACATCTGTTCATATGCTTATTTGCCAACTGTATATCTACTTTGGTATCTGTTCAGACATTTTGCCCAGTTTTTAATTGGGTTGTTTAAAATCTAAAGATTTTTTGATGTCCTTAACCCCAATGTGCGGAGGGATAAGATTAACAATGTTTATCACCTATTGAGTGTCAGAGTGTAACAAAAATATGGTGGGCAATGGGCAGGTAGGGGATAGAGGAAAAGGGTTTAGAGATGGGACAATATGAATATATTGTCATGACTGAACCTGAAGGGAAAGTGTCCACATAGCATAATCAACAATACCTCTATCATTCTATAGTTATATTTTGTAGACAGTTGGTCTATAAACGAAAAAGCCAGCAAACATGCCAGATTTCATTCCCTAATTAAAACTGAGCATGAAAGATACTCTAAGCCTATGCATCAGTACTCTCCTTTCTAAGAGAAAATATTGAATAAAGAGGGAAATAGCAGGAGAAAGGGACTAGAAGGAAAAAACTGACTTCACATTTTACAGTGGTAAGATCTTTAGAAATCAACTATTCCGTATGTTTTTAAATAGATATATTTACTCAGTTTTGAGGGTATTGCAAATTGGTTGAATCAGTGAATTTCTTTAGTATTCTTCACTGAGTTTATTGATATAAACTTAACCTATTTGGATTCTGCTGCGTAATAAATTATTTCCCTTTGATCTTCCTTTGCTGAACAAGAAGAGTTAGCTGCCAGATAAAGTGCTCCTAAAGGGCAGGGTTTGTCACTGAATTGCGCCTAGCACAGAACTGGCTCTCACTGAAGATTTGTTGAATTTTGCATGAATGCATCAGCATCACATCCTTCACATGCTTGTAAGCAACTGTTAACATTTCCCTTAGCCTCTCCTTCAGGGCTGTGTCTCCAGAAGTTTTCTTTTCTTTTAATTAAGGTGTATCTACGTGTGTGTTTACATATGTGTTTTGCTGTTTATACTAGATTTTAACTTCTGGAGTTCAGAAACCAGTGCTGTTTTTCTTAATTTGTATCCTAAAATTACCATACAGTTCTATGCATTCTGACAATGCTTCATAAATACTTTAAAAGATAAATATCCATTCCTTTGCATTTTCTTCATAGACCTCAACTTCTAGATGAGCAGCTGTAGAACTCTCAATTGGATGAGCTCTGACTAGTGCTAACCATAGTATAGTGGGAAAATGACTTCTATATGCAGCATATATTGGAAACAGATAACACATATTAATTAGGCTACATTAATCCTGATGAAATGGGTAAAAATTTTATTCTCCAGATAGGAAAAATGAAGCCAGAAGAATAAATAAGAGGATGAAGTGAAGGCATGGAATAAAAAAATTAGAATTTCCTCCACTTAAGTGACTATTTTAGAACACAGCTTCTGGAAACTTGATTTATGCAGATAATTTTCACTTGGAATTTTCTTTACATTATGTTAAGCGCAAGAAAGAGAATGTCTCAAGTTGAAAGTATAATTACCAGTAGTTACATAAAACAGTTCACTAAACTTTTAATTTCTATGCCATTTTAAAAAATTGATTGAGAGGTTTTTTTCTTACTGTAGTTAGAGTATTAAAACACAGCACTTTAGGAAATGATATATAATGAAACAGTAGGTTTTCTTGTGGCAATTTCAATAATGGTTAAAAAATTAATTAAATGGTATAAAGTTATAAAATATTCTGTGATCAGGACTCATAATTTGGTTTTAGATGCTGTTTTCATTATCAAAAAGCTATCAGTTTAAAATATTTACTATTTTGGGGGGGTACAAATGAACTTATGTACAAAAGAGCAACAGAATTACAGATGTAGAAAACAAACTTATAGTTACCAGGGGGTAAGGGAGGGGAGGGATAAATTGGTAGACGGGATTGACATATACACACTACTATATATAAAATAGATAACTAATAAGGACCTACCGTATAGAACAGAGAACTCTACTCAATACTCTGTAATGGTCTATATGGGAAAAGAATCTAAAAAAGAGTGGATATATGTATATGTATAACTGATTCACTTTGTTGTACACCTGAAACTAATACAACATTGTAAATCAACCATACTCTAATAAAAATTTTAAAAAACAAATCAAAATAAAATATTTAATTTTTTAAAGGTAGTTGGTTCTGTTTACCATCATTTACAATTGCTTTAGTCGGAATTTTATTCATTTTCAGTATATTCAAGAAATATTCTGTCAGCAATAATTATTAATATAAAGCTTAAGTAGAAAATTAAAGATGTTAGCTAATTATATACTTTCATAGCATTATATAATGATTAAGAGCCAGACCTTTTGGGTTCAAATTCCACTTCTGCCACTTACCAGCTGAGAATTTGGGCAAATTACTTCTTTGTACCTGAGCTTCTTGATCTGTAAACTGGGGAAAATATGAGTACTTGCCTTATAGTCTTGGTGATAAGTACATGTATTAATACATGAGTGCTAAAACAATACTTTGCATGTGGTATGAATTGAATAAACTTTAGGTATTATTGATGTTATTATTACTATTACAGTAAATTAGAAATGTAATTCTAGAGAAGAAAAAGCAAAATTCAAGTATGTAACTCTTCTTTTTGAATCCAAATATCTTTTTCTACAAAATAAAAAATCAATAGTTTTGCACTTCCCACATTTAATAAGGACTAATCTGGTGTTTGTGTGTACATGTTATGGGTGGATGGGGGTCTCAGGCTGAGTAAATAATCATGTTAATAATCTTAACTTCCAAGTGAAATAGAAATAAGGACAAATGGTCATTCTTGGAAAATCTGCAAAGCTGGGTGAATAACTGACATATCTTTCTGTGATTCCTTGCAGACATCATGGAAATCAGGACAGTGGCCGTTGGAATTGTAGCAATCAAAGGAGTGGAAAGTGAATATTATCTTGCAATGAACAAGGAAGGAAAACTCTATGCAAAGGTATTGATAATTGATACCTTAGACTTAATTTCTCATATTTATTTTTGTCAAAAATATCTTCCCTTTCTGAAAAGTAAAAATGAAATTAACTCCTCTCAAACTACATAATTCAATGATTTCATTAAAACATTTTATGCTTAATAATTAAATTTTCTGTGTGATCTTGGACAATTTGCTTAAGTTCTCTGGACTCTGGTTTCTTCATCTGTAAAACAAGTCAGATTAACTGACCTCTAAGGATCCTTCCAGCTCCAAAATTCCATTTGTATTTTAGATTCTTAAAATCTAAAATGTCCATCTGTCAGTATTAAAGCTCTTTTTGTTAAAGTTCACCCAATTTGCACTTTGCTGACATGAAAATTCTTGGGGAAAAAAAATCCAGACGTTTGTTTATCAACATCAATCTCACAATCATGGGCTTTGAACTGTAAGCATTCCCACTGTTCCCACTTTATTATAACATGAAATATGCAACTGTTCATCCCACTATAACAAAGTATAATTGACTTTCCTTTGTGTTCTGGCACAGACTACGTAAAAATACAGGTTTAAGTGAATGAATGAATAGTTGGATGAACAAATTAACTTTTTATTTTCCATCACTATCACAGGCAATGTAATAGTAAATGAAGAAAAGTTGTGAAATATGTCCTTCAGCTGAGGGAGGCAGAGGCTCTGCTAATTGTATCAAAATGTCAGTGTTAGGGAAAGAGTGACTTGGGCATAGTAATATGAGAGCTGCTAATTAGGAGGAAATAGCTCTTAATACTTAAGAATAGTAGCAACTGACTGCCAAAAAGCTACATGTTTGAAACTATGTTGCATAACTAAATGTGTATCATTTTATCTTTTAAAAAATTTAATCTTTTTTCAAATATGCTAAGTATATATAACAAACTGCATTATGCCTGCTCAAAAAAAGTCATGTATGTTTTAATCCTACTAAATATTACTGCTTATTCTTTGTCTAATTGAGTCCCTCCAAAAATAATTTGGATAATGTTGTTTGTTTGTTGTTCTTTGCAGAAAGAATGCAATGAAGACTGTAACTTCAAAGAATTAATTCTGGAAAACCACTACAACACATATGCATCAGCTAAATGGACACACAGTGGAGGAGAAATGTTTGTTGCCTTAAATCAAAAGGGGGTTCCTGTAAGAGGGAAAAAAACGAAGAAAGAACAAAAAACAGCCCACTTTCTTCCTATGGCAATAACCTAATCATATATGGCATATAAGAAACCAGTTCCAGCAGGGAGATTTCTTTAAGTGGACTGTTTTCTTCCTTTTTTCTTTTCTTTCTTTTTTTTTTTTTTTAAGTAACCAAGAAAGGCTGGAAAACTACTGAAAAACTGATCAAGCTGGACTTGCGCATTTATGTTTATTTTAAGAGACTGCATTAAAGAAAGATTTGAAAAAATATACACAAAAATCAGATTTAGTAACTAAAAGTTGTAAAAAATTGTAAAACTGGTTGTACAATCATGATGTCAGTAATAGTAATGTTTTTTCTTAAATTAATTTACCCTTAAGACTGTTAGATTTGATTATCTGATAATGATTATTTAAATATTCCTATCTGCTTATAAAATGGCTGCTATAATAATAATAATGCAGATGATGTTATATAAGATGTGTCAGACCTAAAAGCTGCTGGAATGATTTGTCAGATAATCCAGCCAACACTAACTATGGAAGATGAGCAGTATCTGAATGCTTTCTAGTGAAAAATTATGAACCACTTAAATTCTAATCAGAAAAGAAGGAATATTCTCAAAAATTCTATTATGGAAATGAATCAAAGAGGTAGTTTTACAAGAGTATAAGATTAGAACATGCTTGTACCTGTTAACAAGAACAAAATTCCTAATGCTGCTCCCAATTGAAAGGGTATTGCTTAAAGGATGTTTTCAAAAATCTTGTATATAAAATAGCAATAATGATAATAATACTGTACTTCATCTCACTCACCACAAAATAACATTTTATAATCCCTAAAAGTAAAATTCAAAAATCTTTTATGTTTTTTTCAAGTAACATAATCTATCTTTTGTATAATTCATATTCGGGAATATGGCTTTTAATAATGTTCTTCCCACAAATAATCATGCTTTTATCCTGTGGTTACCGCATTAAACTCTATTTTAAGTTGTATTTGAACTTTACTGTTTTGTTATTTAAGTTTATGTTATTTATAAAAAAAACCTTAATAAGCTGTATCTGTTTCATATGCTTTTAATTCTAAAGCAATAACAAAACCGTCTGGCTCAATTGCAAGTTCCCCCTCCCCCTCATGAGCAACACCAAGTCTAGTACACAGCACTCAGGCCAGCAAATCCTGGACAGCAGACAAAAATGACAGCTTGCAGCAATTCTTACAATAGATGTCTCACAAGGAACAATACAAAAATGTGAAATATGTTTTGCCACATACTCGTCAACTAAATTGGATCTTATTAGTAAAATCACTGTAGATAAAAGAACTTACAGGATTTTAAAGTTAAACTATATTTGAGTTCATGAGTAGAATAGTACAACATTTAAAAAATATGCATATTTAAAGTTAGTAGTTTTTCTAATCTCTAGAAATCTCTGCCATTCAAAATATGGCAGCATTGAAAGTTGTTTTCCTGTTCAATGGCAAGAGCACAATGCCCAAAGTAGAGTCTATACTTAGGGATTTGAGGCCCTGAATAGCAATGAAGGCTTGAGGTCAGGCTACAGATAATGGACTTATTGAAAAGATAAATTTCTACTTCATAATTCTGGCATTGGTAGATCTTGTTAGCACTTTAATGTTCATCAGTAGAAGGCCAACATTTATCGAAATTAAATTGGTGGTACGCTAGTAAGGGTGGTTTTTATTTCAAAATATTTGTCTTTTAAGTCCCTTTATTTTATACAAATATTAACTGATAATACATTTATAAGAGAGAGTTACATGAAAAGGCTAAGTTAACAGAAATAATAGGTTCATTTGATTTCCTTGTGACTCAACCTACATGATGAGGCTGCAGGAAGCTAGAAAAAATTGCCCTTCCTCAGATATACTCTAGGGAAATTCCATGAATGATATTCTTAACTGTTGTATGATTCAAGGGCCTTGCTAGTCTAGGTTCCTAGATCAGGCTTCTGTTACTGGTGTCTTGTGAACATACTGAGAGCAGAAGAGGACCTATATGGTTTTTTTTTTTTTGAGGATCTATGTTTTTCATATTTGTTTCCTTAGTGTCTAGCAGAGTGCCTGTCCATAATCAATTTTTTATATGAATTCACTCAATGTTTGAGTATCAAAGAAAATTCATAATGAGACTAACCGTACTTTATTTTAAAAAGGGTGAAACATGATTATATGGAAATTTAAACAGAAACAGTGTGTATGTATATAAGTTATGAGCTATATTAGGACCAAATACTCTGACTATAGAGTTATAGTTATGAACAAATTACAAAGCAACGCTGAATTAACCAACATTTAGCAGTAAGTCCAATCCAGTAGTGTTTCTAGAAACATGTACTTATAATTCTTTATCCTCCCTCCCCCTTTTTTTTACACTTAATGTGAAAATTTTAGAAAATAAAATCTGCACTAGTTACATACACTTAGAATTCAAGAATCTAAACACTGCAAGCGGCCTTAGTCCTTACTATTCATTTGTAGACCAGGAAATTGAGACTGTAACAGATCCCAAATCACATAGCTGGTTAGGTTCAGAACTGCCACAAGAGTCTAGGTCAATCAGCATGTATTTCCTACTCTTGGATGATTAGGATTATTAGTTAGTGGTCTTTAAAAAAAATTATTCCTATTGAGATATAACCTTTACATTTGCATGCAAATGTGACATGTTTTGGCACTTCACTTCATATATAATAGTCTATACTGTCATATTTGACTCAAAAGGAGGAAAAAAATGATGAAATTTCTCATTCTGACTCCTATTCAACTTTTCGGTACGCGGGTCTCTCACTGTTGTGGCCTCTCCCGTTGCGGAGCATAGGCTCCGGACGCACAGGCTCAGCAGCCATGGCTCACGGGACCAGCCGCTCCGCGGCATGTGGGATCTTCCCGGACCGGGGCACGAACCCGCGTGCCTATATCGGCAGGCAGACTCTCAACCACTGTGCCACCAGGGAAGCCCCCTATTCAACTTTTAAATGCACCTCTTTACTTACAAATGGAAAGCACTGTGCAAAATAGCCAGATAAACAGAGTAACCTTTTCTAAATGTTCTTTGAAAGAGAAAATTGGTTAAATACATTGGTTTCCAAGAATTAGGAAGGAAAAAATTAAACAGAAGAATATAAAATGTTAACAAAAGAAGTAATAAAGATACTCTCAATGCAATTAGTGAACTAAAACATTTTTACATAAAAAATGCTATAATATAAATTATCAGCCTTTGAGTTGGCTAAAATTCAACTTAATGACAGAAGAGAAGGGATGCTGGAGATAAATTCTTAGTTTCCATCTCTCAGAGTTTGCCCTTCTGCTTCTCTAAAGTGACAAATAACATAGAGATGGACTATGGGACCAGCTATAGTAAAAGCAATTCTGTATCCACAAATATCCTAAATCAGTGCCTCTCACAATTTTCTACTTAAATACCAATACTAGTAGAGGTAAAGAATGAGAGTCTAAGGAATAATGCAAAGGTAGCCCACCAAAGACACAAATTTTCCTGAAAATCATTCTCTTAAAACACATGTGATTTTTGCATTTTATTCCACTATATATTTATGTTTGCTTTAATATAAAATTCATACCAGTGGGAAAAAGTGATGCATCAGAAAAATGTGTAAGCTTTCTCATGTGGCTTCATTTACACTACTATCCCACTGCCATATACTTGGGCATGAATAAGACACAAGAGATCCTATACCTCTCATAGTTCAACTTTACACGCAGGTGACACATGGCTAAAGAAAACCAAAAGTTTATGTAAAAGTTTACTATGAACCAGAGTGACATTAAAAATATTTAATGACGAGTATGAGTGGTTACTGGTCAATCAGAATATACCACTGCTCTATTAGAATAGATTCAGGCCACTGTGACTAACTTGTGGGTATCAGATGATTATCAGCCTTGACCATTTCTATGATCACCTTAAAACAGTTTTTAGAGAATATCTATTAATTGGTCTCTCTGATTTGAGTTCTTAATGCATATGTTAATATGCCATAGTTCATTAAACCTTCATGCCTATTTCAACACTGTTGCCAGGCTACTCTTTATTTTAAACTTCACTATTTTTAATTGATATATAGCTGATATACAATATTATGTAAGTTATAGGTGTCCAATATAGTGATTCACACTTTTTGAAGGTTATATTCCATTTATAGTTATTATATTGGCTATATCCCGTGTTGTACAATATATCCTTGTAGCTTATTTTATACATAATAGTTTGAATCTCAATTTCCTACCCCTGTATTGCCCACCCCCAGGCTACTCTTTATTCCACTTCTATATGCATCCAGCAGAGCGGCGGCTTTCAATGAAGGTGATGTACCTTCAGGCGCACATATGCTTCCACTCATCCTCTAACTTAGAATGGTTTGCCAAGAAAACGTACTTGTTTTTTTCTTAACATCTTTAATGGAGTATACTTGCCTTACAATGGTTAGTTTCTGCTGTATAACAAAGTGAATCAGCAATACGTATACATATATCCCCATATCCCCTCCCTCTTGCGTCTCCCTCCCATCCTCCCTATCCCACTCCTCTAGGTGGTCACAAAGCACCAAGCTGATCTCCCTGTGCTATGCGGCTGCTTCCCACTAGCTATTTGACATTTGGTAGTGTATATATGTCAATGCTACTCTCTCACTTTGTCCCAGTTTACCCTTTCCCCTTCCCGTGTCCTCAAGTCCATTTTCTATATCTGCATCTTTATTCCTGTCCTGCCCGAGGTTCTTCAGAACCATTTATTTTTCTTTTTAGATTCCATATATATGTGTTACCATATGGTATTTGTTTTTCTCTTTCTGACTTACTTCACTGTCAATGACAGACTCTAGGTCCATCCACCTCACTACAAATAACTCAATTTCATTTCTTTTTATGGCTGAGTAATATTCCATTGTATATATGTGCCACATCTTCTTTATCCATCCATCTGTTGATGGACACTTAGGTTGTGTCCATGTCCTGGCTATTGTAAATAGTGCTGCAATGAATATTGTGCTACATGACTCTTTTTGAATTATGGTTTTCTCAGGGTATATACCCAGTAGTGGGATTGCTGGGTCGTATGGTAGTTCTATTTTTAGTTTTTTAAGGAACCTCCATACTATTCTCCATAGTGGCTGGATAAGTTTACATTCCAACCAATAGTGCAAGAGGGTTCCCTTATCTCCACACCCTCTCCAGCACTTATTGTTTGTAGATTTTTTGATGACGGCCATTCTGACTGGTGTGAAGTGATACCTCGTTTTAGTTTTGATTTGCATTTCACTAATGACTAGTGATGTTGAGCATCCTTTCACATGTTTGTTGGCTATCTGTGTATTTTCTTTAGAGAAATGTCTATTTATGTCTTCTGCCCATTTTTGGATTGGGTTGTTTGCTTTTTGGATATTGAACTGCATGAGCTGCTTGTAAATTTTGGAGATTAATCCTTTGTCAGTTGCTTCATTTGCAAATATTTTCTTCCATTTTGAGAGTTGTCTCTTTGTCTTGTTTATGGTTTCGTTTGCTGTACAAAAGTTTTAAGTTCCATTAGGTCCCATTTATTTTTGTTTTTATTTCCATTTCTCTAGGAGGTGGGTCAAAAAGGATCTTGCTGTGATTTATGTCATAGAGTGTTCTGCCTATGTTTTCCTCTAAGAGTTTTATAGTGTCTGGCCTTACATTTAGGTCTGTAATCCATTTTCAGTTTATTTTCATGTATGGTAAGAGGGAGTGTTCTAATTTCATTCTTTTACATGTAGCTGTCCAGTTTTCCCAGCACCACTTATTGAAGAGGCTGTCTTTTCTCCATTGTATATTCTTGCCACCTTCATCAAAAATAAGGTGACCATATGTGCGTGGGTTTATCTCTGGGCTTTCTATCCTGTTCCATTGATCTATATTTCTGATTTGTGCTGGTACCATATTGTCTTGGTTACTGTAGATTTGTAGTATAGTCTGAAGTCGGGAGCCTGATTCCTCCAGCTCCATTTTTTCTTTCTCAAGATTGCTTTGGCTATTCACGGTCTTTTGTGTTACCATACAAACTGTGAAATTTTTTGTTCTAGTTTTGTGAAAATGCCATTGGTAATTTAATAGTGATTGCACTGAATCTGTAGATTGCTTTGGTTAGTACAGTCATTTTCACAGTGTTGATTCTTCCAATCTAAGAACATGGTATATCATCTCTCCATCTGTTTGTATCATCTTTAATTTCTTTCATCAGTGTCTTATAGTTTTCAGCACAGGTCTTTGGCTCCTTAGGTAGGTTTATTCCGAGATATTTTATTCTTTTTGTTGCAGTGGTAAATGGGATTGCTTCCTTAATTTCTCTTTCAGATTTTTCATCATTAGTGTGTAGGAATGCAAGAGATTTCTGTGCATTAATTTTGTATCCTGCTGCTTTACCAAATTCATTGATTAGCTCTAGTAGTTTTTTGGTAGCATCTTTAGGATTTCTACATATAGTATCATGTCATCTGCAAACAGTGACAGCTTTACTTCTTTTCTATTTGGATTCCTCTTATTACTTTTTTTTCTCTGATTTTTGGGGCTAAAACTACCAAAGCTATGTTGAATAATACTGGTGAGAGTGGACAACCTTGTCTTGCTCCTGATCTTAGAGGAAATGGTTTCAGCTTTTCACCATTGAGAACGATGTTGGCTGTGGGTTTGTCATATATGGCCTTTATTACATTGAGGTAAGTTCCCTCTATGCCTGCTTTCTGGAGGGTTTTCATCATAAATGGGTGTTCAATTTTGTTGAAAGATTTTTCCACATTTATTGAGATGATCATATGGTTTTTATCCTTCAGTTCGTTAATACGGAGTATCACATTGATTGATTTGCATATATTGAAGAATCCTTGCATTCCTGGGATAAACCCCACTTGATCATGGTGTATGATCCTTTTAATGTGCTGTTGGATTCTGTTTGCTAGTATTTTGTTGAGGATTTTTGCATCTATGTGTATCAATGATATTGGCCTGTAGTTTCCTTTTTTTGTGACATCTTTGTCTGGTTTTGGTATCGGGGTGATGGTGGCCTCGTAGAATGAGTTTGGGAATGCTCCTCCCTCTATTTTGGAAGAGTCTGAGAAGGATAGGTGTTATCTCTTCTCTAAACATTTGATAGAATTCGCCTGTGAAGCCATCTGGTCCTGGGCTTTTGTTTGTTGGAAGAATTTTAATCACAGTTTCAGTTTCAGTGCTTGTGATTGGTCTGTTTATATTTTCTATTTCTTCCTTGTCCAGGCTCAGAAGGTTGTCCTTTTCTAAGAATTTGTCCATTTCTTACAGGTTGTCCATTTTGTTGGCATATAGTTGTTTGTAGTAATCTCTCATGATCCTTTGTATTTCCGCAGTGTCAGTTGTTACTTCTCCTTTTTCATTTCTAATTCTCTTGATTTGAGTCTTTTCCCTTTTTTTCTTGATGAGTCTGGCTAAAGGTTTATCAATTTTGTTTATCTTCTCAAAGAACCAGCTTTTAGTTTTATTGATCTTTGCTATTGTTTCCTTCATTTCTTTTTCATTTATTTCTGATCTGATCTTTATGATTTCTTTCCTTCTGCTAACTTTGGGTTTTTTTTTTTTTTTGTACTTTCTCTAATTGCTTTAGGTTTAAAGTTATGTTGTTTATGTGAGACGTTTCTTCTTTCTTGAGGTAGGATTGTATTGCTATAAACTTCCCTCTTAGAACTTCTTTTGCTGCATCCCATAGGTTTTGGGTCATCATGTTTTCATTGTCATTTGTTTCTAGGTATTTTTTGGTTTCCTCTTGATTTCTTCAGTGATCTCTTGGTTATTTAGTAGTGTATTATTTAGCCTCCATGTTTTTGTATTTTAACAGTTTTTTTCCTGTAATTGATATCTAGTCTCATAGTGTTGTGGTCAGAAAAGGTGCTTGATATGATTTCAATTTTCTTAAACTCACCGAGGCTTGATTTGTGACCCAAGATATGATCTATCCTGAAGAATGTTTCATGAGCACTTCAGAAGAAAGTGTATTCTGTTGTTTTGGATGGAATGTCCAATAAATATCAATTAATAGGAATGGTAATTACCAATTAGACACAGCCTTCTTGGTTGCTGCAGCAGCAGCCTTAGGATTTCATGCCCGACTCTGGTGTCCGCGCTGATAGCCCTGGCTCGCACCATCTGTGAAGCTCGTTTAGGCGGTGTTCCGAATCTCCTCGCACACCCCGAACAATGGTCTCTTGAGTCTTAGGCAGTTTCAGATTTTTCCCGGACTCCCTCCAGCTTAGCTGTGGCTCACTAGCCCCCTTCAGGCTGTGTTCACGCAGCCAACCCCAGTCCTCTCCCTGGGATCTGAACTCCGAAGCCCGAGCCTCAGCTCCCAGCCCCCACCCGCTCCGGCGGGTGAGTGCTGGTCGGCACTGATCCTCTGTGTGGGAATCTCTTCGCTTTGCTCTCTGCACCCCTGTTCCTACACTCTCCTCTGTGGCTCTGAAGCTTCCCCCCCACGCAACCCCCATTTCCACCAGACACGGGGCTTCCTAGTGTGTGGTAATTTTTCCTCCTTCACAGCTCCCTCCCAGAGGTGCAGGTCCCATCCCTATTCTTTTGTCTCTGTTTTTTTCTTTTGCCCTATCCAGGTACATAGGGAGTTTCTTGCCTTTTGGGAAGTCTGAGGTCTTATGCCAGCATTCAGGAGGTGTTCTGTAGGAGTTGTTCTACATGTAGTTGTATTTTTGATGTATTTGTGGGGAGGAAGGTGATCTCCATGTCTTACTCCTCTGCCATTTTGAAGGTCCTCCTTACTTTCTCCTGAGTTGCGAAGATTTGCCAGAAAGCAGCAGCAAAAGTCCTAGTCTCTTCAATTTCAGGAGTTTCCAAATCGTCAAATTGAATTTATGAGATGATAAAAATTTATCTTCTTTTCATATGAATAGAACTTATAGTCTAATAACTGAAATGTGAAATGAATAATAACATTTAGCTTGAAGATGGAAGGCCTTTCTCTTGATAAGTCCAGCCAGACACGTATTAGTTATCTATCGTTGTGTAACAAATTATCCTAAAACTTAATGGCTTAAACAGCAAGTTTTCATTATCTCATAGTTAATGTGGTTAGGGACCTGTGTATGGTTTAGCTAGGTGTCTCTAGCTAGCATCTTCTATAAGGTTGCAATCAAGGTGTTGGCCAGAACTGCAGTTATCTGTTATCTCAATGCTCAACTCAGAGAGGGATCGACCTTAGATCCTCACTGGTTGTGGGTTTGAAATACCACTTCCTCGCCACGTGAGCTTCTCCATAGCTCCACTTACAACATGGCAGTTTGTTTCCCACAGAGCAAGGAATCAGAGAGAATGAAAAAGAGTGCCCACAACGGAAGTTACAGTATTTCATAGCCTAATCTTCAGAAGTGTCTCATCGCTTCTGCCTGTACTCAAGGAGAGGGAATTAACAAAGGCATACAAACCAGAAAGCAGGAATCACTGGAGGCCATCTTAGAGGCTGACTAACACAAGTCAGAAACAATGTTTTTAAGGCCACTGCCACAAAGACAGGATTCTTTAGGGCCTAATAACGAGTAATCCATGGCTTTCAGTGGTGAGCCATTCAGCAGAGAAAGACGAAGTAGGTATATCCTCTGTGCCAACATATTTGATCCTTCCCTGAGGGATACTTTATGGTACAATGCCACATAGGATAATTGAGAAAAGGTTTGAACCACAGTGTGTACTGCCTATTAGCTTGAGTTGCGCCTTCTTAGATCTCCTAATGTAGGTGGAAAACTAACATCACTTTGCCTCTACATGAAGGAAATGACCCTGCCTTCAGACCCAACATGAAGATAACCTCCCCCTCCACCACCCTACCTCAAGAGAATAAGATCATAAATGCCAGCTGAAATTCCTCAAGCCATACAGTTTTGTCCTAGATGGTGGAGGTAATCAGTCACAAGTTACCCAATATCATATGAGGATAAGACCTAAACAGACTTGAAAAACAATTTATTTTAATGCAAGATGCACATTGGAATCACCTGGGATTTTTTTTTTATATATATATATATAATGAGACCTAGGTCCCACTCCAGACCAAATGCATCAGTATATCTGGGATGGGGCCCAGGCACTGGTATTTTTAAAGCTCTCCAGGAGATTCTAATGGGCCTATGCATTTGAGAACCAATTAGCTAAATGATGGCAGCAGGGGTGGAGAGGACTTTCTAGGAATTATACCTGATTCTTTGTCTTTGTTTCTTCTTAAACACCCTGAAAAGCCTTATGTAGCTTCCCACCTAATTCCATATTTTCTAAGATGGTTCTAAAGTCTGCCGTGCTTCTTGGATCCTTGGTTTTCCTATTGTCTCCATATTTTGTTATTCACATTGGGGCTAAAAGGAAATGCAAACACTGGAAAGAGAGCCACAGTTGTTTTTGCAATGAAACAATTATGGAGTATAAAGTGCACAAAGGACACCCTCCCCCTACTCCCAACACCTGCCACACACACACCATAGTCCATTCTCAGAGTAGCCAGAGTGATTCTGTTATATCATATCTCAGATAATGCAATTTCTCTATTCAAAACTGCAGCTGTTTTCCATATTAGAATAAAAGCCAAAGTCCTTAGAGTGGCCTATGGAGGGGCAATGGAAAAATGTAAGTGATTAAAAACTTTAATTAGGTATGGGAAAAAAAAACAGGAAAAAAAGTAATAAAAGTCTAGAATTATGCACTCAGATTGTTTGGTAGATATCATTGAATTCTCATGCCATTTTAAAGAAACTCTAACTGTACACTGTAGACAATATTTTAATGGACATGATATGCCCATTGATATGGAAAAGACAATAGCCCCGTATAAAAAATTGATGAATGTACACAGTTATGTTTGAAGTAAAGAAAATACTTAAGGCATATGTACATATCAATTTAATGAGTCTCCACTTTAAAATTTTTCTATTAATCAACCAGTTAATGGATCCAGCTAGGCTGAGTGAGACTTAACTGATCTTCTATTGTTGGTTATTTTGGTTGTTTCAAATTTTTCACTAACATAAATGATTTTTTTGTACATAGGCCTTTATATTTATGATTATCTTATTAAGATAATTATAAAGAAACAGAATTATTAGACCCATAAGTTTTAAAGCCTTTAAAAATGTAAATTGAAAATTTGATTTTCAGGAATCTTTTCCCCAATATATATTCCAACCCTCTGTACATGGGAATGGATAAACACTTTCCCTAAAATTTATGCTCAAAATTTAGTCAGCTTTATTCTTACCTCTACTTCTCTTTGACTATCCATTATCACCAAAACCTAGCTAGCCTCTTCTTTTTCAACATCTCAGTTGTATGTCTTTCTTGGTCCTTTACAACCTCATTACCTCATGTCTAGAGTTTAGCAATTGTTCCCTAATCATTCTTCTGTCTCAAGTTCCTGCCCATCTCAGATACTACCTATTTCCTTAATCTTCCTGAAATACTACTTTGACGATGTCAGTTGTCAGTTAAAGAATCCATGTTAGCTGCTTACTGACTATTGAATTTAAATTCTTTAAAATAGCATCCAAAGCTGTCAAACAACTGGCTCTACTTTATCTGTCCAATCTTCTCACTGCCCACCATAAACCTTAGAGTTTCCTTAGTCCACTGTGTTTATCCCATTGTCTTTTTCTCCTCACTAGTCCTTAATTTAAAAAAAATGTATCTTATCTATTTTGTTCACTTACATATCCCAAGCACCTTTAACAGTGTCTGGTACAGAGTAAGCTGTCAGCAAATATTCGTTCAATGAATGGATAAACCAATTCCAATTCAGTGACAGAATAATGAGCACACCTCATTACAAAGCATTATTCCAATATTTAAGCAATATATAAATGTAGTTGTTGCAAATGAATAGAAATGTACCATCTTGGGGTGGATTCAAGGTGACGGAATAGGAGGATGCTGGACTCACCTCCCCTCACGAAAACATCAAAGCTACAACTACATACAGAATGACTCTCACTGGGAACTAGCAGGAAGGCTCCTCTACAACCAAAGCTGTGAGGAAAGATTCACACACAATCTGGTAGGAAGGGAGAAGTGATCTGGTCAGGACCTGCATCCCTAGCAGAGGACACAGAAGAGGAGGGGGCTATTTCACAGGCTCAGGGATCCTTCCTGGGGAGTGAGGGGTTTTGAGACAGAATGGAAGGGGTCAGGGCACAACCTTTAAAAGAATGACATAGCTGTTGAGGATACTACATAAACTGGTTAGAACCAATTAGGCCCAAGGTGGTGGAAAATTTGACTTCCAGTAGACCTTGAGACTCATAATACATTAGCGTGCTAAATGACACACCCACAGGTGCCATGACAGTCCCGAGGCCAATCATAAAAGGGCAAAAAGTGAGCGGCGGCCCAATTCCTCAAAATCCCCACCCCTTCCTCAAAATAGTTGGAATAACCCTCCCACTCATAAGCCTATGAAATTACCCAGCCCATGAAAACTAACTTCCCCGTATTTCAGGGCCTCTCTCACCTTCTGAGATGGCCCACACTCTGTCTTTGGAGTGTGTTTCTCCTAGGGCTGCTCTCACCTTCTGAGATGGCCAGCATTCTGTCTATGGAATGTGTATCTCTGCCTTCACTTTACTATGGCTCGCTCTTGAATTCCTTCTGCGTGGAGCCAAAGACCCTCACTTGGCGGGCCCATCCCAGGGACTCACCCAAGACCTGGGACATGACCATCCTCTCATGTCCCGTTTTCCTGCAAATTCTTTACAAAGGATATTAATAAATCTACTTCTTGCCTATCACTTTGTCTCTCACTGAATTCCTTCTGCACGGAGGCAATAAAGAACCTGAACTTCATTAAGTCCTGAGATGGGTTGTGTGGTTTCAGTTAGAAGATTGTGGGTTTGAGTCCCAGCTGAGGTGCAAATGGGTTTGAGTCCTCTCCTAAGTCAGAGGCTGTGGGTTCAAACCCCATCTGAAGTGTGGCTGGGTTCAAGTCACATCTGAAGGGGTGCAGTTTCACTTTGATCAGGGTATTGGCAGCCACTGCCAGCATACCAGGATGAAGCCTGGTGCACGGACTTGGGAGGGAGTGAGACTAGCTCCAGGGCAAAGACTACCACTGCCAGAGTGCATCCTTGCTCACAATCAGGAGGGAGTGAGACTAGCTCCAGGGCAGAGACAATTATCACACTCGAGCATGTGTCCCTTCCCACACTGAGTGAGCCAGCTCACTAGTGTAGCACCAACCCTTCTGGCCTGACCCAACGTCTAACTGAGGTAAGCACACTGGGGAAAAGTGAAACCAGCACAGAAGTGCAGCCCCAAGCCCTTAGGCCCCAGCCACCCCTAAACCAAGGTGGAGAAACCCTGGAAAAACCCAAGTCCCTCAGGGCTCCTGTTCCAACCTCTTGGACCCAGACCCCACCCCTGATAGAGCAGTGATGGACACTGAGCAAAGGAGAAGTCCCAGCCTGCACCTGGCTCTGGCTCCAGCCCTACTTCCCACCAAGGTGGTGGCTGCCAGCACACCTCAGGGAAAGACCTGGCCCTTGCTCACTTCAGGTATAGCCACCTAACAAAGCCTCTGGGCACAAGAAAACTGCATAGGGACCCTCCCACACAAGGACACACCCTCAATATCAGAACAGGTAACTGTTTCACCTAATTTCATAGAGACAGAGAAATTTAAACAAAATGAGAAGACAGAAGAACATGTTTCAAACAAAAGAACAAGAAACCACCCCTGAAAAAACTCCAATGAAACAGATATAAACAATTTACCTGATAAAGAGCTTGAAGCAATAGTAATAAGATGGCTACCTGAACTTGGGGGAAAAAATAGATGAACATCATGAGAATTTTAAGAAAGAACTAGAAAATAGAAAAAAGAACCAGTCAGAGCCGAAGAATTCAATAACTGAATTGAAAAATAAATTATAGGAATTAACAGCAGATTAGGTGATAACAGAAGAATGCATGAGCTCTCTGGAAGATAGAATAATAGAAATTATACAATCAGAATAGCAGAAAGAAAA
The DNA here is from genome assembly GCF_964374135.1 of Grampus griseus. Classification (NCBI taxonomy): domain Eukaryota; kingdom Metazoa; phylum Chordata; class Mammalia; order Artiodactyla; family Delphinidae; genus Grampus; species Grampus griseus. Next base: position 92,508,807 of record NC_139018.1, read on the forward strand.
ACAACTTTAAAAAATGAGAATAGTTTAAGGGAACCTCTGGACAATATCAAGTGTACTAACATTCACATTACAGGGGTCCCAGAAGGAGAAGAGAAAAAGGGGTAGAGATGTATTTGATGAAATAATGGCTGAAAACTTCCCAAACATGAAGGAGAGAGATATCTAGGTACAGGAATCACAGAGAGTCCCAAAGAAAGTGAAAACGAAGAGACCCACACCAAGACATATCATAGTTAAAATGGCAAAACGTAAAGAGAGAATTCTAAAGGCAGCAAGAGAAAAAAAAAGTTACATACAAGGGAACTCCCATAAGGCTATAAGCTGATTTTTCAGCAGAAACTTTGCAGGCCATAAGGGAGAGGCATGATACATTTAATGTGCTGAAAGGAAAAAGTCTACAACTTAGGATACTCTACCCATCAAGGTTGTCATTTCAGCACTGAAGGAGAGATATAGAGATTCTCAGATAAGCAAAAATTAAGAGTTCATATTACTAAACTGACTGTACAAGAAGTGTTAAAGGGTCTTCTTTATGTGAAAAAGAAAAGGCTATAACAAGAAATAAGAACTTAAAGGAAGGGAAAAATCCCATTGGTAAAGGCAAATATATAGTAAAGGCTGTGAATTAACCACTTAAATAAGCTAGTATGAAGATTAAAAGACAAAAATTATAAAATCAACTATAACTACAATAAACAGTTAAGGTATCTTTTCCAACCACAATGGTATGAAACTAGAAGTTAATTACCAGAAGAAAAATGGGAAAAACACAAACACATGGAGACTAAACAACATGCTACTAAAAAACCAATAGGTCAACAAAGAAATCAAAGGAAATCAGAAAATACCTTGAGACAAATGAAAATGAAAATAAAAACACAACTTTCCAAAATCTATGGGATGCAGCTAAAGCGGTTCTAAGAGGGAAGTTTATAGCAATATAGGCATACCTCAGGAAATAAGAAAAATCGCTAATAAAAAACCTAACCAACCATCTAGAGGAATTAGAAGAAGAACAAAGTCCAAAGTCAGCAGAAGGAAGGAAATAATAAAGATCAGAGTGGAAATAAATAAAAGAGACCCCCCAAAAAATAATAGAAAAAAATCAATAAAACCAAGAGCTGGTTTTTGAAAAGATAAATAAAATTGGTAAGCCTTTATCCAGGCTCATTAAGAAAAAAAGAGAGAGGACACAAATAAAATAAGAAATGAAAGAGGAGAAGCTATAACTGATATCACAAAAATACAATCGTAAGAGAGTAGTATGAGCAGATATATGCCAACAAACTGGACAGACTAGAAGAAATGGATAAATTCCTAGAAACATACAATCTTCCAAGACTGAAGCAGGAAGAAATAGATAATCTGAACAGACTGACTACTAGTATTAAAATTAAATCAGTAATCAGAAAACTCCCCTATCCTCCTCAAACTATTCCAAAAAATCGAAGAGAAGGAAACACATCCAAATTCATTCTTTAAAGCCACCATGATACCCAAACCAGGCAAAGACATTACAAAAAAGAAAATCACAGGCAAATATTTCTGATGAATATAGATGCAAAAATCCTCAATAAAATATTAGCAAACCAAATTCAGCAACATATCGAATGGATCATACACCATGATCAAGTGGGATTTATTCCAGGGATGTAAGGATAGTTCAGTATCCACAAATCAATGTGATATATCAAATTAACAAAATGAAAAATAAAAATTACATGATCATCTCAATAGATGTAGAACAAGCATCTGACAAAATTCAACACCGATTCATGATAAAAACTCTCAAAAAAGTTAGTTTATGACTTCCCTGGTGGCACAGTGGTTAAGAATCTGCCCACCAATGCAGGGGACACGGGTTTGAGCCCTGGTCTGGGTAGATCCCACATGCCACAGAGCAGCTAGCTTAGAAGGAAAATATCTCAATATAAAGGCCATTTATGACAAATCCACAGCTAACATTGTACTCAATGGTGAAAAACTGAAAGGTTTTCCTCTAAAATCATGAACAAGGCAAGGATGCCCACTCTCACCGTTTCTATCTAACATAGTATTGGAAGTCCTAGCCACAGCAATCAGACAAGAAAAAGAAATAAAAGGCATCCAAATTGGAAAGGAAGAAGTAGAACTATCACTATTTGCAGATGACATGACTATATTTAGAAAACCCTAAAGTCTCCACCAAAAAACTATTAGAACTAATAAATGAATTCAGTAAAGTTGTGAGATACAAGATCAATATACAGAAATGGGTTGCTTTTCTGTACACTAATAATGAACTATTGGAAAGAGAAAACAAGACAACAATTCCATTTTACACTTGTATCAAAAAGGATAAAATACCTGTGAATAAACTTAACTATACTCTGAAAACTGTAAGACATTAATGAAGGCAAGTGAAGATGATACAAAGAAATTGAAAGGTATCCCATGGTCATGGATGAGAAGAACATTATTAAAATTTCCATACTACCCAAAGCAATCTACAGATTTAATGCAAGCCCTATCAAAATACCCATGACTTTTTTATAGAACTAGAACAAATAATCCTAAAATTTTTATGAAACCACAAAAGACCCTGAATACTCAAAGCAATCTTGAGAAAAAAGAACAAAGCTGGAGATGTCATGTTCCCTGACTCCAGACTACACTACCCAGCTATAGTAATCAAAACAGCATGGTACTGGCATAACAACAGACACATAGACCAATGGCACAGAATAGAGAGCCCAGAAATAAACCCACAAACATATGGTCAATTAATCTAGGATAAAGGAGGTAGAAGTACATAATGAGGAAAGACAGTCTCTTCAATAAGCGCTGTTGGGAAAACTGAAAAGCTACGTGTAAAAGAATGAGATTAGAACATTTTCTCACACCATATACAAAAACAAACTCAAAAAGGATTAAAAACCTAAATTTAAGACTAAAAACCATAACTCTAGAAGAAAATGTAGGCATATACTTTTGATGTAAATCTTAACAACATTTTTTTGCATCTTTCTCCTCGGGCAAGAGAAACAAAAGCAAAAATTACAAATGAACCTAATTAAACTAAAAGCTTTTGCACAGCAAAGGAAACCATCAACAAAACAAAACGACAACATACTCAATGAGGAAAGATATTTGCAAATGGTATGTCTGCCAAGAGTAAATATCCAAAATATATAAAGAGCTCATACAACTCATTGTCAAAAAAACAAACAACTTGATTAAAAACTGGGCAGAAGACCTGAATAGAATTTTTTTCAAAGAGGACCAACAGGCACATGAAAAGATGCTCAACATCACTAACCACCAGAGAAATGCAAATCAAAACCACAATGAGATATCACCTCCAACCTGTCAGAATGACTATCATCAAATAGACAAAAAAAAAATAAATTTTGGCAAGGATGCAGAGTAAAGGAACTCTTGTGCACTGTTGGTGAGAATGTACATTAGTATAGCCATTATGGAAATGACTATGGAGGTTCCTCAAAAAAATAAAATTAGATCCACCATATGATCAAGAAATTCCACTCCTGGTTATATATTCAAAGAAAACAAAAACACTAATTTGAAAGGATTAATGCTCTCCAATGTTCATAGCAGCATTATTTACAATAGCCATAATATGAAATCGACCTAAGTGTCTATGAACAGATGAATGGATAAAGAAGATGTGTATTAAAAAAAAGATGTGTATATATCTTCACACACACACACACATATACATACATACATATACACAATGGAATGTTACTCAGCCATAAAAAAGAATGAAAAATTGCCATTTGCAGTAACATGGATGGGCCTGGAGGGTATTATGCTTAGTGAAATAAGTCAGACAGAGAAAGACAAATACACACATTTTCACCTATATGTAGCATCTAAAAAATAAAACAAATGAGTGAATATAACAAAACAAAAACAGACTCACAGAGAACAAACTAGTGGTTACAAGTGGGACGATGGGTGGGGGGAGAGACAAGATAGGTGAATGGGATTAAGAGGTACAAACTACTAGGTAGAAAATAAATAAGATACAAGGATGTAATGCACAGGGAATGTAGCCAATATTTTATAATAAATTTAAATGGAATATAACCTATAAAAATGTTGAAACAATATTTTGTCCACCTGAAACTAATATAACATTGTAAATCAACTATACTTCAATAAAAAAGAAACATACCACCTTGTTTTGTTCAACCTAGTGACTTAATCTCTTAGAAGTATTCAAATTCTTGGGACTTCCCTGGTGGTCCAGTGGTTAAGACTCTGCACTCCCAATGCAGGGGGCCCAGGTTCGATCCCTTGTCAGGGAGCTAGATCTCACTTGCCACAACGAAGATCCCACACGTGGTGACGAAGATCCCGTGTGTTGTAACTAAGACCCGGCACAGCCAAATAAACAAATAAATATTAAAAAAAGAAGTATTCAAATTCTTGTTATTCACTTCTCCTTAGCATGATATTTCCACATCACTCACTGGAGTATGTTAATGCATTTAATAATACGATAAGAACTTGCTGCTTTTTACACTATCCAGCACCTCTGACCACTGTTACCAATCTACAGACCAATGTACCTGGGGGGGGGGGGGCATTTGCAAGTCACCCTGTGGCAGACCATGGAAAATTATCTTGGAAGCTAAATTAGTAATTAAGAAGTTGCATCCCAGCAAAGGGAGGATAAATGATTTTAAAAGATATATTATCCAAGTTATTCTGAAATCTAATTCACAACAATCAAATTTGGATAGTTCTGTAAAAACACTACTAGTTTCTGGTTCTTTGGGCTATAACTATTCTATTCTACATATTGTTCACCCCACTTCTGTTCACATAGTCTTTCTTCACATAGTATAAAAGCCAAAAAAAACAAACAACCCAATCAAAAAATGGGCAGAAAATCTAAACAGACATTTCTCCAAAGAAGACATACAGAAGATTAAAAAGCATGTGAAAAGATGCTCAAAATCACTAATTATTAGAGAAATGCAAATCAAAACTAGAATGAGGTATCACCTCACACCCATCAGAATGGCCGTCATCAGAAACTCTATAAACAATAAATGCTGGAGAGGGTGATAGGAATGCAAACTGGAACAGCCACTATGGAGAACAGTATGGAAGTTCCTTAAAAAACTGAAAATAGAGCTACCGTATGATCCAGCAATCCCACTCCTGGGTGTACATATGGAGAAAACCATAAGTCAAAAAGCTACATGTACCCCAATGTTCATTGTAGCACAATTCACAATAGCCAGGACACGGAAGCAACCTAAATGTCCATCTCCAGAGGAATGGATACAGAAGATGTGGTCCATACATACAATGGAATATTACTCAGCCATATAAAAGAACAAAATAATGCCATTTGCAGCAACATGGATGGACCCAGAGATTCTCATAGTGAGTGAAGTAAGTCAGACAGAGAAAGACAAATATCATATGATATTGCTTATATGTGGAATCTAAGAAAAAGGCTACAAATGAAATTATCTACAAAAACTTATATCTTTGAAATAGAGTTACAGACGTAGAAAATAAATTTATGGTTACCAGGGGGTAAGGGAAGGGAGGGATAAATTGGAAGATTGGGATTGACATATACATACTACTATATATAAAACAGATAACTAATGAAGACCTACTGTATAGCACAGGGAACTCTACTCAATACTCTGTCCTATAAGGGAAAAGGATCTAAAAAAGAGTGGATATATGTATTTGTATAGCAATTCACTTTGCTGTATACCTGAAACTAATACAACATTGTAAATCAATTATACCCCAATAAAAATTTTAAAAATTTAACCAATGATAGTACAATAATACAACTTATTAAAATTACTGTCACTTTAGGAGTCTATATCTCTGGCCATCCTGTTACTGTTTTGGGGGTTTCCTCACTCTTTAGCCATGCAAATTTCTTGTTTTTCTTTAATGATGTATATTGAAAAGCGCAATGTTGAGATTTTACTGGCTTAATTCTCAGAGGGCTATCTCATTTTCAAGTTTGAAGGGTTCTGTCTTTATTGTCCCTAAGCATTGCTTAGAGTGAAGATGTAGCAAAATGACAAAGGTGCAAGTTAAAGTTCAAGTAGCTAATCCATCTGGCTATTACTTGAAGCATTTTTGGAACATGTCATTTGCTAAATATCAACTAGTGCTTGTGTATGAGTAACTTGTTAAAAAAATTTTCACCTCCTCACATCACTAAGTACAGTAATGTGCACATAAGTACTTAAAAGTTACACGTTAACTGAATAGAAGAAATATTTTTTATCACTTGTGGTTAAAACAATAGTCTATAAAAAACCATCAAGTATGTTAATGCTTTAACCTTAAAGTTCAGATAAAGAGGAAAAATTGGGCTTAAAAATTACAGGGGGTGTAAAGATTGTTTTTCAAAAACGATCTTCATCTGAGTTTAAAAGGTTATATGGTGTGGTACCACAATAAGAGAAATGACCATTAAAACTTTAGTCTTGTAAATAATCTAACAATATACTGGTTAAGGGGAGCTGGCTTGTAAATTCTGAGTCCTTCCAGATACTGAAATTCTGTAACTTCTTACATTCCAGTCCTAAAAAGGGAGATATGCCATTTTGTTTGGAAGGCAAATTTTAACTACCTGCTGCCTGTTTAACTCATTAAAAACAAAAAGAGAAAGTGCTTTTAGTTTAAAATTCTGGAGAAAAGTTAACCCCATATGACAATAAGCATCTAAAATGTCAAGAAGAAGAAATTATGTCTTAAAAATGTTTTAGATTAGAAGCAATTCTGAGACAGCAGCATACATGGAGCCCAGATTATTGCATTCCTGGACAGTCATATATACACACACATACATATGTATATACTCATGTTTTACCCCAGTTCAGCTCTTGACCTGCCTCAGCATTCCTCCAGCACACAAATTAAGGAAGTAATACACACAAAGACACACACACACACACACACACACACACACACACACACACACACAGATAGAACTGTTGAGGGGAAAGAGTTCCAAAATAATAAATCTAAGTCATCAGTCTCTACTGCTAATTTCACCTCAACATTCAACAAACACTTTAGGAGTTTATTCAGTACCTATGGATAGAAGGCATAGAGTAACGAAATGTTAGAAAAGGGAACTATAGAAATAATCTATTCTAATCACCTCATTTTTTTCAGGTGGAAAAATAAGGCTGAGAGGGATTATATGACATACTCAAGGACATTCAAGTCTTTTATGTGCAAGTTAAATACATCAGAGCTGAGGAAACATTAGAAACTGTAGAGAAGTCTCCAAATCAAAACATGCTTATGTCCTTAGTAAATAAATTATCTGAGTCTTATGTTTAGAGGATTTGCCACAGTTACGACTGAGTCCAGCTTGGGGATAAGCAACACAGAAACTATAAAACTGTAAGCAGAATGTAAAACTATAAGCAGAATATGGTAGCTCTCAGATGCCATGGGCCAAACTCCTTTGCAATGATTTCCTGTAGGAGAGTCATCCTCAAAATTTTAGTCTCAGGACCACTTTATACTCTTAAGAATAATTGAAGACAACAAGAACTTTTGTTTATATGTGTTTTTGTATCTATTAGTATTTCCTACATTAGAAATTAAAACAGAAATCTTAAACATGTATTTATTATTTCATTAAAAATAACAGTAATAAACCCATTTCATATTAACATAAATGGCATCTTTTTCGAAAAAGATAACTATATTCAAGAAAAAAATTTGAGAAGAGTAACACTGTTTCACATTTAAAAGATCTCTAACAACTGGTTTAGTAGAAGACAGCTGGATTCTAATATTTACTTCTGCATTTCTGCTACTGTGATATATTTTTTGAAGTATATATTTATCTATTGAAGCATATTAAGAAAATCCAGTATCACATAGATTAGTCAAAAAAAGGAGGAGTATTTTAATAGTTGTGAATACTCTTTGAATACTGTACCCAAATGTGACAAGTTCTAGTTTCTTAATGGTGGGTTGCAATATGGAATCTGAAAACACATAACTGTGCTTTGCATACTCTGTTGCGTTAAAATCCATTGGTCTGTCACTATGTATAATTTAAAAAAATATAATGCATTAGTCATTTGTAAAATATTGGTTCAGTGAGTTATGCAGATATTCTAAATGTTGACACATTTCTTCATAGTAAAAAAAAAAAAAATCACATTCATTAATATCACCACTGAATTACCAGAGGTCTTTAAGTATTGGAAAACTGTCAAGATTATGGTAGTGGATGCAAGTTCTTCAAAATTTTTGTTTGAAAGCTCAAAATTTTTATTATTTTCATTTTAATTTCTTTTTGGTTTATATCTTTATTGGAGTATTATTGCTTTACAATAGTGTGTTAGTTTCTGTTGGACAACAAAGTGAATCAGCTATATGTATACAATACATATATCCCCATATCTCCTCCCTCTTGTGTCTCCCTCCCACCCTCCCTATCCCACCCCTCTAGGTCATTCCAAAGCATTGAGCTGATCTCCCTGTGCTATGCAGCAGCTTCCCACTAGCTAGCTATTTTACATTTGGTAGTGTATATATGTCAATGTTACTCTCTCACTTCGTCCCAGCTTCCCCTTCCCCGACTGTGTCCTCAAGTATGTTCTCTATGTCTGCGTCTTTATTCCTGCCCTGCCACTAGGTTCATCAGTACTGGAAAGCTCAAATTTTATCATTGGCCGTAGCAAAAGCACTCCGTACATAAGGATTACTGCACTATTCTTTAATTCCTGTAAATGAGACACTTCCTGTCCTGCAAATTATATGCTCCCCCTTCCATAGTACGAAGCTATTACTAGGTAGCTAGTATGGGATATGGGAAACTTCTGAATCAAGACTTTTATGAGTGTGTGTCTATTCCTCTTTTATTCTCCTGATACAGATTAATTCTACTGACTGTGAAGATCTATAGGATGGTGACCCCAGAAGGTGGAAGCAGTCTAGATCTCTGAATCACTATGTGGAGGAGAGGCACTCACTGATCACTAACTAATATGAATTCTCATAAGACAGCTTTAAATGTAGGTTAAGGTTCTACAGAAATATAAGAGGCTCAAAGTTCAAATAAAACAAAGATTTGAACAAAATTCTACCTTTAACAGATTTCCTAGTAGTCACAGTCTAAGCAGAAGTCTACAGAAAAAATTACTTTATAGAAAAATAAGACTACTTCTTTATGCAATCCTTGCCTTTATGAAGTGGAACATCTGCCCTTTTAGTTTCCCTACAAAAAAAAAAACAAACAAACAACAGTGTCTAGTAGACTAGACCCGTGCTTCCCTAGTGGAGGCTCAGCTTCTTTCAGAGGATTAGAAATTCCAACTCTTTGCTGTCACCGTACCTCTGGACCACTTTGGCCCCACAGTGTGGGTTTTCCATTCTCCAAACGATTGCTTGCTATTTCTAGAGGCATCTGTATACAAAATTGGGAAACAAGTGAGATTTTCCCCCAGTCTTCTGCATCCTACTTTGGCTCTTCTAACAGCTTTCCTCCTTCCTTCTCACATATTAAAACTTGATCCCAGAAAAGGATCTAAACACTCATTCACATTAGTCATGAATGAGGGAATAAGGCTATGGTAATTCTCCTAAGTTAAAACTCTTATCCTATGATGACAATTTTAAGCCTTAACATACTTACAAGCCTGTAAAATTAAATGTCTGAGAGGCAGTATGTGAAGTCGTTAAAGAGTTCAGATTCTAAGGCCAGAATTTCCTGAATTTGAATTCATATTCCACCATTTATGAGTGATGTGACCTTGAGCAAGTTATTTAATTCCCTTATGTTTCAGTTTCCTCATTTTATAACTGATAATAAAAGCAACCTACTACATAAGAATATTACTAATAAAACCCTAATACGTTAACACACTTTATCAAATACATAGTTCAAATTGAAGATTTCCCCAAGTTGAACATAAATTATTAAAATTTAATTTTGAGCACTATATGAAAAGAAACCCTAATTAAACCTCTAACCTACCATAATACCCCAGACTTAGATGATCTTATCCAGAAACAGAAAAATCTAGTGATGTTTTAGAATGTAATATAAAAAGTACTTTTCAAATATTTATGGGTAAATAAAATATATGATGCATTTTATAAAGACTTTCCATTAACATGAAAATCAAGTGTGTTTGAAACAAAATAATTTTTATGTTTTTCCAAATTAAAATGATCATTTCGTTAGAAATACAGTATAAAACATCTTTAAAGCATAGTAGTTCACCACCCAGAGTAATTTTTTATTTTAGATTGCATAAAATGGATACTGCAAAAATAATAACTTCTGAAAAAACCAGGACTATCATGAAGCAACATATAAATAATATTTGGAACAAAAGTAATTGAGATAAAGGCTCATAAGCAGTACTTCCTCTAATAAGAGAAAAACATTTTTGATGGCCTCTATATAAACTATGGAATAACACAACTGTATTCTCTTGGTGGCTAAAAATATTGGTCAATATCTGTTGATTATTTCTAATTTTTGAATGTTGATTATGGTTACCTATTGAAATATTGAAACAGTTTCATATATATTGTTTATGTAAAGAACATAAGAAACAATGCTATATATTATAGAAAGGAAGAATGCCTACAAATACCCATATAATCATTACCTCTGGGGAGGAAGGGACAGATTTAGGAATGGTACAAAAGATATGTAAATAAAAGGCTTGAAAAGCAAATATGGCAAAATGCAAATATTTGTTATGTGTGGGAAATATTTTCTATACTTTCCTGCATGTTTAAATAAAAAATAATAATAAAAACAAATCCAAAAGGAAACCCCATGTAAAGAATTGGGATAAACATAACCACTTTGATCTATCTCTCAACTCTAAGTAAAACAACTACAAAACTTACAAATAGGAAAATGTGCATCAGCACCAGAAAGAAAATACAAAAACTGATATTATATCTGAAGTCCATGAAATGGGACCAAATTTTAAAGTGTTTTTCATAATAAATATAATTTACCACATGATGGTAAAGTACACATGAGGAGGTCTTGACAGATCCTCATCCACATTGGCAGAAACTTACTCAGAAAAGCAAAAGCTCCACTGAAATGAGATGTTTATTTGGGAATCCAAAGAGAAGTCCCTTACTCAAGGTCCTACAGTCCAGGGGCACTGGGTAGAATGGTAAGCCCATGACTGGCTAAAACATGATGTTGAAAATCGTGGTCTTTCGAGGGACTTGATTTTTTGCTTTCAGCCTCACCTCCAAAGACCTTTCAGTTGTCATTCCCTAATAAAAGATTGTTCTTAGTTTACATATTTGCCAAATGAGTAGCTTGTAGTGGGCTTTATCCTATTTTTAAAAAATTGGTCCCTATATATTTTCATTTCTTATGAGGTAACAAGACAACATTTAGTATGTCATAGCACACCACGTGAAAACAGGATATGAAGGCTTTCTCTGGAGATTTTATTTCCTCAATGTCAGGGGATACTCTCCAATGGTGAAATGAAACTTTTTCCTTAAATATCTGCAACAGTGTCACTTTCCCTTCCTCTTCAGTCTGGCCATATAAGTTTCTATGTCTCACTTGAAATATTTGGCTAAGATCTTTACTAGGTCTACCACAGAGCTTAGGGAAATCCAAGAATTTTAAATACATTTTGGCATTGTGAAAACTTATGAAAATCATCAAGACATGTTCTAGTGACATTTTCCAAATTTAAAGACAAATTAAAAAATCTTGGAAACATCTAAATAAGTAAAAGTAAAAACTAAATTTTATAAATTAACTGTAAAGGAAGAAAACATAGGCTGGTTTAGACTTCTCTACTAGACTAAATAACAGAAGATAATGAAGCAGTATCTGGTTTTATAAGAACATGGGATTTGACAATTTGATATTTAAATTGGAAAATAAACTCAATATTTAAATATTTAATTTACATCAGTCTGACTCTCCCATAGATAAAAGTTATGAATTCTTGAAAGTGTTTAAAAACAGGACATTAACCACTTGAAGATACCAGGGAATAACTAAAAGCAGATAGAAACTGGAGGGGAGTTGAGCCTTCTAAAATGGAACCTGTAGGGTTCTCATCAAGAAAAAAAGGCAGAGGATTCAAATCAATAAAATTAGAAATGAAAAAGAAGTTACAACTGACACCATACAAAGGATCATAAGAGACTAATACAAGCAACTATAAGGCAATAAAATGGACAACCTAGAAGAAATGGACAAATTCTTAGAAAGGTACAATCTTCCAAGACTGTACCAGGAAGAAATAGAAAATATGAACAAATCAATCACAAGTACTGAAATTGAAACTGTGATTTAAAAACTTCCAACAAACAGCTGTCTGGAACCAGATGGATTCACAGGCAAATTCTATCAAACATTTAGAGAAGAGTTAACACCTATCCTTCTCAAACTATTCCAAAAAATTGCTGAGGAAGGAACACTCCAAAGCTCATTCTATAAGGTCACAATCACCTTGATACCAAAACCAGACAAAGATATCACACACAAAAACATTACAGGCCAGTATTACTGATGAATACAGAAGGAAAAATCTTCAACAAAATACTAGCAAATCCAATCCAACAACACATTAAAAGAATCATATACCATGATCAAGTGGGATTTACCCCAGGGATGCAAAGATTCTTCAACATATGTAAATCAATCAATGTGATACACTACACTAACAAACTGAAGAATAAAAACCATATGATCATCTCAATAGATGCAGAAAAAGCATTTGACAAAATTCAACACCCATTTATGATAAAAACTCTCCAGAAAGTGGGCATAGAGAGAACATACTTCAACATAATAAAGGCCATATATGGCAAATCCACAGTAAACATCATTCTCACCGGTGAAAAACTAAAAGCATTTCCTCTAAGATCAGGAACAAGACAAGGACGTCCACCCTTGCTACTTTTATTCAACATAGTTTTGGAAGTCCTACCCACAGCAATCAGAGAAGAAAAAGAAATAAAAGGAATCCAAATTGGAAAAGAAGTAAAACTAGCACTGTTTACCGATGATATGATACTATACATAGAAAATCCTAAAGATGCTACCAGAAAACTAGAGCTCATCAATGAATTTGGTAAAGTTGCAGGATACAAAATTAATACACAGAAATCTCTTGCATTCCTATACATTAACAGTGAAAGATAAGAAAGAGAAATTAAGAAAACTGTCCCATTTACCATTGCATCAAAAAGAATAAAATACCTAGGAATAAACCTACCTAAGGAGGCAAAAGGTTTGTACTCCAAAAACTATAAGATTGATGAGGGCTTCCCTGGTGGCGCAGTGGTTGAGAGTCTGCCTGCCAATGCAGGGGACACGGGTTCGTGCCCCGGTCCGGGAGGATCCCACATGCCGCGGAGCGGCTAGGCCCGTGAGCCACGGCCACTGAGCCTGCACATCTGGAGCCTGTGCTCCGCAATGGGAGAGGCCACAACAGTGAGAGGCCTGTGTACCACAAAAAAACAAAAAAAACTATAAGATATTGATGAAAGAAATAAAAGATGACACAAACAGATGAAAAGATATACTATGTTCTTGGATTGGAAGAATCAATATTGTGAAAAATGACTATACTACCCAAAGTAATCTACAGATTCAATGCAATCCCTATCAAATTACCAATAGCATTTTTCACAGAATTAGAACAAAAAATTTTACAATTTGTATGGAAACACAAAACACCCTGAATAGCCAAGGCAATCTTGAGAAAGAAAAACAGAGCTGGAGGAATCAGGCTCCCTGACTTCAGACTATACTACAAAGCTACAGTCATCAAAATGGTATGGTACTGGCACAAAAACAGAAATATAGATCATTGGAACAGGATAGAAAGTCCAGAGATAAACCCATGCACCTATGGTCACCTAATATATGATAAAGGAGGCAAGAATATACAATTGAGAAAGGACAGTCTCTTCAATAAGTCGTGCTGGGAATACTAGACAGCTGCATTAAAAGAATGAAATTAGAACATTCTCTAACACTATATACAAAAGTAAACTCAAAATGGATTAAAGACCTAAATGTAAGACCAGATACTATAAACTTCTTAGAGGAAAACATAGGCAGAACACTCTCTGACATGAATCTCAGCTTGATCTTTTTCAATCCACCTCCTAGAGTAAAGAAAATAAAAGCAAAAATAAATGGAACCTAATTAAACTTAAAAGCTTTTGCACAGCAAAGGGAACCATAAACAAAACAAAAAGACGACCTACAGAATGAGAACATATTTGCAAATGTAGCAACTGACAAGGGATTTATCTCCAAACTATACAAACAGCTCATGCAGCCCAATACCAAAAACAAACAAACAAAAAACCCAATCAAAATATGGGCAGAATATCTAAATAGACATTTCTCCAAAGTAGACATATAGATGGCCAAGAAGCACATGAAAAGATGCCCAACATCACTAAATTAGAGAAATTCAAATCAAAACGACAATAAGGTATCACCTCACTGGTCAGAAGGGCCATCATCAAAAAATCTACAAACCATAAATGCTGGAGAGGGTGTGGAGAAAAGGGAACCCTCCTACACTGTTGGTGGGAAGGTAAATTGGTACAGCCACTATGGAGAACGGTATGGAGGTTCCTTAAAAAACTAAAAATAAAGCTACCGTATGATCTAGCAATCCCATTCCTGGGCACATATACAGAGAAAATCATAATTCGAAATGATACCTGCACCCCAAGGTCATTGCGGCACTATTTACAATAGTCAGGACATGGATGCAACCTAAAAGTCTATCAACCAAAGAATGGATAAAGAAGATGTGGTACATGTATACAATGAAATATTACGCAGCCATAAAAAACAATGAAATAATGTCATTTGCAGTGATATGGATGGACCTAGAGATTGTCATACCGAGTGAGGTAAGTCAGACAGAGAAAAACAAATATCATATGATATTGCTTATATGTGGAATCTAAAAAATATGGTACAAATGAACCTGTTTACAAAACAGAAGTAGAGTCACAGATGTAGAAAAGAAACTTATGTTTACCAAGGGGGAAAGGTAGGAGAGGGATAAATTGGGAGATTGGAATTGACATGTACACATTACTATATATAGAATAGACAACTAATAATAACCTGTTGTATAGCACAGGGAACTCTACTCAATACTCTGTAATGTCCTATATGGGAAAAGAATATAAATAAGAGTGGATAAAAAAAAAAAAGAAACAATACCAAACCAGAACCCAATGGAACAATATCTTGCTGAAAGGCAAAAGAAAAGTGAACCTAGAATTCTAAATCCAGCAAAAATATCCTTCAAAAATAAAGGCAAAATGAACATTATTTTTAGATAAATAAACTTGAGAAACTTTATTACTGGCAGAACTGAACTATAAGAACTGCCAAAAGGTAGTTTTTTTCCCAAGCTGAAGGGAAATGACACCAGATGGAAACTCAAATTTATAGGAGGGAATGAAGATCCAGGAATGGCAAATATGTGAATAAATATAGAAGACTATTTTTAAGTCTTCTCTTAATCTTTTAAAATATATATAATCACTTCTACTTCTTGCTATGATGGAGTAACAGGAACTGGATTGCTCTTCTTTCTTAAACAAGTAAAAAATTGGAGAAAATATAGGAAACAATGGTTTTCATGTGTTGGACAACAGGCAGCACAGGACAGTAATCACCCCCGCTCCAGCCAAGAGAAAAAAACCTAATGAGGGAACCCTTCAGTTGTCTCATCTCATTGTCTCTAAAAAAGAAATTTTGAGGCCACAGTGTAGTGGTGGGAATCCAAGCAGAACTGAGTTGAAAAATAAAATTTAGCATTCAGGAAGGTCAAGGCAAGCTAAAATTCACAGGTCAGCATAATATAGAGGAGACAGATGCACACAGAGAGCATTCTGGAGCTCTTCAGAAGGTTATCCTTGAATTTTTGCCTGAGGTTGGTTTAAAAAAAAAACCAACACAGGAAGGAGCGGGCAGAACAATGCTTGGGGCTCACAGAAAGCTCATGTTCCAGACAGCCAGATGGGAAATCTGTTACACACAGAGCATGGGGTAGAATACTAAGAAGGGTACTGCCTCAGTAGGGGAAGCATGTTAAGGCCTAAACAAAAGAGTTCTCTGGCTCCACCTAATGAAGCTTAAAATAAAGCCCCAAGTAGACCAAAATATTTCTGAATAACTAGATCACATCTCAGATAAAACTCAAAAATATTTAATGGAATAAAATAAAAATTTACACAAAACTACAGTTTACTCAAGAAGGAACTGATCATTTGAATAGCACTATATCTATCAGAGAAATGAATTTTTAGTCAAAAACCTTACCACAGAGGAATTTCTAGACCCAGATGGCTTCATTGGTGAATTCTACCAAATACGTAAAGAAGAACAAATACCAAGTTTACACCAACCCTTAGGAAAGAGAAGAGGGGTGAACATTACACTTATTACTAAAATGTGACAGGACAGTACAGGAAAAGAAAACAAAATTTTAGCAAACTGAATTCAGTAGTATACATGAAAAGGTTAATACACAATTGCCAAATGGGATTTTTCCCAGGAATGCAAGGTTAGGTAACACTTGAAAAATCAATCAATGTAATTCACTGTATTAAAAGACTAAAATAGAAAAACAGTATGTTCATCTCAACAAATGCTAAAATCCTACATCTATTTGTTAAAAAACAAACAACAACAAAAACCTCTCAGCAAACTAGGAAGGGAATGAAACTACCTCAACCTGATAAAAGATATCTATAAAAGCCTTCAGCCAAAATCTATTTAAAGGTAAGTAACCTAACATTTTCCCTCTAAGATCAGGAATGAGGCACGCATGTCTACTCTCACCACTTTTAGTCAACATCTTCTTAAAGATCCTAGCCATAGGCAAGTAAAATAAATAAAAGGCATATAGATTGAAAATAAAGTAAAATGCTCTTTATTCTCAGATGACAAGAGTGTCCATGAAGAAAAAATCCTAAGAAATCTAAAAAGGCTACTAGAACTAATAAGCAAGTTTAGTAAGATTGTAGGATATTAAGATCAACACAAAAGTATTTTTCTATAGTATTTTTTATATATTACCAGTGAACAATCAGGAATTGAAATTAAAAACACCATATGCAATATTATTTGAGAGATATGTGCAGCATCTATAAAGAAAAAACTAGAAAATATTGCTGAGATAGAAAGAAGTCCTAAATAAATGTGGAAATATTCTATGTTCATGGATTGGAATATCAATATTGTTAAGATGTCAATGCTTCTTAAGTTGATAGATTCAACCTAATTCCAATGAAAATTCCAGAGTATATACTTTAAATACTGATAAGCAGTTAAAAAATTATATAGAAATGAAAAGAATCTAGATAGCCAAAATAATTTTTTAAAAGAAGAACAAAGTTGGAGGACTTATAGTACCTGACTCCAAGACATGTTATAAAATTACGATTATCAAGGTAGTTTGGTATTGGCATTAGTGAAACAGAATTCAGAGTACCTGCATAGAGCAATACACATATGATCAAATGTTTTTTTGACAAAGGTTCCAAGATAATTCAATGGGCAAAGGATAATCTTTTCAACATATGGTGCTAGAATAATATGCAAAGAAATGATCCTCACTGCTTACTTCACATAATTTTCAAAAATTACTCAAAATGAATTAGAGACCTAAGTGTATAATAGGAGCTACAATTCTAAGCTATAAAATTATATACTATAAAATTTCTAGAAGAAAACATGGGAGAAGATCTTGGTAAAATTGGGTTCACAAAAAAATTCTTGAATATGACACAAAAAAGCACATACCCTATTGGAAAAAATGATAAATTTGATTTTACCATATTATAAACTTTTGCCTTTCAAAGTACACTATTATAAAATGAAAAGGCAACTACAGACTAGAAAAGAATATTTGTAAAATATATACCTGTTAAAGGATTTGTGTCTAGAATATATAAAGAACTGTTATAACAGAATTAAAATAAGACAAACCCCAATAAAAATAGCGAAAAGATTGAAACAGACACTTCAGCAAAGAAGATATACAGATGGCAAATAAGCACATGAAAAGAGCTCATCATAATTAGTCGTTAGAGAAATTAAAGTAAAACCTAACTAAATACTGGTACATAACCCACAAGAATGGCTAAAATTAAAAAGACTGTACAAAGTCTTAGCGAGGAAGTAGAGTAACTATAACCTGTATACTGATAGGAATGTAAAATTTTGGATAAATTTGGCAATTTCTTAAAATGTTATAATACACTTACCATACTACTCAGCCTTCCAGTACTAGATGCTTACCAAAGATAAATGAAATCCTATGTTTACACAAAGACTTGTACATGAATATTCATAGCAGCTTTATTTATAATAGCTAAATACTGGAAACAATGCAAATGTCTACCAACATGTGAATGGATAAACAAATTGTTGTATATCCTTACCATGGACTATTACTCAGCAATACAGGGGAACAAACTATTAATACATACATCAAGATGAATGAATCTCAAGATACTTATGCAGAGTAGAAAATGCCACACAAAAGATAGCACATACTCTATGATTCCATTTACATAAAATTCTAGAAAATGCAAACTAACCTGTAGTGACAAAAATCACATGAGTAATTGCCTGGGGATTGAGAAAGAGGGAGGAACTACAAAAAAGTCTGAGAAACTTTCTGGAATGGTGGATATGTTTCCTATCTTGAAGGTTGTGACAGTTTTATGAGTTTATACATATGTCCAATTGTGAAATTTTATATTCTAAATGTGTGTGGTTTATTGTACATCAATTAGACCTCAATAAAGCTGAAATAAACCATGTAGTTATTTGAAGCAAAAATCCTAACACTGTATAATGTGAGGCCATTATTCATGTAGATCTTCTAATATATATGACAACAACAGCACAAAGGACAAAGGGGAGTATGTGTAGCTATCCGTCTCCAAGTTCCTACATTTTTAGTAAAGTAGGACAACATTAACTTTAAGTAGTATTTTAATAATTTAAGGATGCATTTTGAAATCACTAAGGCAATTGCAAAAAATTCAAGAAGGTACAGGCAAACAGCCAGTAGAAGAATTAAAATGGAATACTAAAAATATTTGCTTAACCAAATGAAGATAGGGAAGGGGAATTGAAGAACAAAAAACAGGTGAGATAAAACTGAAAACAAACAGGAACATGGTAAAAACCACGCTAATCATGTCAATAGTTATGCTGAATGTAAATGAAGTAATCACTCCAATCAAAAGGAAGAAATTGTAAGACTAAATAAAAAACCAAGATTCAACTATAGGTTGTTTGCAAGACAACCTTTAAACATGAAAAAACAAAGAGGTTATAAGTAAAATGATGGCAAAAGATACACTAAGCAAACCACAAGCATAAGAAAGCTCAAGTGGCTATATTAATATCTGACAAAATAGAACTCATAGATAATTAGATCGATAATTCCCCTAGGAGAATTATCATAGATATGAGAAATATTTCATAATGATTAAAGGGAAAACATAATAATTGTGTATGTGCCCAGTAACTTAAAAATGCATAAAGCAAAAATCAGCAGAATTAAGGGGAGAAATAGATAATTCCACAATTTCAGTGGGAGATTTTAACACCCCCTTCTCAGTAATTAATAGAATAATTAAATATCATAAAGATACAGAACGAGAGTTAGCACACTTTTTCTATTAAGGGTCAGATAGTCCAATATTTTAGGCTTTGTGGGCCACATGTGATTTCTGTGGTATATATATATTTTTAAATTTATTTATTTTGGGCTGCGGTGGGTCTTTGTTACTGTGCGCCGGCTTTCTTTGGTTGTGGCAAGCGGGGGCTACTCTTTGTTGCAGTGAGCAGGCTGCTCACTGCAGTGGCTTCTCTTGTTGTGGAGCACGGGTTCTAGAGCGCAGGCTCAGTAGTTGTGGCGCCTGGGCTTAGTTGCTCCGCAGCATGTGGTATCTTCCCGGACCAGGGCTTGAACCCGTGTCTCCTGCACTGGCAGGCAGATTCTTAACAACTGTGCCACCAGGAAAGTCCCTCTGTGGTATATTCTTTATTGTTTTTTTTTTTTTTTTTACAACCCTTAAAAATGTAAAACTCATTCTTAGCTCATAGGATGTATAAAAAATAGGCTGCAGGCCACATTTGGTCCACAGGCTGTAGTTTGTTGAATCTTGATATTGAAGATCTGAATATCACTATCAACCACCTTGATCTAATTGAGATTTACAAAATAATTGCAGAATACACATTCTTCTCATGTGCACATTGAATGTTCACCAAGATGGACCATGTACTGTACCATAAAACAAGTCTCAATACACTTCAAAAGATTGTAGAGTATATGCTCAGACCACAGTATATTTAAAATTGGAAATCAGTAATTTTTTTTTTTTTTTTTTTTTTTTGCGGTACACGGGCCTCTCACTGTTGTGGCCTCTCCCATTGCGGAGCACAGGCTCCGGATGCACAGGCCCAGCGGCCATGGCTCACGGGCCCAGCCGCTCCGCGGCATGTGGGATCCTCCCAGACCGGGGCACAAACCTGTGTCCCCTGCAATGGCAGGCGGACTCTCAACCACTATGCCACCAGGGAAGCCCTAGAAATCAGTAATTTTAAGGTATCTAGAAAAGCCCTAAGTATTTAAAAATTAAATAATACATCTCTAAATAATCCATAGGTCAAAACAGAAATTATACTGGATATTAGAAAATATTTTGGATTAAATGATAACGAAAATATATCAAAATTTGCAGAATGTAGCTGAAACAGGAATTAGAGAAATTTATAGTTTTAAATGTTTATATAAAAGAGGGAGAGAGACAACAATAAAACAAATAGGATAAATTCAAACATTTGGTGGATAAAGGATATATGGGAGTTCCTTATACTATTCTCAACACTTTTCTGTAAGTTAAAATGAAAAAAAAAATAGAAAGCTCCCCCAACCTCCTTAATTTTATATTCAGCCAAGTTGTTATTCACATGTGAGACTGAGAAACAAAGAGAGATAAGATTGGGTCAAGACAGTGGATTATGTCTCTTTCCATCCAAAATTACAAATATGCATGAAGCTCTGTA
Organism: Grampus griseus; assembly: GCF_964374135.1. NCBI lineage: Eukaryota > Metazoa > Chordata > Mammalia > Artiodactyla > Delphinidae > Grampus > Grampus griseus. The sequence goes on from NC_139018.1 coordinate 92,529,922, forward strand.
AAAACCAGGGTGACATTAGCAAATAAGAAATTTCACATAACTACTAAAAGATAGAAATCAGACAGGATGACATCTATGGGGATAAGAGTGGAGAAGAATCAAAGTACTAATCAGAAGAGCAGTAATTAACTAATTAAACAATTTTGGAATCAGAAATTAACTGACGAGCCGCTTTCAGAAGAGTAGGTTGAGTAGGTTAGTCTCTCCTTGCCCTGGCCTATATCAAGAATTATGATGGAAAGGTATTTCCCTCTACACTAGTGGTTCTTAACTTTGCCTGCACATTGAAATCATCTGGGTAGCTTTAAAAAATACTGAGCCTCAGATTCTTATTTAATTGGTCAGAAATGAGGCCTGAGCACCAGACCTATGTTTAGTATTGAAATATAGTATAAATTAGAGAAAAATAAACTTGCCTTAAAGTGCTAATTAATGTAGAGTTACTGAGAAGTTTCGTCCTGGTACAGGAATTTGGGAGGTAGAAGAGAATACAAAAATATATCTATGTGAATTGCTATTTCAAGTAGTCTGTAAGCAGACTATTTAATAAGTAAGCATTTGGAAAAAACAAAATACTGGACTACAACTACCTTCCTTTATAACAAAATAAACCCCAAGTGGATTAAAGAGTTGAATAAAACATGGAAATAAAAAAGTACTAGAAAAAAAGAACAGGTAGATTCTTTTTTTCATAATATTAGGTAAGTAAGTCCTGACAAACATGCCACAAAACTGAAACTACAAAAGACATTATTTAAATTTACTGAATAAAAACTTTAAACTTATCTATTGGTAAAACACATTATTAACCAGAGAGCAATACAGCTAAAAATTAAGAATATTTGTAGTGTTCTTACAAACCTGAGAAGTTCCTGCAGATCAATATAAAAACATAGTAACATGCAAATGAGAAAAGGACTTAAGCACATGCTATTTTTTTAATGAAAAACTAAAATATAAAGCAATATTCAAATTACTATAATACCCATCTATAAATCAAATGTTATTTTAAGACCCTCACCAGAAAATAAATCATTAGAAAATTTTGACAAAAAAATAATGATACACTTGATTTTGGCTATTTCAATCAGAAGTATATAATAAATTTACTTACAAGTTGATATGCGTCCTTGACTTCTTGCAATCCTGTCCTTTATAGATTCTGAAGGTGTTTTCTTGCTACCATGAATGGTTGTTGTGGAGAGTTCGTTCAGCTTCCAGTGGGTCCAAAAGTCTTTTTTAGGTTTTAAACCTGTTGATACAAATATGTACATTTAGCCAAAGAAATTAGGAGTTTAAAAATATCTTTTGTCAAAGCCTTTTTAGGAGCATTATACATTTCATTCTCACAACAGTCCTGTGAGGACTGTCAGTCTCAAGTTTCAAAAGAGGAAATCTCTACATAGAAATGTTAATATCTTATCACATAAGACTGAGAATTAGAAAAGAGATAAGCTTGATATATACCTTTCTGACTCATAGACATAAGCTAAGTTCATAAATGGACATAAGGGGAGATTAATATTGTGAAAACTTGGAAAGGACCTAAATATCCAGCAACAGTACATCCATACGGTGGATCATGAAGTATCCATTAAAAGTTACCTTGTAAGTATTTGTTAACATATAAAGGCAATCATAACATGTTTTTATGTGAAGGACAATTTTACCATATACATATGTGTGACTATAGCTTAAACATTAACATGATTTCCTCTCAGCATAGGTGATTATTGTTTTCAAAATTTCCCTATCTGTATTTCCTATTATTTTTAAAATAATGTTTATGAATCAGTTATAGTACCCTAAAAGAAATAAAAATAAATTCCATTTAAAAAGTTCCATTTTTGTTCCAAAAACTGTACAGGGTTGAATAATTGATTTAACCACACTAAACATTTATATACTCAGCAATAAAAATGAGAACAATATAAATTCTTTTGCATACTCCATATGTTTATTCTGATGGTTGAGACAGTATATGTTAATGTGTTCAGTAAATGGGAAATATGAGCTAATATTATCATCATTATTAATATACATTGATATACTCATAAACATAGCCAGTATTTTCTCAGCAGTGAGTATTCAATGAGGATTATTTGCTATATTTTGATATCAAATTGGAATTTTCTAAGTGTTTTTAGATTTGGTTATTGCCTATTTCACATTAGTTGCCACTAGATAAAATATTCAGAAGCCTGAAGTGTGATTCGTTTGAATGTTCCTCCATAGATTGTCTATGTTTTAAAATATATAGTGTATTTGTGGAAAATCTGGGGTATAGTAAGGCTAACAGATCAGGAGATTAAAAGACAGTTTTTTTTTTATTGAGAGGGGGATCAATGTCAGAGTAGGAAGACATGGAGCTCACTTGCTCTCACAAACACATCAAAAATACATCTAGGGGCTTCCCTGGTGGCGCAGTGGTTGAGAGTCCGCCTGCCGATGCAGGGGACACGGGTTCATGCCCCGGTCCGGGAGGATCCCACATGCCGCGGAGAGGCTGGGCCCTTGGGTCATGGCCACTGAGCCTGTGCGTCCGGAGCCTGTGCTCCGCAGCGGGAGAGGCCATAGCAGTGAGAGGCCCGCGTACCGCAAAAAAAAACAAAAAACAAAACAAAAAAACAAAAAACCCATCTACATGTGGAAGATTACTCAAAGAAAACTAATTGGAAACCGGCAGAATATCTCCTATAAAACCAAAACTGCAAGGAAGATCTCCATGTAACTGGGTAGACTTGGGGGGGGGAAGACATCGGGTTGGAACCAGCACCCCTGGAGGGGTCTGTAAGGAAGAGAAAGGTCCACAAAGGTGGACCCTTGCCCTGGGGAGCCCCCATGCCTGTTGGGAAATCCACTGAGACAGAAGAGCTGGAGAAGCCTAGACTCTAATTGTAAGGAGTGCGTGTGTGCTGGCTTGCCAACAATCAGAGCAGAGAGAGACTTGCACTGATGGCTGCCACCTCATCACACTTCCAGTTTGAAGGGGCAAGTGCCCAGTGCCCCTCACTCCACACTACAGCCTGGCAGGAGATCAGGGGAAAGATTCAGTCTACCTGCTAGAAGTGGGATTGCTGAATCACACGGGAGTTCTATTTTCAGTTTTTTGAGGGACTTCCATACTGTTTTCCATAGTAGCTGCACCAATTTACATTCCCACCAACAGTGCACAAGGGTTCTCTTTTCTCTACATCCTTGCCAACATCTGTTATTTGTAGTCGCTTTGATAATGGCCATTCTAACAGGTGTGAGGTGATATATCATTATGGTTTTTACTAGCATTTCCCTGGTGATTAGTGATGTTGAACATCCTTTCATGTACCTGTTTGACATCTGTATGTCTTCTTTGGAAAAATGTCTGTTCGGTTCCTCTGCCTATTTTTAAAATCAGATTGTTTCCTTTTTGCTGTTGAACTGAGTTCCTTTTATCTTTTGGATATTAACCTCTTATCAGATATAATTTGCAAATATATTCCATAAGTTGTCTTTTCATTTTGTTGTTTTCTACTATGCAGAAGCTCTTTAGTTTGATGTCGTCCCACTTACTAATTTTTGCTTTTGTTGCTTGTGCTTTTGATACCATATCCAAAAAATTGTTGTGAATACATATGTCAAGGAGATTTACCACTATGTTTTCTTCTTAAGAGTTTTATGGTTTCAGTTCTTTACTCCATTTCAAGTTAATTTTTGTGAGTGGCATAAGATAGGAGTCCAATTTCATTATTCTACCTGTGATGATCCAGTTTTCCCAACACCATTTATTGAAGAGACTATCCTTTTCCCATTGAGTATTCTTGGCTCTCTTGTCGAATATTACTTGACTGTGTTTGTGAGGGTTTATTTCTGGGCTCTCAATTTTGTTCCATTGGCCTATGTTGTCTTCTTTCCTATAGTTTCCATGTCTTGCTCAAATTACATATCTGATCATACATGTTATCTATCCATCTTTTCCACTAGAGCATTTACTATATTAATCATAGTTACTTAAAATTTCCTGTCTGATATTCTAATATCTGTGTCACATCTAAAACTGGTTCTGATGATTTGTCTCTTGATAGTGTGTTTATTTTTTCCATTGCTTTTTTGTAGACTTCATAATTTTTGTTGAAAGTCAGACATATTGTGTAATGCAGTAAAGATGAGGTAAATAGTTTTCAGGCCTTGAAATGGGCTTTTTGTTTGGTCTTAAGCATGGGTAATTAAGTCAATCTGGAAGGGAATTGAGAGTTGGGCTGTGTTTGGGTTTTGTTGTTACTATGATTACCTTTAGTACTCTACATGCTTCAAATTCCTCTTACGATGTAAACTGCCTTGCCAGAGGTTTTTGTTTTCTCTTAGTTTACTTCCACATCAGCATCTGCTCCACTTTCAGTTTTAGATCTTTTGTGTCTTCTCAGAAATGGTCTTTTCCACACTTGTGCCCCTCTCCCAGCAGTAGACTGCTGTTACCTGTCAGTTGATGTTTGTTAGCCTGGTAGTGGTAGGTATTCTCTGTTCTGAATCAGCATCAGCGTTGGGTTTTGTTCCTGGGTCTTGGGATAGGGTCTTCTCAGTAATCCAGCCTTGCCCCAGCTGTAGCAAACTTGTTCTTGGCCCAGTATGCATTCCTGGCCTCTGGGGTAGAGGTAGTTTTCTGTTTCCCAGGTGAGCTGTGTTTCCACTTCTTCCCTAAGGGCAACTGCATTTGCTGCTCTTCCTCCCCACAACCTTTCCCCCTCCTCCTGCTGTGGCTTAAAGCTTGTTGTTGTTGTCAACATAGAGGAGATAGAAGGGTCAAGGCAAGGCTTTATGCCTTTTTTGCAGTGCTTCTATTACATTCCCCCAGGCTTTCTCAAGACTGTTATTCCACCCTCAGTATTTCTTGTAAGATGTGTGGAGAGAAGCTTGCAAGAGAGGGCAACTTCTCCCTTGTTTTATGTAGTTACTAAGGGTTCTATATTCTCACACTAGACCACACTCAGCTTTAAGCAATTCATTAAAAATTTTGGCTAAGGGAATTCCCTGGTGGTCGAGCGGTTGGGACTCCGTGCTTCCACTTCAGGGGGCTGGGGTTCAATCCCTGGTCGGGGAACTGAGATCCTGCAAAGCACGTGGCACAGACAAAAAAAAATTTTTTTGTTGTTGAATTCTTCTTACTGGCTTTTATGGTATCTGGCTGCATCTGCCCCCGAAGAGCAAGTGCTTGCATCTGGTCTCTCCTTGGAGGCCCCTTTCTTTAGATTTGGGGTTGACTGCTCTGCAATCTCTGATGGGTTCAAGGAAAGTTTTGAATTTCCAGACAGCCCAGTGTTTTTTGGTGGAAGGGTAGAAGTAATATCATTTTAGTTTTCTACATCCTAAGCAGAAGCCAGAAGTCATGGCACAAATTTTAATCTTGCTCATTGTAAGGCTGCCATGTGGGATTCAGCCATAAGGCTTGTGCCAAAATCTAGCCAATCGTACAAAATCTTAATGTGTCTCTAGAGAAGTAGCCTCCAAAGTCTTCCATATCCTAATCTTCCCAAATTGTGAATGTTACATGGCAAAGGGGAATGAAGGGAGCAGATGGAATTAAGTTTGTAAATTGGCTAACCTTACAATAGGGTATGTGGGCTTGTCCAGGTGAGCCCAATGTAATCAGAAGGGTCCTTAAATATGGAAACGGAAGGTAGAGGAGTCAGTATCAGAGTGATGCAATATGAGAAAAACTGACTATCCATTGCTGGCTTTGATGATGAAAGGGCCATGAGGCAAAGAATGGAAACAGCTTCAGAAAAGTTGCAAAGAAACAGATTCTCCCCTAGAACCTCTAGAAGAACACAGCCCTGCCAAACATCTTCATTTTAGCCTAGTGAAACTCATTTTGGACTTCTGATTTCCAGAACTATAACACATTTATGTTGTTTTAAACTAAGTAGTAATTTGCTATAGTAGCAATAGGAAACTAATACAGTCTCTGGTGCTCTAAGAATTGTGTATAAGGAGCTCTGGTAACAAAAATTTTGTTTGTGAAAAACGAACCAAAAATGAAAGCCAAATGACAATGTAAGAAATCAAACTGAATATAATGTAAATAACCTAATAAAGTGATTACTTCATCCTGATAAAAAGGAATTTTTTTTTATTAAGGAGGAGAAATTGAATCAAGTATTTTAGATCTATGCTATAAACATCTCAACAAAGAAATAAGAAAAACATGTCTTATAAAATTCTTTCAACAAGTGCTCTAGCCAATACAAAATAATCACAACTGAGAGATAAAAATCTTACTAAAAGTTGAAAAGGTCGTTTATGAGCATAGACTCAGAAAACATGTGACTCTTGATAGGTATGCAATGTGAGAAATGCATTGCAAGAGAAATCTGTACATATTCATGATTAAATAAACCATAGAGGCTCTAGTGCAGCTACCACTACTGCCTTTGTTTTCAACTTAAATTTTTATCAATGAATAAAAATTAAAATGAACAATCATGTACAGTTCAATGAATCTTCACAAATTTAACATATGGTGTCCATGTTACCAGCCCCCAGAAACAAAATATTCAGCACTCCAGGTGCCCTCCTTTCTAGCCAGGACCAATTCCCAAGAATAAACATTATCTTTACTTCTAAAATTATAGCTTAGTTTTGCCAGATTTTGAACTTTGTATCAGTGGACTCAAACAGGATCTACTCTTTTGTGTCTGGGCATTTTTCCCCCCTCAACCTTGTTTCTGTGATTTGTTCATACTATTGTATATAATTCTAGTGTGTTCATTCTCATTGCTGGTAGTATTTCATTATATGAATATTCCACAGTTTATCTAAATTTCATATTATTGATGGGCATTTGGACAGTTTGTTTTGATTATTATATAAATAGTGCTGCTAAGAACATTTTGTGCTTTTGGTGTACAGAAGTATGTACATTTCTGTAGGTTACGTACCTGGGAGTCATAGATATGCTGGTCCAAACTCACATATGTTCAGCTTTATTAGATATTGATTGTACACTCCCACCAGCATGGCTGCCTTTTATCTTAAGAAAATGCAGGTTTGAATTTTTTTAACTCTGTTTGAGATAAGTGTACATTTACATGCACTTGCAAGAAATAATACAGAGAGATCCCCATACCCTCTATTTAGTTTCCCACAATGGTAACTAATACCTTGTAAAACTATAATATGGTATCACAACCAGGATATAGACAATGATATAGTCAGGATATGGAACGGTTCCATCACAAGGATTCCTCGAGTTTCCCATTTTAGCCACACCTGCCCTCCACTTTAAACCATTTTTTCTGCCTGATGTGAAGTTAATAGGTGAGGAAACAATAGATGATCCTTTTGCTACAGAAATGTTTTCTACTAAGGTGAAGTAGCCCCCAGAGAAGTATTGAAACAAGTGTTCAACAGGGATGACTAGCCTATGTTGGGAGGATATGCATTCATAAACAGCCGTATTCAGACTAGAAGTGAGCAATGAAGTTTACTAAAGATAGATCAATTTTGTGCCTGTGTAGATGGTTTTATAATAAAACTGAGATCATTCCACCTTTTGTGAATCCTAGGGTGTTAATCAAGTACGTGTTTTAGCATATGAATAATAAAGCCCAAGTAGTTGCTGGGAAACACTGGGAGGATTAGGGAGGGCTTACTTCCTCTAAGTCTTCAGAAAAATTTCCCTTTTCCTTTTCTGCAACAATTTTTCATAAATTAAATACCGGTGTTTTTATTTTATTCACCTCAGGGGGCAATATTCCATTACTCATAGGAGTTCAGACACTGGAGTCTGACAGGCTTAAGTTGAAATCCTGGTTCGTTACTTAGTAGTAACTGTGGACAAATTCTCTTAACCTTGGTTTTCCCTTTTGTAAAGGAATAATAGCATATTGTTACAATAAGGATTTTTGAGGCTTAAGTGGGACTTTTTATGTAAAATGTGGATTTCTCTTGCTCAGCTTGCTGTTGACTTTGCTGTGGATTTAACCCTCTTTCTATATGTACAAATGGAGACCACTTGTCATGTCTAGATTCTTGCCCATGTCTGAGTCCAGCATCCATTCATCTAGCATAGTTCTGCTGTTCCTTCAATGTCTACTTATATTCTTGAGTCAGGCTATGAAGATTACCTTAATTATCACTGTACTTTTTCTTCCTTTGCTTTCAAATGCTTTTAGTGTTTACTATTTCTTTCTTGTAATTCTCCTATAGTGTAGACACCATTTAGGGCACAGTCATCTCCTTGTTACACTTTAAAATAATCACTAAAAATTTGAGATTTTGTTATAAAAAATGCAAATGTTGACGAATATTACATCTCAAACTTAAATCCTGATTCCATAAAACCCTACCACCACAACCTTCTCTTACAGTCTTCACCATTTCAGTAGTTGTCTATTTGCTCAGGCTAAAATTCTTGGCATCATCCCTGACTCTTTTATTTGTTCCACTTTCAACTTCTATATATCAATAAATCCAATGGACTCTGCCAGCAGACTTATCTAATATAACTTGCCAGCTCCTCATCCTTTAACCAACCTGTTCTAACCAATCACCATGTCTCACTTCTATTACTGCAATATCTCCAACTGCATTCCTGATTCCTCCCTTGTCCCCTCTATGGTCTCTTGTTCTCCCAAAAGCTAGAGTGATCCCTTATAAACATATTTTAGGTTACAAGTATTATTTGCTCAAAATCATCTAGTGCTTTTCCATTTCACTCATAATGAAAGAGTCCTTATAACTGCCTATAAATTATGAGATGCCCTAACCTACAGACATATCTCTGACCTCATCTTTCTACTTTTCAATTCCTTTCTCATTCTACCTCAGCTGCATTGGCTTCCTTGCTGTATTGCAAATATGCTAATCTTCTATCTGCATCATGGCCTTTTCATATGCTGTTCCTTCTACCTAAAAAGTTTCCATTCCAGATATCGACATAGTTCATTCTCTCACTTCCTTTGAGTCTCTGATGAATATTACCTTCTCATAAGGTATTCTCAGGTAACCCAATATGAAATAACACCAGTTTCAGTGGATGTGTTTATAAACACACATTAGAAGACTCTAGAAGGTGGAGACAAGAAGGCAGACTAACTAGGAACCTCAGGACCCAAGGTACAACACAACAGTGAAGTCCTTGGGTTTTCTTTTTGACTCATATTTCTCGGTGCTAGAGAAACCAGAATCCAGAAATGGTAACAGGCAAAGATAAAAGAAGTCTCAAGAAAACCCTCCTCTCTCTAGCCAAAGGACCAGGAAAAGGGCTGCCTAGTAGGACAGAAAACTTTTAGACAATAACTGCTTGCTCCAGCCAAACACAACAGGAAAATCTGCTGCTCCAAACCCACCACTGCCAGAAAAGGGTGGTTGGAGAGCCTCAGCTTCCACTCTCACTAGGGTAGTATCAGAGGAGGCAGAGCAGAGACAGAAGACTTTTATTCCCACAGGACTGGAATGAGGTGCACTTTCCTCTCCCTATGGAAAGTGGTGTCAGAGGAGGCCTAGTGGAGACTGTGACCACTGCCCAGATATAACAAGGCTACCCTCCCCCTTATAGTGTCAGTGGAAGCCACTTGGGGAGCAGTAACAAGGCATCCCTGCCCCTAAAAGCCAGGGTGGTATCAGTAGAGGTCTGCTGGGAGCTGTAACAAACCCTCCTCGCACCACTATGTCAAAAGAGACCAAGTGGGTAACCTGGACTTTCATTCCCCACCTGACAGTGCCCTTCTCCCCCAACTAGAGCAGTGTCAGAGGAGGCCTGTTGAAACACAAAATTTAGATAAGATTCAGTCTTACAATACCCAAAATGTCCAGGTTTTAATTGTCATATAAAAAACTAGGAAATTCAACTTGAATGAGAAAAGACAATTGCCAGCATCTAGATGACACAGATTTTAGAATCACAAGGATTTTTCAAGCAGTTATAATAAAAATGCTTAAACAATAATGAACACACTTGAAACAAATGAAAGAACAAAGTCTCAGTGAAGAAACAGAAGATATAAAAAAGAACCAAATGTAACTTTTATAACTGAAATGTACAATAACCAAATTTTTAAAAAAATCAAGAATGAGCTTAACAGCATAATGGAGGGGACAGAAGAAAGAATTAGTCAACTGGAAAATAGAATAATAGAAATTGCTGAATTTTCAACCTTCAGATTAATTCTACCAGTCATAGCCTATAAAACTTCCTGAACAAGAAAATTTTTGTTTACTTCAGCTAAAACTATTCATTCTGATATTTAAATAGGATAAGGTATTTATATTAGTGTTCTTGCCTTTACTTCAGGCAGTTTGCATATGGAATGCTTTGAAGACCCATAGGAAGAGCGTAAAGTAGACACCCCCCACTGGATTTACCAGAGGACTTTAAAACCTTTCCTTATACATCTCCTAGCTCATTGCTATCGCTCATCTAAATATGTTATATACATTCTTCTTTAATTACATAATAGAAACTAGTTAAAAGCATAAGAATTATAAAAGAAATATGAAAACTATATTTGCAGATGATATGCATAGAAAACCCGAGACAATCAGTGACAAAACTAACTTGAATAAAAGGATTAAGTAAGACAGTGACTTATAAAATTTCATACAGAAGTCAATATGAATTTTCGGGGGACACAATTCATTCTACAACAGGTCTGTAGGAAAGTTGTTCTGTTCTTCACATTTTTTTTCTTATAGTATTTTTGTATGAATTCTGTGCTCATTCTCTTTTTGCTTCTTATATTTGAATTAGTTGGATTTTTCTCTATAATTAGGAGACTCCTGTCCTATGTGTATTGATGGAGGTGGGTGGTCCTCAGGGTTGTTTTCTAGCATGTACCTCCCAAGGACTCCCTCCTTAAAATATGAAACATTTTCTTAAAGAAATGGTTTGGTTACTAAGAATTGACACAAAACAGTTTTAAAAAATTAGTCAAAATTTGGACAGATTTATAAGATGGACTTGAAAACAGTCAATAGCTTCTGGTAGTCCATAATGGTATAGTAGTCTTAGGAAACAATATTGGGGAGGTATTTCCAGGAATATGAAACAATACCTACTTTTTTTATGTTCTACAAGGAACTCAATTAGCTCTAGAATTTACCCAATATTATTTGCTATAAAAATGCCAGCAGTGTTCCAAAAGCAGCTTAAAATATTTCTCTTACAAATATAAAATATCTATGGTATGGTTTTCTCTCTGTGGCAATTTGGGTTTCTATAATAATTCCACTGCCTGTAAAATTATTTGGCTTTCTAAAGTAAACAACTGATTAATTTTAGTATAACAGAATTTTCAGAATAAAATAAATAATCATTATTATTTTGAAACACAGACATCAATATGCTATGTTTTGTAAGGCAAAGAACTACAAATTTTTTTGAGTGGAGTAAACAAAACACCGCAATTCAAAAGTTTTAGGTTCCACAATAATGATCAATACTTAATGATATCCGTACCTGACAACCAGAGAAAAATGTTATTCCCTAGATCTTCTTTAAATTCATCATTAAAGAAATCAGTGGATTCTGGAAATGCTTCCTGGAATGTTGCATAGATAGCCTGTGCCAAACAATCAGGATACACCTACCAAAAACAGAGTCATATTAAAATAATTCCATATTTCATATAACATATCTCAACTACCAAAGAAATTACTAAATTTGTGAAATATACGTGTCCCTTTTTTCTTATAGCTTGCTTTTGGCCATTTAGTACTTCTTTGTATTTCTAACTGAGGAATATGAACAAAGAAGAGTTGAAAATAAAGTCAGTCAATTTGGCTATTTGTTAGCATTTTGGGAAAAAAATTTAATTTGGATAAAGGATGAAGTTACAATTAAGATAAGATACTCTAATGATTCTACATTTATTTCATTTAACCTTGCTATTGATACCCTCTTTCAGAAAAAGAACACTGTCTTTCAGGTCATTATAATAAAAAGCATATTATATATATTAATTGAAATATATTTGACATGTAATACTATGTGAGTTTAAGGTGTACAACATGTTGATACATTTGTTTACTGTAATATGATTACCACCATGGCATTAGCTAACACCTCTATCACGTCACACAATTATCACTTTGAGTGTGTGGTGAAAATAAAGAGCATGTTTTTAAATAATTGAAGCCTGTTTAGGTGAGTTAATATATTATAACCACAACTGTAAAATCATGATCCGATTTTATATTTGTATCATACAAATAGATGGTACTATCAGTATTATATTAGACTTAAAGTCGCTTGACTACTAAGCTTCTCTTGGGGACTGACTAAACACAGGAAGATACCAGATTTTTAGAGTAAAGATTTAAAATATTTTATCTGCTATTTTGGAAGGCTGGCAGACACAAGAAATTAGAAGAGGCAAGGAATGGCTTCTCCCCTAGGGCCTCTTAAAGAAACGAGCCCTGTTGATACCTTGATTTTAGTCCTATAAGATTCATTTTGGACTTCTGACCTATATAACTGTAAGACAATGAATTTCTGCTGTTTTAAGCCACTAACTTTGTGATAATTTTTACACCAGCAATAGGAAACTAATATAGCCACCTAATCCAGTAGTGCTAAAATCTGCTGGTATGGATGGTATTCTTTGAAGAACTCCATAAGTTTTTTTGGGTAGGGGAGTAGAGGAGAGGGAAGAATGCTTTAATATACTGATATATTTAATTTTACTGAATAAACCATGAACATTTTTACTACCAGAAAAATCACATATTATAATTGTGGTATATAAAATCACACTAATAATCAAAATTTAAAAGTTGAACAAGGTAAGTAAGAGGAACTTTTAAAAGTTTTCTGTGAATATTTCACCTTCAGGAGATTAGGGGAAAAAGAGATCAAGTGTCAAATGGTGTTGGGAAAATTTCTGAAGGAATATCATTGTATGACATTGGAAGAAACTGAAGCAAAAGCTATACTAAATATGTTCAGATTCAGTTAATTTGTACTGAATAGTGAGACCTGAAGCTAATTTTTTGATTCTTAAATATTAATAGTTTTCTTTCTGTGGTAAGATAAATCAAATGAGCCAATAGTAACAAAACACCTTCTTATCTGAATGAGCTAAAAATAATAGAAATTGGTCAATGAGAGTTGAGGCTCCATTTCTACTTATAGAGCTGTGGAGGTAATAGACCTGTAGGGAGGTGGCGTGGTTCTCAAGTATTGAGACAGGGAGAGGGAACATTATAAAATGACTGAACAAAGGTCAAGGGGTCAAATCATTAAGGTGTACATGTTATTTGTTCTCAAGTGAGGCTTTGAATCTTGGTTAAACAACTTCTAATTTCTCCTTGGAAAAAGCCACTGAAAATAGGGACTTAGAAAAAAAATCAAGTCATGATTTGAGAAGGATTATAAATACAATATCTATCAAAAGGCACATCCATCCCAAGGGAGAACATTTGGACCATAAATGTAAGACTAGAAATTACAGAATAAGGGATATGCAATGGTGCCACTACCTCCTTTGTTCACATTAAATAGGTCTTTTATTCTTTTCTTAAGAGCCCTGTGTTAAAGCATGCTTGATTTCATCGAGCCTTGTGTATAGGCTAGAAACACCACAAAGGGATAGACTAGGTGAAAGCGTATGGATAGGAGAATCAGCTGGTTTTGTCATCTCTAGACAATTTTAATGACCAAAAATCCTAATCATTAACTATTATTTTCCTGCAAATAAGAAAAATAAATTTAATATTAGCAGAGAAAATCTTAGTCTATCTTTCAGAACATTAGTGTTCTATAAACAATTTATGAATCATGGATCAACCTCTTCATCTGATGGACAACCAGCTGTGGAACTGAGAGACTGAATGTCTTGCGAAGATCACCTGGGTAATTACGAGCAGATTCCAGATGTGAAGCCAAGTCCCTTATGCCCAGTCCACTACTGATTTCCTTCTACGATACTGTATGTATATGTTTGTGAGATAGATCAAGATTGAGCATAAATATTTGGCAATTTAAGTTTATGTTTTCATCATGAAGGACATTTATTTTTATTTTAGGTTTTACCCATGAAAACATTGACTGACTCAAAAATACTTCTGTATTTCTGAATTACAGATGTCTGTACAACAAAGTATTTAAATGTGGCTTCTGCTTTGAAACGCTAGATGTTTACATTTTAAAACACTCCGTGAAATTCCTACATGTCTTCATTTCACACTACTCAAGAACATAAATTATTTTAACCAAATTATTTTACTATAACAGACATAGTAAAACATTTGATTCATAAATTTGTCCATTGTTCCTTACTGTAACAGGTGCTTAGTACTTAGGCATAACACAAGAAGTTAAGTCCTCTTAGATCAAGATACTTTATAAAGTAAAATGATAATTTTGTAAGTAAAATACCAAGACTATACACAGAACAAGTCAATAGTTTTCAAATTATTAATATGCAAACAAATACATATACCACACTGAGGAGATTCTGTAAGGCTTTTAGTCAGTAGAATATAATATTCTGGGGTGGAGGGGCATGACTTTTAAAATATTATCATTATTTACTCTACTTTAGGTAATTTTGCTTGCAAAGTAACAAAATATGTTCTCATATGTGTTTAAATAAAATAACTATTTTTATATTTCACTTGCTATAAAAATAATTAGCATAATTAATTTCTATATTTACCTGAAAGAATGCATCCTTTCGACTTAGAGGTATGCTCATGAAAAGTGACACATAACTTTCTGAAATTCTATCAAACAAGGAATCTTGACTTTCTCTGTCAGGCTTAAAAAATAAAACACACATGGAATTAAAAGCATTAATGTTACAATTTAAAATTAGAATCTGTTTACATAATGTCAGTAACTCTATCTTCTTAAAGGGCAGATCAGTTGCTATAGTGGGATGAGCATGGGTTTTTGGCATCATGCAGACCTGAATTTGAATGCTGGCTCCATTATTCATTAGCAGCACTATCCCAGGCAAGTTAATTAAGTCCTAGTTTCCTTATCTGCCAAATATAGATAATATACACATACCTTAAAGTATTATCTTAAAATTAAATAGGGACAAGGATTATGTTTTGTTTGACTTTGTATTTCAAGCCCTCAGCATGGTGCCTGGCACACTGAAAGCACACCAACATTTGATGAATTAATGAAGGTTCTTGAATAGTAGTTGGCATGCACAAGGCAATCAATGACATAGTTGCCTGCTATTATTCTATAACCATTCCAAATTTTTCATAATCAGTAACTCAGTATAAAATCAAAGCAATTACTGGAATGAGACAGCCATAGCCAGAACTAGTAAAATTGTGACATGAGAACTATACTAAAAACAAAGTAAGTAGAATGTCATAAGGAAGAAATCTGTAGATAATAATAATGTCAATATTAAAGTCCTAAGGTAGCACCTTGAATTCTTGCTCTATTAAGCAATGAAGAGATAAATTAAAGTACAAATCCATGAATTAAATAAAGCAATAAAGATGAATTAGAGTCCAAATTCATTTATGATGTCAACAGTAGAAGCATAAGCTGGCATTAATAGATTTTGGTAATAAACATAAAAAATGATCAAATTTAGTGGTAGTTTTCTATGAAATTAGCATGCCATATGAGCTGGGATTCATAAATGCATAGAATCTTAGACCTAAAATGGAAGTTAGATATCACCTAGGTTAAGCCCCTCTATTTTAGTGACTGCATTGATGCTCAGAAAGATTAAGAGAATTATTTAAGGTTATACACAGTTAAGTAACTGAAAGCCGGACTAGAATCTAGGTCTCCTAACTCCCAAAACAGCTTTCATGCTTGTGTAATAAGTTTATGGAAGGAGATGGTAGCAGAAATAATAATGATAATGTTAATAATTCTTGATCATTTATATAATGGGCAGTGGTTCTAAGACTTAGGGTTGTGTGACAATTAAATGAGATAATATATAATTTACTAGTAGAGAAAGTTGGCATGTTTCAGTTACATGATCTACACTTAACATGTGTGATGAAATACCCAAACAGAAAGTTGTAGAACATGTCTTTGACTAAGACAATTCAACCTAATGTCCACACCATATATACCTCCACAGGAAACTGAGTAGCAAAATGGTACAGCGAATTTTTATACATGTTTTGGTATGTTTGAAAAGAAAACGTATCCTACAGCTTTTGGATATTCAGGTTACTGATATGTTCATTAGATCTAGCTATTTAACATATGTTAAATCATACTTACATTCCAGGAATAAATTTCATTGGTCAGATTGTATAACCCTTTTAATATACTGAATTCAGTTTGCTAGTATTTTGTTGAAGATTTTTGCATCAATATCCGTCAAACAGGATATTGGTCTGTAGACACTTTTTTTGTTGTAATATCTTTGGCTTTGGTATCAGGGTAATGCTGGTTTCATAAAATGAGCTAAAAAGTATTCCCCTCTCTTCAATTTTTTGGGAGAGTTAGAGAAGGACTGGTGTTAATTCTTCTTTAAATGTTGGCAGAATTCATCAGTGAAGTCATCTAGTCCAGGACTTTTCTTTGCTGGGAGGTTTCTGATTACGGAAACCTGATTGAATCTCCTTACTAGTTATAGGTCTATTCAGATTGTCTATTTCTTCATTATTCAGTCTTGGAAAATTATATGTTTCTAGGAATTTGTCCATTTTATACAGGCTATCCAATTTGTTGTTATATGTTTGTTCACAGTACTCTAATAATCCTTGTTATTTCTTTGCCAATAGTAATGTTTCCACTTTCATTTCTGACTTCGGTAATTTGAGTGCTTTTTTTTTTTTTTGGGCTACGCTGAAAGGCATATGAGCTCTTATATGAGATCTTAGTTCCCCAACGAGGGATCGAACCCATGCCCCCTGCAGTGGAAGCATGGAGTCTTAACCACTGGACTGACAGGGAAGTCCTCACTTTTTTTCTTAGTCTAGCTACTGGTTTGTCAATTTTGTTGATCTCAAAGAATTAACTTTTGGTTTTACTGATTTTCTCTACTGTTTACCAATTCTCTATTTTATTTATCTCCACTCTAATCTTTATTAATTCCTTCCTTCTTTGTTGTTCTTTTTCTAGTTCCTTAATATGTAAAGTTAGGTTGTTGATAATATTGCTTTTTGATTTGTTTAAAACTTTAAATTTGTCGTTTAGCAATGCTTTTGCTTTATCCTATGAGTTTTGGTACACTGTGTTTTTTGCTTTCATTTGTTTCAAGTTATTTTCTAATTTCCCCTGTGATTTATTCTTTGAATCATTGGTTGTTTAAGAACTCTTATACATCAACAATGTGAGAATAATTTGTACATCCAGTTTGGAAACAACTTGGCACTACCTTGTGAAGTTGAATATCTTCATACCCAACAATGCAGCAATTCCATTCCTTCTCTATGTGTCTTGCAATTTTTGTTTGAGAGATGGACATCTTCAATAGGACAGTAAAACCTGAGGTATAAAGTAGTTATGCTTGGGAATAGGTACGTCTCTTCTCTTGTTAGCCTTTAGGGTCTGAGTCAATTAAGTAAAATGTTAAGCTCCATTTGGGTTTTGTTTTTGCTACGGCTACTCTCAGTGAAACAGAGGCTTCAAATTCTTCCTGCATTGCCTTGTTTTTAGAAATCTTGAAGACCCACCTTTTGAATTCATTTTCTCTAATTCCTTCTGTTTTTCAGTTTTTCCTTTTATTGGTTTCCTCTCTGATCTTTATTATTTCCTTTCTTCTGCATACTTTGGTTTTCATTTCTTTTTCTTTGTCTAGTTTCCTACAGTAGAAGTTGAGGTCATGGTTTTTGAGAACTTTCCTTATTTCAAATCTAGACATCTTAATGCTTTAAATTTCCAAATACTGCTTGAGGTCCATTCCACAAATTTTAATCTGTATTTTCATTTTCATCAAGTTCAAAATACTTTTCAATTTCCCTACTGATTTCTGGTTCGACCCACAGCTCCTGAGAAGTGTGTTATTTAGTTATCAAATATTTGAAGATTTTCCAGGTAGCTTTCTGTTATTCATTTATAATACAATTCCATTTTGGTCTAAAAACATACTTTGTATGATTTGAATTATTTTCATTTCATTAGGATGTTTTCCTAGCCCAGAATATAGTTGGTAAAAGTTTAATGGGTACATGAGAAAAATGTGTATTCTGCTGTTGTTATGAGGAATGTTTAATAAATATCAATTAGATCCATAAAGTTGGTTAACAGTATTGCTCAACTCATCTACATCACTCTATATCATTAACTGGTTTTCTGCACATATGACCAATTATTGAATATAAGGTGTTGAAATACCTAACTATACTTATAGATTTGTCTATTGCTTCTTTACGTATTAAAATTTTTTCATTAAATGTGCTTCAAAGCACTTTAATTAGGTACATAAATATTTATGATTGTTATGTCATATTGATGT
This sequence comes from Grampus griseus, assembly GCF_964374135.1. Taxonomy (NCBI): domain Eukaryota; kingdom Metazoa; phylum Chordata; class Mammalia; order Artiodactyla; family Delphinidae; genus Grampus; species Grampus griseus. The sequence continues at coordinate 92,548,290 of NC_139018.1, forward strand.
ATTGACTACTTTATAATTATACAATTACTTTCTTTTTCCCCGGTAATATTCTTTGCTTTGAAGGCTACCCTGTATAATGAGTTCAAAAAAGTTGTGATTTTTGTGGGTTATATATGGCTTGTCTTCGTTATTTTATGAGTGGAATTGATGTACTTTCCAGCCTCCTGAATCTTTTTGGGAGCCAATGTTCCAAGGACAATTTTGAAAACATTAAGGGTATATCATTACTGGAATTCTTCTAGTTAAACACCATCAAGGAAATTTTTATCATTAGCCAACACGTTGGCCAGCAATTTTTGGAACACTGCATTCTCACTAACAATATAATAATAAATAATAATGATAGATGTAACCACTGAACACTTACCATATACCTACTTCCATGTAAACAACTTTACATGCATTTTCTAATATAACTCCCAATAAACAGATAAAGTAGGTAATTTTAAAAATTTCATGAAAGACTTAGAGAGGTAAGTAACTATTCAAAGTGACATCATTTTCTAAGTGGATAAATTTGTTTTTGAAGGCCAGATCTTAATTCTATTATATTGAATCTCATATTACATTTATATAGTATTTCCACAGTTTACTAGGGATCTTATTCATGTCACTTTTAGAACACACAACAACTCCAGGAAAAAAGAAAGTATATGTTATTTTTACCTGTTTTTTGTTTGTTTTGTTTTAGAGAGATGACATAACTGAAGCTCAGAGTGATTTTCTGACTAGCCCAAAGTCTCACACTAACTACTGGGAAAGCCAGATTTAAAAATTTAATTTCCTGGATTCCAGTGCAGCACTTTTTCTACTAGATCAAGCTACCACTACATCATAGGCAATAAAGGAAATCTGCTTTTATATTAGTCACCTAACAACTACTGAAATAAGTTTTAGAGCCAGCATACTGAACCATGCTATATTCTAGAGTATGATTATATATATATTTTTTCATATTATGCTGTTGGTAATTAAATTGTACAAGTGGCTCAGGGTTCTATTCCAGTTATAAAGTCATTATTGTTTATTATTCATAAAGTAGATCCAAAAATAGATAGAATTTATGTGTTTTGTACTCACCTGAAAATGTAGTACAGCTTGAAATAGGAGTTAACCTACCAAAACAGATATTCCCACACAATGCTGGTAAAAATGTATGGGCATGCACCACACTTATTTGGTGGATTTAGGAAACTAAGAGGTCATGCCATTTAACTAGTTCACTGGCTTCAATACATTTATATTTAACAATGAATCCTCTTAGAAATAAAACCATAGGTGAAATGTAATGAACAGAACAGATGAAAGAGGAGCTATTCTGGTTAAATCATGGAAATGTTGCTTCAATATGGCTTGGATACCCCTTCAGTTCCCTACAACACTAGCAGAACACTCATCCAGCTGAATCATATATTGTTCCTCAAAACACATCAGAAATCTTAACTGATACTGGAAATGTTATTAAATTATAATATTTTAAAATTATTACTGGGGTTGGAGTCAAGGTGGTGGACTAGGAGGATGCGGAATTCGCATCTCCACACAACTAGGGCACCTACCAGGCACCGGTGGGGGACCACGGACACCTAAGGGGACAGGAGGAACCCCCAGCGACCAGGTAGGGTGTGGGGGGAGGGAAGGGGGAGGAGAAGTGGAGGCAGGATGGGACTGGCGCCCCTGCAGGGCAGCTGGGGGAGGGGAAGGGATCCCACGCCTGAAGGGGTAAATTGGGGGACCATTGGGAGGGCAGGGGATCAAAAGGGAGCATGGCCAGGATTCCCCTGCCCACTAGGGCCCCTGGGAGCCTGTTGAGATCCCAGGTCTGATCCTCTGCACATGGAGGCCCCCTCCAGCCGTGCATGGGTCCTGAGGGAGTGGAAGGAAGGGAAGGGGGAGCAAAAGTAAAGGCTGGACCTCCAGCACTAGCACCCCTGAGGGGTGGCTGGGGGAGGAGGAGTTCCTACAACCAGCAGAACTCACCCACGGTTAGGGGTCCAGCGGGGACAGGGGAGACCCTGGGGGAGACAGTGGTGGTGGGGTGCAGAGGAATGGAAGGGAATGCGGCCGGCACTTTCCCTGTCTACTTAGGCACCAGGGAGCCTGATGGGCTCCTGAGCCTAATCCTCTGCCCTCGGAGTCTCCCTCCTGCAGTGCAGAGCCCAGGCCCCGCCCCTACACCCCCACCCAAGGCCCTACCACTACACTTGGAGACTCCCTCCAATGCTGGGCCTAAACCCCACCCACACACCCTCACTCAGGGCCCTAACTCCAAACTCCAGAACTCCACACACCAGAGGTCCTCCTTTCCATGTACTGCCTCTCCCCTTCTGTGTAGGTACTAAGCAGAGGCCCTGCCACACACTCAAAGGTCACCCCCCACCCACCTAAGTCCTGCCACACACAGAATCCCACCCCGGCTTAAGTTCCACCCCCACCTAAACACTGCCCCAATAGCCAAGGTTTTTTTTTTTCCTCTTTTAGATTGGGGTTCTGTTTTACCTTGTTGATTCACTTATATTTTTATTTTTCCTAATAAATCTTTTATTTTTCTAATTTTATTTTATTCTTTATACTCTGTTATTGTTCTCTCCTTTTGGCTTGTTCCCCCACTTTTTTTTTCCGTTGTCGTTTTATTTTATCATGTTGCAGTTGTTTCAAATATATTTTTATTTTTCCTAATATATTTTGTTTATTCTTTGATATGTACTGCTCCTTTTGTTTTTTTTTTTGCCACGCCATGCAGCTTGAAGAATTTTGGTTCCCAGCCCGGAGGTCAGGCCTGACCTCCTGTGATGGGAGCTCTGAGTCCAAAAAGCTGGAATAACAGAGCACCTCAGACCCCAGGGAATATTAATTGGAGTGAGGCCTCCTGGAGGTGCTCATCTCAGCACCAAGACCTGGCTCTATCCAACTGCTTGCAAACTCCAGTGCTGGACGCCACAGGCCAAACAACCAGTAAGACAAGAATACAGCCCCACCCAACAGAAGAAAAAAAAAGGAAATGACAAAAAATTATCTTACAGACAAAGGAGCAAGGTAAAAACTTACAAGACCAAATAAATGAAGAGAAATAGGCAACCTATCTGAAAAAGAATTCAGAGTAATGATAAAGATGATCCAAAATCTCAGAAACAGAATGGAGAAAATACAAGAAACATTTAACAGGAACTAGGAGAACTAAAGAACAAACAAACAGTGATGAGCAACATAATAATTGAAAAGAAACACACTCTAGAAGGAATCAATAGCAGAATAACTGAGGCAGAAGAACAGATAAGTGAGCTGGACGATAAAATGGTGGAAATAACTGCCAGGGACAGAATAGAGAAAAAAGAATGAAAAGAATTGAGGACAGTCTCAGAGACTCCTGGGACAGCATTAAATGCACCAACATTCAAATTATAGGGGTTCCAGAAGAAGCAGAGAAAAGAAAGGGTCTGAGAAAATATTTCAAGAGATTATATTTGAAAACTTCCCTAACATGGGAAAGGAAATACTCAATCAAGTACAGGAGGCGCACAGAGTCCCATACAGGATAAATCCAAGGAGAAACATGCCAGGACATGTTAATCAAACTATCAAAAATCAAATACAAAGAAAAATTATTAAAAGCAGCAAGGGAAAAACAACTAATAACATAAAAGGGAATCTACATAAGGTTAACAGCTGATCTTTCATCAGAAATTCTGCAAGCCAGAAGGGAGTGGCAGGACATATTTAAAGGGATGAAAGGGAAAAACCTACAACCAAGATTACTCTACCCAGTAAAGATCTCATTCAGATTTGACAGAGAAATTAAATCCTTTACAGACAAGTAAAAGTTAAGAGAATTCAGCACCACCAAACCAGCTTCACAAGAAATGCTAAAGGAACTTCTCTAGGCAGGAAACACAAGAGAAGGAAAAGACCTACAATACCAAACCCAAAACAATTGGTAATAGGAACATACATATCAATAACTACCTTAAATGTAGATGGATTAAATGCTCCAACCAAAAGACATAGACTGGCTGAATGGATACAAAAACAAGACCTCTATATTTGCTGTCTACAAGAGACCCACTTCAGACCTAGGGACACATACAGACTGAAAATGAGGGGATAGAAAAAGATATTCCATGCAAATAGAAATAAAAAGAAAGCTGGAGTAGAAATTCTCATATCAGACAAGATAGACTTTAAAATAAAGACTATTACAAGAGACAAAGAAACACACTACATAATGATCAAGGGATCGATCCACAAAGAAGACATAACAATTGTAAACATTTATGCACCCAACATAGGAGCACCTCAATACATAAGGCAAATGCTAACAGCCATAAAAGGGGAAATAGTAACACAATCATAGTAGGGGACTTAAACAGCCCACTTTCACCCATGGACAGATCATCCAAAATGAAAATAAATAAGGAAACACAAGCTTTAAATGACACGTTAGATAAGACGGACTTAATTGATATTTATAGGACATTCCATCCAAAAACAACAGAATACACTTTATTCTCAAGTGCTCATAGAATATTTTCCAGGATAGATCATATCTTGGGTCACAAATCAAGCATTGGTAAATTCAAGAAAATTGAAATCGTATCAAGTATCTTTTCCGACCACAGCGCCATGATACTAGATATCAATTACAGTAAAAAATCTGTAAAAAATACAAACACATGGAGGCTAAACAATGTGCTACTAAATAACCAAGAGATCACTGAAGAAATCAAAGAGGAAACCAAAAAATACCTAGAAACAAATGACAATGAAAACACGACAATCCAAAACCTACTGGATGCAGCAAAAGCAGTTCTAAGAAGGAAGTTTATAGAAATACAATCCTACCTCAAGAAACAAGAAACATCTCTAATAAACAACTTAACCTTACACCTAAAACAATAGAGAAAGAACAAAAAACCCCACAAAATTAGCAGAAGGAAAGAAATCATAAAGATCAGATCAGAAATAAATGAAAAAGAAATGAAGGAAACGATAGCAAAGATCAATAAAACTAAAAGCTGGTTCTTTGAGAAGATAAACAAAATTGATAAACCATTAGCCAGACTCATCAAGAAAAAAGGGAGAAGACTCAAATCAACAGAATTAGAAATGAAAAAGGAGAAGTAACAACTGACACTGCGGAAATACAAAGGATCATGAGAGATTACTACAAACAAATACATGCCAACAAAATGGACAACCTGGAAGAAATGGACAAATTCTTAGAAAAGTACAACCTTCTGAGACTGAACCAGGAAGAAACAGAATACATAAACGGACCAATCACAAGCACTGAAAGTGAAACTGTGATTAAAAATCTTCCAACAAAAGACAAGGACCAGATGGTTTCACAGGGGATTTCTAGCAAACGTTTAGAGAAGAGCTAACACCTATCCCTTCTCAAACTCTTCCAAAATACAGCAGAGGGAGGAACACTCCCAAACTCATTCTATGAGGCCACCATCACCCTGATACCAAAACCAGACAAAGATATCACAAAAAAAGAAGACTACAGGCCAATATCACTGATGAACACTGATGCAAAAATCCTCAACAAAATACTAGGAAACCGAATCCAAAAGCACATTAAAAGGATCATACACCATGATCAAGCAGGGTTTATCCCAGGAATGCAAGGATTCTTCAATATAGGCAAAACAATGAGTGTGATACACCATATTAACAAATTGAAGGATAAAAGCCATATGATCATCTCAATAGATGAAGAAAGAGCTTTCAACAAAATTCAACACCCATTTCTGATACAAAAAAAAACCACCCACAAAGTAGGCACAGAGGGAACCTACCTCAACATAATAAAGGCCATATATGACAAATCCACAGCCAACATCACTCTCAACAGTGAAAAACTGAAACCATGTCCTCTAATATCAGGAACAAGACAAGGTTTCCCATTCTCACCTCTATTATTCAACATAGTTTTGGAAGTTTTAGCCAATCAGAGAAGAAAAAGAAATAAAAGGAATCCAAATCGTAAAAGAAGAAGTAAAACTGTCAATGTTTGCAGATGACATGATACTATAAATAGAGTATCCTAAAGATGCTACCAGAAAACTACTAGAGCTAATCAATGAATTTGGTAGAGTAGCTGGATACAAACTTAATGCACAGAAATCTCTTGCATTCCTACACACTAATGATAAAAAATCTGAAAGAGAAATTAAGGAAACACTCCCATTTACCACTGCAACAAAAAGAATAAAATACCTAGGAATAAACCTAGCAAAGGAGACAGAAGACCTGTATCCAGAAAACTATAAGACACTGATGGAAGAAATTAAAGATGATACAAACAGATGGAGAGATATACCATGTTCTTGGATTGGAAGAATCAACATTGTGAAAATAACGATACTACCCAAAGCAATCTACAGATTCAATGCAATCCCTTTCAAACTACCTGTGGCATTTTTCACAGAACTAGAAAAAAAAATTTCACAATTTGTATGGAAAAACAAAATACCCCAAATAGCCAAAGCAATCTTGACAAAGGAAAACGGAGCTGGAGGAATCAGGTTCCCTGACTTCAGACTATACTACAAAGCTACTGGCACAAATCAAGACAGTATGGTACTAGCACAAAAACAGAAATATAGATCAATGGAACAGGATAGAAAATCCAGAAATAAACCAGAAATAAAAATCCAGAAATAAACCCTTGCACATACCTTATCTTTGATAAAGGCGGCAGGATTATACAATGGAGAAAAGACAGCCTCTTCAATAAGTGGTGCTGGGAAAACTGGACAGCTACATGTAAAAGAATGAAATTAGAACACTCCCTCTTACCATACATGAAAATAAACTGAAAATGGATTACAGACCTAAATGTAAGTCCAGACACTATAAAACTCTTAGAGGAAAACATAGGCAGAACACTCTATGACATAAATCACAGCAAAATCCTTTTTGACCCACCTCCTAGAGAAATGGAAACAAAAACAAAAATAAACAAATGGGACCTAATGAAACTTCAAAGCTTTTGCACAGCAAAGGAAACCATAAACAAGACCAAAAGACAACCCTCAGAATGGGAGAAGATATTTGCAAATGAAGCAACTGACAAAGGATTAATCTCCAAAATATACAAGCAGCTCATACAACTCAATATCAAAAAAACAAACAACCCAATCCAAAAATGGGCAGAAGACCTAAATAGACATTTCTCCAAAGAAGATATACAGATTGCCAACAAACACATGAAAGGATGCTCACCATCACTAATCATTAGTGAAATGAAAATCAAAACTAAAATGAGGTATCACCTCACACTGGTCAGAATGGCCTTCTTCAAAAAATCTACAAACAATAAATGTTGCAGAGGGTGTGGAGAAAAGGGAACCTTCTTGCACTGTTGGTGGGAATGTAGATTGATACAGCCACTATGGAGAACAGTATGGAGCTTCCTTAAAAGACTAAAACTAGAACTACCATATGACCTAGCAATCCTACTACTGGGCATATACCCTGAGAAAACCGTAATTCAAAAAGAGTCATGTACCACAATGTTCATTGCAGCACTATTTACTATAACCTGGACGTGGAAGCAACCTAAGTGTCCATCGACAAATGAATGGATAAAGAAGATGTGGCACATATACACAATGGGATACTACTCAGCCATAAAAAGAAACGAAATTGAGTTATTTGTAGTGAGGTAGATGGACCTAGAGTCTGTCATACAGAGTGAAGTAAGTCAGAAAACTAAATACTATATGCTAACACATACATACGGAATCTAAAAAAAATGGTTCCAATGAACCTAGGGGTAGGAAAGGAATAAAGACACAGACGTAGAGAATGGACTTGAGGACATGGAGAGGGGGAAGAGTAAGCTGGGACAAAGTGAGAGAGTACCATCGACACATATACACTACCAAATGTAAAATAGATAGCTAGTGGGAAGCAGCTGCATAGCACAGGGAGATCAGCTCAGGGCTCTGTGACGACCTAGAGGTGTGGAATATGGAGGGTGGTAGGGAGACGCAAGAGGGAGGGGATATAGGGATATATGTATGCGTATATCTGATTCACTTTGTTATACTGCAGTAACTGACACAACATTGTAAAGTAATTATACTCCAATAAAGATGTCAAAAACATTATTACTTAATAACTGCATTTTAATTTTAGGAAGCCAGTAGTTTCTAGAGAATAGCTTGCTTAAAGATAAAAAGATTTCTAATCCTTGTTTATTCTAAGGATAATCCTATATATGTAGTGGGTCATTAATATCTTCGGGTCAAATCTGTTTCTTCAAAATAATATTATATGGCTTGACAAAGTTACTAGAAACATTGCTAGATTATGTTTCCTTCAAAAACTTGCTATACATAATCCTAACAGATTTAAGTGGGAAAGTAATGTTTCTTCTCATGTTCTATCATGGAAAAACATAAATTTGGGATTCACATCTAGGGAAAGAAATTTAAGGTAATAAAACTCTGATTGCAAAAATTTCCCTATGTAATTACCTTTGTAGAACTGATATACCGCTTCCTATCCCTCATTCAACTCCTAACAATAATAGAAACATAGTACAGATAATCTTACCTAGAATTACATTAATTATTCTAACATGAAGCTCTATGTAAATGGCTTGTATGTAAAATTAGTAACACCCATTCCTTCATGGTATGAAAGAATCCATTAGCAGTTTTCTTTGGGTAATTTGAGGTGGGGAGGTGAAGAACTGAGTCTGTTATCAGGCTCCCCTGATGGGGTAGCACACCTTCTTAATGCTTAGACCGCGATCCCCTGCGTTACCCTACTTTCCATCCTTCTAGATCCAGAGGCCACATGGCAGTCATTGGAATTCACCACTTTTTCCAGGTTCACGTATTCTCTAATGTAAGACTCGGGTACTGCTTATTTCCATTCTCTTATTGCTTCCCAGATACCCACGTCTTTCCCTTTTTAATCCTAAGCAGAGTTTTTATCTTTCTGAATCAAGTGAGGACCCTCACCCCATCTGATACTGTAGAGTGTTTTCTAAGTGAAACCTCCCTCAATGTCACTGATTTGCAGTGGATATTCTGTTTCGCGTTCATCAGCACGTTACAGTATTGAGTAAAGCTACAACTTTATTACTCAGTACAGTGTTTGATTTCACTAATCTTTTTCTGATTAATAAAGACTCTGGATCTTTGAAATCCATATTAAGGTTTTAACTTCTCTGAAAGAACTCTAGATTTCAAACAGGGTTTCTAACATGTGCAGAATACTAAAAAAACAAGTTCTGTGACAGGATCGGAAAACATTTTTTGTACCAGTGCTACCTCTACTGAAAAATTAATTATGCTGCAAATCAACTTTAAAAAAAAGAAGTTTAAAAAATATCATTATACCTTAAATTTATGGAGAAACCACCACCAAAAGGAATCATGCAAAAGAGCAACAGAGGCTTCTGAGAGGAAATGAGTCTTCCAGATTTTAAAAATTTTTCCCTATGGAAAAAAGACACATGGAGATCAAATTAATAATATTATAAGACATGTTACTGTAAATAGGCTTTATAAAGAGTGTGTATTTAATAGTTATAAACTACCACTGCTTAATAGAAATTTAATGTGAGCCATATATATATTTTCTAACAGACATTTTAAAAAAGTAAAAGTAAAAGGTGAAATTTTAGTGACAATTTGTTTAACCAAATGTATTTAAAATATATTTTAATACATAATTGTTATTAAATTATTAATGAAATATTTTACATTCTTTTGGGTACTGGGTCTTTGAAATATAGTGTATATTTTATACTTATAGCACATCTCAATTTGAACATAAATTTTCATCATAAATACTAGATCGCAATTAGATTTTGTAAACTATATGGTTGTAATTTTGTTTCAACCATAATTGAAAGTTGTTCAATAACTGAATCAAGTATTAATTTTAAAATTTATATATAATTAAAATAAATAAAATTTAAAAATTCAGCTGATCACAGACATAGAAAACAAACTATGGTTACCAAAGGGGAAAGTAGGGGAGAGGGATAAATTATGAGTTTGGGATTAACAGATACACTCTACTATATGTAGAATAGGTAAACAACAAGGTCCTACTGTATAGCATAGGGAACTATATTCAATACACTGTGATAACCTATAATGGAAAAGAACCTTAAAAAGAACATATATACATATGTATGTATAACTGAATCACTTTGCTATACATCAGAAACTAAGACAACTGTAAAACAACCATACTTCAATTAAAAAAAAATTCAGCTGAGTCACACCAGGCATATTTCATATTCTCAATAATCACATTTGATTAGTAGTCACTGAAACGACAGTGTAGACTAGAAGAGGAATAGCAAAACTCCAAGACACATGTTAACAATTTCCCTTTTATGCTGAAGACAGGTATCAGCAATCATGGGATTGTAACCCAATGGGCCCCATCATAAGTCTAGACCCTAAAGATAGTGTTCACTCTAAGCAATTCATCAAAATTGGCACATAAAGTTAATTCACCATGACTTCTAGAGACTATAAGTCTTGGTTTAAATAGGTACCTTCAATAGTCATTTTATTTTATTCACTAAAAGTTTGTAAGGCCAGACTCAGTAGAGTTCAAGAATTCTTTTAATGAAATCCATAGGTATGAATTTCTGTTCCTCAAGTACAAGTCTACAAAAAGGATACCGTGCAAACGTTTATACCAAGGAGATTATCTATCATGCATACTGTGGGAGCACTTCTCCTTCATAGGCCACTAACTATAGTATATACATTGGTAACAGCTTCAACTTATTTAGCACTTTTTTTTTAACATCTTTATTGGGGTATAATTGCTTTAGAATGGTGTGTTAATTTCTGCTTTATAACAAAGTGAATCAGTTATACATATACATATGTTCCCATATCTCTTCCCTCTTGCGTCTCCCTCCCTCCCACCCTCCCTATCCCACTCCTCTAGGTGGTCACAAAGCACCGAGCTGATCTCCCTGTGCTATGCGGCTGCTTCCCACTAGCTATCTATTTTACATTTGGTAGTGTATATATGTCCATGCCACTCTCTCACTTTGTCACAGCTTACCCTTCCCCCTTCTTAAAATACAGGAGAAAATCTGAATATTTTTTGTTGAAATTATTTGCAAATTTCAAGCAAACATGCTTTTTAGTGTAAACTAACTGCATGATTGCTTCTATTCTAAGCTTTGGTTATGTTTAGTATCACTAACTTTCTTTTTCAGGAAAATTCCAGATTCCTTAAAATATATCAATATTTAGTCAAAACAACCAAAAACAGAAATCAGCCAAAAAAACCCCAAACCCGACTTAAAAAGTTAAATAGTACTTTCCTCCATCACCCTCTACCCTTTTGTGATACTTTTTTGATTCAAACAAATGTAAACATACCTTAAAACCTATACATTATCTGACTTGGAATTTATTCTCCTAATATAGATTCTAGGTTGGATAAAACTACTTCTAATGATCTCTTGATTTCTGTTTGTGTATATCTGTATCTTTGTGGCTCAGCTTTCTTAAAATATAGGCCGCTTTTCACTCAATTCAATAAAATTTTTACTGAGCATCATCTGTAGCCAAGGGTCCATTCTGGGTGGTAAAGGGGATAATTTATACTTTATCAAGAAACTTAATCTATGACTGTATGTTCAGGAATGTATTTGGATGGGGTTACGTGAATCCAGTCAATTCCATGGATTCCCTCACCTTCAAGCATGTAACAGTAACCCTTTAACCTTCTTTTTCCAAGTTTCAGATGTTATAATAAGCATTTCTATGAAATAACCTTCCCTCTGATATTATTTTCCTAAGCTTATTTTCTCTTCACTTTAATGTCATCATCTATCTCAATGCCACTGCATTGTGCATGATCTAGCAAGCCAATTTAAATTCTTTACTGAAATCAGGGAGGGGTATTAACAAATAAAACGCTGGTTATCTATACCTAGATATACCACTGGTACACAAACTCAAAATCTCCTACACCCAGCTGCTTGTCATATCCTGTGCACCCCTTCCCCCAAACCCATACCTACTTATACTCCTCACTTTCCTACTTCTTTCAAAAATGACAGCGTCCTCCAAGTTAACCATATGAAATGTTTATCATAGCTGTACTTCTGTGCCTTGTTTATGTGACTGTGATGTACATGCACCCAGAGTTAAAACACAGTCCCATTTTAGAACACAGAATGTGAGAGTTAAAAAGATTATATTGTCTAGAACATTTATAAGATGATTTTAACAATAATTTGTATTAATTTCTTTTTACAATAAAACCTTTTCCCTGAGGAAACTTTGGAAAATATAGTCAGAGAAAGTCACAAATAAGCTCATGATCCAGGCATAACAATTACCATCTATTGTTTTTCTCAAAAAAAAAATTGTATCAGGTGATCAAGACGGCAAACTAAGCCTTCCCTCTCACCCAAATCCCATAAAACATAAAAGAGAATTGAAAAGCATCTGTATTAGCATGGAAAATAAGAGAGAGTGTCATTACTGAATCATTTTAGGTGGAGTTTTCAACTGAGGTGCTCTGTGGTTCCCTAACTGAGGGGCAAACAGGAGACCCAAGTCAGGTTAATCAGATTATTTCTTGGAATACTGTGTCTTGAAGATGGAACACTAAAGTGATACACTCTCTTTCACCTTGAAGAGAGGGAAAAATGGGCAGAAAATAATGGCTGGAGCTGATTCATCCAAATTTAATGGTTGATTATACTCCTTCTGAAGGACTGTAGAATACTATAGCAGGAGGGAAAACAGGGATTTTGTGTCGAGAAAGAAAGAGCCACAAGGAGGCTGGGGGTGAGGGATGGGAAGAGGGCCTACTAGGGGCCAAGTCCATCTTAGAGAACTGTCTTGAGAGGAATCTGCCTGGAGGTACAAGGAGCACTGTTCAAGTCCCCAGGAAACAGAAACCTTTTTAGGTGACCACTTAATATTTAAGTGGGTGGGAAATCAATACCAGTAACCACTCAGCCCTCGTCCTATCCCTGGCAATCGGTGTCCAATGATCTAGTTACCTTCCTATTCCTGCAGTTTTTCATCAATTGGCTACTCTGTAGGGATATTTCTTAAAAATTCCCCAGACACTTGGAGGTTCAAAAGGTAGGGTGTGGGGAAGGGCTCTCATAAATTATTTTGGGATCAAAATGAGCAGGCTAACATATCCTGAGCTATAGAGCAGGAAGAGGGGGAGTGAAACACCTGTTACAGTCACATGCCAAGCCAATGCACACTGGCAACCTCAGACTCCTGAGGCAGTAACACAGAATCTAATACATTCTCTTCTGGAGATTAGGGTGTTAAAAATGTCACTGGTTGGGGCTTCCCTGGTGGTGCAGTGGTTGAGAGTCCGCCTGCTGATGCAGGGGACACGGGTTCGTGCCCCGGTCTGGGAGGATCCCACATGCCGCGGAGCGGCATGGGCTCGTGAGCCATGGCCACTAAGCCTGCGCGTCTGGAGCCTGTGCTCTGCAATGGGAGAGGCCACAACAGTGAGAGGCCCGCGTACCGCAAAAAAAAAAAAAATGTCACTGGTCTTTCCTGCCAGACTTAATGCCCAAAAGAATTAAATCTTGCTTAACACCTAATCTGTCATAGCTTTAAATTAAGGTCTAATTCATTAAATCATATTCTCAAAATATATCACACAATAATAATAAAATAATGTTTACATACGTCCAAGTTATGGGCTTTTAAAATAAAAAGATAAATCTGTTCAGCATTCAAATGTCTGGGTAGTTGAGTAAGCTCATTTGTTCTGAATCCTGGGAAGTTGCAACCCTAGAAAGAGGGAAATACCACAGAACAGGAATTACTTCATTCTTTTCAGTATAGTAGTCTCATATGTCTACAGAAGACAGATATTTAACTATCATTCATTAACATAATTATTTTACATACTTTTACTAAAAATAAGTAAAATATATTTATCCCACCTAAGAAAAATCTTCATATTATCTGTTTCTATGAAATTAAGAGCACTGACATATTCATATGCCAAATCTAAAAGTAAAAACAATTACTTCAGAACTAATTTTGACATAGCTCAAATTACCAAGAATTTTAGCTACACTACACATAAAGAAATGGACTAGGCAGAAAAAGAACGCTTCTGTATTTGTTTCCAACTTTCTCTCCTGGGGCCCCTATCTAAATTTATAGCTTTATCTATCTTATTGTAAACATTCTTTTAGATCCACATAATACTTTTGATATATAATCTCATAAAACAGAAATTGTAAATACCTCTATATCCTTCTTTGTCTCCATGTCACCTGAAAGCTGGAAAACATTTAAAATAAAATCTTTAAAATTTTAAATTTAAGAATTTTTATACTTTGTAACTTTGTTCAGTTAACGTGTGTGTGTGTATGCATCTCTTAGTGAGGCCTAGAATGCTGTTGCTGTATTAGATGCTGGGAATGCAAAGATATTCCTTGCCCTCAAGTTAGTCAGAGGGCAAGAGAGGAATCAGATACGTATACAAAACACAAAGAGATAAGGGCTATGATAGAAATATAAACAAACTACTTATTGCAGTTTGGGTCCACTGGGAAACAGACTGTGAGGTGGAATTTAGTGTTCAGAATGTTTATTGGGAGTGACTTTGCGATTAATATCTATGGAAGGCAAGAGGAAAGGGAAGATTGAGAAGTCAGCTATGATGCAAGTCTAACAGCCCTGACCCTAAGCAGAGCTTCTGAACTGAAAGGACCCATAGTAGTTGTTCTGCACCTGATTGAAACTGCCAGGCCTTTCTGTTTCCGACTTGATTAGTCATTGTATGTGAGTGGCTCCTGGATGGTCGTTTACTTGGGAGAGGAAGTTCTCTCTGTGAGAGGCAATCCCTGAAGGGGCTGCAGCTGAAGGGTGTCCCCTAACAGCACTCTTAGCAGTTGGGGCAATGGGTCCTTCCTTGAAGGGGAATCTGGGAGGAACATCTTTGTGTCCACCACACTACTTTACACAGAGAATAAGAAGCCTTCTGTATAAATTAGTTTTTGATCATCTAGACATGTTAATATATTGTTTATTATTTTCCATATACCCATTTCCTCCCCAAATACATAGGCTTACAGGCAAATTTTATACACATACACACATAACATATATTATTTAAGAGAAGACATAGGAAACCAATTTGAAAGGATGATTACAGATTGCTAAATGAAAGAGGATCACATTATTGGCATTTTAAAAAAATGTGCAAAGGGATAAAAAGGAGAAGGAAAGTGAGATCAATTATAAGAAAGAAGGCTATGTGCTTGACAGGTACAGATATAACTGGTCGTTAAAGACGGCGTCAGATTTAGAAAGATTTTAGTGTTAATCTCAAAGTCCTGGCTTTATTCTGCAGGAAGCAAAGAAACACCTTTCAAGGAACAGACTAATAGTAACACAGAACTAGTTCTTGGTCATACAACCTGGAAAAGATACCACAAAAATATAAATAATTCATGTTAAAATCCTGGATTTCCCTGGTGGCACAGTGGTTAAGAATCTGCCTGCCAATGCAGGTGACAGGTTCAAGCCCTGGTCCGGGAAGATTCCACATGCCACGGAGCAACTAAGCCCGTGCGCCACAACTACTAAGCCTGCGCTCTAGAGCCCACAAGCCACAACTACTGAAGCCCGCGTGCCTAGAGCCCACACTCCACAACAAGAGAAGCCACCGCAATGAGAAGCCTGTGCACTGCAATGAAGAGTAGCCCCTGCTTGCCGCAACTAGAGAAAAGCCCACATGCAGCAACGAAGACCCAACGCAGCCAAAAAACATATTCAATAAAAATTATTATTAAAATTTTGTTAGTGTAATTCATCTAAAGGTCATTTCAATAGATCCTGGAAAGTCAAAATTCATTAGAATTTTGAAATTCTTTTGAAAATTAATACAGAAATCACAATGAATAATGTAACTACCAGTGTTCCCATGTTCCCACGACCTAGAATGGACTACTGTTATTTTAGTATTTGCTTAAGACTATTTAAGATAAAATATGAAGTTTACATATAATAAAATATAAAATTAGATCCCTTTTTACCACGATCTCTAGTTCAAACCGTGTGTTCCCCTTCCTTGAGATAGTTACTATCATTTGTTTGGTTTGCACCCCTTCAATTCCATTAAAATACATTTACATATATGTGTATATACATAGAAAGAATATATAGACTTTTGGTATGTTTTTAAAATTTAAAGGAATGATATTAACTGTACATATTACTTGGTAACTTGCTTTTTTTCACTGAATATGTTTTGACAATCTACACAAGTTGGTATTTATGGACCTGTTAACTTCCAGACAGCTTTTCTACCAACCTACCTATTCCCTCTGCAAAATATAAATAAAATCAATAAAAGCTCACAAGCAACTTTGCCAAACATCAAGAACAAATGATATCCCTATATTCAACAAACTATCTATAGACTAAAGAGATGAAGCTAAGTAACTAATTTTCTGAAGTTTGTATAATTTTTATACCAAAACCAAAAAAGATAATCATAACTTATCAAACACAGATGTAAAATCCAAAAAACAAACCAAATCCAGTAATGCATTAAAAATATATCCTAATATAAGAATGGTTCAACTTCTGAAAAGCTGTTAATGTAATCTGCCACATTCACACATGAAAGGCTTAAAATAGCTTTTGCTATCATCACAGTGGATTATTTTTCTCTCCATTTCAAACCATAAAGATGTTTTTAGTTTTTGTGTACAGCGATATCTATATTCAAATCTAATATTTAATCTACATCTATACCCACATCCATATATCTTTATTAAACTTGGAGTAAATTTCTTTAATCTGAAAAAAGTTATCTAAACATTTAAAGTTGTACCTAATAGCAAAGTACTATCATTCTTTCTGAGTCAGTCAGACAAGATGAGAAACTGGTAACACTGTTGAGTAATATACCTATACCAATAATAATTTCCTATATACCAACAATAACCCATTTAATTACATAATGGAAAACTAATCTCATGGACATTAGTAATAAAAATTTAAGATACCTAGGAATATATTTAACAGGGAATGTGTAGAACTTATATGAAGAA
Organism: Grampus griseus; assembly: GCF_964374135.1. Lineage (NCBI taxonomy): Eukaryota > Metazoa > Chordata > Mammalia > Artiodactyla > Delphinidae > Grampus > Grampus griseus. Next base: position 92,565,361 of record NC_139018.1, read on the forward strand.
AATCACACGTTTTTATGTGACTGTATGTGGAATATAAAAACAAAAAACAAAAGCAAAAACAAACCAAAAAAATGAACAAACCAAACCAAACAAAAAACTAACACATATAAAGAGAATAGAGTAGTGGTAACCAGAGGGGAAGGGGTAGTGGGGAGGGCTAAATGAGTAAAGGAGATCAAACATGTGGTGACAGGCAGAATCTGTATTTTGGTGGTGAGCATGCTGTAGGGTATACAGAATTAGAAATATAATGTTGTACACATGAAACTTACATAACGCTATAAACCAATGTTACCTCAATAAAAAACTAAATTTTAAAAAAGCACACAAATCTACTGATAGACCTAAAATAACACCCTTATGCTTTACTCCCTTGCATAAAAATAAACACTGGAATTAAACACAAAAAAATAAATCTGTAAGAACAATATAAGAGAACACAGGTGAATATATGTATGAGCTTGTAACGAAGAAAGCTTTCTTAATATTATGGTACTAAAGGCATAAGATTTCAATAAAAAATTACAGATTCATGAAAATATAAAATTCTATACAGTGAAAAAATACTTTTGGGTTAAAAGGCAACCAAGAAAGTAATATAAGTATGTATAACATATGTTACTGAGAAGTGTTAATAGTTTTAAAGCATAAACAGCTCTTAGAAATAGAAGAACAGCTAAAAAATGCCCAAAGTTCATAAATAGGCAATTCATAATAACAGAAACACAAAACCTAATAAAAAACTAAAAAATCAACTTCATTAGTGAAATGTATGCAACTGATAACATTTATGCCTGTCAATTTGCAAACATTAAAAAATACAATATTAAATATTGACAAGGGGATGGGTAAGGGATCAATCACAGACTCTATTGTTACAAATACAAATTGGTGCCACCTTTCTAGAAAACATTTTGGCAGTATGTATCAAAACACTTAGCTTTTCACATTTTTCCCATGTGGTTCCTCTTCTGAAATTTATATTAAGAAAATACTCATGCATAAGCACAATTTTTAGCTCTGTTCACAGAACCTTAGTAAATAATAATGAATAATGAAAACTAACCTAAACGTCCAACAAAAGGGCTATTACATTAGTTTATTTTTGAAATGATGTAGAATGATATTTAATGATGAAAATTCCATAAAACATTTAATGAATTAGAAATAGTTTAATTTGAATTTTCTAAAAAATTTTTAAAGAACAATGAAAATGACAATAGTGAGATATATGTAATTTATTTATAAATGATAAAATTAAGATACTTGCCTTTTTAGTGCTTATCTCTTTTAATTTTCTAAAATGACTACCTTAGTCATAATCAGGAAAAAACATAAAAAGTAATTTTGAAATTTAAAAAACATTTAAGGAGGTGGATGGATGAGTGGTAGCACTTAAAGTCTTTATAGCTTTAATTTTAGAATGTATTTTTGAAAAGGACTAAGTTTCTCAAAGTAATTCAAAATATAATTCTAATCAAACTCTCAAAGAGATTAAAAAAAATTAACAAAGTAATTCTACAGGCAGTAAAAATAACTGTTATTTTTTTCCTAAAGGAAAATGACTGATATAGGACCTGTATCCCTAAGATGTTATAAATTTTTAAATAACCAGAGGATGAAATATAAGTCTTCAAATAACTTGTAGTGATGTGAAAATGCCAACACTCATAATGTATGTGTAAAGAAAAATATGAGTCCAAATATTTTAAAAACAGGGATAGATAGATGATAAAAGACTAAAAGGAAATTTTTTAATGTTACTAGTACTTATCTATGAAATTATAGTGATTATATTTTCTGTGAAAATATAATTTTTTAAGGAAGATGAAAACAAATACAATACCATTATCTTCTTTTCCTTATGGTAATTCCTTAGAAATTCCTTATATTGTTCCAATTTTCCATGAGAACCTTTAAAAAAATGAGAATTCACAACATATAAATATATAAATAGCCTTTAAAATTGAGAAAAATGTAAATACTTTAAGTCGATTATATATAAAACCATTCAATGAGATCATCTAGCTATTTTGACAAGCATAATGCTAGACACACACAGTCTTAGTTGAATCAGTCTTAGTTGAATAATTATATCTCCTGTTTCCTTTTGCTATTTAGAAATGTCATGCTCCAACTAATACATCTTTAGTACTTATTCCTATATCCAAAGTTTTACCTTAATCCCTTACTACTGAACAAGCCCATGTTTTTCAAACAGCTCAGCCACTTACATTTGGTTGTTTCACTGTCACCTTATATTCAATACAGTACAGTACTTTGGAGTATGGCCCAGTGAAAGACTATGGGGGGCTTTGAAGTCAGATAACCTAGACTTAAATATCAGAGTCCAAGCTCTGATATTTACACATAGAGGACAATGAATATACAGAAAATTATTTTTTAAAAGTATACATATGTGCTCTCTCTCTCTCCCTATATGTTTATATAGTCACACACAATTATATATATGTAGCTTGTATAATTTCAAAAATATTTTTTTAAATTAAAATAATTAAAAATTCAATAAGGGACTTCCCTCGTGGCACAGTGCTTGAGAATCTGCCTGCCAATGCAGGGGACATAGTTTGGAGCCCTGGTCCGGGAGGATCCCACGTGCCGCAGAGCAGCTAAGCCCATGTGGCACAACTTCTGAGCTTGCGCTCTGGAGCCTAAAAGCCACAACTGCTGAGCCTGCATGCCACAATTACTGAAGCCTGCACACCTAGAGCCCATGTTCCGCAACAAGAGAAGCCACTGCGATGCAACAAAGAGTAGCCCCCGCTCGCCGCAACTAGAGAAAGCTCACACACAGCAACGAAGACCCAACGCAGTCAAAAAAAAAAAAATTCAATAAGAAAATTGTAACAGTAGTGAATTTAACAGTATTGTATTTAAACACATTCTCAGATTTTGAAAACTCAAGGTCCAAAAAAGGATATTAAATAGCTAAATAATATAACTATTATATTTATTTAATACACAGAAAATACTTTATAAGTACAACCAATATCATTCTTAAGACATATATGAGGAGCAAAGCTTCTTCATGTAGGCAGCACGAGTGCTTCCTGCAGTGGCCAGTTTAATCCAGTTTTCAGTCTTTCCAACTCAAAAAACCAATGCCACTGTGCACCTCAGAGATGCCACAGGAGCCAAGAGCACCCTCTCATCACAGGTGATTCTCATTTTGACAAAACTCTATGAATATAACCTCGGGAGCATCACAGAGAGGTCACTTTGGAGCTGTGTGGCTGACAAGGTCTTGGTGCTGCGGCCTGATGGAAGGCCTGAGCCTATGAGATGGGAGAGCCGAGTTCAGCACATTGGACCAACAGAGACCTCTGGACCCCATGTAATATAAAGTGGTGAGGGTTCTCTCAGAGATCTCCAGCTCAACACAAAGACCCAGCTCCACCCAATGGCCAGCAAGCTCCAGTGCTGGATGCCCCATGCCAAACAACTAGCAAGACAGGAACACAACCCCACCAATTAGCAGAGAGGCTGTCTAAAATCATAATAAGGTCATAGACACGCCAAAACACACCACCAGACATGGTCTTGCCCACCAGAAAGACAAGATCCAGCCCCACCCACCAGAACACAGGCACCAGTCCCCTCCACCAGGAAGCCTACACAACCCACTGAACCAACCTCACCCACTGACAGCAGACAGCAAAAGCAGCCTGTGAAGAGGAGACCCCAAGCACAGTAAGTTAAACAAAATGAGAAGACAGAGAAACACAGCAGATGAAGGAGCAAGGTAAAAACCCACCAGACCAAACAAATGACAAGAAAATAGGCAGTCTACCTGGAAGAATTCAGAGTAGCGATAGTAAAGATGATCCAAAATCTTCGAAATAAAATGGAGAAAATACAAGAAGTGATTAACAAGGACCTAGAAGAACTAAAGAGCAAACAAACAATGATGAACAACGCAATAAATGAACTTAAAAATCCTCTAGAAGGAATCAATAGCAGAATAACTGAGGTAGAAGAACAAATAAGTGACCTGGAATATAAAATAGTGAAAATAACTATCGCAGAGCAGAATAAAGAAAAAAGAATGAAAAGAAATGAGGACACTCTCAGAGACATCTAGGACAACATTAAATACACCAACATTTGAATTATAGGGGTCCCAGAAGAAGAAGAGAAAAAGGGACTGAGAAAATGTTTGAAGAGATTATAGTTGAAAACTTCCCTAACATGGATGGGAAAGGAAATAGTCAATCAAGTCCAGGAGCACAGAGAGCCCCATACAGGAAGCACAAAGAGTCCCATACTGGATAAATCCAAGGAGAAACACACCAAGACACATGTTAATCAAACTATCAAAAATTAAATACAAAGAAAAAATATTAAAAGCAGCAAGGGAAAAACAACTAATAACATACAAGGGAATCCCCATGAGGTTAACAGCTGATTTTTCAGCAGAAACTCTTCAAGCCAGAGGAGAGTGGCAGGATGTATTTAAAGCGATGAAAGGGAAAAGCCTACAACCAAGATTACTCTACCCAGCAAGGAGCTCATTCAGATTTGATGGAGAAATTAAAACATTTGCAGACAAGCAAAAGTTGAGAGAATTCAGCACCACCAAACCAGCTTTACAACAAATGCTAAAGGAACTTCTCTAGGCAGGAAACACAAGAGAAGGAAAAGACCTACAATAACAAACCGAAAACAATTAAGAAAATGGTAATAGGAACGTACATACTGATAACTACCTTAAATGTAAATGGTTTAATGCTCCAACCAAAAGACATAGATTGGCTGAATGGATACAAAAACAAGACCCGTATAAATGCTCTCTACAAGAGACCCACTTCAGACCTAGGGACACATACAGACTGAAAGTGAGAGGAGGGAAAAGATATTCCTTGCAAATGGAAACTAAAAGAAAGCTGGAGTAGAAATTCTCATATCAGAAAATATAGACTTTAAAATAAAGACTATTATAAGAGACAAACAAGGACACGACATAATGATCAAGGGATCAATCCACAAAGAAGACATAATAATTGTAAACATTTATGCACCCAACATAGGAGCATCTCAATACATAAGGCAAATGCTAACAACCATAAAAGGGGATATCTACAGTAACACAATCAGAGTAGGGGACTTTAACAGGCCACTTTCACCAATGGACAGATCATCCAAAATGAAAATAAATAAGGAAACACAAGCTTAAATTATACATTAAACAAGATGGACTTAATTGATATTTATAGGACATTCCATCCCAAAACAACAGAATACACATTTTTCTCAAGTGCTCATGGAACATTCTCCAGGATAGATCATATCTTGGGTCACAAATCAAGCCTTGGTAAATTTAAGAAAACTGAAATTGTATCAAGTATCTTTTCCAACTACAAAGCCATGATACTAGATATCAATTACAAGAAAAAAACTGTAAAAAATACAAACCCATGGAGGCTTAACAATACACTACTAAATAACCAAGAGATAACTGAAGAAATCAAAGAAGAAATTAAAAAATACCTAGAAACAAATGACAATGAAAATATGACAACCCAAAACCTATGGGATGCAGCAAAAGCAGTTCTAAGAGGGAAGTTTATAGCAATACAATCCTACCTCCAGAAACAAGGAAAATCTCAAATAAACAACCTATCCTTACACCTAAAGCTATTAGAGAAAGAAGAACAAAAAAAACCCTGAAGTTAGCAGAAGGAAAGAAATCATAAAGATCAGATCAGAAATAAATGAAAAAGAAATGAAGAAAACAATAGCAAACATCAATAAAAGTAAAAGCTGGTTCTCTGAGAAGATAAACAAAATTGATAAACCATTAGCCAGACTCATGAAGAAAAAAAGGGAGAAGACTCAAATCAACAGAATTAGAAAAAAAAAAAGAGAAGTAACAACTGACACTGCAGAAATACAAAGGATCATGAGAGATTACTACAATAAAGTATATGCCAATAAAATGGACAACCTGGAAGAAATGGACAAACTCTTAGAAAAGCACAACCTTCCGAGACTGAACCAGGAAGAAATAGAAAATATAAAGAGACCAATCACAAGCACTGAAATTGAGACTGTGATTAAAAATCTTCCAATAAACAACAGCCCAGGACCAGATGGCTTCACCGGTGAACTCTATCAAACATTTAGAGAAGAGCTAACACCTATCCTTCTCAAACTCTTCTAAAATATAGCAGAGGGAGGAACATTCCCAAACTCATTCTATCTGGTGGTCATCACCGCGAATCCAAAACCAGAGAAAGATATCACAAAAAAAGAAAACTACAGGCCGATATCACTGATGAATATACATGCAAAAATCCTCAACAAAATACTAGCCAACAGAATACAACAGCACATTAAAAGGATCATACACCATGATCAAGTGGGCTTTACCCCAGGAATGCAAGGATTCTTCAATATACTCAAATCAATCAATGTGATACACCAGATTAACAAAACAAAGGATAAAAACCATATGATCATCAGAATAGATGCAGAAAATGCTTTTAAAAAAATTCAGCACCCATTTATGATAAAAAAAACAAACAAACCCTGAACAAAGTAGTCATAGAGGGAACCTACCTCAACATAATAGAGGCCATATATGACAAACCCACAGCCAACATCACTCTCAATGGTGAAAAACTGAAACCATTTCCATTAAGATCAGAAACAAGACAAGGTTGGCCACTCCCACTGCTATTATTCAACATAGTTTTGGAAGTTTTAGCCAATCAGAGAAGAAAAAGAAATAAAAGGAATCCAAATCGTAAAAGAAGAAGTAAAACTGTCACTGTTTGCAGATGACAGGATACTATACATAGAGAATCCTAAAGATGCTACCAGAAAACTACTAGAGCTAATCAATGAATTTGGTAAAGTAGCAGGCTACAGAATTAATGCACAGAAATCTCTTGCATTCCTATACACTAATGATGAAAAATCTGAAAGAGAAATTAAGGAAACACTTCCATTTACCACTGCAACCAAAAGAATATAATACCTAGGAATAAACCTACCTATGGAGACAAAAGACCTGTATGCAGGAAACTATAAGACACTGATGAGAGAAATTAAAGATGGTACAAACAGATGGAGAGATATACAATGTTCTTGGATTGGAAGAATCAACATTGTGAAAATGACTCTACCACCCAAAGCAATCTACAGATTCAATGCAATCCCTATCAAACTACCACTGGCATTTTTCACAGAACTAGAGCAAAAAATTTCACAATTTGTATGGAAACACAAAAGACCCAAAATAGCCAAAGCAACCTTGAGAATGAAAAATGGAGCTGGAGGAATCAGGCTCCCTGGCTTCAGACTATACTACAAAGCTATAGTAATCAAGACAGTATGGTAGTGGCACAAAAGCAGAAATATAGATCAATGGAACAGGATAGAAAGCCTAGAGATAAGGTGACCATATGTACGTGGGTTTATCTTTGATAAAGGAGGCAAGAATATACAATGGACAAAAGACAGCCTCTTCATTAAGTGGTGCTTTGAAAATGGGACAGCTACATGTAAAAGAATGAAATTAGAACACTTCCTAACACCACATATGAAAATAAACTCAAAATGGATTAAAGACCTAAATGTAAGGTCAGACACTACAAAACTCTTAGAGGAAAACATAGGCACAACACTCTATGACATATATCACAGCAAGATCCTTTTTGACCCACCTCCTAGAGAAATGGAAATAAAAACAAAAGGGACCTAATGAAACTTAAAAGATTTTGCACAGCAAAGGAAACCATAAACAAGACCAAAAGACAACCCTCAGAATGGGAGAAAATATTTGCAAACGAAGCAACTGACAAAGGATTAATCTCCAAAATATACAAACAGCTCATGCAGCTCAATAACAAAAAAACAAGCAACCCAATCCAAAAATGGGCAGAAGACCTAAACAGACATTTCTCCAGAGAAGATATACAGATTGCCAACAAACACATGAAAGAATGCTCAACATCACTAATCATTAGAGAAATGATTACCTCACACTGGTCAGAATGGCCATCATCAAAAAATCTACAAACAATAAATGCTGGAGAGGGTATGGAGAAATGGGAACCCTCTTGCACTGTTGGTGGGAATGTAAATTGATACAGCCACTATGGACAACAGTGTGGAGCTTCCTTAAAAAACTAAAAACAGAACTACCATACAACCCAGCAATCCCACGACTGGGCATATACCCTGAGAAAACCATAATTCAAAAAGAGACATGTACCACAATGTTCATTGCAGCTCTATTTACAATAGCCAGGACATGGAAGCAACCTAAGTATCCATCGACAGATGAATGGATAAAGAAGATGTGGCACATATATACAATGGAATATTACTCAGCCATAAAAAGAAACAAAATTGAGTTATTTGTAGTGAGGCAGATGGACCTAGAGTCTGTCATACAGAGTGAAGTAAGTCAGAAAGGGAAAAGCAAATACAGTATGCTGACACATATATACGGACTCTAAAAAAAAAAGAAAAAAATGGTTCTGATGAACCTATGGGCAGGACAGGAATAAAGAAGCAGATGTAGAGGCTGGAGTTGAGGATACAGGGAGGGGGAAGAGTAAGCTGGGACGAGGTGAGAGTGTGGCATGGACTTATATACACTGCCAAATGTAAAACAGATAGCTAGTGGGAAGCAGCTGCATGGTACAGGGAGATCAGCTCGGTGCTTTGCGACCACCTAGAGGAGTGGGAGGGAGGTGCACGAGGGAGGGTATATGAGGATATACATATGCACATAGCTGATTCACTTTGTTTTACAGCAGAAACCAACACAACGTTGTTAAGCAATAATACCCCAATAAAGATTAAAAAAAAAAAAAGACATATATTACAAGTTTGCCCGTTAAATAAAGAAAAAGATAAGAATCACCATTAGTATCTAAAACTATTGTGAAAGTGTTAATAAACACAACTAGGTAAAGGTTATATAAATACTGAAAAGTAGTAAAAATTATCATTACTTACAGATACGCTTTTCACTCAGTCTGCAGTTATCCAATAGTGAATGCTAGGTACTTCCCACAGATTAACTTAGCTCATATAGTTCAAGTCTCACTCCTTTTACTTTGGGTTGTAGGTCTAACTGTTTTTAATCTCCTGACTCTTGCTGACTTGCTTGTCTCTGGTAACAATATTCGTTGATGCAACCCTGTTTTCCTGATATTTGCTTACTTCTGCTCCAGCTCAAAGGTCAGAACTGTTTTAGGCTTTATCCTAGCAACACTTTCTTTGAATCCAAATGTTCATTTTCAACTAAAAATCCAAATTGGACCATTTTGAAATGAAGAGGTTTTAAAATAGAATAAATTTATGTTTTGATATTTTATATCTTAGGATTTCATTCTTTATGAGAATGCACACACACAGTGATAGACACACACACGAGTGACAATTACTTTACGCATATAAAAAATAAGGTTTACTTGTCCTGGAAGTTATTCTGTTCCACTCAAATATTCCAGAGACATGGTTTTTCAGAAGAATTGAACACTCTGCTAATCTTGACTCCATGGCCATGGCCGCATCATGTACTCGCGGGACATTTCCCCGTAGATGTGTATAAATTGAAGCAAATGAACTATCTTCTTTTATTTTCTTCAGAGTACATAACAATTTATCATTATCCCCAAAATGGATTTCCTTTGGCCAGTGATCCTGCAAAAAATGTGAGACAATACAACTTAAATCATTTTTTAAATGAATTTAAATAGAAGAGTTCAAAAATCAATGAGCTGAAATTCAGGCTTTATTCTATAGCATCATTTTTTATTAAATGCATTTTTTTAATTTGTGGGAAAAAACATAAACTTTAGAAGTTTCAGATGCTTTATAAAACCCTTTTTTTATCATTTGAAAGTAAGTTGCTTACTTGACTGATGACCCCATCATCCTTGAATACTTTAGCATTTATTTTCTAAAAACAAACCATCAGAATAAGGAAATTGGCATTGTTACATTGTTCCTATCTAATTCTCTGAGTTTACTCAAGTTTCATCAACTAAATCAATAATGCTCTTTATAGCAAAAGGCTCTAGTTCAGTATCACACATTGTGTTTAAGCATCATATGTCTTTAGTCCCCTTCAGTCTACAACAGTTCCTCAGTCTATGTAATTAAAACCACAAGTTCATACTGATAACTCTAATTCCAGTTTCAAACATTCTAGTTTTCTCTTTCCATATTATAATTAACATCTCCAACAGTGAAAACCCTAGCTGCCATTATCCTAAATATATGTACTTATTTGATCCATCTTTTCAGGTAGCCAATCTCTCCTATCCATTGCCAGACTCTTCACTATGTGGATGCCCCTCTCATCCTGCTTAGGCTCTGACTTCTCATACCAGGCCATAGCCTACCTCCACATTTCCTGAACTACCTCCCCACCCAAGGCCACATGTGAATACCATCCTCACCCCCTTGGACCCCAGCACCTGTGGTATCACATGGATACCTTCCCTCACGGTGGCTGAGTTCAGAAAGGCTGCTCTGGGCGACCACAGAACATTCCCCTCCCCCGCCAATGTGGATGCTGCCTTGTTTTGGCCGCCAAATGGCCTTAGGAGTACATTGTTCAGGAAAGGAAGGAGAACAAGGAAAGGGAAGAAAAGAAAGGGAAATGAAGGGAAGGAAAGAGGAATCACAACATTAATATTTGCAAATCTAAGTTTATCTTTTAATAAAATTGTTCAATACCAAAACAAAGAAATACAGCTGACACAATTAAAGGTTTGTGAATAAGAAAATGCTTTCTGGAATAGTAGGAACTTTCACAGGATGAAACTCTTTAAGAGGAATTTGGGTAAGATATTCTGAGAATTTAGCTTAAATGGGAATAAATCTGAAGTCTGCAGATCAGAAATTTTAAACCTGCGTTGGTCTATTCTACTTCCATTTTTCTTCCTTTAAAAGCTTCCTAAACCCACTGTATTCTCTAATGATAACAGGTACCTGAATAATACCCAGCTTTTAATGCTGGAGAAGTTTCCCAGCAGGATCTAGGTGCCCCTGCCATTTTGGAAAAAGAGAATATTACTTAGATACATAAGTGCCCTCTCCCAAATCCTATAAACATACATCTTAAACAAAACACATAACCACCTGGGGAAGTTTTCCAGCATTAAAATCTGGATGTGTCAAAAATACAAAGATCTCAGAAAAATAAGATATGATCACAAGATATACTCCCTGGAGACAAACATTGTCAAATTAGAATGACAGCCAGATTTGAAAACATAGTCCTTACGTATGAGTCATCACTTGCTATTGTTAGGGACATTGGGAAAGTGGGGAGAGGCTAAAATGGAAATGAATTTGAACAGATTTTACAATATGCACAAAGGTTTATGAAAAGGTAGCCTTTATGCCAGACTTGAGATATCACAATTCTTGTCCAAGATACTGAATTACAGTATGAGGTGAATAAAGTATCTTGAAATTCTACCAGCTTGATTAGATTATGATTTCCCTACTTTAAAAAGTGAGATATATGTGATTAATCTATAAATGATAGAATTAGGATGCTTATCCTTTTCAGTGCTTATCTCTTAATTTTCTAAAATGACTATCATAGTCATAATTAGAAAAAAAACATATTGGTAATTTTGAAACGTAAAAAATTACATTTAAGGAGGTAGATAGATGAGGGTGGCACATAAAGTCTTTATAGCTTTAACATTATATAATTTTAGAACGTATTTTTTAAAAGGACTAAGTTTCTAAAGGTAATTTCAAAAGCCTACTGTAATTCTAATCAAACTCTCAACAATTTCTTTTTAAATTGACAAAGTAATTCTATAAGCAATCAAAAAGAATTGTTATTTTTTCCTAAAGGAAGAAGACTGATATGTGCACCAGTCATATATTAAAGTCCCATAAAACAGTATATTCTACTCACCAAGTTTTGAAGCTTTAAGAATTCTTCAATGTTCTTTGGAGGTTCTTGCATTTTCTAATGAAGTAAAATCAATATTGTTCATTAACATAAATTCAGATTGTTTATATGATGCTTACACCTAATTTATTTCAGTACATTATGATACTGGACTTAAGTTATAATTTTCAGAGCTGTAAGATATTGTTAAATATTCACTTTTGTTAAGTCCTTGAACTTTGAAAAGGGACAGAGATCAATGTTTAAATTCGGAGCCCCCAAACCAAATTCTGTAAAACGCTTCCCTCTCATACACTGCTCCTGGAGAAAAGCTCCATATGAATCCTGATGAATATCCTCATTTCCAATTCCAACAAGAGTTCCAAGATATTTTGGGCTATCTTGGATGGTGTCTACAATAAATTCAGAGCCAGTAATATAATAACGTTCTCCTCTTACTGATGGAATATTTTAAAAGGCACAGTAGTGACCTGGTGAAAATAATTTAAATCTTTGAATGTTTTAGTGTAGTAAGTAATAATCCCATTTTTGCTAGTAGTTTCTTTGTAAGTTGAAAATGTATTCTTTCATTAGACAAATTAATTTTAATCAAGACATCTTGCTATTCCTTGCCTTAGAGACTGTGTGCACATTCGTCCTTCTGCTTGGAAGGCTCCCCTGCCCCAAACCCTCTCCCTCCAATTCATTCTTGGCCTATTTAACTCTTATTTCAAATATCAAATTAAAAGTTGCTTTCTCTAGGAAGCCCTCCTTGGCCCCCCAAAAGATTCTTTACGGTAACAACAGCAGATTTGTATCTCTATGAGGACAAAAACTGTAGTGTAATCACTGCTGAAGTGTCAAAATTTCATGTAGTGACTGGCCAATGGTCAGTGCATAATTAAGTACTGTGATGTGTATAAATTAATGAATAAATGAGTAGACAAATGTCAAAGAAATGTGTAAGTATTTTAAAAAATAATAAAACCATTTCTAGAGAATGAAAAACCAGTGAGAAGAAGGCAAAAATAACAAGAATTCAGGATATCCTAATATAATACCCTAATGTTCTGATGATGACATGTCTGAAAAGATTGTATTATAGTTAATTTACTAGAACATATTTCACATCAATAGATAAAATGATCAAGATTACAAATCACAAGACCATGTTTTGCAAAAATAACTACACATTTGAGGTTGAATACAGTATTTCACTGTCTTAATACTGTTTAAAATATGTGATGAACATAAGTAAATATATAACAGATAATACAATAATAAAATAAAGGACATATGTGACAGTCATTATAAAAAACAAGTGTACAGAAGCAAAGATGCACAGAGCTGTCAAGAAATTTTATGGAAAACACGGGCTCTAGGCCTAGCCAAATTGAGAAGAATAAGAAATAAGAGATGGTGTGCACAGAATGCTTAGAGACAAAAAAAATGTTCACAGTATAATCTTCAGGGATAGTGAGTACAGCAATTTCACTAGAAGAAAGCTATCAGTATATTTTGAAATGCACAGAATACAAAGGAGCCAATTCAAAACAATTTAAATGTTACCTTTTTTTCCCCTTTGTAATGGCTGTCAAACCACTTCTAGTACAAAGCCCTAAAAATACCCACATTTCAACTAAAGGGAATTAGAAAAAGGAATTGAAGGAGTGAAACTTGCATAGGAAAATTTCAGATAATTTCAATATACAATCCCAGAGTTCTGTAGTGGGGAAGTTAAAAGGAGGTGAGGCATAAATTAAACAGACTTATGACCTTGGTAGGATGCAGAAGGATGCAAAAACACCGATGCTTCCATGGTAACAATATGAAAATCCCAGACCAAATAAAAATCTTACTTTTCTATGGGGTTAGTGAAAAGTGGTGGATGCCAGTAAGCAGGACTACATAATTTGTGACAATTCAGAGTCCCTTGTTCAAAAAATAAGAATTTTAAGATGGTAACATCAGGCTATTAAACCTAGTATAGGGCTTCCCTGGTGGCGCAGTGGTTGAGAGTCCACCTGCCGATGCAGGGGACACGGGTTCGTGCCCCGGTCCAGGAAGATCCCACATGCCGCGGAGCAGCTGGGCCCGTGAGCCATGGCCGCTGAGCCTGCGCTTCCGGAGCCTGTGCTCTGCAACGGGAGAGGCCACAACAGTGAGAGGCCCACGTACCACAAAAAAACAACAAACAAACAAACAAACAAAAAACCTAGTATAGGGTCCTTCTAATCAGTAGGTCCTATGCAACTGCACAGCTTGCAAGCCCATGAAGCCGCCCTCCCTGTAAGCCTTGATGACCCGAAATCCAGAGAGGAACATCTCCTTAAGTGAGCATAAAGCTGTGGCAGCTTCCTTACCCAACAGTGAGCTCTGTGCATACACTGAGGGAAGAGTTGGCCTGCCATGGGGCAGTAACTTCAAAGAGATAAAGAGAAATCAGCTGGGCCTCAAGAGTCACCATGAGCTGGGGAATTAACCAGACTCTGAAAGATACCCAAATGAAAGAATAAATGACTCAACCAAACAATCCCTTCTCCGGCCCCCAAGTCTCACTTCTGAGTTTTGTTAGAAAAGCAGAAGAGGAGGGGCTGGAAAGATACAGAACTTATGTAAGCCAACACATTCTTATAGTACTTGGGTTCCAGAAGCCCAGACAGAATTGAGTACAAAGGTGAACCAATAATAGCTAAAACTTCATTCCACACGTGTACCAACTCAACATTGACAAGATATAACAGGTGGCTGTGAAGAGGGAGGTTGAAATTTGGGTTAGTCACAAGTTAACTCAATCTAATTAAAGCTGCAGCCAACCCTAAAGCCCAACTCAAATCTAGGAGTATTTAAAAAAACAAAACAAAATCAGCCTCTCACTTGAAGTACTAAGGAGAGAAAAAAGGCTTGCACTCTCAAAACTAAAACTAAAACTTCAGCCTCCACAATTTTTTCCACATAATGTCCAATACACAATATAATTTCAAGACATACAAAGAAGGAAAATGGGATCCATAATCAAAAGAAAATGCAGTCAATACAAACCAAGTCACTGAGAATCCAGTGATTGTAATTAGCATCAAGGACTTAAAAACAGCTATTATAAACACATTAAAGATTTTAAAATATAGGTTGGATTATAGTGCATGAAGACATGGAGTATTTAAAGAGAAATAGAAATTCTAAAAAAGAAGCGAATGGGATTTCTAGAACCATGTAAATACGAAACATAAGAAAACTGTGTCTATATTAATATCAAAGTAGACTTTAAGACAAGGAGTATTACCAGATATAAATAAGGTTATTTCACACTGATAAAAGGTCACTTCATTAAGAAGTCATACCAATGCCAAATTCATTTGCATCTAATAAGAGAGCTTCAAAAGAAACAGCAAACGTTGATAAAACTAAAGGGAAATATAGGTGTTGGGCTGCACCTCACAGGCCTGAAAGCCTTGTAATTACTCAGTTGCAAGACTGAAGAAAGAACCTGAAAACAGCGACAGAGACATAAATAGTTTAACAGATAGGAAATTACAACTCCAAAGGCCTGGAGCCACACCTCACCTCCGACAGCACACAAGACACAACAGCCATCTTTGCTACCACGGGAAAAGGAGGCTACTATTTATAGGGGCAATTAACATCAGGTTGGCTCATCAGTTACCGGGGAAACCGGCAGAGGCGGGTCCTTCACAGCCCCTCCGGTTAATGAGGGCAGATGTTTCTCTTTGATAAACTAGCAGGTGGAGCTGTTTTGGTCTAAGGATTAGAATAATAACTGGCTGGGGAAGGGGCTGGTCGAGCAGGGGATATATAAAGAGGAAGAGAGCAGCCATCTTGAGGGGTCTGATCATATAATAGGCAATAGATTTTAAAATCTCTTTGAGTAACTAATGAATCAAGTACACACACACACAAATCACTAAGGAGATAAAAGATCTGAACAACATTATCAAGGAACTTAACCTAATTGACATTTATAGAATGATACCTGACAACTGTAGAATATACACAATCTTTTTTTTTTTTTTTTTTTTGCGGTACGCAGGCCTCTCACTGTTGTCGCCTCTCCCGTTGCGGAGCCCAGGCTCCGGATGCGCAGGCTCAGCAGCCATGGCTCACGGGCCCAGCCGCTCCGCAGGATGTGGGATCTTCCCGGACCGGTTCACGAACCCGTGTCCCCTGCATCGGCAGATGGACTCTCAACCACTGCACCACCAGGGAAGCCCCACAATCTTTTTTTTTTAAATTTATGTATTTTATTTATTTTTGGCTGCGTTGGGACTTTGTTGCTGCGTGTGGGCTTTCTCTAGTTGCAGTGAGCTGGTGCTTCTCTTCCTTGCGGTGCTCGGTCTTCTCACTGCGGTGGCTTCTCTTGTTGCGGAGCATAGGCTCTAGGGCACATGGGCTTCAGTAGCTGCAGCACGCGGGCTCAGTAGTTGCGGCACATGGGCTTAGTTGCTCTGAGGCATGTGAGATCTTCCCGGACCAGGGCTCGAACCCGTGTCCCCTGCATTGGCAGGTGGATACTTTTCTTTAAACATCTTTATTGGAGTATAATGGCTTTACAACGGTGTGTTAGTTTCTGCTTTATACCAAAGTGAATCTGTTATACGTATACATATATCCCCATATCTCTTCCCTCTTGCATCTCCCTCCCTCCCACCCTCCCTATCCCACCCCTCTAGGTGGTCACAAAGCACTGAGCTGATCTCCCTGTGCTATGCGGCTGCTTCCCACTAGCTATCTATTTTACATTTGGTAGTGTATATTTGTCCATGTCACTCTCTCACTTTGTCCCAGCTTACCCTTCCCCCTCCCCGTATCCTCAAGTCCATTCTTTAGTAGGTCTGCATCTTTACTGCCGTCTTTCCCCTAGGTTCTTCATGACCTTTTTTTTTTTTTGATTCCATACATATGTGTTAGCATACAGTATTTGCTTTTCTCTTTCTAATTTACTTCACTCTGTATGACAGACTCTAGGTCCATCCACCTCACTACAAATAACTCAATTTCATTTCTTTTTATGGCTGAGTAATATTCCATTGTATATATGTGCCACATCTTCTTTATCCATTCATCTGTCGATGGACACTTAGGTTGCTTCCATGTCCTGGCTATTGTAAATAGAGCTGCAATGAACATTGTGGTACATGACTCTTTTTGAGCTATGGTTTTCTCAGGGTTTATGCCCAGTAGTGGGATTGCTGGGTCATATGGTAGTTCTATTTTTAGTTTTATAAGGAACCTCCATACTGTTCTCCATAGTGGCTGTATCAATTTACATTCCCACCAACAGTGCAAGAGCGTTCCCTTTTCTCCACACCCTCTCCAGCATTTATTGTTTGTAGATTTTTTAATGATGGCCATTCTGACCGGTGTGAGATGATATCTCATTGTAGTTTTGATTTGCATTCCTCTAATATTAATGATGTTGAGCATCCTTCCATGTGTTTGTTGGCAATCTGTATATCTTCTTTGGAGAAATGTCTATTTAGGTCTTCTGTCCATTTTTGGATTGAGCTGTTTGTTTTTTTGATATTGAGCTGCATGAGCTGCTTGTAAATTTTGGAGATTAATCCTTTGTCAGTTGCTTCATTTGCAAATATTTTCTCCCATTCTGAGGGTTGTCTTTTGGTCTTGTTTATGGTTTCCTTTGCTGTGCAAAAGCTTTGAAGTTTCATTAGGTCCCATTTGTTTATTTTTGTTTTTGTTTCCATTTCTCTAGGAGGTGGGTCAAAAAGGATCTTGCTGTGATATATGGCATAGAGTGTTCTGCCTATGTTTTCCTCTAAGAGTTTTGTAGCGTCTGGCCTTACCTTTAGGTCTTTAATCCATTTTGAGTTTATTTTTGTGTATGGCGTTAGGGAGTGTTCTACTTTCATTCTTTTACATGTAGCTGTCCAGTTATCCCAGCACCACTTATTGAAGAGGCTGTCTTTTCTCCACTGTATATTCTTGTGGCAGGTGAATTCTTAACCACTGCACCACCAGGGAAGTCCCACAATCTTTTAAAGTAAGGGAACATGGAACCTTCACCAAGATGGACCTATGCTGTACCATAAGACAAGTCTCAAAGATTTCAAATAACTGAAATCATTCAGAGTGTGTTCTTTGACCACAATAGAAAATAGTAACAAAAAGACATTTAGGAAATCCTTGAATATTAAATAATCCATTTCTAGCTCAAAGAGGAAACAATAAGAAAAATTAGAAAGTTTTCTAACTGAATGATAATGAAAGATAATTAAAACACAATGTATTAAAATTTGTGGGATGCACCTAAATCTATGCTTAGAAGAAAACACAGTGCTTAGGAAGCTAAAAAAACTGAGAAGAATTTTAAAAATAAGTAGAAAAAGGAATAAAAAAGATATGAGTGGAAGTCAATGAAATAAAATATAAAACCAATAGAGAACTCAATAAACTGAAATCTGGTCTTTTAAGAGATAAAAAAAAATGATACCTTAATAGATTGAAGTTAAAAAAATGAAAAAATATAAATGATCAATACCAGGAATGATAAAGGGGATGTCATTAGGGAGTGTTCACACATTAAATGACTAAACGGCACATAATTTAAAACTTATGTCAATGAATTTGACAACCTAAATGAAATGGACAAATCCTTAAAAGAAAAAATTACCACAATTGAAAGAAGATGATATAGTAACTTTCAAAAATAGAGGAGGGAATACTTCCTAAATCATTTTATAAAGCCAGAATAACTTTGATAATAGAATCTTACAAGATTACAAAAAAAAATTATAGACCAAATGTCCCTCAAGAAGATAGATACAAAAATCTTTAACAAATTACTACCAGCTTGAGGCCAGTCAGATATGAAAAGGATATATCATGCTCACGTGTAGTTTACCCCAGGAATTCCAAAATCAGTTATAAAATTTTACATTGTCTTTAATGTATCATCAGTGTTGAGTGGGATTCAAAGCTATGAGATTTTTGGTCATCTTTAATGTCTGAATTTTAAAATTCTATGTAATTGATGGTTTAAAACTTATTTTTATTCATAATAATGACTTTTTTTTTTTTTTTTTTTTTTTCTGTACGCAGGCCTCTCACTGCTGCGGCCTCTCCCGTTGCGGAGCACAGGCTCCAGACGCGCAGGCTCAGCGGCCATGGCTCACGGGCCCAGCCGCTCCGCGGCATGTGGGATCTTCCCGGACCGGGTCACGAACCCGCGTCCCCTGCATCAGCAGGCGGACTCTCAACCACTGCGCCACCAGGGAAGCCCATATAATAATGACTTTTAAGACACATTATTCTAAAGATTCATAGAAGACTTGAGCATAAATATTTTACATTTAGGTATTTTAAATTCAAACCTAGTATTTTCAAAACACAATTCATGATCATTGCTTGAAACACAAGTCCTTACTCAGTAAATCTTGTTCTTATTTTTAATTATAAAGGTTTCACAATCATCCAGGTTTGAAGTCTGAATTATCTTAGACTCTTCCTTCTCCTTCCTTATCTCCTATATCCATTTTATCACAATTCCTTTAAAAATACCTTTAATTATACCTTCATTTACAGTTCCAATATTAATATAATAGTTATAATTATGGCTTGTTTTTTCCAAGTCATATGTGCAACTAATTTGTGTTTCTTAATCTTTTTGTTCAAGTAAAAAACACATACAGTGAACTGCACAGCTCTTAAGTGTACGGATTGATAATTATTTTTTTTTACAAATCTGTACACCCCTATAACCAATGTACAAATCAAGATACAGAACATTGCTAGTAACCCAGAATAACGTCTTACTCCTTTCCAGCCATTTGCCTCCCCAATATAAACAGTATTCTACTTCTACCTCTCTAGATGTTTTGCCTATTTTTGAACTTCATTTGAATGGAATAATCAATATGCACACTTTCTACCTTCCTTCACTTGACACTGTGTCTATAAGATTCATCCATGTTGTTTCAACATATAGTAGTAATGTTTTTTCTTTGCTGTGTAATATTCTATTGTATAACATATACCAAAATTTAACCATTCTACTTTTGATGGACATTTGAGTCCTTTTCTGTTTGTGTAAATTATGTTGTATATTATTATATCAAGATAATAAGAAATATTTTTTAATGTCTTTTGGTATACTTGATATAGAACTTGGAGTGGGATTGCTGGGTTGGCTTTAGTAGATATTGTCAAGTAGTTTTCCAAAGTGGTTGTCCCTATTTTCACTCTGAACAGAAGTGTATGAATGTTCCAGTAATTCCACATTCTTACTAAAGAATGTAGGATTCTTTAGTACTACTGTATATTTAGTATTGTCAATACTTTTAAATGTAGCAATTCTGGTGGGCATGTAGTTGTATCTTGTGATTTTAATTTGCATTTCCTTGATGAAAAATTATGCCGATCAACTGCTTGTTGGCAATCTGGATATATTCTTTTGTGAAGCAAATGTTCAAGTCTTCTGCTCCATTTTTATTTGGGAGTTGGTATTCTTAACTGATTTTATTGATATTGATTTGATGGCATTTTTATTAATTTTTTATTGTTATGATGTAGAGCTTTTGTCAGATAAGACAAAATAGTGTTCGCCATTTTAATGCTTTTTATTATGATGCTTTAATTTGAGTAAAGTCAATTATTTATGCGTTTTTATCTTATCTAAGAAATTTTTAACCTACCCCAAAGTAAAAAGATGGTCTTTTATTTTACCTTCTAAATGTCATACTTCTTTACTTTCACATTTAAGTCTATGATCTACCTTGAATTGACTTTTGTGTTTTAGGTGAGGTAATAAATTGAGGGTTTTTTTTTTTTTTCCACATGAATTTCCAGTTGATCCAGAACTAATTACTTTAAAAGACTGTGTTTCCTGCTACATTTCAGTACCACCTAGCCATATATTCAAGTGACTATATATGTCAGGAGGTAGGTGTGTTTCTGGACACTCAGTTCTGTTCCTTTGGTGTAATTTTCTGTTCTTTTGACAATACCATACAGTTTCAATAACTGTACCTTTATTTTAAATCTTAATATGTTATAGTTTACATACTCCAGCTTTGTTTTCCTCTGAGTTGCTCCTCACTATTTTTATCCTTTTACATTTCCCTTTAAGTTTTAGGAATCAGATTGTCAAATTCTGCAAAAACCTACTGGAACTTTGATTAGGATTAGATGACATATATTGATCAATTTGAGTAACTAACATCTTTACAATGTTATATCTTTGAACACATGAAAATAGTGTATTTCTCCATTAATTTAGATTTTTTAAATTTTCCTTTGGTACTGTTTGTTACAGAACTTGGACAATCTTTCATTAGATTTATCCCAGGATACTTGATGATTTTTGTTCCTATCGTACAGTATGTTTTAAATGTTTAAACTGCAAATGTATTTTTAACATGTCCTTTTCTATTGTTTCTTCCTAGTAAATAGAAATATAAATGATTTTTCTATTTAAATCAGCTATATTGAGGTATAATTTACTACATAATTACTATGTAAAAAATTACCATTTTAAGTCACAGTTCAAAGAATTTTGAAAAATGCATACATCCATGTAACCTCCATTACAATTAAAATGTGTAATATTTAGATCACTCCCAAAATGTTTCCTTGTGCTACTTTATTGTTGATCCCTACAACTCCACACAAAAATATCCCACCACTGGCGTTAGGCAACACTGGTCTGCTTTCTGTAACTACAGACTAGTTAGTTATAAATTAGCTTTGCCTGGTCTAGAATTTCATAAGAATGGAATCATAACATTATGTACTCTTTTGTATCTGGCTTTTTTTGCTCAACATAAGTTTTCTGTGAAATATCCAAGATCACTACATATTATTGCTGAGTAGTATTTCATTTGTGTGTGTGTGTGTGTGTGTGTGTTTGTGTGTGTATTGCCTTGTTTAAATATTTGAGCTATTATGGGAAAAAGCTGCTATGAAAATTGCATACAAGTCTGTGGATACATTTTAATTCCTCTTAGGTGGCTACCAAAGGTAAATACCTTATGACAATTAAAGAAATTGAATTTGTAATGAAAAATCTCACAAAGAAAAACTCCAGACTCAAATGGCTTCACAAGTATATTATATCAAAGATTTAAGGAAGCATCTTACACATAATCTTGCAGAAAATAAAGGAGAAGGGAACATGTTCTAATCATTTTATATTTGTTCTCCTATATGTAATATGTCCTTTTCCTCTGGCTGTTTTTAAAATATTATATTTATCACTGGTTTTCAGCAGTCAGTGCGGTTGCTTTCCTCCCTCCCTCCCTGTTCCTCCCTTCCCCTGGTCCTTCCTTTATTAATTCTGTTTGGGTTTGCTGAATTTCTGAATGTGTTCATTTATAGTTTTCATCAATTTGGATAATTATCCATCATTATTTATTCAAATGTTTTTTTCTTCTGCCCATCTTTCCTTCTGGGACTCCAACTGCATCTATGTTAGATAGCTTGAGATTGTTCTACAGGTCACTGAGTCTGTTGGGTTTTTCTTCTTAGGCCATGCAGTGAGGCATGCAGGATTTTAATTCCCCGACCAGGCATCAAACCCACGCCCCCTGCATTGGAAGGGCACAGTCTTAACCACTGGAACACCAGGAAGTTCCATGTTGGGTTTTTTTTTCCAACGTTTTTTTCTCTGTGCTTCAGTTTGGATAATTAATGTTGTTAAGTGCATCCAGTAAAGTCTTCATTTCAGACTCTATTTTTTCCCTGGGTGCTATGTTGAAGCCCTAAGCCCCAATGTGACTGTGTTTGGAGACGGGGCCTTTGGGGAGGAAATTAAGTTTAAATGAGGTCATAAGGATGGGACCCTAGTCCAATAAGAGTGTTGTCCTTATAAGAAGAGGAAGAGACACCAGAAGGATCTTTCTCTCCATGCATGCACAAAGGCTATGTGAGGACACAGTGAGAAGGCGGCCATCTACAAGCCAGAAAGAGAAGTCTCAGCAGAAACCAACATGAATAGCACCTTAGTCTTGGACTTCAGGCCTCCACAACTGTGAGAAAACAAATTTTTGTTGTTTAAGTTACCAAGTCTGTGGTA
This sequence comes from Grampus griseus, assembly GCF_964374135.1. Lineage (NCBI taxonomy): Eukaryota > Metazoa > Chordata > Mammalia > Artiodactyla > Delphinidae > Grampus > Grampus griseus. The sequence goes on from NC_139018.1 coordinate 92,588,304, forward strand.
TTCTATTATGGCAGCTAGAGCAGACTAACATAGATGCAATTCCTCAAAATTGTTATAGAATCATTCAGATTGTTTATCTCCTCTTTCATCAGTTTGGTAAATTGTGTTTTTCAAGGAAAACAAAAAATGTCAAATACTTTGACATAAGTATTTGTTCTTAATATCCTCTTATTATTTTTACCATCTGTAGGATGTTTCCACTTTCACTCCTGCTATCTGAGTTTTCTCTTTTTACTCAGTCAGTCTAAGGCTTTTCAATTTTATTAATCCTTTCAAAGAACTAATTTTGGCCTTGTTGCTTTCCTATAGTGCACATTTGTTTTCAGTTTCATTGATTTCTGATCTTATCTTCATTAGTGCCTTTATTCTACATATGTTTGAGAATTTCCCAATGGAAAAATCTGATCCTCTTATGAAGACAGTGAGCTTGAGCTTTATATCACTGTTTTAAACTTTATTCTTCAATATGAACAGAAATCCTAGGCTTACTAGATATTTATGGAATAGATGTAAAATTTCAAAAAAGATAAAAATAAAAAAATAGAAATCCGTACAATAACAAAATAAAATCTGAGAGGATACAGACAATGCGGGGAACAGAAGGAAACTTTTAAAACATCTTTAATATTCTTAGAGAGATATGATAAGATAATGCATCTCTGAAACCAAAACAGCATTTTATGAGGTGAGAGAAAAGAAAATGAAGGTACAAATATAATGCTATAAATTAATTATTCAACAAAGTTTGTAGGGGGAAAATAGCTGAAGAAATCTTCTGGAAACTAGAATAAAAAATGTTAAAGAAAAGAATCAGAGGAAAAAAGATAAGAACTTAGATTATTATTTCCAGAAAGTGACTTTCAACCTAGAAATTTAAATATAGACAGCCCATCAATTAAGTATGTGGCATATTTCAGATCTGCAAGCCAGTTTAAAAAAAAAAAATCACCATTTCTCCCTGTATTAGTTTCACATCGCTGCTGTAACAAATTACCAAAAACTTAGTTGCTTAAATCAACACAGGCTTACTTATCTCACAGCCCTGCATTTTAGAAGCCTGAAATGGATCTGCAGAGCTACAGTACTCCTTCTGGAAGCTCTAGGGGAGAATTTGCTTCCTTGCTTGTTCCAGCTTCTAGGAATCCCCTACATTGCTTTGCTCCTTAGCTCCTTCTTCAAAACTCAAAGCCAGTAGTGTAGCATCTTCTTCCCTTTCTGACCTCTTGTCTCTCTCTTATAGGGATGCTTGTGATTATGTTGGACCCACCTACATAATCTAGCAATTTCCTCATTGCAGGATCCTTAACTTAATCATATACACAAAGTCCCTTCTGCCATATAAGAAAACATATTCACAGGATCTGGAGATTAGGGTGTGGACATCTTTGTCAAGGATGGGGGGGGCGGTTATTATCTGTCTACAACATTTACCTTTTCTCAGGAAGCTACTAGAAGATATGTTTCATAAAAACAAAGGATTCCATAAAGAAAAAGGAATCAAGGAATCCAACACAGGAGAGCACTATCGGATTGGTAAAAGAAACCAATACTGAATGAACTAGAGGTTGAAATGCTCTAGAGGGAATATCTGGAAGGAAAAAAAAATCTTCTAGATTAATTGATGTGTTTGAATGTAATGTTTTATCACTTTGGCAGAGTTTCTGAGGACAGATTATTAATAAGTACAATAAAAATATGACAATTAAGACAAAGGAAGATAAAAGCCTGTATTAAAAGTTAATGTGGAGGGAGACCTTCAAGATGGTGGAGGAGTAAGACGTGGAGATTACCTTCCTCCCAACAAATACATCAGAAATACATCTACATGTGGAACAACTCCTACAGAACACCTACTGAACACTGGCAGAAGACCTCAGACTTCCCAAAAGGCAAGAAACTCCCCACGTACCTGGGTAAGGCAAAAGAAAAAAGGAAAAACAGAGATGAAAGAATAGGGATGGGACATGCACCTCTGGGAGAGAGCTGTGAAGGAGGAAAAGTTTCCACATACTAGGAAGCCCCTTCACTAGCAGAGACGGCAGGGTAGCAGGGGGGAAGCATCAGAGCCACGGAGGAGAGCGCAGCAATAGGGGTGCAGAGGGAAAAGTGGAGAGATTTCCACACAGAGCATCGCTGCTGACCAGCAATCAACAGCCTAAGAAGCTTGTCTGCTCACCCACTAGTCAGGAAGGGTGGGGGCTGGGAGGTGAGGCTCGGGCTTCGGAGTTCAGATCCCAGGGAGAGGACTGAGGTTGGCTGTGTGAACAGAGCCTGAAGGGGGCTAGTGTGCTACAGCTAGCTAGGAGGGAGTCCGGGAAAAAGTTTGGAACTGCCTAAGAGGCAAGAGACCATTGTTTCGGGGTGCGCGAGGAGAGGGGATTCAGAGCACCACCTAAATGAACTCTAGAGATGCGCGTGAGCCGTGACTATCAGCGCGGACACCAGAGATGGGCATGAGATGCTAAGGCTGCTGCTGCAGCCACCAGGAAGGCTATGTGCAAGCACAGGTCACTATCCACACCTCCCCTCCCAGGAGCTTGTGCATCCTGCCACTGCCAGGGTGCCGCGAACCAGGGAAAAGTTCCCCAGGAAAACACATGGCTTGCCTCAGGCTGTTGCAACGTCACATGGCCTCTGCGGCTGCAGGCTCACCCTGCATTCTGTACCCCTCTCTCCCCCAGGCCTGAGTGAGCCAGAACCCCCTAATCAGCTGTTACTTTAACCCCATCCTGTCTGGGTGGGAACAGATGCCCTCAGGCAACCTACACTCAGAGGTGGGGCCAAATTCACAGCTGAACCCCAGGAGCTGTGTGAACAAAGAAGAGAAAGGGAAATTTTTCCCAGCCTTAGGAGCAGCGGACTAAATCTCCACAATCAACTTGATGTACCTGCATCCCTGGAATACCTGAATAGACAACGAATCATCCCAAAATTGAGGTGGTAGATTTTGGGAGCAACTGTAGACTTGAGGTTTGCTTTCTGCAAATCTAATTTGTTTCTGGTTTTATGTTTATCTTAGTTTCGTATTTAGAGTTTATTATCAATGGTAGATTTGTTCATTGATTTGGTGGCTGTCTTCCTTTTTTTTATATATATAGATATATATTTTTTTCCTTTTTCTCTTTCTGTGCGTGTGTATGTGTATGCTTCCTTGTGTGATTTTGTCTGTTTAGCTTTGCTTTTACCATTTGTCCTAGGGTTCTATCTGTCCTTTTTTTTTGTATAGTTTTTAGCACTTGTTATCATTGGCGGATTTGTTTTTTGGTTAACTTGTTCTCTTCTTTATTTGTTTCTTTTATTACTTTTTATTTTTTTAATTTTAAATAATTTTTAAATATTTAATTTTAACAACTTTATTTTATTTTTTTATTTATTTCTCCCTTGCTTCTGAGCAATGTGGCTGACAGGGTCTTGGTGCTCTGGCCGAGTGTCAAGCCTGTGCCTCTGAGGTGAGAGAGCCAAGTTCAGGACATTGGTCCACAAGAGACCTCCAGCTCCATGTAATATCAAAGGGGGAAAGCTCTCCCAGAGATCTGCAACTCAACACTAAGACCCAGCTCCACTCAATGACCAGCAAACCACAGTGCTGGACACCCTCTGACAAACAACTAGCAAAACAGGAACACAACCAAACCCATTAGCAGAGAGGCTGCCTAAATTCATAATAAGGTCAGAGGCACCACAAAACACACCCCTGGACATGGTCCTTCCCACCAGAAAGACAAGGTCCAGCCTCATCCACCAGAACACAGGCACCAGTCCCATCCACCAGGAAGCCTACACAACCCACTGAACTAACCTTAGCCACTGGGGGCAGTCACCAAAAACAACAGGAACTACGAACCTGCAGCCTGCAGAAAGGAGATCCCAAACACAGTAAGCTAGGCAAAAAGAGAAGATAGAGAAACACAGAGCAGATGAAGGAGCAAAGTAAAAACGCAACAGACCAAACAAATGAAGAGGAAATAGGCAGTCTACCTGAAAAAGAATTCAGAGTAATGATAGTAAAGATGATCCAAAATCTTGGAAACAGAATGGAGAAAATACAAAAAACGTTTAACAAGGACCTAGAAGAACTAAAGAGCAAATAAACAATGATGAACAACACAATAAATGCAATTAAAAATTCTCTAGAAGGAATCAATAGCAGAATAACTGAGGCAGAAGAACAGATAAGTGACCTGGAGATAAAATAGTGGAAATAACTACTGCGGAGCAGAATAAAGAAAAAAGAATGAAAAGAAATGGGGACAGTCTCAGAGACCTCTGGGACAACATTAAACACACCAACATTCCAATTATAGGGGTCCCAGAAGAAAAAGAGAAAAAGAAAGGGACTGAGAAAATATTTCAAGAGATTATATTTGAAAACTTCCCTAACATGGGAAAGGAAATAATCAAGTACAGGAGGTGCAGAGAGTCCCATACAGGATAAATCGAAGGAGAAACATGCCAAGAAACATATTAGTCAAACAATCAAAAATTAAATACAAAGAAAAAATATTAAAAGCAGCAAGGGAGTGGAACAAATAACATACAAGGGAATCCCCATAAGGTTAACAGATGATCTTTCAGCAGAAACACTGCAAGCAAGAAGGGAGTGGCAGGACATATTTAAAGTGATGAAAGGGAAAAACCTACAACCAAGATTACTCTACCCAGCAAGGATCTCATTCAGATTCAACAGAGAAATTAAAACCTTTATAGACAAGTAAAAACTAAGAGAACTCAGCACCACCGAACCAGCTTTACAACAAATGCTAAAGGAACTTCTCTAGGCAGAAAACACAACAGAAAGAAAAGACCTACATAATAAACCCAAAACGATTAAGAAAATGGTAATAGAAACATACATATCGAAAACTACCTTAAACATAAATGGATTAAATGCTCCAACCAAAAGACATAGACTGGCTGAATGGATACAAAAACAAGACCCATATATATGCTGTTTATAAGAGATGAACTTCAGACCTAGGGACACATACAGACTGAAAATGAGGGGATAGAAAAAGATATTCCATGCAAATGAAATCAAAAGAAAGCTGGATTAGAAATTCTCATATCAGAAAAAATAGACTTTAAAATAACGACTATTACAAGAGACAAAGAAGGACACTACATAATGATCAAGGGATCAATCCAAGAAAAAGATATAACAATTGTAAATATTTATGCACCCAACATAGGAGCACCTCAATACATAAGGCAACTGCTAACAGCCATATAAGAGGAAATCAACAGTAACACAATCATAGTAAGGGACTTTAACACCCCACTTTCACCAGTGGACAAATCATTCAAAATGAAAGTAAATAAGGAAACAGAAGCTTTAAATGACACATTAGACAAGATGGACTTGATATTCATAGGACATTCCATCCAAAAACAACAGAATACACTTTCTTCTCAAGTGCTCATGGAACATTCTCCAGGATAGATTATATCTTGAGTCACAATTCAGCCTTGGTAAATTTAAGAAAATTGAAGTCATATCAAGTATCTTTTCCGACCACAACGCTATGAGACTAGGTATCAACTACAGGAAAAAATCTGTAAAAAATACAAACACATGGAGGTTGAACAACATGCCCCTAAATAACCAAGGAATCACTGAAGAAATCAAAGAGGAAATGAAAATATACCTAGAAACAAATGACAGTGAAAACACGATGACCCCAAACCTATGGGATGCAGTAAAAGCAATTCTAATAGGGAAGTTTACAGCAATAAAATCCTATCTAAAGAAACAAGAAACATCTCAAATAAACAACCTAACCTTACACCTAAAGCAATTAGAGATAGAAGAACAAAAAAAGCCTAAAGTTAGCAGAAGGAAAGAAATCATGAAGATCAGATCAGAAATAAATCAAAAAGAAATGAAGGAAACGATAGCAAAGATCAATAAAACTAAAAGCTGATTCTTTGAGAAGATAAACAAAATTAATAAACCATTAGCCAGACTCATCAAGAAAAAGGAGAGAAGTTCAAAGCAATGAATTAGAAATGAAAAAGAAGTAACAACTGACACTGCAGATATACAAAGGATCATGACAGATTACTACAAGCAACTATATGCCAATAAAATGGACAACCTGGAAGAAGTGGACAAATTCTTAGAAAAGCACAACCTTCTGAGACTGACCAGGAAGAAATAGAAAATATAAACAGACCAATCACAATAACTGAAATTGAAACTCTGATTAAAAATCTTCCAATAAACAAAAGCCCAGGATCAGATGGCTTCACAGGTGAATTCTATCATTTAGAGAAGAGCTAACACATATCATTCTCAAACTCTTCCAAAATATAGCAGAGGGAGGAACATTCCCAAAGTCATTCTACGAGGCCACCGTCACCTTGATACCAAAACCAGACAAAGATGTCACAAAGAAAGAAAACTACAGGCCAATATCACTGATGAGCATAGATGCAAATATTCTCAACAAAATACTAGCAAACAGAATCCAATAGCACATTAAAAGGATCATACACCATGATCAAGTGGGGTTTTTCCCTGGAATGCAAGGATTCTTCAATATATGCAGATCAATCAATGTGATACTCCATATTAACAAACTGAAGAAGAAAAACCATATGATCATCTCAATAGATGCAGAAAAAGCTTTTGATAAAATTCAACACCAATTTATGATAAAAACCCTACAGAAAGCAGGCCCAGAGGGAACTTCCCTCAACATAATAAAGACCATATATGACAAACCCACAGCCAACATCATTCTCAATGGTGAAAAACTTAAGCCATTTCCTCTAAGATCAGGAACAAGACAAGGCTGTCCACTCTCACCAGTATTATTCAACATAGTTTTGGAAGTTTTGCTACAGAAATCAGAGAAGAAAAAGAAATAAAAGGAATCCAAATTGGAAAAGAAGTAAAGCTGTCACTGTTTGCAGATGACATGATACTATACATAGAGAATCCTAAAGATGCTTCCAGAAGACTAGTAGAGCTAGTCAATGAATTTGGTAAAGTAGGAGGATACAAAATTAATGCACAGGAATTCCTATACACTAATGATGAAAAATCTGAAAGAGAAATTAAGAAAACACTTTCATTTACCATTGCAACAAAAAGAATAAAATACCTAGGTATAAACTGACCTAAGGAGACAAAAGACTTGTATGGAGAAAACTATAAGACACTGATGTAAGGATTTAAAGATGACACAAACAGATGGAGAGGTATACCATGTTCTTGGATTGGAAAAATCAATATTGTGAAAATGAGAATACTACCCAAAGCAATCTACAGATTCAATGCAATCCCTATCAAACTACCAATGGCATTTTTCACAGAACTAGAACGAAAAAATTCACAATTTGTATGGAAACACAAAAGACCCCAAATAGCCAAAGCAATCCTGAGAAAGAAAAACGGAGCTGGAGGAATCAGGCTCCCTGACTTCAGACTATACTACAAAGCTACTGTAATCAAGATAGTATGGTACTGGCACAAAAACAGAAATATAGACCACTGGAATAGGATAGAAAGCCCAGAGTTAAACCCACACACATATAGTCACCTTATTTTTGATAAAGGAGGCAAGAATATACAATGGAGAAAAGGCAGCCTCTTCAATAAGTGGTGCTGGGAAAACTGGACAGCTGCATGTAAAAGAATGAAATTAGAACACTCTCTAACACCATACACAAAAATAAACTCAAAATGGATTAAAGACCTAAATGTAAGGCCAGACACTATAAAACTCTTAGAGGAAAACACAGGCAGAAAACTCTATGCCATATATCACAGCAAGATCCTTTTTGACCCACGTCCTAGAGAAATGGAAATAAAAACAAAAATAAACAAATGGTACCTGATGAAACTTAAAAGCTTTTGCACAGCAAAGGAAACCATAAACAAGACCAAAAGACAACCCTCAGAATGGGAGAAAATATTTGCAAATGAAGCAACTGACATAGGATTAATCTCTAAAATTTACAAGCAGCTCATGCAGCTCAATATCAAAAAACCAAAAACCCTAATCCAAAAATGGGCAGAAGACCTAAATAGACATTTCTCCAAAGAAGATATACAGATTGCCAACAAACACATGAAAGGATGCTCAACATCACCAGTCATTAGAGAAATGAAAATCAAAACTAAAATGAGGTATCACCTCACACCAGTCAGAATGGCCATCATCAATAAATCTACAATAAATACTGGAGAGGGTGTGGAGAAAAGGGAACCTTCTTGCACTGTTGGTGGGAATGTAAATTGATACAGCCACTATGGAGAACAGTATGGAGGTTCCTTATAAAACTAAAAATAGAACTACCATATGACTCAGCAATCCCACTACTGGGCATATACCCTCAGAAAACCATAATTGAAAAAGAGTCACGTACCACATTGTTCATTGAAGTTCTATTTACAATAGCCAGGACATGGAAGCCACCTAAGTGTCCATTGACAGGTGAATAGATAAAGTAGATGTGGCACATATATACAATGAAATATTACTCAGCCATAAAAAGAAATGAAATTGAGTTATTCGTAGTGAGGTGGATGGACCTACAGTCTGTCATACAGAGTGAAGTAAGTTAGAAAGAGAAAAACAAATACCGTATGCTAACACATATATATGAAATCTAAAAAAAAAAAAAAAAAAATGGTTCTGAAGAACCTCGGGGCAGTACAGAAATAAAGACGTGGATGTAGAGAATGGACTTGAGGACATGGGGAGGAGGAAGGGTAAGTCAGGATGAAATGAGAGAGTGGCATGGACATATATACGCTACCAAATGTAAAATAGATAGCTAGTGGGAAGCAGGCACATAGCACAGGGAGATCAGTCGGTGCTTTGTAACCACCTAGAGGGGTGGAATTGGGAGGGTGGGAAGGAAACGTGAGGGGGAGGAGATATGGGGATATATGTATATGTATAACTGATTCACTGTGTTATAAAGCAGAAACTAACACACCGTTGTAAAGCAATTATACTCCAATAAATATGTTAAAGAAAAAAAGAGACTGCCAAAAAAATGTTAATGTGATCATATGTGGCTCACGCTTGAATAATATTTACAAATGTTAATTTAAACAAAAACTTTGATACTACAGTATTGAGAGATGAGGAGATAAGAGTGTGTAGGGGTAGGCAGAGAAGGAATGTTCACACTCTTGGGCGTGGTGTTATAAAACAGCTTTATCACTGCCTTCTCTCAGAAAGTGAAAAATCAAGAAATTGCAGTATATTTTGACATATGGAGTAAATAACAGAAGTATCTAAAATACTTGAAAGAATTTTCCTTTGAAGAAAAGAATTGAGATAAGAGGAGGGGTTGGGGACTACAGGGTGTTGGTTAAAAACTTAGAATGTGGCAAACTGTTACTGCTCACCAATACCTGTATGTTTCTCTACATTTCTGCGGCTCCCTTGCAGTTAGAGGAGAACTTGGATTAAATTCTGGCCAATGAAATGTGGGCAAAGTGACATACACCATTTTTAGGGCTGACCTCTAAAATTTTTGTGTGATTCACTGTGCTTTCTTTCTTGACAGGTTAGCTGTGGCTCCAAGTTGTAGGAGACAGCACAACCACTAAAAATAAAAAGAAACCTACTTTCTTAAGTTTAACATTTCATCTGACTAGTAATAGCCACAATGGATTTCTTGTGAGAAATAACAATTTATTGTATGAAACCACTGAAATTTGGGGGTTTTCTGTGACAGCTGTAAATTCAGTGTGTTGGTTTTTAAAAAAAACAGCCACAAATTCCTTGACAATCTTTTGAGAAGTGGCATCTACATCCCCTCACCTAAAATCTAGACATGCCTTGAAACTCATTTATAATAAAACGAATGTGAGAGAAGTAATGCTGTGTTACTTTGGGGGACTAGGTTAGAAAAGAACATGTAGTTTCTGCCTTGTTCATTGCAACATTTGACTTTGGAGCACTGGTCCTAGGCTAAGAAGTTTGGTTACCCCACTGCCATACTGTGGGGAAGCCCAGGCCACATGGCCACATGGGGAGGCTACACACAGGAGCTCTGCTAGCATTCAGTCTTCACAGCTGAGTTATCAGAAAAAAAGCTGTCCCTCTATGTTCTACTGAACACAAAATTCATGAACATAATAAAATGGTTGTTTTAAGCCACCATATTTTGGAGTAATTTATCACATAGCAATAGTAATCCAATACTCATTCCGATTAATAAACATAATCATTTGCTTTTTAATCTGTGTGCTTGAACTAAATTAGTTTAAAAAGATAAAGGTGTGAATTATTTATTATTGGCTTGGAGACTTTGCTATTGCTACTCTTCTTTCCCCCTAAAGCAGTGGCTTTCAAACTTTTTAAGAGAAACACACAATGAGAAATCCATTTTATAAACGTGACCTAACGCACACATACGTGCATACATACATAATTTAAAACTCCATAAAGCAAAACGTAACTTTACCAAGTGCCATGCACTGATATTTCCACACTAGACCATTTCATTTTTTAAAAAGTGTAGTTGTGACTAAATAGATTTCCTTGCTTACAAATGGGACCTCCACCAATGGATGGACCACACCATCCCTTTGAATAACACTGCCCTAAACCATAATCATTCTTCAAGGCTTTACTCAAGTTCAGCCAATAAACCTTCATTGACGACTCTGAGCTCTTTTGAAATTCCTATAATTTATTAGTCATATTGTATTTTCTGTACTACCCACTCTTAACTTGATACGTAAGGTCCTCTAGGGTAAGGTTCTGTCTTTTATCTCTCACTTGTTAAATTCAGAGTATTCAATAAATCCATTGCTCAATATCCGGTCACTGTGTTTCTAAATCTCACAATTGTCAACATGCATTACTTCTATTTGGATTTTCTTTGAGGTGGGGCAAGGAAAAAAGATTTAATAATCCACCCACATATTACACTTAATTTCTAACTGGAAAAGTGCACAAAGCAGTCCCACCTCTACACGACTGTGTAGTTTTAAAGCAAACCAAATTATCAAGATATAATTTTTCTAACAGCTTTCATTACTATGCAGCACACGAAATACTTCTCTTGACACAGCCTTAAAAAACGTTATAGAACAAAGTTCTCACGACTAAAATATTTTGGGAATTGGTAAATGGGGAAGTGTTCTGTAGGAACCGCATTTTTCACAGCTCACTGCAACTGCACCTTGACAGTTTGTTTCGAGAACCGCGTCCCACTTTAGTGGTCCGGGTCAGTCTCACGGAGCGGGGTCCTGGTCTTCCATCCCGTCTCTCCGGAAAAGGGCAACACCACCGGCCACTGGAGACGCTGAGGCGGGACTTTCCGTCTAACCGCGGTCCTCCCCGCCCGTTACCTTTGCCAGAGGGGCCCGCGCTGAGCGGGCCCTAGCAACGGCCTTAGCAACGGCTGGGCTCCTCCCTCCGGTGTCGCCCGGAAAGCGCTCCGCCGCGCCTGGCGGGACTAGGGCCGGGCGCGCGCAGCGGTCCTGGGCGGAGCGGAAGACGCGTGGAGCCGTGCGAGGACCCGTGGGTTGTGCAGGTGTGAGTCCCACCGAGATCCCTCGTTTGGGTCTCCGCGCCTCTGTGGGGACCAGACGTCTGGCCGGAGCCCGGCAGCTGCGAGAGTGGAGCTCCTTGGCCGGGCCCTGCCGGAGGTCGTGCCGGGTGTCTCTTTGTGAGCGGGGACCTGGTTTCTGCGCGGGCGCTTACATTAAGATCTTGTGGGCCCTCTGGGAAAAGGGTGTCCAAATTTTCCCTAAAAAAAATTTTTTTCAGTGTATTCCACCCCAAGGAAAGTCTGTCCAGGCAAAGTTAGTCCCCTGGGAACCCTATTCTTTATTTTTTAGTGTTTGGAGTGGTTTGGGGGCATTGGTTATCAGGGAAGGAGAAACTTAGTACAGACATAGTGTGCCATGCAATGTATTTAAAATATTAAGGTTATGATTACATAATAAGCAAAGAGGCTGTCCCTTATGTCTGAATTATTTGGGGGGAATGTAGGATAAGTCAGGAAGTATATTAACACTGCAAGCTGCCAGTTCCACGAAGTTGGATGTTAAATCGCTGCTTGACTCAAAACCACAATATTTTAAGAATTACTTCTGTCGGAGCCCCAATGTACCGTGAAAAACTAAGGCAAGACTGTCTACCACATGTTGGGTGGTGTGTATGGAGGGTGCTGTTAACCTGTATGAAAAAGTTGGTACCTTGGGTTTTTTAACATGGATGTTGGACCTGTACATATGTGACCAGTTTCTTAAAAATAGGGGGAAAAAAACTGAAGTAGGTTTTATCTAGTACTGAATTGGTCCAAAGTACAGAATAGGGGAGTTTTATATAATGTTCCATTGGGAACTGAGTCAACTTGTAGCTAGGAGCCTTTTCCATTTTTATTTTAGAAAAAAAAAAAATATCTGCCAGGCTGCTAATTCTGCCATGCTGCAGATGGCCCATAAATGTTTGTCAGATACTTCAGTAGCAGGTGCATAGTGGATACTTCTTTTTCAGAATGGTTTTGATTTAGTTAACAAGTATTTGTTCAATTCCTCATGCTGCCCTAAGACATAGGAACAGGACAGATCCGTAAAGAATTCTGCTGTTGGAGAGCTGACTGCTAGGAGGGATAGTTTCACTAAAAGGTAACTCCAAATTAAAGTACAGTATGTGAAACTAGTAATAAGTGCATGAAAGTAAAGAGGTGTAAGAGATTCTAGATGGCCATGGGCCATCTAGAATGCTGACTTTGAGACTAAAAATAGAGGATTATGTGCAAGGTAGAATTGCTACAACTTGATTAAGTTGGGGGATAAAGAGGGTAGAAGGAGAAAAAATTAATTTGTTTTCAACGCAGGTTGCAGAATGATGGGTGAACCATCAAGGTAAAAATATTTGTTAATTTCTTAGGAATAACGTTTTTTTATGTTTTCTCAGTAACCCCCACTACTTCACTTGTATTTCCCACACATATTTGATGTTAACAAGTATGTTTTGAAAGTTTTGAATCATCATGTTTGCAACAAATGATTTGTACATATTAGAGACAGGCTGTTGATAAGGTCAAGACAGATATCCTGGTCATATGGTTTTAGAGACCTTTGGAGGGAGCCACCCCTAACTTGGAACTGCCTGCCTCTTCTGTGTAGCCACCTCAGCCCTAGGTGGGAGTGTGTAGGCGGGGCACGTCGGGGAGCCATCGGCATTTACCTTTCACTGTCTGAAGGTATTTGTGTTGTCTGATCTTTGTAGAGGAAGGACATTTTATATAAGGCTTTGCTGATATTCATTTAGTTATATGCATGGAAGTCTAAGTGAAATATAGGGGGATATTTCTTTTTTAATTTTTTTGCGGTACGCGGGCTTCTCACTGTTGTGGCCTCTCCCATTGCGGAGCACAGGCTCCGGACGCGCAGGCCCAGCGACCATGGCTCACGGGCCTAGCCGCTCCGCGGCATGTGGGGTCTTCCCGGACCAGGGCACGAACCCGTGTCCCCTGCATCGGCAGGTGGACTCTCAACCACTGCGCCACCAGGGAAGCCCAGGGGGATATTTCTGAGGCATCTCGGGAGGAGTGCACTTTGGGGCTCTAGAAAAACTCACCAGCAGTATTTCATTGAATGTCAGGCAACCACATTGACTTTCACGACACCCCTGGGGACTGCATACTTCCCCAGAAGGCCTGGTATGGCAGCACATGCAAACCCCTACATAGCTACTGGAATACCCAGAGAAATGGAGTCAGGTTGAATTAGACCACTCCAATTTCTTTTTTAGGTTGAGCCCCATGACCTGGGTAACTCAAGACTTAGCCTAAAAATGTTTTTAAGAACCTCAGGCAACACCAGAACAAACCCAAACCAAGAGGATTTAGGTACCAATTAACTTCCTAAGTGTAGTGATGAGACCTCTGTTGGCTTGTGAGAGTTGACCTTTTTTTGGCCAACAAAGGATTTGTAGCTCCGATTTCTGGAGACTAATAGGATCTTTTCCCAGTCTTTTAAGGCTGCTCCTGTCCTTAGAATGAATTTTTGATCTTAGGCAAGATTTCTTTACCCAGATTTGTAGATGGACTCTAGAAATCTGCAAACCACCTGAAATTGTGTGCAAAATGTTGTGTCTGTAAGTACATTTTCCTAGAGATAAGGTCGAAGACTGTCATGCAATGTTAAAAGGATGTGAGCCTCAAGAAAAGGTGGCAGCTTAATGTCCTGCACTTTCTCAGTCATTGAGGGCATATTGACAAAGATAAAAGCCATTTTTAGGTAGATGATTTGGAGTGGAGGTCAGATAATGTTTTCCATTTGTGAGGCAAGAAGAAGGGGTTGGATCATCATTTTCAAATGTCACTTTCTCTGAGCAACCCAAAATGTAAACCTGTACCTAATCAGTACACGTCAAAAATATTTATTGTATTTTGGCTTTCCCCTTGGGTACGTTTGGCAAGTATATTTTACTTTTCCTTCAATGGCTAGCATCTTTTTTCTTTGTACTTCTTTATTTGGATCTCAAGCTCCCTGGGATTTACAATCTATAAAAAGCTCCTGATGACTAATTAAATTAGTATCACTAACTTCTTGTTAGTAAATTATGTTGTATATTATGTTCCACTGGACTCTGTTCACTTTCTGTTTGGGAGAGCACAGAAAGTTTTCTGTTGCAGTCACAGCATTTCTCCTGTCAGTGTTTGTACTCAAAGTGCCTGGAGTCTCATAGTTAAACACCACAATGCCATAAGGCTTTAGAATATGAGAATCATTTTACAGCTTTGGAATGCATATCAAATCAAATGGGCCCCAGTCTCTTTTCTCCCTCGAAGTATATTGTGCGTACAAAATATTTGAATAACAGTTTTGGCAGCCATCATCCTTCTTTGAAGGAAATATTTAAGTGGGAAAATTACTATTTTACCTCTAGAACTGAAGAATCTGAATGGTATATATTTTTGAAAAGCAGTGTGAATTCTTGGAGTGGGTGAACATTGATGTTACTCTGTAAAATTTTAACATTTATAAGATTACACTTTAATCTTTATATATATGCATATATCTTTATATATAGTCATGTATTTCACCTTTTGGGATATTTTACAAGTTATAATTGGTAATGAATGCCTCTTATTTTAATGGATGTTTAGTTATATTTTTATGTGTTTTAATTTATGTTGGAGAAGACTACATCTTTTAGAACATTAACTAAATTTTACTGATTTCACTGGAACCTTGGATTTTCATTAGCGTTCAGACTGAGATCTGATATCACGTAATATTAATTGAAAGTCAGAGCTTACAGGGTTGGATACTTTCCTGGCTGATACTAACATTAAAACATTACATTCCTAATATTAAACAAAATTACTGTTTCTGGGACAAAAATAGTCACTGAAAAATAGATCGTTCATACCTAAACTTTATATTTGAAATAGTTTTTCTAGGCAAGAGCCTTCCTATTTTTATGGAGGGAATGGCTTAAAAGGGTAATTTATTGTTTTGAATATATTGCTTTTTCATTTTGTATTTTAAAGCATACTAATTTAGTGGTTTAAAAAACTTATTAACGTTTGTTAATAAATACTAAAAACAGCACACAGTTGTGAATTAAATTGAGTAATTTTTTTTGGTAGAAACAGTGAGTAAAATGTTTTCTGTTTTTTATTTTGCCTCCCACTTTTTTTTTCAGTGCATCTATGATATGTGTTTTAGAAATAAAAGTTAAACTTTGGTCTGAATGAAAAATGTCTCTCAATACACCTATATTTCTCAAAGAAAGGGAAGAAGATAATTCAAAATTTGTGGAAATACAACAGTCACAAACTACATCCATAGCTGCAGAATATCCTCTTCAAAACTTATGCTTAGCATCTCAAGAAGTTCTTCAAAAAGCTCAGCAAAATGGAAGATCAAAATGTCTCAAGTGTGGTGGTTCAAGAATGTTCTACTGCTATACATGTTACGTCCCAGTTGAGAATGTACCTATTGAACAGATACCACGTGTGAAGGTTGGTGAGAACTTTAATTGTTTGGAAGTAGGAAAATAGATTTTAAAAACACGTCTCATATATACCTACTCTAATATAACTGATAAGCTTGATAAATGATATTATTATGAAAATGAATTGTATTAATAGAAAGTTTAATCCTGTAGATTGGTAAACCTATATTTTTTTTCCTCATCTCTAGAAAAAGAGGCACACGTTGCCAAAACACTTGCATCTGAGATGAATGCTCTTGTTTTTAATGAAATCAGTTACTTTTTTAAATTAATGATTATAATTCATTTACTACATAGAAAAAAACATGGTATAAACTTGAATACTACAAGAGACAAGTTTACAGACTACATGAAGGAGCCTCAAGGGCCTTGGACTGCCCTTTGAGAAAACATATCCTGAAGGAACTAGGGTTGATTTTTGCTTAGGCAAAATCATGAGTTCAGCCCCATCCTGTACGTGGAGATGGAGCACATGTCAGTGACCAAAACTAAACAAAATTAAAATTGAAAGACTAAGACCTACTCATTGGGCTGTGTTATAATTGTTGTGATTTAAAGCCAGATTTAAAAAATTGATTTGAGTTGATTGCTTACCTTATACTTGTTGCTTACCAAGACTATTTTTGAGTAGATAAAAGGTCTGTAGACCATCATGTCTACGTAATCAAATAATTTATTATGTGTATGTTAACTCGCCTAACAGTGACCTGAACTTTAGGAGCAAATCAAATAGTGTATGAAATTTGACTGCTGCCTGTTAGAACTTTAAAGAGACCAAACCTACACATGGACTCATTAGAACTTGCCAGTATGAAAGTTGTAACTATATTTAAAGATATTTAATGTGGTGATTTTAAGGTTCATTTAAGTTTTCAAGTAAGAAAAATACTTTAACACTCATATTTTGTTACTTGAATTGTAGTTTAGCCTACATGTCACCTTGGCAAGTCCATGGTCTGCTTAGGGGTCTCAGATCACTCTTATAGGCTATTGGAAAGTTTACTGGCCAAGAATAAGTAAGAATGGAATCCAATCAGCTTCACAGTTACCTCAGAAAAACTGAGAGCCTGAGGACAATAATTCTTTTTAAGTTGCCATTATCTTATAAGAATATTACATTTTGAAGTATAGTTTTGGAGGTATACACAGAATCTTTTCATCTATTTATGTCATAGCCACATATAGAAAATATCCCATTAAAAGTTTTATCTTAAGATATATTTTATTCAAAAGGATTGAAGATCAGAATAATAAAAGTTAATAATATATTGGCAGAGCTAATGTTTTCATAGGAATTTAATAATTGAGGATTATTTTTCAAATCAGTGGTCGTCCACTATTTAATCAAAATGACTCAAAACACTATGCCAAGAGTTTGATCAACTCTAAATGGCCTACTGGATGGTGCAGAATTTTCTGAAGTGTTTTATTTTAATTGCCAGAAATAAAATTTTATATGTTAATATAAATACTAAAATACTGTTACTATTAGTAGTAATAAAAACTCTACAAAATTTTCTTTCTAATTTTGACTTTATTTTTACAAATTGTTTAGCATTTGCTTTTAGATAGCCTGCTTGGGAAGGGAAGATGACTACATAATGAGTAAGTACCTCCCAAGCTATAAATTTTAGTCTAGGGATTAAATTCATAAATATGTATCTTTTTAATGCAGAGTATAATTTTTTAAATGTCGTGACAAATGCATAAGCAAAGGTAAAAGGTGCTCTTGGTTTTTTTTAAAAAAAGGAGAAAAAAAATCATAAGATAAAAGAAAGTTTCAGCTCTATTAGAGTCCTAGAATTGAAAAGACTCTCTTTGGGAAAGTTGATAATCACATGGAAAAAGGCTTAGGTTTTTCTGCTAATGGCATTTTGATAAATTTGGGCAGAAAGATTTGTGGTAAATCTCTTATAGAAAACATAGACGTTAGAGAACAGATTGATCTTCTTTAAATGTTTGAAAACAGAACATTTCTACTTGAACTCAGTCTGGTCAACTCTAGTGGTATTACTCTGCACCCTGTCATTATTTAAGATGTATCTTCCCTTAAAATGTACAAACTAGAGCACAAACATATATTTACCTATTTTCATGATTTGACCCGTGTCTGGGCTTTTGTTTCATAGTATAATTTTCAGGCTTACTCAGGGGGAACTAAATATACCTGGACTGGCACCCAGGAATACTTTTTGAGCACACATTTGGCATAATTGTTTTATACTTGTAGATGTTAGTCCATAATAGCTAGGTTCATGATTTGTAAAATACATTAATAACTTTCAGTCCTGTTTTTTTTTTGCGGTACTTGGGCCTCTCACTGCTGTGGCCTCTCCCATTGCGGAGCACAGGCTCCGAACGCGCAGGCTCAGCGGCCATGGCTCACGGGCCTAGCTGCTCCGCGGCATGTGGGATCTTCCCGGACCGGGGCACGAACCCGTGTCCCCTGCATCGGCAGGCGGACTCTCAACCACTGCGCCACCAGGGAATCCCCCAGTCCTGCATTTTTGATTTAAATGATATCCTTCAGAGATAGCCAGCTGATCAGAAATGTTGGTGATTACCTTTGGAATTTTCAGCTCTACTCATCGGCCGTATTAGAAAGTCAATTTCATTAGTATTAGAATACATTGTCATGACCTGCTTTCTTTTTCTTCTTTTCCTCTTTCCTACCTTACCTGGGTTAAGATAATGCTGAGCTGGTACTGAGAGACCCTGGGGAAAGGGAATGTAGTATCAGCTGGGACTGAGCGTCATGAGGAAAGTCTGATGTAGAGTTCAGCCAGAGGTAGACTGATGTAAAATCGTTCGTGAACTGCCTACTTAAATGGCAAATATTCTATAACTAGAAGTTGGTTTGATGATTTGAAGCAATTGGCTCCAACTTATAAATGATCACTAGGCCTGAGTGGGAGGGTAGGAGACATGGGGTTTGAAACCCTAGATTGAAAACTATTTGGGATATTTATGACCCTTCTAGGGTATATACTGTCCTCTTTCCATATAATCATCCTGAAAGATAAACTATGTACGGTTGGGATCATCTAGTAGCATACAGCAACTGCCCCTTTAAAAAACAGTTCTGGAGTTAATGATACACACAGCATGGGTGAATCTCACAATAATTATTCTAAGTGAAAGAGATCAGATGAAATGAGTACATATTTTATGATTTCATTTATACAAAATTCTAGAAAATACAAACTAACCTATAGTGGTAGCAGATCAATGGTTGTCTAAGGACTGTGGGTGGTAGTTGATGGGGAAAAGGGGAAGGAGGGAGGCACAGGAAGACTTTTGGGGGTGATGGATTTGTTCATTATCTTCATTGTGGTGATGAGTGCAAAGGTGTAACATGTTAAAACTCATTAGATTGTACACTTTAAATATATTTATTGTATCAATTTTATCTCTTTAATAAAGCTGTTTTAAAAAACAAGAAAAATAGTTTTGTAACTATTTTGTAACCAGGGTAAAATAGCTATGTGCCCCAGGGTAAATGCCTAGATTCTTGCCTTTTAGTGTGGGATGGGAGCTGGAAGAGTGCTTATCATAACAAGTCATTTGAACTCTACAGCGAAGAATCCATCTCAGAGACTTTCATATATATAATGGGGGAGATATGACTTGTCTTTTATTTTCATAATCATGGCTGAATGCAGGACTTGTACAAGCATTATACAGAAAACTAAACCAAACAAGTCAGTGAAATAATAGAAAAATCTAACTCAAGAAATTTGCAGATAATATTATTTTTGCATAGAGACAGGACATAGTTCATAGTAATTAAATAATGAAACCTTAAGGAAAATAGGCAAAATGATTTTGAAGAGAGTTATTTCTTATATAAAGAGTGTACCTCCTAGAACCATTCTGTTACTGTTTTTTCCAGTTAATAATTAATTTCACTTGTGCTGTTAATTATGCTGAGAATCATGATGTTAAAATAAAAGATAATACCTTTGACCTCAGAAGATGTTTAAGGAAAAAAATTTTAGCTTGAGTTTTAGATCTAAAGCTTTTGCCCAAACTTATGTTTCCTTTTAATATATTGTAAAATTAATAGACCTAAAAGTTTATAGGAATTATAAAAAATGTCCTTGGCACAGATATTGAAATGCAAAGAATATGACTCAGTGCCAATGTGATTTAAATGAAAGTGACATTGGAACATTGCTATAAGAGAAGATTCTATGTTAAATGAGTTGAAAATAGTTGTTCTAGTACATGATTAACAATATTGAGGAATAAATTTGTGTTTCCTTTATGACTGTTACCATTCTTAGTATTTGTTCTAGAAAAGTATGACTTTTCAATCCATAATTGTATTTATAGGATCTTAGTGTGAACTTGCTATTTAAGCTTTAAAGACCATTTTTGTTAATGTAAAAATTAGAATTTTTATATTTGTTTTGTTCATTTGTCTTTTTTCTTTAAATTTTAGCTTCCATTGAAGATTGACATCATTAAACATCCAAATGAAACAGACGGCAAAAGCACTGCTATACATGCAAAACTCTTAGCACCTGAATTTGTGAATATTTATACATATCCTTGTATTCCAGAATATGAAGAAAAGGACCATGAAGTAGGCAGCTTATCTTTTTTTTTTTACAACTTCTCACGTTGAATCAAAAAATGAATTTTAAACCCCATTGCCTTTCTGAACTTACTTGAACATAATTTAATATTTTGTTTAGTGATCTAGGGTTAAATCTTATATAGCACTAAACAACGCACAGTTTACTTCACCATTGTCTTCAAAGATCAAGTGATCCTAGATGTTGAGCTTTTTTGAGTCTGTCTTTCTACTTTTTATTGTTTGCATTATTTCTTCAGGTTTTTACTCTTTGCCAGTACTACTAGGCCTGCTTTTACTTTTCTCCCGTCTCCATTCTCCTGCCTATACTACACATAGATAGTCTAATTTGATACAAACTGAGAAACCAGATTACAAATGTTGTTGGAATTTCTCCAGAAGAAGAAGAGACAGACTAAGGTAGAAGAATTTTTAGAAATTCTCTCTAAATTAAGAGCATTAGTACATGGCCTTTGTAATATTTCTTTTAGCTACTCAGAGGCCTTCCTTACTCATTTCTAGATTCTTAATTGGTTTTCACATAGTTGAAGTGGTCACGTTAGTGACAGCTGGTCTTGTTGAAAAGTGATGTTGCAATAGATCTCAAAAAACTAGGGCTTGAATACTTCTGAAAGAAGCACATAAACCCTTTTAGGTCTCTTGGGGGAACATTTGTTGGTATGGTTAATTTAGAAGCAAAATTAAAAATACATTCATTTGTTCAAGGAAGAACTTGGTAAGTTTTTCCTTTCCTATCAATATATTTATATTTTTTGGTTGAGTTTATAGAAAGTTGTGTTTGTAAATAATATATGAGTTTCGGATCTAGGAATATATTTGTACTTCCTTCTCTGGTCAGCTAGGTTATCATATATGTCAATTAAATAGAACACAGTGCTAGGTAATATAAAAAGATGTGACATGATTATAGTCCAAGAAAACTAAAAAGCCCTGGACTTTACTTATTGGGTATGGGGGATATGTAGGCATGCATCGTGAATGTCTGAAAAACTTTTATAATGTCGAAGTTTATAAATTCAAGATTTTAAAGTTTATTTTAATATTTATTTTTTCATATTAAAAATGATACATTTTCATTCAAGAAAACTTGGGAAATAGAGAAACATATGGAGGATAACATCTGTGATTCTATCAACATTTGTTCATTTAACAGATATTTACTGGGTGCCTGCTTTGTGGCAGGAGTTTTTACTTTGGATATACAGTACAGTATATAAGATCTCAGTAAAAACATGCTGAAAGAAAGGAGGTGCCATAATTTACTGAATTATTCCTTGAAAGTTAGATTTCTTTAGTTTTAGTTTTTCACTGTAATAAGTATACTTTAACAAATATTCTGGGTATTGTGAGTATGGTGTGTGTTTAGAATTATTTTATTAAGATAAATTCCCATATGTGAAATTATTTGACCAAAGGGTATGAACATTTCAAGACTCTTGACTTAAATTGCCAAATTGCTTTCACAGAGTTATCCTATTTAAACCTGATGTCAGTAATGGCTGTAAAGGCCTATTACACCATTTCCTCACCAGCATTGGCTGTATCATTTGTTTTATCGTTGCTTATTATAGGTGAAAATGGTATTTAATTATTGAGCACTTTTCAATGGTTCTTTTACAAAGTACCCCATACTTTGCCATTTATCTTATGAAATATTATAGACTTTAGTTTTTTGATTTAAGGTACAATTAACTGAGCTTCTCTCAATAGGTGAATAACTTATTTTGAAGTACAAAAATAATTCTTGGTAGTGTATTGTGATTATAAATTACTAGGGAAGAGCCAAAAACTTTACCATATATATTAAAGAGGCACATATAATAGAACCTAATACTTGTTTCTCAGATACTCAACGTATTTTTTCCTCTTAAAGTTTTAAGTCAGAATTTATTAATTTTGAAGATCATAATAGCACACTACTAACTTAAGCTTCTTTGCTTTAGGTTGCACTTGTTTTTCCTGGACCTAACTCTGTTTCAGTAAAAGAAATTTCTTTTCATCTCCAAGAAAAGATTCAAAATAATGTTGGAGGCAAAAATGATGACCTTGACAAGCCATTCATTAAACGCAAGAAAACTGAAGAACAGGATTTGAATGACAGCAAGTGCAAAGACACAACACTGAAAAAAATTGTATTCATAGATAGCACCTGGAACCAAACAAACAAAATATTCACTGATGAGAGACTGCAAGGTAAGAAAAAAAATGTTGCATGTTTTTGATTGTTCTGTCCCCCAACTTTCATTTCAAAGAACTTCAAACCTACAGATTTATTGCAAGAAGAGTTGCATTGAATACACATACATTTTGCCACATTTGCTTTATTTTTCCTCCTCTATTATATGTATGTTTGTGTACTTAGATATCATATATGTTTTTGGTTGAACCATTTGAAAGTAAGTTGCAGGCTTTGCAATACATCACCCTTAAATACCTAAGTGTACAACTTTTAAGAATAATTGCATAATCACTATACCGTTATCACTCTAAGAAAATTAAGAAAAGTTCTGTGATATCTCATATGCAGTCCACATTCATATTTCCCTAATTAACCCCAAAATATCTGTTGTAGCTCTTTTCCTCTGATGCAGCATGTAAACTCAAATTGCATTTGGTTATTATATCTCTTTAGTCTCTTTTATTGTAGAACAGTCCCCTGTTTTTGTTTTTCATGACTTAGACTTGTGTGAAGAGGATAGGTCAATTGTCTAAATGTTTCAATATTAGATTCAGTTTAAATATTTTTGCAAGGATACTTCAGATAAGGGTAAATACAGGGTTGCCCATGACAATTCCAGTTTATATCTATTGTTTTGATATAATTATTAATAGCATCCCCTTTCACTCTCAGAAATGAAGCTGTTTGGCTGATTAATTATATGGTTAACATATTCATAGCTCAGGTTGTATACATCAGATCAGGAGGATATAATGTAAGTTGTTCCATTACTGCTGATAACTTTAATTCCTTGATTAAAGTGGTGATTGCCAAATTTCTCCATTATAAAGGTTATTTTCTTCATTGAAATTAGTAGTAATCTGTGGGGTGATGCTTTAAGACGGTGAACTATTCCCAACTGAGTGGTTTTTTTTTCTACTGAGTGGTTTTAGTATTTATTGATGACTGTTGCCTAAATCAGTAATTACAATAAGGATTACAAAATGATGAAATTTTAATATTATTATTTCTTCTACATTTGTTAGCTGGCATTCTTATGTAAAGAAGAGCTTTTCTTTTTTCCCTCTCTTCTTTTTTTCTCTTTTTGAGATCACTGTGGTCTTATGGATTTCCTTTTAGTTCAGTATATTATAATGTATCATGATTGTATTCTTTTTGATGTCCAAATTGTCTAAAATTTTGCTATTGGGAGCCCTTTAAGTCCTTTGTGGCATGGCCTAATTAGTCTTTCTGTTACAACAGGATGTCCCAAGTTCACTTGTACTTTTTTTCCTGCCCCAGACCTAGAATTAATTACTTGAAGGAGCTGTGGTTCTTTTAGTGGGGAATGGTATTAGAAACCAAGATCTGGTAAATTTATTACTGCTTGGATGTCGTTGCTTCAGTGGACAGAGCCAAAAGAAATAAATAGATATATATTATGAGTTCACATGGATAGTTCCAATTCAGATTTAACATTAGTTTCTTTTGTTTTATGTTTGTATGTTTTTCTCTTAGAGTGAAAAGCTTAGTGTCTAATAATAATGGTTTAAAAAAGTTGCTTTACTTGCCCAATAACACAACTAGTAATATGAAGAATGTTACTTGCCTTGTTCCCTTGCACCTTACTCAGTTCTTCAGTCTTTCTCAGTAGTTTCTCTAAAAACTTCAGGTTTATTTCTAGCTCTTTGATGGCTTTATTTGTGTACCATGTATGATTAGAAAGCAAAAGAGCTACCCAGTTGGTATTAGGCAGTTTCCAAAACAGTTTCAAACTGGGAGAGCTTCTCCCAGGCAATTGTTAAAAATATCCATCCTCTAGAAAAGAAAGTTTATGACACTTTTTGGAATCCTGTGATAATTAGTCCCAAGCTAAAGTGAGCGACAATGCTAGATTTACCTAACTTTATTTATATCGTTTATATCTCTTGAAAACAGCATACATGTTAGAAAGATTGCTTTGTCATTCTAATTCTGTGTGCTTGGGTGTATGTGTGTGTGACAGATAGGCAGAGAGATAGAGACAAAGAAGTGTGTGTGTGTGTGTGTGTGTGTGTGTGTGTGTATGAGAGAGAGACAGAGACAGAGAAAGATGACGGAGCATAAGATTTACAGCATTGTTGCTAATGTTTAATAGATGAAACCCTAAAGTCCCGCTCTTTGGAGTACTGCCTGCCACGTTACCTTGGATGGTTACAGCAGCAAGTTACTCCTCAGTTTGAAGATTTTCCTGAGCCTTTTCTTTAAATTACTTTATATGGTAATTGAAAAGGTCAAGTGAAGAACGTAAGTGATAACACTTGAAAAAATTGTAAAAGGAACTATTGAGGTACAATTCAAATATGTTTTCAGCCGTTGTGCTTAAGGCTTCAAATCACATTTGTACAAAAAATTTCTGTTTCTCAGATCACATAGAAAGTATCATATATTTCAATTCTGTGCTACATCAGAATTTTAAAAGGGATTTCTTAAACCCTTCAAAATCATGAAGTAAATGGATTTCTAGAGTCAGTCTTCTCTGCGTGCCCTATTTCACCCCCTGCCTCTTCTGGCTCCTCATTGCACCACAAGAAATATTTAGGGCTTGGCATATTTATAATCTCTACATATGTGAAATACCAGTTTCCAGATAAGCCAAGTTACTTCCACAAGAAACAGCCCTTTTTTGTTATAAATCATTGCCATTAGGTTTTAAAACGGTTTATCATTTGATAGGATTAAACTGAACAAACCAACTCTAAACCTCAGTTTAAACCCTCAAATGTAGTGTATTGGAATGTTTGTTTCTGTTATCTTATTATGAATGTTGAGATTAAGAATCCCCTTAACAATGTAACATACTGTTTTGCCAGACTTTACAGACAGAGAGCTGTAGATGTTTTACTGCTGTCAAAATAAAACATTTGAAGTTTGAGTGCCTAATTTAATCATAAAATGTAAGCCCTCAAGTGAAAAATGGCATAACATCCTTGAAGATCCACCACAGAAAGGCTTGGGGGAATGCAGTGGGGAAGGATGGTTTCTTTTTGTTGGAGAAGGAGTCAAAATTGTTAAAACTAGCATTCATCACTTCAATAAGTGGTGCTGGGAAAACTGGAGAGCTACATGTAAAAGAATGAAATTAGAACATCCTCTAACATCGTATACAAAAATAAACTCAAAATGGATTAAAGACTTAAATGTAAGACCAGATACTTTAATAAAGGAAAACATAGGCAGAACACTCTTTGACATAAATCAGAGCAATATTTTTTTGGATCCATCTCCTAAAGCAAAGGAAATAAAAGCAAAAATAAATAAATGGGACCTAATTAAACTTATAAGGTTTTGTACAACAGAGGAAACCATCATCAAAATGAAAAGACAACCTATTGAATGGAAGAAAATATTTGCAAATGATATGACTGATAAGAGAGTGATATCCAACATATATAAACAGCTCATCACATCAGAAAGCAAATAATCTGATTAAAAAATGGACAGAAGAACTGAATAGACATTTTTCCAAGGAGGGAATACAGATGGCCAACAGACACATGAAGTGATGCTAATCATTAGGGAAATACAAATCAAAACCACAATGAGATATCACCTCACACCTGTCAGAATGGCTATCATCAAAAAGAACACAAGTAACAAATGTTGGTGAGGATGTGGAGAAAAGGGAACCCTCGTGCACCGCTAGTGGGAATGTAAATTGGTGCAGCCACTATGGAAAACAGTGGAGGTTTCTCAAAAAACTAAAAATTGAACTACCATATGATCCAGCAATTCCACTTTTGGATATATATTTAAAAAAAACTAAAAACACTAATTGAAAGACATATGCACCCCAGTGTTCATAGCAGCATTATTTACAATTGCCAAGTTATGGAAGCAACCCAAGTGTCCATCAACAGATGAATGGATAAAGAATACGTGGCATGTATGTATGTATGTATATATGTATATATATATATGTATGTATATACATACATATATATGTATGTATATATATACACATAAACACATACAAACATACACACAGAATAGAATACTACTCAGCCATAAAAAAGAATGAAATTTTGCTATTTGCAGCGACATGGATGGACTTGGAGGGCATTATGCTAAGGGAAATAAGGCAGACAGGGAAAGACATATATGATATCACTTATATGCGGAATCTAAAAAATACAACAAACTAGTGAATATAACAAAAGAGAAGCAGACTCACAGAACAAACCGATGGTTACCAGTGGGGAGAGGGAAGGGGGGAGGGGCAATAGAGGGGTAGGGGAGTAAGAGATACAAACTATTAAGTATAAAATAAGCTACAAGGATATATTGTAAAACACAGGAAATATAGCCAATATTTTATAATAACTATAAATGGAGTATAACCTTTAAAAATTGTGAATCACAGTATTAGAAATTTGTAACATATGATATCATACAGCATACTTCAATTAAAAAAGATTTGCTCTTTTTAGATTAAATTATTATTTAATTTTGCTTTTTTTCACCTGTATGTGGTTTTCAGGACTCACATTGTAAACTTACCATTTTGTTTCTAAATTTGTAGCTAGAGTTTATTCATTTTCACTGCTGTGTAATATCTGATTGTGTGAACATACTACAGTTTACTCTGTCTCCTGTTGGTGACACAATTGAATTATTTCTAGTTTTTGCTGTTACACACAGTGCTACTATGAACATTCTTGCACATGTGCAAGCTTCCTCTAGGAAACGAACCTAGAAGCGGAATAGCTCTGTTGTTACATATAAGAATGTTCAGTTTTCCGAGATAATGCCACCTGTTTTCCAAAGTGTGGGTATACAAATTTATACTCCCATAATTAATGTGTAAGAGTTCCCATCGATCATAATCCCTCCTACCATTGTCTTGCCAAATGTTTGATTTTTGCCAATAGAGTGGGTATAAAGTGGTATCTCATTGTATTGATAATGTGCCTTTCTCTAATTACTAATTGGACCGAGCATCATTTTGTTTGCTTATTTGGCCATACACATGTCCTGTTCTATGAACTATCTATGTCCATCTTTCTAGTGTTTCGTTTTTCTTATTTATTTGTATAAATTCTTTATATATTCTAGAATATAGATAATAATGTTTGAAATATCTTCTTGCAGTTTGTGGCTCCTCTTTTAAATTTCTTTATCTTTTGGGGAACTGAAATTCTTAGTGTAGAATTTATCCATCTTTCATGTATACCACTTTTGTGTCTTTTAAAAATCCTCTCTACCCCAAGATATTTCTAATAATTTGTTCATAGATGTAAAAAAATATTTTCTGGGTATGTCAGAGGTGTTTCTTCCTTTTCAGTTCTTGTGCATCTAATTAATTTATTATTTTTGTATTGCTGTGTTAACTAAGACCTCCAGTGCAGTATTGAATGGAAGGCTTGTGGAGGTCATCCCTGTTGTATTTCAGTCTGATGATCATTGTCTTTTAAATGGCAGGTTTAATCAGTTTGTATTTGCTGTGAGTATTGATTTATTTGGACCTATTTCTATCATCTTAATTTTATTTTTATTTATCTTGCTCTTTACTACTTTTTTCTTTTCCTGGCTTTTCTTTTTATTTTTCATATTCCATTTTTTAATGTTCCTATTTTGGTTCTTTTAGGGAATTGTACTATGCACATGTAACTTAAAAAAATTCAAAGTCAAACAATATTTTTACCTCTCCTTTTGAACACTGTAAGGCCTTAATACACTTAAGCTTGATTCATCCCCTCCTAGTTATTGTTATTTTCTTCATTATTTTTTGTTCTGTCTTTTATTTTCAGGCCACAAATTAGATATTATTATTGTTTTTCTTTAATACTGGCATCATTTCTTTGGATTTGCGTAGATGTTTACCATTTTCTTTGCTCACCATTCTTATAACTTAGACTGTTTTTTCTGAAATACATCTAGAAATTCATTCCATTGGATCTCCAGTTGGCATATGTTTATTGGCATATTTTTGTTTGTCTATTAATATTTTTCACTCTTGTTCTTGATATATAGTTCTGCTGGGTAGGTAATTTTAGGTTGCCAGTTATTTCCTCTTGGCGCTTTGAAGATTTTATTCCAGAGTCTTCAATATTTTATTGTTCCTAATAAAAAGTCTCCTGTCATTTTGATTACCTTTCTTTTGTATATGATCTATCTGTTCTCAATGGCTACTTTAAAAATATTCTCTTTAGTCTTGCTCTTTTGCAGTTACACTACTATAAGGAGGATCTCTGCACTGATTTCTTTGTATTTATCCTCCTTGAGATACATTATGTCATGTATCTGTGACTTAGCATTTTTTAAAATAGTTTCTGAAACAGCCATAGGCATTATCTCTTTAAATGCTATCTCTCATCCATTCTCTTTGCTGTCTCCCACAGAACTCCTATTAGATATATATTTGATCCTTCATATCTCTTAATATCTTGATATGTTTTTATATTATTTATTTCTTGTTATTCTCTGCCACATTTCTTAGGTAGCTGTTAAGTTAAATTGAGGCGTGATAGTAGGAAATCATTGATGACTCAGAGGTTCCTAATCTGGGTCAGTGGGCCAATTTTGATATTACCTTCTTCACTTTTATTTCTCACTTTAAAATAAAATACGATTTTTAGAAAGTATTTGCAAACTAAATATAATGTGAGTGAGTATTGGTCTAAGGTACTAAAAGCATTCTGGGTTTGTATGTTGACATCTGAGTTGTAAGAGATGAGAGTACTATTGTATGATTTCATGAGTCATTTCCTTTTTAAATATACAGGAGCAAGGCATTAGCTGACTGCGTTATTGAGTCTCTGAAACACAGATGTGACAGCTAATGAAACAGCTCTAGGTACTCTGTTCATGAACATAATAGCCAAAAAGTGATAATCCAGAAGTAGTTTTAACAGTATTAAGGACCACTAACCTGCCTACCTGGTCTCAGTGAATTTCAGAACAATATTTTAAATGTCAGTTTATCAAGGAAATGAAACTCTTCTGAAAATTGATGAATTTAGTCCTGTCACAGATTAAAGTCAAAAAAGACACTGGCAAGTAGAAGACAGAAAGAGATGAACATCTTAAATGTTAACTACTTTTAACCAATTTGCTACAGATCCAAGACTTATACATAACTGTCATGGATAAGATTTCATCCTGTGTTTTATATTGCTTCCGTATATACCTTAATACATTTGAGAAAATATCCTATTTGGAATTGGGATTGAAGGAATTTAAAGAAAATCCTTAAAGTAATTAAGGGAAATTATTATTGTACCACACCCTGTGGTTAACAGGAAATATTTATACTTCTCTTATTTGTTTTTGGCAGGGTTGCTACAAGTTGAGTTGAAAACAAGAAAAACTTGCTTTTGGCGCCATCAAAAAGGAAAGCCAGATACCTTCCTTTCCACAATTGAAGCCATTTACTACTTTCTGGTAGATTATCATACTGATATTTTAAAAGAGAAATACAAAGGACAATATGATAATCTTTTATTTTTCTACTCTTTTATGCACCAGTTGGTAAAGAATGCCAAATGCCCTGGAGACAAGGAAACAAGGAAACTTACCCATTAGTTTTTAGGAAGTCATTTAATGTAATTTTATTTTGCTAAAATCAATAAAATTATAACTGTGCTTTGTTTATTCCTAGGAAATATTTCTGTATAATGTCTGTAAGACCACTTGAAAAAATAAGGTTTTATTTATTTTACTTCGTATTTTTTAAAATGAAGTTATTTCTAAGGGAGTTTTCAGAGATAGTGTTGGCTGAAAAATTCAACTTGGCATATCTCAATTTTATTACCATATTTTAATATAATAGTGTGTTGTATTTATATATATATGTAATTAGATATAATTAGATATTTGTTTAGAGATCTTCATATCTTTCCACCTATACTCACAGAGTCTCCTCAAGTAATTTGTTTAAGGTTAATGATAAACATGGGCAGAACTAGAATTGTAGCTCCAGTCCCATAGGGCTATTTCTTCTTAAGTCCACCCTGTCTGTGGTGGACATTTGTTGCTTTTTTCATCTGCCTGGCATCTTTTTTAGGGAGAAATTGCTAGCAATCATGTCCTATCATAGGGATGGACGTATGACCCGGTTTAGCAAGCAAAGTGCCTAGTGATTGATCCAGGGATGAGCACATGTCCCAACATCCTTCTTGATAAGTGATATGGTTGCTCTAGGAGATAGGGTTTATTTTTCAAAAAGCAGTGGTTAAAAGCACAGACTCTAGAGCTAGACTATCTAAATCTAAGTCTCAGCTTTCTTTTTTCACCTACCAATCATTTGTCAGTTTCTTCATTTCTGAAGAGATGGTAATACAGTAGCTATTTTAGGATTATGGTGAGGTTTAACTGAATTAATGTATCTAAGGGGCTTTCAACAGCAGCTGGCATATACTAAGTGCTATAAATGTGTTTACTCTTTTTATTATTTTATGAAATTGTGAAATAAGCATGATGTATATAATCCTAGAGCTACTGGTGACATCTCTGCTGCAGGTGGCAAGAACTTGCCTTAGAATGAAGCCAGCAAAAGAAAGCAGAGTGGAGAGATAAAAAGACTGAGTCCTGAGGACATCATTTAATCATCTAATCTAGCTGCTTGTGAATGGAACCCTACTGTGCTGAATAGCTTCTGTTTGCCCTCTGGATCCACCCTCCACTCTTTCCCATTCTGCTCTCTGCTCTGTGAGGTAGGTCCCCTTGACCACTGGCTTTTGCTTGGGATCAGCAAATGGAAGCACTGCAGGAGATTGAAGGTTGAAAGGAAAATGAAATTATTTATTTCCCTTGCTCCTTTCCTGGCAGGTCACCATGGGTTGGGTGTGTCCTTCTACTGAAGGTCATCCTTTCAGGCATCCCTTTCCCAGCAGTTATTCCAGTTAACTTCAGGCCCATGCTCCCTCCGTTTACCCCTTTTCACTTATATCGTGATGAGTCCAGGGTATTAATAGCCCCAGAGTAGGTCATTATACCTTGCTGGTTTTCCTAAACCCTGCCTATACCTTTGTAAATAGTAATTTTATTATATTTTTCTCAAATGTCCCCATTTGAAGTTGCCCTCTTTCTGGGACACTGACTGTTAAATTTCACCCATGTGGGTGCTAGAAATAACAGTACATTTCCCAAAGTATACTCAGTGGGACACGTGTTTTTATGAATAAATGAGTAATTGGTAAAATTTGTTTGCCGCACCTTATATTCCCCTGTTAGAGATTCAAAAGGCACAAGATGAAAGTGCTGAAAAGTCCTGAAATAAACATTTTGAACTTTATTTAAGTTAGTATTTCTTAAACTTATTTGAATAAGTAATACCTGCTAATATACTGTGGAAATAGAACATTTGAAACATTGTACTTTAGAGCAGTCCCTGATTAATATATATGCGGCAGTTGAGGCCTAAAGAGATTAAGTAACTTGCCTATAAGGTCACACAACTAATTAGTGGTAGAACCTTATCTAGAATCTAGGACTTCTGATTTGGTTCAGTGAGGTCACCATTATATTATGCTTTTCATTAAAAGGAATATGGATTATATAAGGTTTGAATATTATTAGTCCCATACTCTTAGCCAGATAAACTAGCTGACTTGCCTATTAGTTAATAGGCAATAACTGGCTAGCAGTTATTTTTCAAGAATGGAATTAAAATGGATTTCTTCATGTTTAGAACTTGACCTTGGGAACAGAAGAAGGCCTGAATTGATTTAAGCAGGGCCAAAGTTGGATTCCTCTGGGCTAAATTTGAACTTTCCTGAGCCAAAATCTATTGCCATTTCA
This sequence comes from Grampus griseus, assembly GCF_964374135.1. Classification (NCBI taxonomy): domain Eukaryota; kingdom Metazoa; phylum Chordata; class Mammalia; order Artiodactyla; family Delphinidae; genus Grampus; species Grampus griseus. The sequence continues at coordinate 92,620,795 of NC_139018.1, forward strand.
CTGGCTCTCCAAACCAACAAAATATAATTGTTAAAAGGGAGAGGGGGGGAAAAGAACTCATTTGCCCCTATCTTACAGCTGTCTTAAGAAAGATAACCCATATACTCCATAAGAGCCTAATTTATAACAAAGCCCAGAAAAATCTTAAGTTTTTTCCCCCCAAGTAATAATAATACCTGTTTGAACAATGAATTGTCTGTACTTGTCTTGTTTTTCTTTGGTATGAAAGACTGTAAAAATGACACTAGTTTTTTACTCCTCCCTGTATTCTTTTTTTCATGCTCCTTTGAAGTACATTCTCAAGTACTTTCTGGGCCATATGTATTTCCAAACATCTGGTGTATTGCTGCTTACTCTTGTGCTACTGCTGTCACCATAAACACATACATGGCTGGGTTAGCCTCCTTGAGGGTGAGACATGCATGAAGCAGACCCAGGTTACCCTGGTCACCCTAGCTGAATCCTGTCTTCGATTGGCTGATAGCCAGTCAAGCCCCATGTATGTGAACCATCTCAGCCAAGATCAGCAGAACCACCTAACTGACACCTATCTGATTCCAGATTTGTGAGCAAGGGAAGTCCATTGTTATGCTTCTGAAGCCTTATAGCTATTATTATACAGCATTATTGTGCCCATATATGTCTCATCTTTGGATATAGTATCAGACACACCTTCCTCAAGTGCCTTCTCACATTCTTGGCCCCACTGTTTCCTAGGCCACCATCCACTTTGCCATAGCTACCACCCTACATAGTGACACACTACTAGCAGGCTGGAGTGATTCTTTGCCTGAGGTCAACTAGCCACGTGCTCAGAATCTCTGGCCCATCCCAACGCTTCTGGACTCAAGGAAGCATCATGCCACAGGGTTTCCCCAGTGATTGTCAAAAGGGCTAGATGATGCAATCTGGAAGAGCAGTGAAGTTAACTGTCTGGAAAACTTGGATCAATGGACTAGAAGAAGCCATTGGACAAATTCCTCTCCCTTCTCATGGACCATTCTGAGGCATAGTTTTTCACCCACCTGCCCAGAGAGGTACCATGTAGCTAAACAATTGTACTTGCCAAATTATCAGCAGTGTCTCTTCATGGCTTTTCATGAAACAGAAACCAAATGCTATACAGTAATTTATCAATTTGCATTTGCTCCCAATCTCTGCTAGCCTTACTCCCTTACTCTCACCAGCCTAGATTGCCCCTTCTAATAAAGGAATAGATTTAATTTTTGCCTGAGCCTCTCTTTTCTAGAGAAGCCAGGTGGTTTAGTCTGTATTTGGTGAGGAAAGCAGATTCATTAAAGTATTACATGAATGAAGAGCTTTTTTTTTTTTTTATTAAGAATTATCCTGTGATATGTTTTAAAGTTTTATTTATTTATTTTTTTTTAAACATCTTTATTGGAGCATAATTGCTTTACAATGGTATGTTAGTTTCAGCTTCACAACAAAATGAATCAGTTATATCTATACATATGTTCCCATATCTCTTCCCGCTTGCATCACCCTCCCTCCCACCCTCCCTATCCCACCCCTCCAGGCGGTCACACAGCACCGAGCTGATCTCCCTGTGCTATGCCGCTGCTTCCCACTAGCTATCTACCTTACGTTTGGTAGTGTATACATGTCCATGCCTCTTTATTGCTTTGTCACCGTTTACCCTTCCCCCTCCCCATAGCCTCAAGTCCATTCTCTAGTAAGTCTGTGTCTTTATTCCTGTTTCACCCCTAGGTTTTTCATGACATGTTTTTTTTCTTAAATTCCATATATATGTGTTAGCATATGGTATTCGTCTCTCTCTTTCTGACTTACTTCACTCTGTATGACAGACTCTAGGTCTATCCACCTCATTACAAATAGCTCAATTTCGTCTCTTTTTATGGCTGAGTAATATTCCATTGTATATATGTGCCACATCTTCTTTATCCATTCATCCGATGATGGACACTTAGGTTGTTTCCATCTCTGGGCTATTGTAAATAGAGCTGCAATGAACATTTTGGTACATGACTCTTTTTGAATTATGGTTTTCTCAGGGTATATGCCCAGTAGTGGGATTGCTGGGTCATATGGTAGTTCTCTTTGTAGCTTTTTAAGGAACCTCCATACTGTTCTCCACAGTGGCTGTATCAATTTACATTCCCACCAACAGTGTAAGAGAGTTCCTTTTTCTCCACACCCTCTCCAGCATTTATTGTTTCTAGATTTTTTGATGATGGCCATTCTGACTGGTGTGAGATGATATCTCATTGTAGTTTTGATTTGCATTTCTCTAATGATTAGTGATGTTGAGCATTCTTTCATGTGTTTGTTGGCACTCTGTATATCTTCTTTGGAGAAATGTCTATTTAGGTCTTCTGCCCATTTTTGGATTGGGTTGTTCTTTTGTTATTAAGCTGCATGAGCTGCTTATAAATTTTGGAGATTAATCCTTTGTCAGTTGCTTCATTTGCAAATATTTTCTCCCATTCTGAGGGTTGTCTTTTGGTCTTCTTTATGGTTTCCTTTGCTGCACAAAAGCTTTTAAGTTTCATTAGGTCCCATTTGTTTACTTTTGTTTTTATTTCCATTTCTCTAGGAGGTGGGTCAAAAAGGATCTTGCTGTGATTTATGTCATAGAGTGTTCTGCCTATATTTTCCTGTAAGAGTTTGATAGTTTCTGGCCTTACATTTAGGTCTTTAATCCATTTTGAGCTTATTTTTGTGTATGGTGTTAGGGAGTGATCTAATCTCATACTTTTACACGTAGCTGTCCAGTTTTCCCAGCACCACTTATTGAATAGGCTGTCCTTTCTCCACTGTACATTTCTGCCTCCTTTGTCAAAGATAAGGTGACCATATGTGCGTGGGTTTATCTCTGGGCTTTCTATCCTGTTCCATTGATCTATATTTCTGTTTTTGTGCCAGTACCATACTGTCTTGATTACTGTAGCTTTGTAGTATAGTCTGAAGTCAGGAACCCTGATTCCTCCAGCTCCATTTTTCGTTCTCAAGATTGCTTTGGCTATTCGGGGTCTTTTGTGTTTCCATACAAATTGTGAGATTTTTTGTTCTAGTTCTGTGAAAAATGCCAGTGGTAGTTTCATAGGGATTGCATTGAATCTGTAGATTGCTTTGGGTAGTAGAGTCATTTTCACAATGTTGATTCTTCCAATCCAAGAACATGGTATATCTCTCCATCTATTTGTATCATTTTTAATTTCTTTCATCAGTGTCTTATAATTTTCTGCATACAGGTCTTTTGTCTCCTTAGGTAGGTTTATTCCTAGGTATTTTATTCTTTTTGTTGCAATGGTAAATGGGAGTGTTTTCTTGATTTCACTTTCAGATTTTTCATCCTTAGTGTATAGGAATGCCAGAGATTTCTGTGCATTAATTTTGTATCCTGCTACTTTACCAAATTCATTGATTAGCTCTAGTAGTTTTCTGGTAGCATCTTTAGGGTTCTGTATGTATAGTATCATGTCATCTGCAAACAGTGACAGCTTTACTTCTTCTTTTCCGATTTGGATTCCTTTTATTTCCTTTTCTTCTCTGATTGCTGTGGCTAAAACTTCCAAAACTATGTTGAATAAGAGTGGTGAGAGTGGGCAACCTTGTCTTGTTCCTGATCTTAGTGGAAATGCTTTCAGTTTTTCACCATTGAGGACGATGTTGGCTGTGGGTTTGTCATATATGGCCTTTATTATGTTGAGGAAAGTTCCCTCTATGCCTACTTTCTGCAGGGTTTTTATCAAAAATGGGTGTTGAATTTTGTCAAAAGCTTTCTCTGCATCTATTGAGATGATCATATGGTTTTTCTCCTTCAATTTGTTAATATGGTGTATCACGTTGATTGATTTGCGTATATTGAAGAATCCTTTCATTCCTGGAATAAACCCCACTTGATCATGGTGTATGATCCGTTTAATGTGCTGTTGGATTCTGTTTGCTAGTATTTTGTTGAGGATCTTTGCATCTATGTTCATCAGTGATATTGGCCTGTAGTTTTCTTTCTTTGTGACATCCTTGTCTGGTTTTGGTATCAGGGTGATGGTGGCCTCGTAGAATGAGTTGGGGAGTGTTCCTCCCTCTGCTATATTTTGGAAGAGTCTGAGAAGGATAGGTGATAGCTCTTCTCTAAATGTTTGATAGAATTCGCCTGTGAAGCCATCTGGTCCTGGGCTTTTGCTTGTTGGAAGATTTTTAATCACAGTTTCAATTTCAGTGCTTGTGATTGGTCTGTTCATATTTTCTATTTCTTCCTGATTCAGTCTTGGCAGGTTGTGCCTTTCTAAGAATTTGTCCATTTCTTCCAGGCTGTCCATTTTATTGGCATAGAGTTGCTTGTAGTAATCTCTCATGATCTTTTGTATTTCTGCAGTGTCAGTCGTTACTTCTCCTTTTTCATTTCTAATTCTATTGATTTGAGTCTTCTCCCTTTTTTTCTTGATGAGTCTGGCTAATGGTTTATCAATTTTGTTTATCCTTTCAAAGAACCAGCTTTTAGTTTTATTGATCTTTGCTATCGTTTCCTTCATTTCTTTTTCATTTATTTCTGATCTGATTTTTATGATTTCTTTCCTCCTGCTAACTTCGGGGTTTTTTTGTTCTTCTTTCTCTAATTGCTTTAGGTGCAAGGTTAGGTTGTTTATTCGAGATGTTTCCTGTTTCTTAAGGTAAGATTGTATTGCTATAAACTTCCCTCTTAGAACTGCTTTTGCTGCATCCCATAGATTTTGAGTCGTCGTGTCTCCATTGTCATTTGTTTCTAGGTATTTTTTGATTTCCCCTTTGATTTCATCAGTGATCACTTCGTTATTAAGTAGTGTATTGTTTAGCCTCCATGTGTTTGTATTTTTTACAGATCTTCTCCTGTGATTGATATCGAGTCTCATAGCGTTGTGGTCGGAAAAGATACTTGATACAATTTCAATTTTCTTAAATTTACCAAGGCTTGATTTGTGACCCAAGATATGATCTATCCTGGAGAATGTTCCATGAGCACTTGAGAAAAATGTGTATTCTGTTGTTTTTGGATGGAATGTCCTATAAATATCAATTAACTCCATCTCATTTAATGTATCATTTAAAGCTTGTGTTTCCTTATTTATTTTCATTTTGGATGATCTGTCCATTGGTGAAAGTGGGGTGTTAAAGTCCCCTACTATGAATGTGTTACTGTCGATTTCCCCTTTTATGGTTGTCAGTATTTGCCTTATGTATTGAGGTGCACCTATGTTGGGTGCATAAATATTTACAATTGTTATATCTTCCTCTTGGATCGATCCCTTGATCATTATGTAGTGTCCTTCTTTGTCTCTTGTCATAGTCTTTATTTTAAAGTCTATTTTGTCTGATATGAGAATTGCTACTCCAGCTTTCTTTTGGTTTCCATTTGCATGAAATACCTTTTTCCATCCCCTTACTTTCAGTCTGTATGTGTCTCTAGGTCTGAAGTGGGTCTCTTGTAGACAGCAAATATATGGGTCTTGTTTTTGTATCCATTCAGCCAATCTGTGTCTTTTGGTGGGAGCATTTAGTCCATTTACATTTAAGGTAATTATCGATATGTGTGTTCCCATTCCCATTTTCTTAATTGTTTTGGGTTTGTTATTGTAGGTCTTTTCCTTCTTTTGTGTTTCTTGCCTAGAGAAGTTCCTTTAGCAGTTGTTGTAGAGCTGGTTTGGTGGTGCTGAACTCTCTCAGCTTTTGCTTGTCTGTAAAGGTTTTAATTTCTCCATCAAATCTGAATGAGATCCTTGCTGGGTAGAGTAATCTTGGTTGCAGGTTTTTCTCCTTCAACACTTTCAATATGTCCTGCCACTCCCTTCTGGCTTGCAGAGTTTCTGCTGAAAGATCAGTTGTTAACCTTATGGGGATTCCCTTGTGTGTTATTTGTTGTTTTTCCCTTGCTGCTTTTAATATGTTTTCTTTGTATTTAATTTTTGACAGTTTGATTAATATGTGTCTTGGCATATTTCTCCTTGGGTTTATCCTGTATGGGACTCTCTGTGCTTCCTGGACTTGATTAACTATTTCCTTTCCCATATTAGGGAAGTTTTCAACTATAATCTCTTCAAATATTTTCTCAGTCCCTTTCTTTTTCTCTTCTTCTTCTGGAACCCCTATAATTCGAATGTTGGTGCGTTTAATGTTGTCCCAGAGGTCTCTGAGACTGTCCTCAGTTCTTTTCATTCTTTTTTCTTTATTCTGCTCTGCAGTAGTTATTTCCACTATTTTATCTTCCAGGTCACTTATCCGTTCTTCTGCCTCAGTTATTCTGCTATTGATCCCATCTAGAGTACTTTTAATTTCATTTATTGTGTTGTTCATCGTTGCTTGTTTCATCTTTAGTTCTTCTAGGTCCTTGTTAACTGATTCTTGCATTTTGTCCATTCTATTGTCCATTCTATCTCCAAGATTTCGGATCAACCTTACTATCATTATTCTGAATTCTTTTTCAGGTAGACTGCCTATTTCCTCTTCATTTGTTAGGTCTGATGGGTTTTTATCTTGCTCCTTCATCTGCTGTGTGTTTTTCTGTCTTTTCATTTTGCTTATCTTACTGTGTTTGGGGTCTCCTTTTTTGCAGGCTGAAGGTTTGTAGTTCCCGTTGTTTTTGGTGTCTGTCCCCAGTGGCTAAGGTTGGTTCAGTGGGTTGTGTAGGCTTCCTGGTGGAGGGTACTAGTGCCTGTGTTCTGGTGGATGAGGCTAGATCTTGTCTTTCTGGTGGGCAGGTCCACGTCTGGTGGTGTGTTTTGGGGTGTCTGTAGACTTATTATGATTTTGGGCCGCCTCTCTGCTAATGGGTGGGGTTGTGTTCCTGTCTTGCTAGTTGTTTGGCATAGGATGTCCAGCACTGTAGCTTACTGGTCGTTGAGTGAAGCTGGGTGCTGGCGTTGAGATGGAGATCTCTCGGAAATTTTTGCTGTTTGATATTATGTGCGGCTGGGAGGTCTCTTGTGGATCAGTGTCCTGAAGTTGGCTCTCCCACCTCAGAGGCACAGCACTGACTCCTGGCTGCAGCACCAAGAGCCTTTCATCCACAGGGCTCCTTAATTTGGGATGATTGGTTGTCTATTCAGGTATTCCACGGATGCAGGGTATATCAAGTTGATTGTGGAGCTTTAATCCGCTGCTTCTGAGGCTGCTGGGAGAGATTTCCCTTTCTCTTCTTTGTTCTCACAGCTCCCAGGGGCTCAGCTTTGGATTTAGCCCCGCCTGTGCGTGTAGGTCGCCGGAGGGCGTCTGTTCTTTGCTCAGACAGGACGGGGGTTAAAGGAGCCGCTGATTCAGAGGCTCTGGCTCACTCAGGCCCGGGGGTAGGGAGGGGCACGGAGTGTGGGGCGGGCCTGCGGAGGCAGAGGCCGGCGAGACGTTGCAGCCTGAGGCGCGCCTGTGCGTTCTCCTGGGGGAGTTGTCCCTGGATCCCGGGACCCTGGCAGTGGCGGGCTGCACAGGCTCCCCGGAAGGGCGTGTGGCTAGTGACCTGTGTTCGCACACAGGCCTCCCGGTGGCGGCAGCAGCGGCCCTAGCGTCTCATGTCTGTCTCTGGGCTCCGCACTTTTAGCCGCGGCTCACGCCCGTCCCTGGAGCTCTCTCAAGCAGCGTTCTTAATCCCCTCTCCTCGTGCACCAGGAAACAAAGAGGGACGTAAAAGTCTCTTGCCTCTTCGGCAGTTCCAGACTTCTCCCCAGACTCTCTCCCGGCCAGCCGCGGTGCACTAACGCCCTGCAGGCTGTGTTCATGCCGCCAACCTCAGTCCTCTCCCGGCGCTCCGACAAAAGCCGGAGCCTCAGCTCCCAGTCCCGCCCGCCCTGGCGGGCGAGCAGACAAGTCTCTCGGCTGGCGAGTTCCGGTCGGCCCGATCCTCTGCGCTGGAATCTGTCCGCTTTGCCCTCCGCACCCCTGTTGCTGTGCTCTCCTCCGCGGCTCCCAAGCTCCCCCACTCCGCCTCCCGAAGTCTCCACCCGCGAAGGGGCTTCCTAGTGTGTGGACACTTTTCCTCCTTCACAGCTCTCTCCCGCTGGTGCAGGACCCGTCCCTATCCTTTTGTCTCTGTTTAGTTTTTTCTTTTGCCCTACCCAGGTACGTGGGGGGTTTCTTGCCTTTTGGGAGGTCTGAGGTCTTCTGCCAGCGTTCAGTAGATGCTCTGTAGGAGTTGTTCCACGCGTAGATGTATTTCTGGTGTATCTGTGGGGAGGAACGTGATCTCCGCGTCTTACTCTTCCGCCATCTTCATGAAGAGCTTTAATAAAGGAATTGGGGTTCACCCAAATATGGGAGTTGCTGGGGAAATAAAGGTCTGGAAGACCAGCAGAAGAGAATTAGAGAAACATTCACTAACTAATTCGGCCCGAGATGTTCAAAGTACTCGTGGCTTAGTTTGTAGAAATGTATATGTATTGAACATACCGCTTTTCTAATTTCCTTAATCTTTCTAGTAGCCCTTTGATTTAGCTGAAAGGCATCTCTTTAATTCCTTCAGCGGTTGTACAAAATAAGTGTATAGTTAGACCTTGCTTGGTCTTTTACTTGAGGCCATCATAATGGCAATACCCTGGATTTGTTCTTTGTCCTAAGGTTATATTTAATGATCAAACATTTGATTTGGTGAAAAACAATTTCATTTTCCAATCTAGGCTCTATATTCCCTCTCAATAATACTTACATTACCACTTCCTTATTTTTGAGCTTGTCTTAGAGTACCTTATAAATTGCAGTGAATAGCAGCCAGCTTATTCTTTCAAAATTCTGCCTCAAACTCTCACCAATGCCATGAGGGTATTAGGTACATTTCTGTCTTCCATGTTACTGCAGATGATAATTTTACCACACTTTTGCCTCCAAATACTGACAATTAAAAGACCCTAGTGTGGGGGCCCCTTAACCAGTCTCAGCCACCCAGCCACAACCCTCTGTGTCCAGTAACCTGGATGATAGAAACCAGCTCCACAGAGAAAAACAAAACAGTAAAATAAACCAGGAACAATGCTTCACTGAAATGTTCCCTGAGTCATCAGCACTGCAGACACAACACGGGATCTTCAGCATCAGGTTCAAAAGTCAGGGCTCTGGGTCACAAAAAATGTGGCCCCTTACCATCTCCTCAGTGGAAAGAACTGTGTGTGTTTTCTTTAGGGTGATAGAAACAGCACACTGAAGCTGCAAACATTTAAATGCACACAGGCTGTTAAGGGTTGTAAACTTCTTGAATCCAGGCAGAGAAAACAACAGCCCCCAAAGGAGAAAAAGTTTACTCACCCATAAAGTTCATGAGTAAGAGAAATTTTTAATTTGTACATTATTTATGACTGTGATTAACTACTTGGTCACCTGAATAAAAGGTTGCATAGGAAAAAAAAAAAAAGACCCTAGTGAAAAGTTTGGCTAAACACTCAATGAGCCTGCAATGAAGACCACCACCCATCAATAACACTTGGTGAAAGACTCCAAATTAGAAAGAGGTGGGGGAAATCCAAAGGAAACAGACAAGCAGAGAATGAAAGGGAAAAAAAGAACTAAATATCTTCAAAAAAAAAAGAAACTATATTGTATTCACAAAACAAGAATGGTATAGTATGAAAAAGAACAAGCACTAGATAAAAAAGAGATCCTGGGGAGACCTTCAAGATGGCAGAGGAGTAAGAGATGGAGATCACCTTCCTCCCCACAAATACATCAGAAATACCTCTACATGTGGAACAACTGCTACAGAACACCTACTGAATGCTGGCAGAAGACCTCAGACTTCCCAAAAGGGTCTTGGTGCTCCAACCAGGTGTCAGGCCTGTGCCTCTGAAGTGGGAGAGCCGAGTTCAGGACATTGGTCCACCAAGGACCTCCTGGCTCCACGTAATACCAAATGGCGAAAGCTCTCCCTGAGATCTCCATCTCAACACTAAGACCCAACTCCACTCAACGACCAGCAAGCCACAGTGCTGGACACCCTATGCCAAACAACTAGCAAGACAGGAACACAACCCCACCCATTAGCAGACAGGCTGCCTAAAATCATAATAAGCCCACAGACACCCCAAAAAACACCACTGGACCAGTCCTGCCCACCAGAAAGACAAGATCCAGCTTCATCCAGCAGAACACAGGCACTAGTCCCCTCCACCAGGAAGCCTACAAAACACACTGAACCAACCTTAGCCACTAGGGGCATACACCAAAAACAACGGGAACTATGAACCTGCAGCCTGCGAAAGGGAGACCCCAAACTCAGTAAGTTAAGCAAAATGAGAAGACAAACACACAGCAGATGAAGGAGCAAAGTAAAAACCCACCAGACCAAACAAATGAAGAGGAAATAGGCAGTCTGCCTGAAAAAGATTTCAGAAAAATGATAGTAAAGATGATCCAAAATCTTGGAAATACAATGGAGAAAGTACAAGAAACGTTTAACAAGGACCTAGAACTAAAGAGCAAACAAACAATGATGAACAACACAATAATGAAATTAAAAATTCTCTAGAAGGAATCAGTAGCAGAATAACTGAGGCAGAAGAACAGATAAGTGACCTGGAAGATAAAATAGTGGAAATAACTACTGCAGAGCAGAATAAATTAAAAAAAATTAAAGAATTGAGGACAGTCTTAGAGACCTCTGGGACAACATTAAATGCACCAACATTTGAATTATAGGGGTCGCAGACGAAGAAAACAAAAAGAAAGGGACTGGGAAAATATTTGAAGAGATTATAGTTGAAAACTTCCCTAATATGGGAAAGGAAATAGTCAATCAACTCCAGGAAGCACAGAGAGTCCCATACAGGATAAATCCAAGGAGAAACACGCCAAGTCACATATTAATCAAACTATCAAAAATTAAATACAAAGAAAAAATATTAAAAGCAGCAAGGGAAAAGCAACAAATAACATACAAGGCAATCCCCATAAGGTTAACAGCTGATCTTTGAGCAGAAACTCTGCAAGCCAGAAGAGTGTGGGAGGGCATTTTTAAAGCGATGAAAGGGAAAAGCCTACAACCAAGATCACTCTACCCAGCAAGGATCTCATTCGGATTCGACGGAGAAATTAAAACTTTTAGAGACAAGCAAAAGCTAAGAGAATTCAGCACCACCAAACCAGCTTTACAACAAATGCTAAAGGAACTTCTCTAGGCAGAAAACACAAGAGAAGGAAAAGACCTACAATAACAAACCTGAAACAAGAAAATGGTAATAGGAACATATATATCGATAATTACTTTAAATGTAAATGGATTAAATGCTACAACCAAAAGACATAGACTGGCTGAATGGATACAAAAACAAGACCTGTATATATGCTGTCTACAAGAGACCCACTTCAGACCTAGGGACACATACGGACTGAAAATGAGGGGATGGAAAAAGATATTCCATGCAAATGGAAATCAAAAGAAAGCTGGAGTAGAAATTCTCATATCAGACAAAATAGACTTTAAAATAAAGACTATTACAAGAGACAAGGCCACTACATAATGATCAAGGGATCAATCCAAGAAGATACAACAATTGCAAATATATATGCACCTAGCATAGGAGCACCTCAAACATAAGGCAAATGCTAACAGCCATAAAAGGGGTAATCGACAGTAACACAATCATAGTAGGGGACTTTAACAGGCCACTTTCACCAATGGACAGATCATCCAAACTGAAAATAACTAAGCAACACAAGCTTTATTTATTTATTATTATTTAAATTTATTTATTTTATTTTATTTTTGGCTGCGTTGGGTCTTTGTTGCTATGCACAGACTTTTCTCTGGTTGTGGTGAGTGGGGGCTACTCTTCATTGAGGTGTGTGGGTTTCTCTTGTTGTGGAGCATGGGCTTTTGGCGTGTGGGCTTCAGTAGTTGTGGCTCACGGGCTCTGGAGTGGCAACACAAGCTTTAAATGACACATTGAACAAGATGGACTTAATTGATATTTATAGGACATTCCATTCAAAGACAACAGAATAAAAAAAAAACACAACAGAATAGACTTTCTTCACAAGTGCTCATGGAACATTCTCCAGGATAGATCATACCTTGGGTCACAAATCAAGCCTTAGTAAATTTTTAAAAATTGAAATTGTATCAAGTATCTTTTCTGACCACAAGGCTATGATACTAGATATGAATAACAGGAAAAAAATCTATAAAAAATACAACACATGGAGGCCAAACAATACAGTGCATAATAACCAAGAGATCACTGAAGAAATCAAAGAGGAAATCAAAAAATACCTACAAACAAATGACCATGAAAACATGATGACCCAAAACCTATGCGATGCAGCAAAAGCAGTTCTAAAAGGGAAGTTTATATCAATACAATCCTACCTCAAGAAACAAGAAACATCTCAAATAAACAACCTAATCTTACACCTAAAGCAATTAGAGAAAACCCTAAAGTTAGCAGAAGGAAAGAAATGATAAAGATCACATCAGAAATAAATGAAAAAAATGAAGGAAATGATAGCAAGATAAATGAAACTAAAAGCTAGTTGTTTGAGAAGATTAAAAAAATTGATAAACCATTAGCCAGACTCATCAAGAAAAAAATGGAGAAGACTCAAATCAATAGAATTAGAAATGAACAAGGAGAAGTAACTACTGACACTGCAGAAATACAAAGGATCATGAGAGATTACTACAAGCAACTCTATGCCAATAAAATGGACCACCTGGAAGAAATGGACAAATTCTTACAAAAGCACAACCTTCTGAGACTGAACCAGGAAGAAATAGAAAATATAAACAGACCAATCACAAGCACTGAAAATGAGACTGTGATTAAAAATCTTCCAACAAACAAAAACCCAGGACCAGATGGCTTCACAAGTGAATTCTATCAAACATTTAGAGAAGAGCTAACACCTATCCTTCTCAAACTATTCCAAGATATAGCAGAGGCAGGAACACTCCCAAACTCATTCTACAAGGCCACCATCACTCTGATACCAAAACCAGAGAAAGATGTCACCAAAAAAGAAAACTACAGGCCAATATCACTGATGAACATAGATCCAAAAATCCTCAACAAAATACCAGCAAACAGAATCCAAAAGAACATTAAAAGAGTTATACACCATGATCAAGTGGGGTTTATCCCAGGAATGCAAGGATTCTTTAATATACGAAAATCAATCAATGTGATAGACCATATTAACAAACTGAAGGAGAAAACCATATCATCTCAATAGATGCAGAAGAAGCTTTTGACAAACTTCAACACCCATTTATGATAAAAACCCTGCAGAAAATAGGCATAGAGGGAACTTTCCTCAACATAATAAAGGCCACATATGACAAACCCGCACCAACATTGTTCTCAATGGTGAGAAAACGAAACCATTTCCTCTAAGATCAGGAGCAAGACAAAGTTGTCCACTCTCACCACTATTATTCAACATAGTTTTGGAAGTTTTAGCCACAGCAATCAGAGAAGAAAATGAAATAAAAGGAATCCAAATTGGAAAAAAAGAAGTTAAGCTGTCACTGTTTGCAGTTGACATGATACTATACATAGAGAATCCTAAAGATGCTACCAGAAAGCTACTAGAGCTAATCGATGAATTTGATAAAGTAGCAAGTTACAAAATTAATGCACAGAAATCTCTTGCATTCCTATACACTAATGATGAAAAATCTGAAAGAGAAATTAAGGAAACACTCCCATTTACTGTTACAACAAAAACAATAAAATACCTAGGAATAAACCCACCTAAGAAGACAAAATACCTGTATGCAAAAAACTATAAGACACTGATGAAAGAAATTAAAGGTGATACAAACAGATGGAGAGGTATACCATGTTCTTGGATTGGAAGAATCAACATTGTGAAAATGAGTATACTACCCAAAGCAATCTACAGATTCAATGCAATCCCTATGAAACTACCACTGGCATTTTCCACAGAACTAGAATGAAAATTTTCACAATTTCTATGGAAACATAAAAAACCCCGAATAGCCAAAGCAATCTTGAGAAAGAAAAACAGAGCTGGAGGAATCAGGCTCCCTGACTTCAGACTATACTAGAAAGCTACAGTTATCAAGACAAGTATGGTACTGGCACAAAAGCAGAAATATAGATCAATGTAGCAGGATAGAAAGCCCAGAGATAAACCCATGCACATATGGTCACCTTATCTTTGATAAAGGGGGCAAGAATATACAATGGACAAAAGATAGCCTCTTCAGTAAGTGATGCTGGGAAAACTGGACAGCCACATATAAAAGAATGAAATTGGAACACTCCCTAACACTGTAGAGAAAAATAACCTCAAAATAGATTAAAAACTTAAATATAAGGCCAGACACTATAAAACTCTTAGAGGAAAACATAGGCAGAACACTCTATGACATAAATCACAGGAAGATCCTTTTTGACCCACCTCCTAGAGAATTGGAAATAAACAAAAAAAGTAAACAAATGGGACCGAATGAAACTTAAAACTTTTGCACAGCAAAGGAAACCATAAACAAGATGAAAAGACAGCCCTCAGAATGGGAGAAAATATTTGCAAATAAAGCAACTGACAAAGGATTAATCTCCAAAATTTACAAGCAGCTCATGCACCTCAATATCAAAAAACAAATAACCCAATCCAAAAATGGGCAGAAGACCTAAGTAGACATTTCTGTAGAGAAGGTATACAGATTATCAACAAACACATGAAAGGATGCTCAACATCACTAATCATTAGAGTAATGCAAATCAAAACTACAATGAGGTGTCACCTCACACCAGTCAGAATGGCCATCATCAAAAAATCTACAAAGAAGAAATGCTGGAGAGAGTGTGGAGATAAGGGAACCCTCTTGCACTATTTGTGGGAATGTAAACTTACCCAGCCACTATGGAGAACAGTACGAAGGTTCCTTAAAAAACTAAAAATAGAACTACCATATGACCCAGCAATCCCACTACAAGGCATATACCCTGAGAAAAGCATAATTCAAAAAAGTCATGTACTATGTTGTTCATTGCAGCTCTATTTACAATAGCCAGGACATGGAAGCAACCTAAGTGTCCATTGACAGATGAATGGATAAAGAAGAGGTGGCGCATATATACAATGGAATATTACTCAGCCGTAAAAAGAAACGAAATTGAGTTATTTGTAATGAGGTGGATGGACCTAGAGACTGTCATACAGAGTGAAGTAAGTCAGAAAGAGAAAAATAAATACCGTATGCTAGCACATATGTATGGAATCTAAAAAAAGAGAAAGATAAAGGTTTTGAAGAACCTAGGGGCAGAACAGGAATAAAGTCACAGAAGTAGAGAATGGACTTGAGGATATGGGGAGGGGGAAGCATAAGCTGGGACAAAGTGAGAGAGTGGAATGGACTTATATATACTACCAAAGGTAAAATAGATAGCTAGTGGGAAGCAGCCACATAGCACAGTGAGATCAGCTCAGTGCTTTGTGACCACCTAGAGGGGTGGGATAGGGAGAGTGGGAGGGAGACCCAAGAGGGAGGAGATATGGGGAAAGAAAAGAAGGGAGAAACCAAAAGGGAGGAGAGGGCATCAAGAAAGCAGCAAAGGGAAATCCCAGGATTCATCCATTCAACAGAAATTTTTGGTTGCCTACTACATGCCAGATTCTTTTCTAGGTAATGGATGTAGCACATTAGGTAATAAGTGCTAAGAAGGAAAGTAAAGCAGAGTAAGAGACAAACAGTGACTGGTGCACGAAAGAGATGCTATTTTAAATAAGGTCATCTTGGAAAGCCTCAATAAGGTAGAATCGAGTAGAGACCTGAATGAAGGGAGAGAAAGTGAGTGTGCAGATAACACAAAGAATAGCATTCTGAGGAAAGGGAACAAGTATGTGCAGAGGCCCTGAGGCAACAATATACTTGGCATGTTTGGGAAATAGGAAGGAGGCCAGTTTAGCTGGACCAACTTGTTGGAGGGGAAAAAGTGGTTGAGGACTGGACCATAGTGGAGTAGGGATAAGGGGTCACATCTTTAATGCTTTGGAGACCATGGTAGTTGTTTGGATTTTACTCTGAGTGAGATATGAAGCCATTGGAGGGTTTAAGCAAAGGAGTGACAAGATTTGACTTATATTTTTAAAGGATTATTCTGACTCATTTGTGAAAAATAGACTGTAAGAGGGTAAGGAGTTAAGTAGGAAGATTAATTAGAATACTATTTCAATAGTCCATGTGAAAGATGATACTTGCTTGGACAAGAGCAGTCATGATAATAAAAGAGTGGTAAGGAATGGTCAGATCCTGGATATATTTGAAGTTAGAGCCAAAGGTGATTTGCAAATGGATTAGGTGCTCTGATAGATATGGAGATGTGCTGCCTTGATCCCCCTTCCAGGAAAGACTTGATGAACCTCAGGAAGTGTGGAGGACAGAAATTCTCCAGCTGTCAGCACTTCATCTGCAGCAGCTATAGAAAACACTTTACCTGAGGTGACATCCTCCCTGGATCTGAGGACCGAACACAACGGGGATGTAAAACCCTTGCCATTTCAGCCTAATGCATCACATTATGTCAGGCAAAACTCACTTCAGAGCTTCCTCCTTTGCAGCTTGACTTCCTCCTCTGCACAATCTGCTTCTTCCCCTTACCTTGACAAGTGCTCTGTGATAAATATCTTGCAGCCCAAATTCCATCTCAGGATCTTCAAAGAACCGTACTGTGACAGTTGGTCCCAGTAGTGGTCTAAGATGCCTGTGAGGAACCCATCACATGTGGCACATGGAACATAAGGAGCCCCTGGCTCAAGGTGGCAGCTTTCACCAGTGGTAAAATGAGAGAGTTCACCTGTGGAAGAGAATGAACTAGTGAGTGCAGGATATCAGGTACTTGAGACTCATGAAGGAACTCATAGAGTTAAGAATACCAGAATTGGATGGCTAAGTACCACTGATGCTCTACAGAAAGTGGGCCTCTTTAGTTGCACACAAAGCTTGTCCAGAACTGAGTAGTCTGAGTGGCTGAACTGGCGATTGTCCTAGGAGAAGAAATATTGGAAGATCAACCACAGGAAGTCTGAAATAGAGGCCTATGGATGGACATATTGGCACTGAGCGTGAGCATGAACAGTGAAGGTCTTTGTATCCCATGTAACACCCACCAGAGAGCATCCACTACTGAAGAGACACTAAACAATAAAGAAGACTGAATAAATTGCCCAGTTGACATCATCTGCCTCAGTCATTGGCCAACTGGTACTGGCCCTTGGGCACATGAATGGAGTGTCCACTGGAGAAGGGATGAAGACAGAGTGTGGGTTCAACTGATCAAGGCTAATTTAGCTTCTGCTGCTGCTGAATGCCCAAACTGCCAGCAATAGAGAGCAACACTGAGCTCCTGATATGACACCATTCCTTGAGACCAAGTGTCAAGTTGGCTACGTTAGGCCCCTTCCATCCTGGAGTGACCACCTGTTTCTTGTTACGGGAGTAGACACATATTCCAGATATGGGGTTGCTTTTCCTACCCAAAGAGCCTCAGCCAGCACCACCATCTGAGTGTTATGTAATATTAGATTCACTAGCATGAGATCTCACATAATGTCACATCAAACCAGGGAACCTGTTTTGCAAAAAAAGGAAGTGCAGGAGTGGACCCTTATCCACAGGATCCACTGATAATGTCACGTATCTCACCACCCAGAAACTGCTAGCTTGACAGGGCCTCAGAGCAACCTGCTGAAGGTACAGCTGAATGCCAGTTTGGAGGCAATACTCTGAAAGAGTGAGATGCCATACTCCAAGATGTATTATATGCATTGGATCAAAGATATTTGTATGGCACTGTGCCTCTGTACAAAAAATATGGGTCTAGGAGCCAAGGGGTGAAAGCAGAAGTGTCCCTAGCCCTTACAATCACTTCTAAGGACCCTTAAAGTGCTATTTATATTTCCTGTCTTCACAACTCTGAACTCTGCATATTGAGAGGTCTTGGTCCCTAAAAGGGATACACTTCTAAGAAATAGAGCAAAAATTCCATTTAAATATAAGCTGCAGCTGCTACCTGGGTACTTTGGGCTCCTTGTGCCCAGAGACCAGCAGGCAAGAAAAGGGGACACCTTCTTGCCAGGGATAATTGACTCTGATCATCAGAAGGAGATAGGGATCCTATTACACTCACCATTAAGGTAGGAAAGAGTAAATATGGAGCCCACTTAACAAATTGTGAATATAAAGAGAAGGTATAGCAATTCCATCCTGATAAATGCATGATGGCAGAAACTCAGACCCCTCAGGGAATGAGGGTCTAGGTCACAACACCAGGTAAGGCAACAACAGCAGCAGAGGTGGTAGTGGAGGATGAGGGAAATCTAGAATTGATAGTGGAGGGGGGAGATGACAAGTATTCTACAGCCTTACTACAGCAGTAGGGACTGTAGTTTGTCCCACTAACCTCTATCTTCTAAGTTCCCCTCAGGAAAAGAGGCCCCTTCACTCTTGTAGGAGCTGCTTCCTAAACATACATGGAGAAATAGACCTATATGAAGCAAGGGGTGGATTGTGGTAAGCAAAGAGATATGCTGTCCAGATTCATCTTCAAGAAAGGGCTTGCTGCCCAATCGCAAGGAATGAGGTCAGCAACCTCCAGCTTCCAGTTTCTTCACAGTCTAGCTCAACTGCAGAGAGCCACTTTGCTTCAGGTCCTGCCCTTCCTACATTTGGTGACTGAGTGAGATCAGCTGCATGCAGCTGCAGAAGTGACCCCAGCACACATGGGGAGCAAAAAATATAAACAGTCAAACAGTGAATTAAGAGAATTTATAAATGATTGTTATTATTTTAAAACACTACATTTTTGGGGGTGATTTGTTATTCAGCAACAGATAGAGAAATTGGCATCTGGAGTAGCATGTAATCTTAACAAAATGCAGAAACATATGGTACTGGCTTTAAGACTAGGTAGCAGGTTGGGGATTGGAAGAGTGTCAAGAAGACTGCTAGTGGAGGCTGAAAGGTGATTGTGGTAGACGGAATAATGCTCCCCTACCTCAAGATATCCACATCCTAATCCCCAGAAACTATGGATATGTTACCTTACATGGTAAAAGGGACTTGGCAGATGTGATTAAGGTTCTTGAGATGTAGAGGTTACCTTGGGTTATCCAGATGGGCCAATATAAACACAAGGGTCCTTAAAGTGGAAGAGGGATACATAAGAGGAGGTCAGAGTGATACGAAATTAAGACTCTGTTGCTGGCTTTGCAGATGGGCGAGGGGAACCACAAGCCAAAGAATGTGGGCAGCCTCTAGAAGCTGGAAGAGGCAAGGGAACATATTCTTCTCTAAGAGCCTCCAGAAAGGAATATTGTTCAGCCAACATCTTGATTTTATTCCTGTGAGATCAGTGTTGTGCTTCTAACCTACAGAACTATATAATAATAAATTTGTGTTGGTTAAGCCTGCTAAGTTTCGTGTTATATTACACAAGCAGGAGAAACATAATACAGGTGGTTAGAAGGCTATTAGCCTTGAAGAATAGTAAACAGACTCTTAGTAGAGGGTGGAAAAAGTCAGTAAGGAAATTATTAAATGGGGGAAAATGTAGGACCTGAGTTATATGGTAACGGAATGCTTGGCAATACTTCTGCCTGCCATAACAAAGAACATAGAAAGTGAACTTGGTAAGTTTATAGATCTCTTAAGGAGATTTCCAGGCAGAGTGATGAAAGTACCAATTAACTTTGTACAGCTACGGATGATAATGTACAAGAAGAGAGAAATGAGCTAACGAAGGAACTGTTCAATTTAAAAGAAGAGTTTAAAGGAAATATTTCCAACCCAGTGCTTTCCTTTTCTTAGGAAAAAGGAAGAATGACTGGCGGGCAGAGCCAGAATCCCAGAGGGAGGAGCCAAGAAGCAAGGTGAGGGATGGATTAGGAAATCACCACTAAAGGGATGAACAGAACCACAATCAAAGACTATCCGTTGCCTTTAGTGTAGAGGCCCTCAACAACAATTGTAGTTTTGTGTCTCCTGTTTCCCTGACCCCCTTTCTGACTGGGAGTGTTTGTGTGGTTTTTCTATCCTAGAAAATCTGGACTGAGAGAAGCCACCCCCAAGTAGCTGCACCTGAGGAACAATACCTGAGGCATTTTCTCCACATCTGGACCTGATTTAGATGATAAGAGATTGAACTTAAACTAATGTCATCATGGGACGAGACTTTTAGGGTACGGGGTGAGTATAGTTTTGCATGTAGGTGGGACAAGAATTGTGGCCAGATGGTGGACTATGATAGTTGTCAAAGATGGCCCCCAAATAATTCTTCCCCTCCCCGTACAAGCATACCACTCTTCTCTTCGAGGAGTGGGGTCCATTTTCCTTCCCCTTCAATCTAGGCCGGCCTTGTAACTTACTTTGACCAATAAAATGTGGTGAAAATAAGGCCTGACAGTTTCCATTTTCATGCTGCTGGAGTCCTGAGCCATCATGCTAGAATTCCATGCTATCCTGCTGGAGAGAAGGATCACATGGGGAATCCCTAGAGACACCACATGGAGAGAAAGGCCATATAGGGAAGAAATGAGATGCCTCAATCAATCACATTTTCAAGGCCTCAGACAAGTGAGAGAGGTCTTCTTGAACCTTCTAGCTCAGCTTAGCAACCATCTGAATACAGCCATGTGAGTGATTCCAGCTGACACCATTTGAAACAGAAGAATGACCAGTCAATCCACAGAAACATGAGAAATTTTAAAATCATTTGTTTTAAGCCAGTAAGTTTTGGGATTTTTTTTTTATGTGGCAATAGATAATTGATACAGAAATAATTTTGTTTGCAGAGGAGAGCTTAAGAGAAAAAGACTTAAGAAGAAAAGACTTGTAGAGAATTGGGGGGACAGACTTTTCCTTTTGAACTGCTTCTCCTTTAGTTGACTGATGGTATCTTCATCAATATAATTTTCTTAAAAATTGTGTGAGCCTTATTTAGCAAATTAGTCCACCCCATTAGACAAAAGCCACTTCCATAAATCTCTTCTAGGCAGGCCCCTCCTACCTTGGGCTGAGAATCCAAGTGCTGTAGAAAATGCCCGCAGTATTTATTCTGTAGCCTTCAGGGCCTATGAGGCATTGCTTGACATCATTCTAAAATCTTAAAGGGTCTTACAGCCTCTAATTTATTATAACCCTGATACTGTGTTTTATTGTTGGCACTTTGGGCCTTTGTCTTTGCCCCAAGATCATTTATGGCATTGAAAATATTTTTCTGGCTGATAAAAATGGGAATAAAAAATGGTAGAGAATACTTCTTAGGCTTCTGGATGTGCTAAGAGTTTATAAGAGATGACATCTACATATTTTACTTTCCTCTCTAGACTCATCATAAAAAGCTTTGAAAATTTAATACTACTTTTTTAAGCTTGAATATAAGTTAAACTTAGAGGTAATATCTATTTTGTTATTAAGTATATTATAAATATTTATGTTATTGTAATACAGTACAGTCATAACAAGCATCCATGAGCATTTAACAAACAACTGTTAATTTCTGAAGCAGAGAAGAACATGAGTGAAAGTTCTGGTTAAATTTTTAGAGTGAAAGCTAACTATTTATTAGCTTAAGAAATAATTTATGTTTGATTATCCTGTATGAAAGTGTTGATGCCAACTGGTTCTCTGCTGGGAGTTCAAAAAACAACTCAAATATGTATAAAGAATATTTATCTTATTTCCTCTTGACACCAATAACAATGTTTACAATCTTATTATCAAGGGCAATGGTTTCTTTTAACACATGTATATCCTTGACAATGCTGCAAATAGACTCAAATTTTCTAATTATTGATGGCTCCTTTTTCTTTAATTGATTACATATTTGGAATTTTATAACTATCCTGAATTTGAGAAAAATTGCTTTGTTAACCTCAGGGATTTTTTAAGTCTAAGTATAATGGATTGTAAAGATAATGGAATTTTTTAAAGTCTAGATTTCTTCCATTCTCAGAGAAGATTATCTAATCTTTTTATAACTTACTATAGAGGATTTTTTTTCACAGTGATATGTTATTAAATATTTGCTATTGTAACCTTTTTTTCCTCCAGTTTCTCAAGCAAACATTTCACAAACGCTTTAGGAAACTCTAGAGAAACTTTTAATAATTTAACACACAACAAATTCTGATTTTAAAGCACTTAGGAAGGAAGGAAGGAAGGGAAGGAAGGAAGGAAGGAAGGAAGGAAGGGGAGACAATACACTGAACCAAGTAGCCTAATGTTTTATAATCTTAGGGGAAAAAATTCCTTTTTCTCCTTTCAAGACACATTTCCCTGAGAACATGTTTTTTGTGTTTAAAAAACAGAAGTCTTTGTTACTTTTGGAAAATACTTTTGTAAAGTTAAAAATATTTTCCAAATTCAAGTCTGGACACCTCAATTTATTTTCACAATGGGAAATGAAAATAAATGAGGAGCTATTCCAAAAGTAAATTAATTTTACTTCTCAGATGAAATCAATGTATAGAGATATTTAAAACTGGAACATGGTATCTTGAGAAGTCCAAGCTATCCTTCTAGAGATGTGGCAGATCCTTGGAGGCAGGCACTACGTGGAAAGAAATGCTACACAGGGAATAACTGAAATGCCCCAGTCAATAACACCAAAGCCCCACACACATGAGAGAGACCTTCTTGAACTTTCTTGCTCAGCTTAGCCACCAGCTGAATGCAGCCATAACAGCAAACCCACCTAACATCACTTGAAGCAGCTATAGAAAATAGTTTAACTGGATACCACATATCCTCTATATTAATCAACCAGATAGCTGACTGAATTTTTTTCAATGCCTAGTCAGTGATTCTGTCATATATGAAAGTAGCCATACTTGAAAGCCTTAACTCTAAACAAGAAAAACAAAGGTTTACTAATCATTGCTTTTACCCCCAAGGTTGCTAACATTAGGTCTTTACATTTAATGTGCACTTTAAAAATAATGAGTAGCATATTGCTTATTGAAGTGCGTTTGCAAATTGCTGACAATCACCTTTTTATAACCATTTATTAGAAATAACAAGAAATATTTGCTATTTCAAATTTCAGTTCACTAAAGAGCATGGCATAGTTTATATATCATTCTATATAAAAGATTTTACTTATGGGTTGGTGGACAACTGACCATAATTAAATGATAACCAACTAGTTTTTTAGGGGCAGTGAATTTGGATAAAGAGTTGCTCCTTTTTCTACCTATCTATATTAAGATCTTTTTTCCCAGGTGCAATGGATTGAATGTTTCTGTCCCCACCCCCAGCTCCCCTCAAATTCATATGTTGAAATCTTGATCCCCAGTGTGATGGTGTTAGGAATGGGGGCCTCTCGGAGGTGATTAGGTCATGAGAATGGAATCCTCATGAATGGGACTCCGTGCCCTTATAAGAAAAGAAACCAGAGAGATAATCTCTCCTTACTCTCCTCACATTGGTCAGAACTATACTATATGCACACCCCGAACTAATCATCAGCAAGGGCAGCCCAATCAGTATTTGCCTTTAAACTGGATTGACTTCATTGAAGGGATACATTATTTGAAGTCACTTCTGAATGAAGTTTTTAAGCAAAGAAGTAAGGAGGAAGGGGACGGGTATTGGGTAAAATAATATTTTTCAAATTTTAGATCGCAACCCATTAGTGGATTGTGAAAGCAATTTAATGGAGAGTAATTGACATTAAAAAATTAAATAAAATGGAATAAAATAAGTAGAAATAATAAGCTCATCATACTTAGTTGGCACTAACGGGGTTTACGAAATTTATGAGTTATCTGTGTGTATATTCGGTCATGATGTAAAATGAATTTCTTAGTACAGATCAGAGTTTGAAAGCCACTTGAGTAGACCGCCAGCTGTGTCTGCTATACACAATCCCCACTGGTCTTCTGAAAATTGGTTAAAAAGGAATAGCTGCGTCCAGTGATCCTCCCCTACAAGATATAATGAGGCTCACCAGACAAAAGAGATCCAAGAGTAAAAACTAAAATATGTGAACTCTTTAAAATACATGGGCTTATATAATTATGTAAGGACAGACTAGATAATAATAAAAAGTGCCATCTAATGAGAAATCATGCACCTGGAATTTTACATACTATCTCTTTTAATTTTCTCAACAATACATCTCTTCTAATACAACTCAATGTTATGTATTATTCTCATTTTAAGGTTAGAAAAAACAGCCAAACAAAGCCCAAAGAGGTTAAATAATTTACTGTGTAAGTCACATAGCAAATAAGTGAGAGAACTTGGATTTAAACTTAAGTCTTTCTGATTAAAAAAAGCTAAAGCTTATTGACTACATTAATTTACCTCCCCAATGCTCACATGCTTCCAAACTATCACTATAACAGCAGTTTTATTCTATGGAACAATGACAGTGTTAACTTAAAATCACTCTAAAATTATGCAAACAAAAGCAACCATATAAAGGAAGGAAATAAAAAACCATAGATTTCAAAATAATTAAGGCTTTTCTGTTGGTGATTTCAAAGTGAGTCATTGACTGTCTTCCTTATTTCTAGTTGAAATTTTCCATTCAGTGCAAGAATAGTGATTTATGATGAATATCTTCTGATTATAGACCACAAGCCAAATAAGTGTTTGTGTTGAAATAAAAAGAAATCTTTTTCTAAACATCTTTATTGGAGTATAATTGCTTTACAGTGGTGTGTTAGTTTCTTCTATATAACAAAGTGAATCAGCTATATGCATACGTATATCCCCATATCCCCTCCCTCTTGCGTCTCCCTCCCACCCTCCTTATCCCAACTCCTCTAGGTGGTCACAAAGCACCGAACTGATCTCCCTGTGCCATGCAGCTGCTTCCCACTAGCTATCTATTTTACATTTGGTAGTGTATATATGTCAATGCTACGCTCTCACCTCGTCCCAGCTCACCCTTCCCCCTCCCCATGTCCTCAAGTCCATTCTCTAGTAGGTCTGTGTCTTTATTCCTGTCTTGCCCCTAGGTTCATTAGAACCAGTTTTTTTTTTTAGATTCCATGTATATGTGTTAGCATATGGTATTTGTTTTTCTCTTTCTGACTTACTTCCCTCTGTATGACAGACTCTAGGTCCATCCACCTCACCACAAATAACTCAATTTCATTTCTGAAATAAAAAGAAATCTTAAGTACAATTTTTATATATAAAGTAACCATTTTCTCTATATCAAGAAATGAACTGGTTATATATTTAGCATTTTAAAGCTCTTATTTCATTTTTTTTCATTTATAGATTTATAGACCATTTGTCTGCTTGAACAGTTGGATACAAATAGTTTTATTACTGAGTGCTTTAGATGAATGATGTTTGCGTCTTGGTGCCTCAAAGAAAGACCTTAAACCTTCTCTGTTTCACCCACTAAAATAGAATATGTGCTATAGCTATTAGAAAGAACTGCAGTTTTATGAATATAATAATGCAAAAGTAAAATTAATCACAAATAACCAATAAATATGTGATAACTTCATGAAAGATGTATTCCTATCTAACAAGAAATACTGTGGTTTCTCATTCTAAATGGAGGGTTGGAATGGATGTATAATGCTAATATTTGAAGACCTAATCTCCTGCTATTATTAGCAATGTTATTCTTGAGAATTTTTCTTCCTTATTTGTGTTGAAAGATGAATAAATTCAATGTACGTAAGATCATTAAGACAATGCAAATAGAATGTAATTTTTCAATTTTTCTGATATACGTTAATTGACCCAAATGTACAGAGCATATTACATATGAGTTATAGGAAACTAACATTCTACTAGCAGCTTAAGGTAGACTATTCATTATAATGTTTTAAGCCTAGCTTCTAGCTATCTTCTAGCTACCTAGCTTATTCTCAGCTGCTACTGTCCATGAGTAATTGTTATACTTTGGAGTATATCAGACCATGTTAATAACACCCAGAAGAACATATTTTGAAATGTAAATTTATTGAAATACAAAAATAGAATACATTTGAAAGCTAAATTGAACACTTATTCAACAAATATTTATTGAACATCCTCTATATGCCACTATGCTTGTGACTGTTTTTAAAATTTTTGACTTCCAAATGTTCATTGCTAGTATTTAGAAATGTGCTTTGTTTTGTGTATTGGACTTCTATCCTGTGAATTTGCTAAACTCACCTTTTTTTTTTTTTTTTTAGGTTTCTTGGGCTTCTACATAGACAGCTCTATCATCTGTGAATAGAGACTGTTTTGTTTCTTCCTTCCCAGTAAGTATGCTTTTTATTTCTTTTCTGTCTTTCTCTAGTTTAGATATCAAGGTAATATTGGCTTCCTAAAATGAGTTGGGAAGTGTTCCCTCCTCTTGTGTTTTATGAAAGAACTTGTATAGATTTTTATTCTTTCTTTCTTAAATGTTTGGTAGAATTGACCAATGAAACCATCCAGGCCGGAATTTTCCATTTTTGGAAAGTTTATAAGTGAAATTCAATGAATAGATATAGGAAAATTAACTATTTTTTCTTGAATGAGTTTTGACAGTTTATCTCTTTCAAAAATTGGTCCAAATCATCTGAGTTGTATAATTTACGGGCAGTGAGTTGCTTGTAGGATTCTCTTATTACCCTTTTAATGTCTGTAAGGTTTATGGTCTTCTATTTTTTCTTGATCTATCTAGATAGTGGTTTATCAATTTTATCAATCTTTCAAAGAATAAACTTTTTTCACCTTGATTTCCTCTAATTTTTATTTAACCAATTCTATTGACTTATGCTTTTATATTTATCATTTCTTTTTTTTTTTTTTTTTTTTTGCTTACTTTGAGTTCAATTTGCTTTTTTTCCTGGTATTTTCACATTAAAACTTAGATTATTGATTTCACATCCTTCTTCTTTTCCAATATAAGCACTTAATGCTATAAATTTCCTTCTGAGCACTGCTGTAGCTGCATCCCATAAGTTTTGATATGTTTTTTTTTCATTTTCAGTCAGTTCAAAATAATTTCTGATTTTCTTTGAGACTTCCTATTTGACCCATGAATTATTTAAAAGTGTGCCATTTAATTTTCAAACATTTGGAAATTTTCTAGAAAGTAATTGATTTCCAATGTAATTCCTTTTGATCAGAGAACAAATTATTATTGTTCAATTATTTTGAATTTGTTATGATTTGCATAGTGGCCCAGGATTTGATCTATCATCATGAATTTCCATGTGCACTTGAAAGAAATGTATATTCTACTGTTGTTGGAGTTTCCTTTAAGTGTTAAGCAGGTTAAGTTGATTGATAGTGTTGCTCAAGTGTTCTGTAATCAGTAGGAGAGATAGGATGTAGTTGGCTTACTCCATCTTGGCCAGCAGTGGAAATTTAGGTTGGATTTTGAACCCAGATTTTTCTGACTGATAAATTGGTATTCTTTTCATTATGCCATAATGAAATATTCAGGATCTCTAAAAGCTGTAAAAACCCCTTATTTATTATGCAATGTAATTCTTGATCCTAATAAATTCATTTTTATGCAGCAAGTAAATTTTATTTTTGCTTTAAAGGGAAATATCAAAACCTACTTAGGAAATGAACAAGTTTTCCTTGTTCTTTGAATACACTTTAAACTTTTTATTAAATTGCTCCTTGCAAACAGGCTTTGCATATATTTATGCAAATTTTAAAGGCATGCCCTTCTGACTATCTCTTGCAAAGGATAATAGCTGGATTCATTTCCTTTTAGAGTCAAAGAGTTACTTCTTAGCTTTATAGGGAAAACTGAAGCATAGTGAAGGAAAGATATCTACTAAACCACTGAATCAGGTGTTGAATTTGAGCTTTTATTTTCTTCTGGCTGATCACTCTACTGTGTTTTCTACTATTCATGGTGAATTAGACAGACAGGTTAGAGCAGTGTTTCTCAGTATTAAAAAAAATAAAGAAAGAAAAAAGAAAAAGAAAAGAAACAACAACAAAACTGTTCCCCTTTCACAAATACAAATATCCCAAACTGTCCTTCTACTACATTTACATTTTCTAAATAAATGAACATTTTGACTTAAAGAAAATTTTAAATAATAACTTTAGATTTAAAAAAATTCCCCGTGTTTCCCTCTCCTGAGATTCATATACACTACTTATATTGAAAGTGCAAATCATTTCTCTGTGCTAGATTCATCTATACCTGTTCATCTGGGGATCCTTTGGCAGTCTTCTAGTTTTCTTCAAAGTCTTGTTCACCCTAACTGGTCAAACTGTGGCCCATCTGTATATCTAGAAATAGAGCAGGCTCCACTACCATAGACGGTCTCCTCCCTTTACCCCTGTAAACCCATGCCTTCCAGATAGCAGCGGGACACAAAGATGCCAACCAGTCCATACAGAAGTATGCAGAGGAATCACCTGTGTTACAGCCCATGAGGACAACCAGTGACAGGTCAGAGATGGTTGGCCAAGGGCTAAAGGCCAAGCAAATGCTCTGGGGCAGGGTAGGCATACCAGCAGGTCACTAGTAATGATAAACTTTCTCCTTTGCTGTTTGTTATAGTAGTGAAACCATATCTGGCTCTGCTACCAAGTCTGCCATCATTTAAACAAAGCCTGCAGATAGACTACCACACAAGTCTATTTTTTAATGGGTACCTTCCCTAACATACTTATAATAATGGGAAAAATTAATAAGACGTATTATATCAATGGGTCATACTAACTTCTCTCTTCTTTTTCTAAGTTCTTTTTAATTCTTGGGTATATTGGCTGTGGGATGATGTGGGATATTTTTAAGGATTTTTCCTAAGATTTCTACAGTGTTATATAAAGCATGAGGAAGGGTTATAGGGGTATGGAGAAAGAAAGGCAGTAATAAAAATTAAAGAGAGGGAGTGAGCAAGAGTATGGGCCAGGGTGAGAATGAGAGTGTGCATGAAACTAAAGGCTTGGCATATTTTAAGCCTGAGATCAACACTATTTCTTAATTGAGCTTCTTGCTTCCATTTTCATTCTCCTCTAATTGAGCTTCTTTTATGCCAGAGTCAATCCTTAAACTGCAAATCTAACCATATTGGCCCTTTGCTTAAAACTCCTTAGAAGATGAAGTCCCTCCATGATCTGACCCCAACCCTCTGCTGTATTCTCACCAACTGCTACCCTTCAGCTTACACTGAGACAATCTTCATCACCTTTGAGTTTCTGAAGAACAGTGGGCTATGCCATTCCTCTGGGCCTTTGCATTTTTTGTTCCTTTTCTCTGGCATGTCTGGTCCTTGTCTTTGCTGTAACACCCCCTCTGTGACTTTCTCCCAGACCATACATTCTGTGAGAGTTAATAAGTTATTCTTCTGCAAAATATTATACATAGTACTTTCATTTTAACAAGCAATTGTTGTATGGTAATTATTGGTTTTGTGTTTGTTGTGCTACTTGCTCTGTGAGCTCCTATGGGCAGGGACGAATTCTTATTTGTCATTTTGTCATCTGTGTCACTGTGCCTGATACACCATAAGCTCTTAGAGAATGTTGGTTGATCTAAATCAGATAGAGCTGTAACAAGAAGTCACCATACAGTCTCTCACTTTGTAGACTTATGCTCAAGTATGTAGCTGTGTTGAGCTATTATAATTTATCCACTCTGGAAAAAAACCCCCAACAA
The DNA here is from genome assembly GCF_964374135.1 of Grampus griseus. Taxonomy (NCBI): domain Eukaryota; kingdom Metazoa; phylum Chordata; class Mammalia; order Artiodactyla; family Delphinidae; genus Grampus; species Grampus griseus. The sequence continues at coordinate 92,650,335 of NC_139018.1, forward strand.
CATTATTTTAGGCAGATAGCTGGGTCAAGCAATCATGTTGTCTTTTTCCATTGGGGTAAGGATATCCCAAAGGAAAAATATAATGAACAGAAGCCTCTTACATCAGTCTTTTATATTTAGGGGTGAAAAGGATTTGCAAAATTTTCCAAAAGCCAGTTAGAAAAATTAAGCACCTATGCAATGTGATACTTCTAAAAATAATGCCCAGAAGAACAGCAGTTCTAGAGAATACTAAATCCGAGTGTGGCTAGATTCCATCTTCGTTTTGGAAACAACCACAGCTGTGGTCAGCCCAGTCAGACAGTGGAATGCAGTTGAGAATTTGATATGGGGGGAAAGGAAAGGGAACTAGGTTTCCTGCCCTGAGTCAGTTGGCACAAAGTCCCTGGTCCCTCCCCTTGCCCCCATCTCTTGCCCCCAACTCTCTCCTCCTCACCCAGGAAATTTATTGGTGATCTGGGCAAGATCTGGTATTTGGATTCTGTTTGTACTTTGGGTGATATTGCAGTAAAAGGGCTTTAAGAAAACTAAGATGGCACTGTTATATTATACAGTACATCTCTAATTCTTCCAAGTTTGGACAAGTATCAAGTTAAGCCACAGAGAAATGCTTTCCTTCTCTTTAAAAATTTCTATAAATGGTATTTTGCAATTTATCTGAGACGAAAGAAACACAATAGTTCCAACTTCATTAAGCTTTCCTTTACCAAAAATATTACAAGATCACACGCCTACTAGAAATGACACACTGGTCTTAACTGACAATATTTTATGGAGAAGATAATTTCCGGTCCTATCTTCTGTGTCTGTCTTGTACTCTACCCACCTTTTCCCTGTCCTTTATTAAATCATAAAACACTTATAGAGCAAAAATGAGGGAGCTATCAGCAACTACATGGAAGTGGCGTGTCTTCTGTTAAAGAGCTGCCAGGAAAACTAATTTATGGCTGTGTTAGTCAGGATAGTGGTTACCCTTAGGAGGAAGGGTTGGGAGTAACTGGAAGGAGACATGGGGAAGACCTCTGGGGTGCTGCTCATGCTCTATTTCTTATTTGGGTGCTGATTACATGGATATGCTTAACTAGTGAAAAATAATTGACCTATACCCTTATGATTTATATAATTTTACATAGGTATGTCTTATTTCAAACAAATAAATAGTAATAATGATAATAAAGGTATCAGGCTCGTGTTGGTTCAAAATGTACTTAGCACAAAGAAAATAAAGACCAGTAAATCCATGTCTGTACAATAATAGACAATGAGTATATATATATATACTCAGTAGGAGCATGTGGAATATACTGTGGACGCCTGCCATATCAGTAAACAAAGGATGTTGCAGCCATCAAACCCTCAGCCACTGCAGCCACCTCCAGCAGTGCACCCTGACGGGATTCAGGATGGAAAAGAACAGGATACTGGCCTTAGATAGCCAAGGTGCATATCGAAGGAATGATTTCAGTGAGCCAGACTCTTGCATTTCCCCATATGTAGAAAAGAGCTAAACTCATTAACTTGAGATGTCTGGTTTTCTTTGTTTGTTCGGTTGTTTTTTTTTTAAGGAATTCCTTAATTTTTATTATTTATTTATTTATTTATTTATTTTTGGCTGTGTTGGGTCTTCGTTTCTGTGCGAGGGCATTCTCTAGTTGTGGCAAGCAGGGGCCACTCTTAATCGCGGTGTGCGGGCCTCTCACTATCATGACCTCTCTCGTTGCGGAGCACAGGCTCCAGACACACAGGCTCAGTAGTTGTGGCGCAAGGGCCTAGTTGCTCCGCGGCATGTGGGATCTTCCCAGACCAGGGCTCGAACCCGCGTCCCCTGCATTGGCAGGCAGATTCTCAACCACTGCACCACCAGGGAAGCCCCTGGTTTTCTTTAATTAACAGTACTCTTTTGATGTTCTGACAGCCTGGTTTTTGTTGCAAAAACTCCTACATATCCTGGCTCCTCCCTTCCCTCTTCAGAACAGTCCCTCAGAGCAATCTTCTGGGCTTAAGTCCTTAGGAAGTCTACTGAATAAAACATAATTCTCAGCTTTTATGTTGTGTATCTTTTTCAGTTGATGATACCTTTTAGTAAGAGGTCATTTCTTTACTTTTGGAATAGGAGGCCCAGAAGTCCAGACGAAGAGGCCTGTTTCTCAGCGAGTAATAGGCAGGAAAGGTTCTGTCCAACTCTTGTTGCCACATTGCCCAGATTTTGTTGGATCATCTTCTTATTGTTACAGAACAATTTTGGGGGAAATACAGGGCAGATATTATTGACTCATCTTTTAAAAAGAGGAGCCTTAGGTACATACTTTTGAATAATTTGTTCAGGATAATAGAGATAATTCCCTCTTTTTGATATCAAATGAAGAAAATACTATGCTTATTGACGGAAAGCCTCATTTGGACTCTGCTGACCTTGATCAAAGCCTTCCTGGTTAAACTCTTTTCTGTGACTAATCTTACCTAATCTTCTAGGAAACAGTGCCCATTCCTCTCTGGAATCTCCTGTAGGCAGGAAGACACGAGATTTCTCAGCTTTCCTCAAATAGCAGACAAAGATAGCATGTCTATGAGAGGAATTTTTAATAAAAGAGGATGGTGGAACTTTATGGGATACCTGCATTGTGAGTTTTTGAGATCTATGTGGGAAGTCAGCAGTGGCTTCCCAAGAGGTGGGGGTGGGGGAGCTGTGGAAGCAGTCTGCCCTTGGTGCAGGCAATAAAGGATGCATCTTCTATAGAGAGTTTTCAAAAATAATAAAGCCAACTGAAGTTGTTCATCTGATTTTTATTATCACCTTGTGCCTGAGAATCCTCTGGAGCCCTTCCTAGAGGCTCTCACCAGACCAGAAAGCAGTGGTGAGGGGTGCAACTGACCCTTCTCCCCACCTCCAACCTGTGCCCCATTTGGGCATTAAAGTATTAGCTCTTATAGTTGTAAAACATGTCATAATTGCCAATGCACTGAGAGACATGCTCTGTCTGTCTCTGGGGCCAAAAGGAGGAGGAAATTTTTTGTAGGAGGTGTGGTAGGTAGACCTTCTGGCTTGTTCAGGGTCTGTACCTATCTCAGGGCCACATTACTGGTGTCTCTTCATAGAACCGGAGCCCACAGTATTTGAGCAGATGATTGATACGTGTGTAGGGTTGGGCTCAGAGGCTGTTGTGAAGGAGATACTCTTGCTCCTATCACTTTTCAAGACCACAGTGCTTCCAAGGTGCTGCCCACTATCTTGAACAGCTGAATAACTTCTCCTCCACCCCTACCCACTCCCCACCACCAAGACATCTTTGTTCACTTTACCTACTCAGGCTAAACTCACTGTCTTTCCTCTTCTACTCCCCACCATTTCACTGTAGAAATGAGTTAAAAGCTCCAAAACAAAAGAGTACAAATGATAGCGTGTAACTGTCGCTGGTCAGTGACTGAAGAAGAGGAAAGGAGTGAAGGGAAGTGCATCTCCTTCCAGTCAGACTCTGGATATCTGTAGTGAGATGTCTGCTACCCCCAATTATGCCCTGTGCCAAACTTATTATGCCTTAGTAACTGACTCCAAATTTAGTTCCAAAAATTTGAAAAGTAAGGGTAGACCAGTTTGAACTTAGCAAATGATAACTCAAATAAAGCATAAACAGTAATATTAATATCAGAGAAAGTAGAATTTTAAAAGGTCATTAATTATAACAAAGAAGATACACTAAGCCTAAGTGTTTATGTACAAAAATTATAACCATACAATATGTATTACAAAAATCTTTGGAAACACAAAGACATTTATAGAAACTTAATAGTAGCCTTGAACATATTCTTTTCAGAAACTGATGGATCAAGTAGACAGAAAAAAGTGAAGTTATTGAAGATGTAAATGAAAAAATAAGCAATGATAGATATATACAACAGAGATTAGATTGTTCAAATACTCTTGGAACATTTAGAAAATTTGATCAAGTAGGTCATAAATTAAATCATAATAAATTCTCCAATGAAGAAATCTCAGGGTCCACATTCTCTGACCAAAATATAATAAAACTAGAAATTACAACAAAAAGATAGCTCAGAATGTTTAGATTTCAACAACAAATAATCTCCTTGAGCTAAAGAGGAAACTAGATTGTTTATAAATCTATTTAAAAATATAACAATGAATACATAATACATCAAAACATATGGGATGCTACCAATACATATAGTTATTAAAAAACAAAAAAGATGGAAAATATTTAAATGAACTAAGATTCAATTAAAATTTTGAAAAAGAAAATAACAGAAGAAAACCAAAAGAAAAAAGAAGGAAGAAATTTGTAAAGGTAATATCAGCAATTAATGAAGTAGGGAAAAGTTTTAAAAGTGGGTAATAAATAAAACAGATAGTTCCCTGAAAAGACCAATAAACTGCTGACAGACATGACCAAGATAATGAAAATATAATGCACATGTTCATTTATTGAGTGTCACAATAATCCAGGCATTATTCTAAGTTCTGAGATATTTGTTAATTTTTCTGCTTGTTCAGCATTTTTTTTTTTTTTTTAATTGATGCTTCTTCCATTGCTAAGGTTTCGTCACATAGCTCTGACTTTTCCATATCAAGAGTAAATAGGTCCCAAACTGGCCAATTCTCCTGGATACAGTGATTTATCCAGGCTTGCATATGTGACACAGGTAGGCACCAAGAGAGTCCTCTTTGGGGGGATTCAAATGGACCCTGAGAGACATAGACTCTCTCTTTTTCTAAGGAACTAAATTCAGACTTATTTAGTACCTTTTTCTAAGGTACTAAATAAGCCTGAAGATCCTGGGGCCCTCTTTGCTGCCTGAGGATAATGTCAACAAAGAGGCTTTTTAAGAAGAGATAAAAACAGAGGGAGAAAAAGAGAGCAGTACATGCACATATGAGTACCTTGCCAGGAGAGTGGCTTTGGTTCTGAAGTTCACAATGTTCCACCTTTGATCTCAAAACAAATATGCTTTCTTGGTCTTGAATGTGACTCTGAGCACTGGACACTTTCTTTTCTGGAGGTCATCACTTGCTTTTACCACCAGCAGAATATACACTGAGAAATAACATCAAAAGGGCTTCATCTGTGTGCTTAGCACGTACGTTAGCATTATGGTATCACTGAATCCTCACTTCAACAGTGACAGATGAGCAGAAACCAAGAGAACTTAGGTAAGGTAATGTCTTAGTCATTAGACATTCATTCATTAAACAAAAATTCCTATATGGCAGACACTATTCTAGTTACTCCAGATACATTAATAAATAAACTAAACTAAAACTTTGTCCTCAGGGAGCATATATTCTAGTGGGGGGAGAGAAACAAAAACCAGTGAATGTCGTAAATAATATGGCATGTTAGAAGGGGACAAATGCTATGGGAAAAATAGAGCAGGCTTAGGGGTTTCAGAAATTGTATATGTGTGTTAGAGGGTAGTGCAGGTTGCATATTAAATAGGATGGTCAGGATAGGCCTTGAGAAGGTATCATTTGAATAGTGACATAAAGGAGGTACGAGAGTTCCCCAAATGTATAACTGGGTGTGAATTTCAACACTGAAGAAATAATTTTGCAAAACCCTAAAATAGAACCAGCTTTGTTGCTAGTCCAAATAGCCTTCCTTTCCCAAAACACTTCATTGCCACTTGACAGAAATGTGTGGTAGTAAATATGCACATCTATGATGACAGTGAATGTGAATGGTGCTCTCTACAATTGGGTACTGCACGACCTGTACAGTTATCACAGCCATCCGTTGCAATCATAGTGCTGGGCATATCTGGGGTAGAAAGAGTATGAAGTGGAGAAAGCCTCGGGGAGATGCAGTCAGCGAAGTCAGGCAAGATGTTGGTCATTGTAAGGAACTTGTCTCGTATTCAGATGTAATAAAATGCCATTGGAGGTTTTCAGCAGAGAAATGACATTACATGACAAGTTTTAAAAGGATTACTCTGGTTACCCTGTTCAGAATACACTGTTGTGGGCAAGGGTGGAAGCAGAGAAAGATGCTATTGCAAAAATCTAGGTGAGAGATGACAACATCATGGAGCAGCGTATCAACAAAGATGTACTTGGAGAGAAGTGGTTGGATTATGTATATATTTTACAGATTGAGCCAAAGAATTTGCGGACAAATTGGGTTTTGGATGTGAGAAAATGAGAGGCATCAAGGATGATGCCAGGTTCTCTGGCTCAAGATACTGGCCCCCAACTATTGTTGAAGTCTTTAGCTAAAATCCTTTTTTTTTTTTTTACAAAGCTGGCCCTGATTATCTTAACTATGTTTAGCCAAAACCCCAAAATAAACGAAACAAAACAAAATCTTTTGATATGAGGTGGTTATAATATACCACACAAATAAATGTAAATATATAAATATAGGGAACCATTTTTTTTCCATTCCTCTTCCTGTAACCAATTATCTATCTACGTCACCTACCTATCACCTATTTATCCATCTATTAATCACCGTAAAACTGTATTACATTTTAAAGTAATATACTGTTTACAAAGCATTTTAGACCATTATCATAACTGATTCTCAATGATCAGGTAGGTATATTGTCTGTATCAATATGAGTAAATTCCAGAAAGTCTCTATGCTCTCCTCTGTAAAGCATGAGACATCCTGTTTTTACATATAAAACGTTGCTAAGTTGAGTATCTGTTAACTGAGTAGAGCCTATAGACCATACTAGACTTTCTGAGGAGGCACAAGGCCAAGTAATTAATTTTCAAGCAAAATTTTTTTTAAAAATTACCCTTCCAGGACAATTCATTGTATATTTGAATTACAGCTTAGCAAATTTCACCAGGTTTTACAGACATATACTTCCCAAAGTGAATTTTCTCTTACCCAAAAGTGACAGTCTTTTAGAAATTGTATCATGAAGGGGATGCTGCTGGTGCCCTGCACAGATACCCTTCACCAGCCAGGACAGCTATCCTCTAGATACTAGTAACTCAACTCATTGCTACTTCTTTTTCCAGAGAATTGCTCTCAGCCCAGCAAAAGCCATCTCACCCAGGAAGCTATTCATGCTTTACTTAGTTCCTTTGCACTATATGGCTTCTCTCACTTCCCATCTCCTGAGAGCATTCCTCCAATAAATCACTTGATCAGGAATCCCCTTCTCAGCTTCTGCTTCTAAGGAACTTGACTAATGATACAACATTTGATCATTAAATGCATACACGTCCCCAGACATACTCACTATAATCCAGTAGAGAGCATAAGGTGCTTATCATGCTGGAATGCAGGTTATAGGGAAGCCAAAACACACATTAGAAGTGTCCTTACTTTTTGTTGTGGGGTAGAGAAGATTTAGCGCTCTTACTCTCCACTGGTGTCACTGTCAGACAGCCTGACATTTGAACATTTCCTGAACCATACAGAGCCAGTTCTGGTAAGATCCTCAAAGTACCAACTGCTGTGTGTCAAAGTAGCTTCATGTTGGATCCATCCCTTAGGAACAAGGTGGGTGGAATTCTGTTGGCAGAAGGTTGAAATGATAATTCAGTCTGGCACATAACCTATCTCTTTGCAATGGGGACCTTGTGAATGAAGACAGAGATGACAGAGGATGAGGGGGATATGTCACCAAGAGAGAAGAGGGAGTGAACTCTGGTTGGGAAAACAAAGTCATATGAATTTGTATAAGTTGTTTATATCCTAGGTTTCTCTGGATGGATATGGAGTATAAGGGAAAACTATTTTACTAACTAAGATAACTAACTTTCTTGTATGTCAAAGACCATGTAAAAAGTTAGCGGAAAGTTTAAAGCTCACATAATATTACCCAGGTATGTTTTCTTCTATGTACACAGACGTATATAGACATATATTACAAAACATTGAGGAAACGAACATGAGATGGCTCAATCTTTTATTGCTTTTATACATCTTTCTTTATATGTCATTTCTGTGGTATTTTTGTGGTATTTATCACATCATGTCTTCTATGATATCTATTTGTTTTATTTTTCATTATGCTTTCCCTATCCCTGTCACATGATTTTGAGCTCCTTGAGGGCAGGACATGGGATCCCTCATAGAACCGGGCACAACATTCAGCACACAGCAGGTGATCTGTGTTTACCAACATGAAATGAATATGGCCCTAACCAAGCATCAGTAAGGCACATAGAGTTGACTTTTTAAATTGGGATGGCTTTATTCTTATTATTATCTCCTCTCTCTCTGGAAGAGTTTAACTTTGTGACATGAAAAATGAATTTATAAGACAGAAGTTAGGCAGTTTGTTAGGTAGAAGTTTATGGCTATAAAACAGAATTGGGATAATTCTTCTGCTTTGGGGCTGAAATGGGCAATGGAAAATTGCTCCATTGACCAAGGAGCTGGGAAAAAGTGCAAATTAGCCCCTGCCAGACTGACAGAAAACCAAAACCAAACAGAAAACCAAAACCCTGTCTTGTTATATTCAGCTGAGGATGAAGGAAAATGAAGAGTCAGTCTTTGAGAAACTGCATATTTAATTCTAGTGCTCTGACTTCTGATAACGTTAAAAAGCCTTTAGCTTGACTGATACTGATCATCTGTACTTGAACTAAACTTTAGTTTCTCAAGTGCTTTCTTTTAAAAGGAGGAGAATATGTGATTCTTCCTGTTATTTCTAATTTTTTTTCTACTAATAGCTTTCATACTCCCTTGATCTCAGCCCAGAACAAGATGCCTGATTTGAAAGACATTTCCTGCAAGAGGCCTGATCTAGGCATATCTACATCAAGTCAGAATGCTTGGGCACCATCCAAAAGAGCAGAAAATATGTTCTGTGTTATCAGAAATGCTGGAATGGAAGTACAAAGTAGTATACAGTAAGTGAGAGCATGTTTTAGATCTGTGACAGGGTTTTCTAACATTTTGAGGCGCAGACTAAAATCAGACGAAAGGGAGCAGCAGTAAGTCCAGCCCTTGGCTTTGTAAAAATGCCAGGTTGTAATCACATCTTATTTATTTTACAAGATGACACAACAGCCTAAGAAAATTTAGTTTACAGGAAGATTCCAGAAACAGTGCATCAACAATCCCCCAAAGTATATGTAATTATTATTTATTTCTTGGTGGAGGTAGTGGAAATAAAAATGGAGGTGAGTGGGAGAGTCATTATGGACCTTGATGATCACTGAAATGTTGACAGTGGGGATGAAATAAACTTCCTTCATTGCTGGCTGCTCAGTTTTATGCCCCCTTGCATTTGAGGCCTGTGAATTCTCAAGGGCTGGTTCCTGAAGAAATAAAGAGACTCTACTTGAGCTTCTTAAGACTGAGAGTCTCCAGGAGAGGCTGAGTATTTAAAGGAAAACCTATAGGAAAACTTGAACTTGGATTATCCTGTAGTATCCCAGTTGATCAGAGTGAATACGTTCCAGAGGAGCACTTCATTTCCGGAGCCCTACGGCACTGCCCCCAGGATAATTCACAGGATTTACTTGTGGCAACCAAGTCATCAGTGACCCTGAAGATCGATTCCACTTACTGTTTGCTGTTCAACAAATCATACCAAATTTACTCTTTAGTGTTATCTTCTTGCCCACATGCTGTAGTTTCAACTTCTGCAAATGGACCTCTGTCCTTGTTAAGACAAGCTGTTGAAGGCCTCCAGCCAGCTCTTGTGCATCTGACTTATCTGATGGACCCAAGACAAAGGTCAGTCTTTCTGAGAACCTTCACAGCACTGCTCTTCTCTTCTCCAACATCACCCTACCTCGTTCCCAGAGGCCTAGAAGTGGTGTGCTATTCACTGGGTCTGTGATCGTAAATGCTTCTTCACAGAGGGCAGGGGAGTTGAAAGCTTACCGAGGAGTTAAAATATTTACCAATCAATAGTCAAGTTCAGCTGAAAAATCATAGAAACGTACAGGCCACCTGACATTCTCTCTCTATCTCATTTCTTACTTCCTTCCAATTTATGCAAAGAATTGAAGATCCCAAGAAATAGTTAAAATAGGCTAACTATAAAAGGCACTTTTCCTTAGTTTTTAAAAATATAGGCATAGATGTCTGACTTAATATATCTTAAAATAAAATAAGATGCAGATGAAAAACCGTATTTATATGGGGATCTCTCAAAAATTCATTATTTATCCTATGACTCAAATGATTACTGACAAAGCTACAAATAGTGTTCACTTTGGGGAATACAATGATTTTCAACTATTAATCACTCATTTCTTTACCAAATATTTGTGAAACAGGAACTGCTCACTAAGGAAGATTTACAGGGTAAAAAGTCAGGAGCTTATTGTGAGAATGAATTACTCAGAGAGAAAAAGGGAAAATGGATATTGTGTAGAAAACAGGAAGACAAACAAATGTGAGAGAAAACACCTGCTTTCCTGTAAACATTTGACTTAATACAGTTCCCAGAAATGTTCAATGAAATAGCTGCTAACAAGAAATTCATATTCAATTAACATAACATTACAATTTCAAAGGTCAGGAGAAAAGGCTGCCTTTCCTCTCTCTTTACTTTTTAGCTTTCTCCCTGTCCAGAATTCTCTGGTGTTGCAGCCAACAGATGAAGTTATTTCTTTTTAAGCTTGGAGAAAGGTCACAAATATCTTTCAACAGATTACAAACGATTTGATACATGATTTCAGAAGCTGGAAAACTTCCTTGGATGCAGGAAAACTTCGAGAACTGATGAAAAGATTTTATAACAGTGCAGGCCAAAATGAATATTGCTAACACAGGTTCTATTTTAATTAATTAGGTGTAAACCGTAGCACAGCCCTCTGGATCTGTTGTGACTGTTTTACTAGACAACTTTGAGAATTCTTTGATATTTAAATTTGATGTTATTGCTTAACAATGAAAGGCCTTTTGTTACCTTAAGGTAAAAAAAGCTTCTGCTTTCAAACCCAAACCCAGTCCATAGTGTAATTTGAAGGCTTACAAAGGCACTGTCCTGTCCAAAATTATTTTCTTTAGACTCAACTGAAACAATATTCTTATTCTATGCTCCCTACGTGGGATAGAGATCCTTTTCGTTGCTGTGGATGTCTGGAATTTGCTTTTTAAAGATAAAGGAATCCTCAGAGATGACTGGTCTCCAGTTTTACTAAAAGATTCCAGATATTGGGAGAAATCCTAGGATACTACAGTTTTACTTGAATCAGGCTCATTATGGGTTAAAAAGTGTCTTTTATTGCTTAAAGGAGAACAGTTCTGAGGTTCCTTAAACTTTGGGATGTGAATCCTCCAAAGAATATAGTATTTTTTTTTAATCTTTTCTAATTGATTTCAGAGAGATTAATGGAGCCACCATCAATCTTAAACTCTTTCTCTCTTTGGTTATTAGTCGATGGAGGTCAGTGAATTATAACAGTAATTAGTAAATATATTTCATTTCAGGATCATTATTAATAAGTCAGCACCCTGTACCAATTAGGAGCTAGTAAGAGTTGCCTTAGTATAGATACATTTGTCCTCTTTCTCAGCTCTGTCCATATTTAACCTGGTAGTTGAGAGTATCACAAGCTTCCTCTCAAAGTTAAACAAAGAAGATTTTTTAAATTTCTTTTTAAGAATAGACTCTCATAGATTTCATAGCAGTGTAACTTAAATGAGAGTTTCTTCACCTATTTCAGTCTTGGTTTCCTCATTTGTAAAATGAAGTACAAAAATTTTTTCTTGCTCTAAAAGTGTTATGATCCATGGAGATTTTTTTAATGAATGATGTAACTCTGTGGTAGTCAAGAGTCTTTGTGTTCCACCCATGCGCTCTTCCTCCCAAAGTCCTAAAAACGTTCTAAAAAAATGTACTCTACCAACAGAAATTAAAGCAAGAAAGAGGAAGACCTAGGGTCTAGGATATAATGATGTCCATACAGTAGACGTGAGGAAGTCCAATTATGACAGTGAACAAAAATCCTGGGACAGTATTGGGTAGCAGGATTATACCGTTACTAATCGAGTTCAAAACAAGAGGACAGAGGGCTTCAGAAATGCTACCTTAAGGAAAAAATAATATGGAACTTATAATTATTTTGGTTGTGTTTGCCATATTTGAAAAGGACTTTAGAATTCTCTTAAAAGAATTTGAGGATAAATTAGAGTTAGTGCATAGAAAAGTAATCATTGAAAAATTAATTTGTTATTAACTCCAGGGAAAACAAAAGTTGTACAAGAGAGTAAATGCAATACACACTACGTGATTCTACTGTAAACCATATTAATATCTTGATAATGATGTAAATGTTACTCTTTATGCAGCTAAAGTCTGCATTGTAATTATATTACGATAATTGGTGGGAGGTCATAGAAAGAAAATGTGTGCATGTGTGTTAGTGTGCATGTGTGTGTGTAGCGGGTGGGTGAGGGGAGTTGGGCTGTGCAAGAGAGCTGTATCCTAATATTTCATAGCCAGAAATCAATAGATATTATCTAAAGTAGTAACAGCAGTTTATGCACACAATTTAGAAATATGGAAATAAACACCAGGAAAAAACCCAAAATGTGTTGAAAGTGATTGCCTCTGGAAAGTGGGATTCCACAGTGGGGATGACATAGCAGGGGACCGCTCTTCTCCCTCAGAGCATTGTACTGCTATTTGATTTCTCAAACTATGTACGATAATTATTTCAATAAAAATTAAAATGTTTTTAAATGTATCTTATGTATGTTCAGGAGAAAGACACCACCATTTGGCAACTGTTTCTACCCAGACAGAATGATTCACTTTATTTCAGAGTGGTGCTTATATTTTTACACTTCATTTACATTTGTAGAAATGAGATTACTACACTAAAATTTTATTTGTTTATCTGACATTCAAATTTAATAGGGCATCCTATAATTTATTTCTTTTGACAACTTTATTGGAGTATAATTGCTTTACAATGGTGTGTTAGTTTCCGCTTTATAACAAAGTGAATCAGTTATACATATACATATGTTCCCATATCTCTTCCCTCTTGCGTCTTCCTCCCTCCAACCCTTCCTATCCCACCCCTCTGGGTGGTCACAAACCAACGAGTTGATCTACCTGTTCTATGCGACTGCTTCCCACTAGCTATCTATTTTACGTTTGGTAGTGTGTATATGTCCATGCCACTCTCTCACTTTGTCACAGCTTACCGTTCCCCCTCCTCATATCCTCAAGACCATTCTCTTATTTATTCTTTATTCCTGATCTTTATTCCCGTCTTACCCCTAGGTTCTACATGACATTATTTTTTCTTAGATTCCATACATATGTGTTAGCATATGGTATTTGTCTTTATCTTTCTGACTTACTTCACTCTGTATGACAGACGCTAGGTCCATCCACCTCACTACAAATAACTCAATTTCGTTTCTTTTTATGGCTGAGTAATATTCCATTGTATATATGTGCCACATCATCTTTATCCATTCATCCGATGATGGACACTTAGGTTGTTTCCATCTCGGGGCTATTGTAAGTAGAGCTGCAATGAACATTTTGGTACATGACTCTTTTTGAATTATGGTTTTCTCAGGAAATATGCCCAGTAGTGGGATTGCTGGGTCATATGGTAGTTCTATTTGTAGTTTTTTAAGGAACCTCCATACTGTTCTCAATAATGGCTGTACCAATTCACATTCCCACCAGCAGTGCAAGAGTGTTCCCTTTTCTTCACACCCTCTCCAGCATTTATTGTTTCTAGATTTTTTAATCATGGCCATTCTGACTGGTGTAAGATGATATCTCATTGTAGTTTTGATTTGCATTTCTCTGACGATTAATGATGTTGAGCATTCTTTCATGTGTTTGTTGGCAATCTGTATATCTTCTTTGGAGAAATGTCTATTTAGGTCTTCTGCCCATTTTTGGATTGGGTTGTTTGTTTTTTGTTATTGAGCTGCGTTAGCTGCTTGTAAATGTTGGAGATTAATCCTTTGTCAGTTGCTTCATTTGCAAATATTTTCTCCCATTCTGAGGGTTATCTTTTGGTCTTGTTTATGGTTTCCTTTGCTGTGCAAAAGCTCTGAAGTTTCATTACGTCCCATTTGTTTATTTTTTGTTTTTATTTCCATTACTCTAGGAGGTGGGTCAAAAAGGATCTTGCTGTGATTTATGTCATAGAGTGTTCTGCCTATGTTTTCCTCTAAGAGTTTGATAGTGTCTAGCCTTACATTTAGGTCTTTAATCCATTTTGAGTTTATTTTTGTGTATGGTGTTAGAGAGTGTTCTAATCTCATACTTTTACATGTACCTCTCCAGTTTTCACAGCTCCACTTATTGAAGGGGCTGTCCTTTCTCCACTGTACATTCCTACCTCCTTTATCAAAGATAAGGTGACCATACGTGCATGGGTTTAACTCTGGGCCTTGTATCTTGTTCTATTGATCTATATTTCTGCTTTTGTGCCAGTACCATACGGCCTTGATTACTGTAGCTTTGTAGTATAGTCTGAAGGCAGGCAGCCTGACTCATCCAGCTCCATTTTTCATTCTCAAGATTGCTTTGGCCATTCGGAGTCTTTTGTGTTTCCATACAAATTGTGACATTTTTTGTTCTAGTTCTGTGAAAAATGCCAGTGGTAGTTTGATAGGGATTGCATTGAATCTGTAGATTGCTTTGGGTAGTAGAGTCATTTTCACAATGTTGATTCTTCCAATCCAAGAACATGGTATATCTCTCCATCTATTTGTATCATCTTTAATTTCCTCCATCAGTGTCTTATAATTTTCTGCATACAGGTCTTTTGTCTCCTTAGGTAGGTTTATTCCGAGATATTTTATTCTTTTTGTTAAAATGGTAAATGGGAGTGTTTTCTTAATTTCACCTTCAGATTTTTCATCATTAGTGTATACGAATGCAAGAAATTTCTGTGCATTAATTTTGTATCCTGCTACTTTACCAAATTCATTGATTAGCTCTAGTAGTTTTCTGGTAGCATCTTTAGGATTCTCTATGTATAGTATCATGTCATCTGCAAACAGTGACAGATTTACTTCTTCTTTTCCAATTTGGATTCCTTTTATTTCCTTTTCTTCTCTGATTGCTGTGGCTAAAACTTCCAAAACTATGTTGAATAAGAGTGGTGAGAGTGGGCAACCTTGTCTTCTTCCTGTTCTTAGTGGAAATGCTTTCAGTTTTTCACCATTGAGGATGATGTTGGCTGTGGGTTTGTCATACATGGCCTTTATTATGCTGAGGAAACTTCCCTCTATGCCTTCTTTCTGCAGGGTTTTTATCATAAATGGGTGTTTAATTTTGTCAAAAGCTTTCTCTGCATCTATTGAGGTGATCATATGGTTTTTGTCCTTCAAATTGTTAATATGGTGTATCACGTTCATTGATTTGTGTAAATTGAAGAATCCTTGCATTCCTGGAATAAACCCCACTTGATCATGGTGTATGATCCTTTTAATGTGCTTTTGATTCTGTTTTCTAGTATTTTGTTGAGGATTTTTGCATCTATGTTCATCAGTGATATTGGCCTGTAGTTTTCTTTCTTTCTGACATCCTTGTCTGGTTTTGGTATCAGGGTGATGGTGGCCTCATAGAATGAGTTTGGGAGTGTTCCTCCCTCTGCTATATTTTGGAAGAGTTTGAGAAGGATAGGTGTTAGCTCTTCTCTAAATGTTTGATAGAATTTGCCTGTGAAGCCACCTGGTCCTGGGCTTTTGTTTGTTGGAAGATTTTTAATCACAGTTTCAATTTCATTGCCTGTGGTTGGTCTGTTCATACTTTCTATTTCTTCCTGATTCAGTCTTGGCAGGTTGTGCATTTCTAAGAATTTGGCCATTTCTTCCAGGTCGTCCATTTTATTGGCATAGAGTTGCTTTTAGTAATCTCTCATGATCTTTTGTATTTCTACAGTGTCACTTGTTACTTCTCCTTTTTCATTTCTAATTCTATTGATTTGAGTCTTCTCCCCTTTTTTCTTGATGAGTTTGGCTAATGGTTTATCAATTTTGTTTATCTTCTCAAAGAACCAGCTTTTAGTTTTATTGATCTTTGCTATCGTTTCCTTCATTTCTTTTTCATTTATTTCTGATCTGATCTTTATGATTTCTTTCCTTCTGCTAACTTTGGGGTTTTTCAGTTTTTTCTTGTTGTTGTTGTTTTTTTTTGCAGTACGCAGGCCTCTCACTGTTGTGGCCTTTCCCATTGCGGAGCACAGGCTCCGGAAGCGCAGGCTCAGCGGCCATGGTTCATGGGCCTAGCCGCTCTGCAGCATGTGGGATCTTCCCGGACCGGGGCAAGAACCCATGTCCCCTGCATCGGCAGGCGGACTTTCAACCACTGCGCCACCAAGGAAGCCCTGGGGTTTTTTTATTCTTCTTTCTCTAATTGCTAGGTGCAAGGTTGTTTATTCGAGATGTTTCCTGTTTCTAAGGTACGATTGTATTGCTATAAACTTCCCTTTTAGAACTGCCTTTGCTGCATCCCATAGGTTTTGGGTCATTGTGTCACCATTGTCATTTGTTTCTAGGTATTTTTTGATTTCCTCTTTGATTTCATCAGTGATCACTTCGTTATTAAGTAGTGTATTGTTTAGCCTCCATGTGTTTGTACTTTTTCAGATCTTTTCCTGTAATTGATACCTAGTCTCATAGCGTCGTGGTCGGAAAAGATACTTGATACGATTTCAGTTTTCTTAAATTTACCAAGGCTTGATTTGTGACCCAAGATGTGATCTATCCTGTAGAATGTTCCATGAGCACTTGAGAAAAATGTGTATTCTGTTGTTTTTGGATGGAATGTCCTATAAATATCAATTAAGTCCATCTTGTTTAATGTATCATTTAAAGCTTGTGTTTCCTTATTTATTTTCATTTTGGATGACCTGTCCATTGGTGAAAGTGGGGTGTTAAAGTCCCCTACTATGAATGTGTTACTGTCGATTTCCCCTTTTATGGCTGTTAGTACTTGCCTTATGTATTGAGGTGCTCCTATGTTGGGTGCATAAATATTTACAATTATTATATCTTCTTCTTGGATGGATCCCTTGATCATTATGTACTGTCCTTCTTTGTCTCTTGTCATAGTCTTTATTTTAAAGTCTATTTTGTCTGATATGAGAATTGCTACTCCAGCTTTCTTTTGGTTTCCATTTGCATGGAATATATTTTTCCATCCCCTCACTTTCAGTCTGTATGTTCCTCTAGGTCTGAAGTGGGTCTCTTGTAGACAGCATATATATGGGTCTTGTTTTTGTATCCATTCAGCCAGTCTGTGTCTTTTGGTGGGAGCATTTAATCCATTTACATTTAAGGTAATTATCGATATGTATGTTCCTATTCCCATTTTCTTAATTGTTTTGGGTTTGTTATTGTAGGTCTTTTCCTTCTCTTGTGTTTCTTGTCTAGAAAAGTTCCTTTAGCATTTGTTTAAAGCTGGTTTGGTGGGGCTGAACTCTCTCAGCTTTTGCTTGTCTGTAAAGGTTTTAACTTCTCCATCAAATCTGAATGAGATCTTTGCTGGGTAGAGTAATCTTGGTTGTAGGTTTTTCTCCTTCATCACTTTAATTAAATATGTCCTGCCAGTCCCTTCTGGCTTGCAGAGTTTCTGCTGAAAGATCAGCTGTTAACCTTATGGGGATTCCCTTGTGTGTTATTTGTTGTTTTTCCCTTGCTGCTTTTAATATGTTTTCTTTGTATTTAATTTTTGATAGTTTGATTAATATGTGTCTTGGCATGTTTCTCCTTGGATTTATCCTGTATGGGACTCTCTGTGCTTCCTGGACTTGATTACCTATTTCCTTTCCCTTATTAGGGAAGTTTTCAACTATAATCTCTTGAAATATTTTCTCAGTCCCTTTCTTTTTCTCTTCTTTTTCTGGAACCCCTATAATTCGAATGTTGGTGAGTATAATGTTGTCCCAGAGGTCTCTGAGACTGTCCTCAGTTCTTTTCATTCTTTTTTCTTTATTCTCTTCTGCAGTAGTTATTTCCACCACTTTATTTTCCAGGTCACTTATCCGTTCTTCGGCCTCAGTTATTCTTCTATTGATCCCTTCTAGAGTATTTTTCATTTCATTCATTGTGTTTTTCATCATTGTTTGTTTCATCTTTAGTTCTTCTAGGTCCTTGTTAAATGTTTCTTGCATTTTGTCTATTCTATTTCCAAGATTTTGGATCATCTTTACTATCATTATTCTGAATTCTTTTTCAGGTAGACTGCCTATTTCCTATTCATTTGTTAGGTCTGGTGCATTTTTATCTTGCTCCTTCATCTGCGGTGTGTTTTTCTGTCTTCTCATTTTGCTTATCTTACTGTGTTTGGGGTCTCCGTTTTGCAGCTGCAGGTTCGTAGTTCCCGTTGTTTTTGGTATCTGTCCCCAGTGGCTAAAGTTGGTTCAGTGGGTTGTGTAGGCTTCCTGGTGGAGGGGACTAGTGCCTGTCTTCTGGTGCATGAGCCTGGATCTTGTCTTTCTGGTGGGCAGGTCCACGTCTGGTGGTATTTTGGGGTGTCTGTGGCCTTATTATGATTTTAGGCAGCCTCTCTGCTAATGGGTGGGGTTGTGTTCCTGTCTTGCTAGTTGTTTGCCATAGGGTGTCCAGCACTGTAGCTTGCTGGTCATTGAGTGAAGCTGGGTGTTGGTGTTGAAATGGAGAACTCTGGGAGATTTTCAGTGTTTGATATTACATGGAGCTGGGAAGTCTCATGTGGACCAGTCTCCTGAAGTTGGCTCTCCCACCTCAGAGGCACAGCAGTGACTCCTGGCCTGAGCACCAAGAGCCTTTCATCCACATGGCTCAGAATAAAAGGGAGAAAAAGAAGAAAGGAAAGAAAGAAAGAAAGAAAGAAAGAAAGGGGAAGGAAGGAAGAAAGGGGATAAATAAAATAAAATAAAGATAAAATAACATAGTTATTAAAATAAAAAAATAATAATTATTAAGAAATAAATTTTTTTAAAAAGTAAAAAAAATGGACAGACAGAACCCTGGGACAAATGGTGAAAGCAAATCTATACAGACAAAATCTCACAGAGATGCATACACATACACACTCACAAAAAGAGGAAATGGGGAAAAAATAATAAATCTTGGTCTCAGAGTCCACCTCCTCAATTTGGGATGATTCGTTGTCTATTTACGTAATCCACAGATGCAGGGTACATCAAGTTGATGGTGAAGATTGAAGCCGCTGCTTCTGAGGCTGCTGGGAGAAATTTCCCTTTCTCTTCATTGTTCGCAGGGCTCCCGGGGCTCAGCTTTGGATTTGGCCCCGCCTCTGCGTGTAGGTCGCCTGACGGCATCTGTTCTTCGCTCAGACAGGACGTGGTTAAATGAACTGCTGATGCGGGGGCTCTGGCTCACTCAGGCCGAGGGGAGGGAGGGGCACGGAGTGCGGGGTGACCCTGCGGCGTCTAGAGGCCGGCGTGACGTTGCACCAGCCTGAGGCGCGCTGTGCGTTCTCCCGGGGAAGTTATCCCTGGATCCCGGGTCCCTGGCAGTGGCGGGCTGCACAGGCTCCCCAGAAGGGAGGTGTGGAGAGTGACCTGCGCTCGCACACAGGCTTCTTGGTGGCGGCAGCAGCAGCCTTAGCGTCTCATGCCCGTCTCTGGGGTCCGCGCTTTTAGCCACGGCTCGCGCCCGTCTCTGGAGCTCCTTTAAGAAGCGCTCTTAATCCCCTCTCCTCGCTCACCAGGAAACAAAGAGGGAAGAAAGAGTCTCTTGCCTCTTCGGCAGGTCCAGACTTTTCCCCGGACTCGCTCCTGGCTAGCCGTGGTGCACTAACCCCCTTCAGCCTGTGTTCTAGCCGCCAACCCCAGTCCTCTCCCTGCTCTCCGACCCAAGCCCGAGCCTCAGCTCCCAGCCCCTGCCCGCTCCGGCGGGTGAGCAGACAAGCCTCTCGGGCTGGTGCGTGCTGGTCAGCCCAGATTCTCTGTGCGGGATATCTCCGCTTTGCCCTCCGCACCCCGGTGGCTGCGCTCTCTTCCGCGGCTCCGAAGCTTTCCCCCTCCGCTACCCGCAGTCTCCACCCGCGAAGGGGCTTCCTAGTGTCAGGAAACCTTTCCTCATTCACAGCTCCCTCCCACTGGTGCAGGTCCCGTCCCTATCCTTTTGTCTCTGTTTATTCTTTTTTCTTTTGCCCTACCCAGGTACGTGGGGAGTTTCTTGCCTTTTGGGAGGTCTGAGGTCTTCTGCCAGTGTTCAGTGGGTGTTCTGTAGGAGTTGTTCCACTTGTAGATGTATTTCTGATGTGTCTGTCGGGAGGAAGGTGATCTCCGCGTCTTACTCCTCTGCCATCTTCCCCTGATCCCCGGCATCCTGTAATTCTATTTGCTAGATCTGACAACCCTACCATGCCTAAGTGTTAGTGCGGGGGTTCCTTTAGTTGCTGGGGTTAATGAGTGGTAAACACAGTTAATGACTTTCCCAGACTCTGAATTTTTCAGGTTCAAATCAGATTACTGTCTCTCAATTTCTTTCCCCCTGCTTGCCAAACTCACTGAAGACTTTATTTCGAATATGTAGTGTATAAACAAAATAATAACAGCATATACAAGACAAAAAATAAACAAGGACAAAACCCAGTGATGTAAACTCCTTTACCCTAGAAGACTCCATTCTCATATATCCTGCATTCTTAGATATTATATATTGATGGTCCACAGCATCTTTTATCCACTGAATGAACAAATACAGAAAGCAAGAGCTTTATGTTAGTGATTTAGTTAGCTATTTCATTCTCCAGCTCAGTACATTATAATAAACAAATATTAGAAGGATTTAACAAATATTAATTGGTTCAGAGCATGGTTTGCTAAGTCCGTTTCGTTATTTATCTGAATAGAGCACATTTCCATATACTGCCTCTATCAGGCATCTTTACTTAAAAAAAAAAATACCTGAAGCCTTAATGAATTTCAGATGCTTGATGAAGAAATAGTGGTCTAATCCACAAAATCATCCAAATACATGAGTATCATGAGGGATTAAAAACAAATGTCAATGACTCAAACTTTTTGTGATTAACTCTATGTCCAAACAGGTAACCAAAAATGACCTCTCATGCAGCTTTTTGAAAACGATTCAGTGATATTCTTGATTCTAATAAGAAGGAAAGGTTTAGTAATGTTTAGAGAATCCTTATCAGAAGCTATTTTGATACCTGAAATGGACACCAACTGTTGATGGATTTGCTTCAGATGGCCCAACAGCAGTGTTTCTTAGTAAAATGGCCATGAGTGTTATCAAGTAAAAGCAAGAAAATTCCCCACCCTGAATGCTTTCCTAGACTGAAAATAAAATAATGGATCCAGAATTGCAAAAACAAATAAACAAACACAAACTCCATTTCAGGCAGTATTCAAAACCACAGACAACGTAGATGATCTTTTCTCATGGTAACCCACATTCTGCCCCAGTCTATACTGCTACATTTGGTTGAGCAGTTTGCCTAGCCAAGGACTTCTGGCAATTTACACAGAAAAACTGGACTAAAAAATTTTTCCCAACTGTAAAATATTTGTTTTATGCAAATTTCTAAAGAGTCCTGAGACCAATAAAAGAGGGGGAGAGGAGAATGAACCAAATGTAGCTGTCCTAAATTCTGACCGTTAGATAGATTTCCTAATGACCTCTCACATCTTTTACGGCTGTATATTTAAAATCTGGGAAAAAAAAGAAAGTGGTTGAACATCTGAATATTATTAAAGCAGAACGACCACACAAACATTAAATGATTTCTAAATGGCATTGTCTCCTTTCACTCATCACTCTTTGACATGTTTTGGACCCCTTTGTTTTTATTATTAGGGGAAAAACAGGAGCAAAAAAAATTTTTTTAAAAAGGAGGAAAAGTAGATTTTTCTGTATGAGGCCTATAATCACCTTCAACAATTACCCTGGCATCTTTGCTTAGCATTTTAAGGCCTTTACATCTGTAATGCTAAAACCATTAATTTGCTAAATTCCATGCTTTATTCTGTAGAACTAGCTAAAGACAAAAGTCTCTGGGTTTCTAGAAAGAACTTGCTTCTTCCTGTCTGCTTTCTGTAGACTTCCTGTGACCTTTCTATCTACTTGCAGCCCAACAACTGGCTTGACTGATTTTCTACACTGAGTTCAGAAAATAGTTAGCAGTTCCATAAACACAGTCTGAATCATCTCCTGGTTAGGGTTTAAATGATGGAATGAGAAGGTTCACCCAATTGTGAGTTTTATTTAAACATATGATATTCATGGGCCTAAAGAACAATAGAACTGACCACTCACCTTCTACCAGCAGGGGCAACAAAGGAGTTTCTCTCTTTTCAGTAGCTTTGTAGGATATTGTTAGGTACCATGGAGAAAGTGATGAGAGTTTGATTGTTTTTAGTGAGTATAGATCCAAGGGTAATGTGTTATTTAAAATTTTTGTAAACCTGAATCCTCAAGATCCTTGCATTAGAAAACTTTGATCTACAAATTAGCATTGACTAAAGATCTTGGAAACCAAAATGCTATTACTTAAGAATGGGACATAGTAAACTCAGAAATCCTAACTGATAATGAAAATTGCTTGAAAAAAATAAATATGTAACATACTATTGCTGACTTAGGAGCACAGAATTTTATGCATTATTTCTCCTGATTTCCCATTTTCCCCTTACAGGAAAAAAATATAGGTATATTTTCTTAAAAATTGTTTTTGCAGCTATTTCTTTGGTTGAATATTCTTCTGGATAAGCCTAACTCTGTTGATGATAGAAATTTTGAAAAGTAAAAGTTATGCAAAAGTGCAGACTCTGTCTGCCTTCCAAGTGACTGGAGAAAAAAATTACTTTAGATGCTTCTGTAACTTTTGCTCATTAATCAAATATCTGTACAGCTGAAACAGGAGGGATCATTAGCAGAGGTAGGAAAATCCATTCTTGGGAGAGATATTACAGTTATTGGCTTTGGACATAGGAGATTGAGTTTCAAGTAATGATTAGGACATCTTTGTGGAAATTTGCAGCAGACAAAAGAAATTCCAAACTGAGTCTTGGAATAGAGGAAATGCTTAAGATATTGCTTTGGTATCATCTGTCCATCCAAGGGAAGCAGAGAGAAGAGAGAGAGAGAAGGTAAAGCAGAATTCCTAGAACCAAAGCAGGTAAAGCACTCACATTTTTAGACTGAAGAAATAAAAATCAGAAGAGGCAAGGTTTGAAAGAGATCAGGATAGGTGCGTATTGTAGAAGCCAGGAGGAAAACATTTTAAGGAATAAGGTGGGCTTCAAGAGTGCCAAAAGGTGCAAAGAGGGCAAGAAGTACAAACACTGAGGAAAAAGTCATTGTTGGTGACTACTGAGTGACTATTAAATGATCTAATGAGGGTAGAAAACAGATTTTTGGATACATTCCATTTAGAGAACAGAACCATCCTTGGGGAAATCCTCAAATGACTCTCTCCAGTTACATAGGAAGCCCTGATATTGGGATATGTCTGTACAAAGACACACTATCCATAAATAATGGATCTAAGGTCCTCACTTTACCACAGATCAGAGACCACTTCACCAATGGAGCCACCTCATAAGTTCATTGAACAACTTCATTTTAAGCAGTCCAGTGTGTGAATAAATACACCATTTACTCCTAATGATACACAAAGATAATCTGTGTTCACAAGCATAAATGTTCTTTGTCTAATTTTGCTAAGGTTCTCTAAAGGCATTTTGTGAAATTGAGGACCCAGTTATATCAGTTCTACATGTCCAGGGCCGTACAGTTTTTTTTTTTCCTCCTATTTTTTTTATTGAAGTATAGTTGATTTACAATGTTGTGTTAGTTTCTGCTGTACAGCAAATTAATTCGTTTTATATATATATATATATATATGAAGTTATGTATAAGTTATATATATATAACTTTTGTATATATAAAAAGAATGTGTGTATATATACATATATACACACATTCTTTTTATATATTCATTTCCATTATAGTTTATCACAGGATATTGAATATAGTTCCCTGTGCTATACAACAGTACCTTGTTGTTTATCCATCCTACATATAATAGTTTGCATCCACTAATCCCAAACTCCCAGTTATTTCCTCCCTCACCCCTTCCCTTGGCAACCACAAGTTTGTTCTCTATGTCTCTGAGTCTGTTTCTGTTTCATAAATAGGTTCATTTGTGTCATATTTTAGATTCCACATATAAGTGATGTCATACGGTATTTGTCTTTCTCTTTCTGATTTACTTAGTGTGATTATCTCTAGGTCCATCTGTGTTGCTGCAAATGGCATTATTTCATTCTTTTTGATGGCTGAGTAGTATTCCATTGTATGTTTTTACCACATCTTCTTTAACCATTCATCTGTCGATGGACATTTAGGTTGTTTCCATGTCTTGGCTATTGTAAATTGTGCTGCTATGAACATGGAGGTGCATGTATCTTTTTGAATTATAGTTTTGTCTTGATATATGTCCAGGAGTGGGATTGCTGGATCACATGGCAACTCTATTTTTAGTTTTTTGAGGGCACCTCCATACTGGTTTCCATAGTGGCTGCAGCAACTTACATTCCTACCAACAGTGTAGGAGGGTTCCCTTTTCTCCACACCATCTCCAGCATTTGTTATTTGTAGACTTTTCAATGATGGCCATTCTGACCGGGGTGAGGTGGTACCTCATTGTAGCTTTGATTTTCATTTCTCTAATAATTAGCGATATTAAGCATCTTTTCATGTCCCTGTTGACCATCTGTATGACTTCTTTGGAGTAATGTCTGTTTACGTCTTCTGCCCATTTTTCGATTGGGTTGTTTGTTTTTTTGTTGTTGAGTTGCATGAGCTGTTTGTATATTTTGGAAATTAAGCCCTTGTTGGTCACATCATTTGCAAATATTTTCTCCCAGTCCCTAGATTGTCTTTTTGTTTTGTTTATGGTTTCCTTTGCTGTACAGAAAATTGTAAGTTTGATTAGGTCCCATTTGTTTATTTTTGCTTTTATTTCTATTGCCTTGGTAGATTGGCCTAAGAAAACATTGGTACAATTTATGTCAGAGAACGTTTTGCCTATGTTCTCTTCTAGGAGTTTTATGGTGTCATGTCTTGTATTTAAGTCTTTAAGCCATTTTGAGTTTATTTTTGTATATGGTGTGAAGGTGTGTTCTATTTTCATTGATTTACATGCAGCTGTCCAACTTTCCCAACACCACTTGCTGAAGAGACTTTTTTCCATTGTGTATTCTTGCCTCCTTTGTTGAAGATTAATTGACTGTAGGTGTCTGGACTCTCTATTCTGTTCCATTGATCCATCTGTCTGTTTTTGTGCCAGTACCATGCTGTTTTGATTACTGTGGCTTTGTGGTATTGTCTGAAGTCTGAGAGGGTTATGCCTCCTGCTTTGTTCTATTTCCTCAGGATTGCCTTGGCAATTCTGGGTCTTTCATGGTTCCATATAAATTTTAGGATTATTTATTTTAGTTCTGTGAAAAGTGTTATGGTTAATTTGATAGGGGTCACATTAATTCTGCAGGGCCATAAGTTTTCAAACATAGGTAATAGGAACTTAAAATTACAGAAGTGCTACACCTAATCCCTAAAACAGTCATGGCATGAATGTATCCCCAGCCTTTATATGGCTTTCTGTTCCTAGTTAGAAGCATCCTTGCCACCAGTTCTTGGTAAACACTTATTGAGTATCTACTATGTGATGGCAACCCTGAGAGTTAATTTATCCTGTTTTTATAGATCAGCCACACGACAACCTTAAACATATTGCCCAAGATCACTCAATAGAGAGTGATAAATGAAATAGAAACTTGTACAAGGTATAGAGTTGCAAATAGGAAGGTACAACTATCTTAATTGATATAACAGGGGAGTCCTTTTAAAGTTGGGGACATTTGAGCTAGGTTTTGAAGGACAATGAAAGGCATTTATAATCAGTAGAGGAGGGAGAAGGCATTCTTGTACAAAGGCAGAGACTCACCCCACCCTCCAGATGGACCTTTGGCATTTAGTATGAAGGGCTTAGGGTAGCATATAGGGATGGAGTGTCACTTGCCTGAGGGCTTTCCTGCTTGGAACCAGGAGGGAAAAAAACAGAACAGAAAATATTAAGGAGAAGCTGAGTAAAAGTAAATAATAATGGAAAATATGGGTAAAACATGATGACAGTCAAGGAGTCTGGATATAAGGGAAACTTGGACAATTCCCAGAGCTAAAGAAATAGCTGTGAGGGGTCTTTATAGAGGTTTTGTATGTTACCTAAATTGTAGCTGTTGAGGGAACTGACCTATTCTGGATAGGGATGGAGGCGTGAATAACTAGGAATGTTCAGAGACCTGTCTGAACTGGAGACATCATTACTGGAGGATAAACAAAAATGAGCACATGGTTTGAAGGAGCCAAGCCATGAAGGGCCTTAGGTGCTATACCAAGGAGCTTGGGCTATCTTATGTAAAAATTTAGGAGCCATTGAGGCAGGGGTGAGAGAGAGAGTTAAGAAGGGGGTGTGATACGATTGTGATTTAGAAATTTCACTTCTGTGGCTTTGTGGAGGGAGAATAGAAACTGGAAATAGTTGAGACTAGTTTGGAGGCAATTGGAATCATCCAGAGGAGAGATGTTGTTGGCCTAAAATAAGGCAGTGGTTGTGGCAGTGGTGATGGAAAAGAGAGAATGTACTTGAGAGCTATTTAGAAGATCATACACAAAGTGAGGGCTGTTGATTGGTGTGGAGAACTAGGGAAAATGAGGAATTGAAAAGTCCGCTTGGATTTCTGGTTTGGGTACATGATAATGCCACTAACTGAAGTAGAAACTCTAATAAGAAGAACATGTCTTGCAGAGAAGATGTTGGCCATGTTGAGACTGAGGATCTATGACATCCTGGTGAAACTGTCTGGTGTGCAGTGTAGTATATTGGTCATGAGTCCAGAGGAAAAGATGAAATTGGATTTAAAAGCTATTTTTTTCTATTCTACATAATTTATTCTACTCATTACTTTTATAAGTAGGATCTAAAAGAAAAATTTACTTCACTCTCTCCAAGGATTATAATATAGTATTTTAATACAGACCCATGTGTTGGTATTGGAAGGACTATTTTGAGTACCTTGGCATGCCTCTCATTCTGTTATGGGTACAGCCTGTACTTGGAGAGAGATACCTCTAATATAATCTAGAAACTCAGCCAAAAACTTAGGAGTGTTTGTCTACAGTGGTTTGCTGACTTCCTGACATATGAACTTCTGGGAGAAATTAAGGGAGAACTCACTACACTCTAGGACAATGAGCAAACTATTGAATGAGTCCTTACATCACAAAAATTTAATTAGAGAAAACTGTATGCATCTTGAAGAGCTAGGAGTCACAGAACAAATTCAGAGACACTCCCAGAGGACTCACGGTACATGAAAGAACATTTGCTCAAATATAAAACAACTTGCCGTTCCCTGTCCCATCCTCTAGTTGCATGACAGGACAATATGTCAAGACTTACCTATTTGTTGAGAAATGTTTTATTTCCCTCTTCTCCTGAGGCAAGAATATTAAGGAATGGAATTCAACAACCACCAAAGATTTGAAATCTGCTTCAAAAATTTGTTTTATCTTGTACCCATTTTTAAACCTTGGCAAGTGGAAAAAATAAAACTAACAATAAGCAACAGACAAAAAGCCCTGGCACAATAATGTACCATAGACCTGACTTGCCTCTTTTAAGTATTTAAGGATAATTCCAACTGACAGCAATGGAAGTTGAATCTGAGGGTTTGGGCAGAGTTTCGGCTGAGTTTAGTTCTCTTAGGCAGATATTATTTTCACTGCCTTGTCTTAAATGAATTACAGTGAAATCTTCTAGATGTTTATTCATTTGAAATTTTTGTCACAGTGGTCCTAACTCAGTGACCTTTGGGTTGTGACTGTTGCTCAAAATGTGCTAAATAATATATGAAAGGTCTTTTATCTTTGCAATGGGATTTGAGGGGAGGGAAAAAGAACTGCATATTCCTGAACTTCCACTAAAAATATACAGTAGTGCAGCTCTCAGTGGTTTGCCCCATGTTGGGGGTCTAATTTAGGGGAAGCAGGAGTATGAGTACATGTCCCACCATTTTCCTTGGTGTACCACTACTTTCAACCAACATAAAAACCATCAAGTCCCCAAGAAGCTTTCACACCACTGTTGACATAGACACTTATCCCAGTTACTAGGGCTCTAGAAATGATTGGCTACAGTCAACAATTATCCATTGTGATTTAGGCCTGAACAAAGTGTTGGGCAGAAGGATCTCAAACTTGACATATCTAAAACTGAACATATTAGCTCTATACTTGTCCAAAAGAAATACGTTCCTCCTTCTGTTTTCCCAGTCTCCATAAATGGTGCCACCATTTACCCAAGCCACTAGTTACCCAAGCCATGGAATGAACTCCTGATCTGGATTATAAAAAGCAATGTGGTAATAATGGTTAAGAGGAAGGATGCTGGAACCAAACTGCCTGGATTTAAATACTGGATTTATCATTTATTAGCTGCATGACTTTGAACAAAATTCTTAGCCTTTCAGTGCCTTGGTCTCCTCAGTCAAAAAAAAAAAAAAAGGATGATAATAATAGTACTTTACTTCATAGGGATGTTATAGTTATAGGGGGTGAGTTAATATTTATAGCATGCTTGGACCAGGGCTTAATACATAAGTACTCTGCAAATATTTGTTAAATAAATTCAAATAACTGTTATCCTCAGGAACTTATCAATCACCTGGACTTTTTGTATAATAGGCTTCTAACTGATTCTTCTGTCTTCATTCTTGTTCCTCACAACTTGTCCTTCATACTATGATGTGAAACCTTTCAGTGAGTCTCCTTCAACGAGCTATAGGATAAAGTTTCAACTCAGCCTCATCTCTTCCTACTTCTCCTCACATACCTCATGACCTGACCTAATTTCAAGTAAAGTTTTTCCCTTTTCCTGGAAGGTGCTTCAGCCATTTTCTACCTACCCAATTTCTATTGTTTTCAGTACCAAGTTCAAGCATTCCTCAACCCACTAGACCAATCCCCTCATCTAACCCAGGCACAGTTAGATATTCCCTTCTCTATGCTCTCATGGCACTTGGCACACATTCTATCAGTAATTGTGATGCAAATATCCAACTGTGTTTATCTTTCCACCAGGTTAGAGCTTCCATGACATCTCCAGTACCAAGTTCAGAGTTTGTCACATATTTGGAGCTAAGACATGGTGGATAAAGCACTCAAAATTACCTATGTCTCTCCAAGAAGTCTACTGTTGTACATTTTGGAGACAGAAAGGCAGAAAAGTATATAAAATACATGATGAAAACAGGCACGAATTTATTTCATATGTTAAGGCTAAAGTCACAACTCTTTATGAAGTTTATTTTTTGTATTTATTTATTTTTATAAATTTTTATTTATTTATTTTGGCTGCCTTGGATCTTCATTGTTGCGTGCAGGCTTTCTTTCTAGTTGTGGAGAGAGGGGGATACTCTTCATTGCGGTGCGCAGGCTTCTCATTGCATTGGCTTCTCTTGTTGTGAAGTGTGGGCTTTAGGTGTGCAGGCTTCAGTAGTTGTGGCACGTGGGCTCCGTAGTTGTGGCTTGCAGGCTCTAGAGCGCAGGCTCAGTAGTTGTGGTGCACGGGCTTAGTTGCTCTGTGTCATGTGCGATCTTCCCGGGCCAGGGCTCAAACCCATTTCCCCTGCATTGGCAGGCAGATTCTTAACCACTGTGCCACCAGGGAAGTCCCTATGAAGTTTTAGATGAGCTGTTTAAGTACAGATTTGACTGATGATCAACTAAGAACAAAATGATAATGACAGCAATATTATCACAAAATTGACAAATATTTACTTTTTCAATGATCAAGGTTGTCACTTCCTAACTAGCAAGTAAAGACCTTAATAGCTATTTTTATGAAATATGTGAACTGTAGCTTGCTAAAGCTTATTCAGCTCTTACACTGTACCTAGAATGTACTAAGTACTTCACATGAATCTACATGTAGACTCAAGTAGATATTCCTATAAAATGTAATAATTTGAACAATATTAGTTATAAAGAGTGAATCCAAGCCCAAAGCTCCTCAAAGAAATGCTCACATATATTATGAGGGAGCAGTGAAAATATTAATAGAAACAGAAAAAAAGAGTGCCACATATTTTAAAAACTGCCTCTGTTCTTCCTTGGCTAAAGGCAGTCTTCAGGGAGTCAGAATGGCCTGTCCCTCTGTCCCTCAAAGGAGAGATTTAGGGTAGATAATACATAAATAACCTATCAAACCTGCTGTCTTGCCACATAACATTAGTAAGAGAAAAACTACACCTATGATACTAGTGCATATGTATTACATGATGATGTATATTTAGAAACATGTGAGATTCATTAAGTATTGTTTAAGCTAAAATGCTAATGTTTTCAACAACCCCCCTTCCCCTGTTGCAATGCTAGCCTACTGGTATTCGATAATCAATTGCAACTTCATATTTTTTCTAAATTACCTGTTCTTTGGACAAAATCTCCCTGCCTTCTTTGCAAAGGCCCTTAGATTAAACTAGACTTTTCAGGAAAAAAATGTTCTCTTTGGAGTGTGTTCATGAGGATTAGAAAATTTCTGTTTTCTTTTGCAGGTGAAAACATACAATTTCCAATATACCTACTTTGATTTTTTTCTCAGTGTTCTGCTAATTAATCTATGCATTAGCCTCTAAATTCATATACTTTCTAGTCACTGGTTAGAAACCATTCTGAGTAGTTAAGGAAATCTTTATCCAAAGTATCTCTTTTCCTGCATATGAATATTATTGAAGCATATCTATTCCTCATCCAATCCAGCTGGGATGTTTTTATTTCTTTGGAACTTACTTCAGCTCCAACACTTGCCTATTCCCTGGAATAAATGAACTATTTCAAAGATGGCAACTCACCCTTTCTCCTACCCCAATTCCTCAGAATTAGGATTTCCTTTTGTATTTGTTAATAATTTCCCTAAATTATCCCAGGGTATTACCAGTTGTACGCAAATGGAACATTTCTTACTTGTGTACCAATTACAAACTGAAAATATAGCACAGAGTGCCCAATCTCTGCCAAATGAATCTCCTAAGTTTTATCATCAATTTATTTATTCAGATTTTGCTTGAATATCAAAACCCAATGAATGAAAAAGTAATATCTGCATATTTAAGTTAAAAGTCGGATATTTGGTTCAGTCAAACCTAAATAGTTATGTGTTCATATTGTAACTGAGAAGACAAGCACAACTATGATTTTACTCTCAGTTTCCATGTCATTGTTTCTCTGATGATCCAATCAAATCCCTTAATCACACTCATCCTTTGGCTCAAGGTGAAAATACTCTTTGCATGGAGAAATAGTTTTTAATCAATTCAAGATGCAGCTGGAATAAATGCTACTGGCTTGAGTAGCCATTGTTCTTGGCAAATCTCTCCAAGCAATAAACAATGAACACCACACCCTCATGAGAAAGGGAGTGAGGGATAGGGATAGTCATTGTTCTCATTTTATATTGCTAAATATTATTACAGTCTATTTATATGCTGTGGGGACTGACATATACACTTCATACAGAATAATACAGAACAATCAGTGGTTGTGAATTGCTGGAGACAAGTATTCTAAGTTTAACAAGCTCTGAATTCAATCATGAAACTAGTGCTCATTGCAGAATCTATTTAAAAAACAGAACACTTTATCAATAAGCCGATAGGAGGAAAATTTTAGGAGCCAGTCAAGGATTGAGCATATAGATCCATATAGTGTCTATTTGGAAAAGGAACAAAGTATTCACAAGCTTTGAAAACTTTCATGGCTTATCCAAAACCACTTACACATAGCAGTGAGTGCCTCATCAATTGTGTTTTCATTCACTCATTAAATAGGGTTTCAATAAATGATGCTTTTTATAGTTATGTATTTTTGATATTTTAAAAACAGAATTTCTTATTTCTTATCATGTTAAAATTGATACTTGTGGTTCAATGATGGCGGGAAATCCAATTCCACAGCTTCAAACTATAAGGATTTAAACTTTGGAGCCTATGCCTTAAATTCAGAGAATTTTCTTGTAGCATTGAGTATCCTCCTTATTAAACAATTCAGACTTAAATATCTGAGTTGAACCTCTTGCTAACTCTTCCTATGGGTAGTCTGTGTTTTAGTGTTTTAGGCATAGAGGCTGAGAAGATAGTGTGCTATGATTGACAGGATTAGTCAGCTCTAGATTACACTCATCCTCTAAAGAAGTGACCATTTGGAAATATAGAACATGCCCTTCATCCACTGGCCTCTACCAAGGCAAGAAAATCTTATGGGAGGCATCATATTTACAGAGACAATTCAGCATAATGGTTAAGAACAGGGGCTTTGGATTTAGAGACCCCAGGGTAGGAGTCTTAGCTCCACTGCTTACCAACTGTGTGACTTCTGGAAATTTACTTAATCTCAGTTTGCACACTATTATAGAAGGAGTACCTATCTCATAGAGTTCCTATGAGGATTAAATAGGGCAATACACATAAAGTGCTGGTATGGAACCTGAAACATACTCAATATATATACAGTCAGCCCTTACTATTCATGGAGTTTGTACCTGTGAATCTGCCTACTTGCTAACATTTATTTATAACCACAAAATCAATACTCAGGGCACTTTCACAATCATTCACAGACATGCTCATAGTGGAGAAAACTTTGTCACCCAATGGGCATATTCCCAGCTGTGGTAGAGTAAATCAACACTCTGCCTTCTTACTTCAGCTCTCATACCATAAACGAGTCTCCTTTTTGCAGTCTATTTAGTATGATGTTTTTCATATTTTTGTGCTTTTTGTTGGCAATTTCTCTATTATAATGGCCTTTCTGAGGGATCAGAGAGAGGGTGGGGAGATGATTAGTGCCCTCCCCTCTACAGTCTCAAACTCAAACTGCTATTTATTAAGAGGGAATATTCCCTTTTATTTTCAGGGCCCTTATCCAGGGCCTTTTTTATTTTAGTCTGTTTGTTCTCTGTTGCAACCTTTGGGCACTCTATGGGAAGTCTCTGGGAATCATATGTGAGCCAGAGCTATGAATGGACTCAGTTCCTTAAGTCCATACATGCTATTGAGTCTACACCCCTCGTCTGATAAGACAAATCTGAATTAAGACTGATGGCATTTTACTACAAAACAGAATTGCTTACATTCCAAATTTTTCTAGTTTATCACATATAGTTAAAAGCCCAGAACTTATCACCTCAGCACTTTTATACATTTTCCCTCTTTCTGGAATGCTGTCCTGTATTTCTGGGGAGTTGCACAGCCTTTCAGTTTGAAACTCAGCTTAAGTATCATCATTTTAGAGAGGCCTTCCCTAGCCATCTTATGCAAAGTAAATGCCCTGATATTCTCTACCATGGCAACCTGCAATTTTCTTCACATTTATCACTGTCTGTAATTGTTTTTTATCTGACATTTGTTTATTATGTGGCTTCTAGCCCAGCATCTAAGTTCCATAAGGGCAGAAATTTGTTCTCTTTTGCTCATTGTTTTCTCCTTATTGTCAAGACCTTGAATTAGTACAGACACCCAGTGAATGAATGAATCCTATTGCATTTTGTCAGTTTGAATCTTTATATATTTTATTTTCAAACCTAAACAAAATCGTTCATTATTTGAGATGGATTACCTTCCACTTTTAAACTACCATTCTCAGCATCATCCGGCAAAAGATAGGAGAGAGAGAACAATGCACTTTAAAAAAAATTATTTTACTCATTTATTTTTTTAAAGGATTGATGGAATTTCCATAGTTATATAGAAAGGGAATGGAGAAAGTCCACAGGACATATTGAAGAAATGGTCACTAATTCAACAAGGTCATCAAGATATATAAATCAGAAAGTATCATTGTGGACTTTTATTACTGGAGTAAGAAATCCCGATTTTCTTCAATAAGCAGTAAGTAGCCTTATGAAGCTTTTGAAAACTATGATATAATAGTAGTTGTTTCTTTTTTTTAAATTTAATTTAATTTATTTTTTATCCATTTTATACATATTAGTGTATACATGTCAATCCCAATCTCCCAATTCATCCCACCACCACCACCGCCCCCCGCCACTTTCCCCCCTTGGTGTCCATATGTTAGAACAATGCACTTTTAACCAACCTGGTGCACTATGCTCATGTCCATCATATTAAATGTAGCATCTCAGATCCTAACCCAATGTCCCGAATACATACCACACATAAAACTTCAAATAAACTGTCATTTGTTAGTAGGCCAAGTAGTACTTGAGTTTCTGCACTGGGGAGTCTAAATGCTAGACAAATATAACTTTGAGATTTTTATCTAGAATCTAAGATAATAATCTAATATGTGACACAGTATAAAAAAACACTGTTCCAAGAAGCAGAAAACATGGGTCATAATCTCCATTCTGCTACTAACTTGCTGCATTACTTTGGTCAATGTTTTAAATCCCCGTGGGCCTCACTATCCCCATCTGTAAAAAATAAGGGTTTGGACCAGTAGACACTACAGTTCCTTCCAGCTCTCTATGGCTATAAAAGTTGAATTGAATCCATCTCCTCTTCTTTCACAGAAGAGGTGGTGGAGGCCCAAAGAGCTAAGACCTGCCAGGTCAAGTGTCTGATTGGAAGCACTAAAGCAGACTCCTGCCAGGGTCTGCCATGTGCATGCAGCAGGATACTGTGTTGTGAAGATACCCTGAAGTAAGTATCCCATGAGGACATGAAGAGAAAGACCAAGTTTTTAAATCTGCTTAGCTTGTGGTTTCTATTTTACAGGCAGGCCTGCATGGGAAGCCAAATTGTAATGAGGATTGCTTAGTGTGCATGGAATTACAGCAATGGAGCAGGGGAAGGAAAGGAGTCTCTTGATAAGTTGAATGATATTTGAATGAGAACGTGTGTTTGCTAAAAGAATTTGAGACACCCTTCCCAGCATGACTATAATGTTGCTAACCATAATTTTAAGAGTGGGATTGGCAAAACTTGCTCTCTATGGTGGTCACTGTTGAGGTTTGCTTCTGTGACCTTCCTTCTCCCTCACTCCCAGCTTTCTTGAAATATGATTGACAGATAAAAATTGTTTGTACTTAGGTAGTAAAATATGATGTCTTGATATATATATACATTGTGATATGATTGCCACAGTCAAGCAAATTAACATATCTATCACCTCACATTGTTAACCCCCTTTATTTTTGTGGTGAAAACTACTCCCTTAGCAAAGTTCAAGTGTACAATATAATACAATACATAATATTATTATTATCTATAGTCACCATGCTGTACATTAGGTCACCAGAACTTATTCATCTTATAACTGAAAGTTTGTACCCTTTGACCAACACCTCCTTATTTCTTCTACCCTCCCAAGCCCCTAGTAACCACCTACTACTTTCTGTTACTATGAGTTGACTTTTTTTTTTTTTTTTTTAGATTCCACATATAAGTGAGATCATGCAGTCTTTGTCTTTCTTTGTCTGGCTTATATATCACTGGGCCTAATGTCCTTCGTGTTAATCCGTGTTGTGGTAAATAGCAGGATTTCCTTTCCGCATTGAATCATCTTGGTTTCCTTGTCAAATGTTATTTGACCATATATATGTGGGTTTATTTCTAGGCTCTCAAGTCTGTTCCATTGGTCTGTGTCTGTTTTTATGCCAGTACCATACTGTTTTGATTACTATAGCTTTGTAATATAATTTGAAATCAGGAAGTGTTATGCCTCAAGTTTGGTTCTGCTTGATCAAGATTGCTTTATTTATTCAGAGTCTTTTGTGGTTCCATATGAATTTTAGTATTTTTTGACTCTCCTTTTCTCTCTTTCATGGCTGACCATCTGATATTCTTTCTTTAGTATTGTTAGTAAATCTGTTTTAGTTGGGCTCTTAAAAAACCCAGAAACTGCTTCAAGTATTTACAATGGGTTTTAATTCAGGAAATTAGTTACACAAGTGATGTCATAGCTTAAAAGCAAAACAAGGAGTAATGATAAAGCAACCCCAAAATTAGCAGTAGCAGGAAACCCCTTACCAGTAGACTAGAACTGTGTTGTCCAGTATGGTAACCAGCCACACCTGGTTGATGAGCACTTGCAATGTGGCTAGTCTGATCTAAGATGTGTTCTTAATGTAAAATACATGCCAGATTGTGAAGAATTAATATGAAAAAAAAAATGAAAAATAGCTCATTAATAGTTTTTGTATTGAATACACAGAGAAATATGTTGAATATGTTGGGTTAAATAATATATAGTATTTAAATTCATTTCACCCTTTAATTTTGACTTTTTAAATGTGGCTATTAGAAAATTAAAACTTACATATATGGTTCTTACATTATATATATATATGTTTGATGGTGTTGGGCTAGAGAGACAAATGTAGAAGGTGACATTACTAAAGCTCAGGATCCAGAACCTCAATGGGCTGACCCACTGAGAACTAGAGGCAGGAAGGAAACACAGCTGTTGCTTGAAATGCCAACCGGAGCCATATAGAAGGGGAAGAGTACCCTGGCTTTACCCTGCCACCCCAATCTCCTGTCAGTGCTGCTGAACCCAACAGGAAGTCACCTGGAAAATGGCAGCCCCCAGGGGTCAATCTTCCTGTGATATGGAGTGGAGTGGGGCAAGGGCGGGGAATGCATCTGAGGGCAAATGGATTCGTTTAGATTACAGTCAGGTCCCGGTGTGTCCTTTTTGTTCATTCACTTATTCAACAAATACTGATTGAGTACCACTTACTACAGAGACCGTTTAGAATTATTGTCCTGAATTCCTGATCCTTGCTGTTCAGATTCTTTACTTGATTTGGTTCCACATTCCCTCCCTGCCTAGACTGTGGTCTGGATACTTATAACTTCTCTGTCTTTGATCAAATGAGTTGTCCTATTCTCTGTTATGTTCTTGATGTTTCTTTGACAAAGAGTATTTGAACTCATCATCGTATCTTGTTCTCCTAATTCCTAGTGTCTCGTCCGGGATTTTCACTCAGTTCTTTATTCAGTCTTATTTATAGTGCTTATACAATCCCTGGTACCAAATAACCAGCTACTTCCCACAGAGTATCAGCTACTATAGCCAGTCTTGTAAACAATAAGCCTTGTTTCTCCTTTCTTCTTTCTTGCTCCCTCTCTATAATACACCACCACACATGAAACCAGTGGTGAAAAAGCTGACCTCATGACCCATGGCATGAAAAGATACCTAAAAGGAAATATACAGCTCTTGAGTCTAAGGGTGAATCTTTCTGGCCAAAAGCTAATTCTCATAAAGTGTTTACCTTGGAAAGGTTTACTCTTTAGGCCTGGTAATCACCAGTTTCATAGAGAAATATGTGTTTTTATCATCAATAACCATTTTACCCAGAAATGGCTAAAATGGTTACTGTGTGTTAGGCAATTTTCTAAACAACAGAATACAAGATGAAAAGGTAAAAAAACCCCTGGGGGGTAGATGTAAGAAAAGATAAGTAATCTAAGGAGTCATGATAACAAGTGGCACAAATAATGAAAGTCCTGGGAGTTTAGGTGAAGAACCCTTATGTCACAGAGTGTTTCAGAAAAGAAGGGAACCTGAGCTGGGCTTTTCAAGAAGGCAAGAATTAGATAAACAAAGTGGAAGGATAAAGTTTTCCAGAAAGGGAAAATTGTATACACAATAGGAATATACAGAAACAGGAATAAATTCACTCTCTATTGAAATGGAGTATATTATGGCCAGGAAGCTCAAGTCTTTCAAGAGTAGTCTTCATCTCAGTGAGACCCCGGAGCAGTATCAACTTGAGTGAAGGACCTTATAGCATTTTTATTAAGATTAACGATATGGCTGGAAAGTGCAGCTTGTTAGGAAGTAGAATGGGAATCTTTCATCGTTAGTACTCGCGACACTACAACATGACTTGGCTCCCAATTTGGACCATAAGCTTCACAAGGGACAATGCCTGACCTGTTCACTGTTTAGTCCCAAGGCATGGCCCAGAGATGCTCAGTGATTCCGTGTTGAATGAATGAATGCCAATAAATGGTGTGATAATGCATGAGTCCCTGGGCTGAGGAGACCCAACGCAAACATTGATTCAATATTGCTGTATTCCAGAATAGAGTTTAGGGAATTAGAAATGAAGTTACGCATTGTACTCCAATTATTAGGAGAAATTCTTTCAGGGACTTTGGGCAGTGTGTCCTCTGGGTCACAGTTTTACGGGATTTAGGAATCCCAGTGGAGAATTTGGTCAACCTGGCATGTTATTAGGGGATGATAAAATTTATAATATAATTGTCATCACCTATGCCTTTGTAATAGTTTTCTTTATGATAATACCTATTTAAGGCATTCTATTAGGTACATCGGATTGAATTTAAAGTTATATTAGATTTCATATCAGAGCTAATATTCCAGAGACCAGATCCTGCAGGCCAAGGCTAGTTCATTAAATTCTGAGATATCAGAGCAGATAAATTATTATCACAGAACCTGGGGAACTAGAAGGATCATTGAAGGTTTCAGGGGAACAGCATTACATGAGGGAGGGTTTTGAGGAAGTCCCAGTTTATTGACTTA
Organism: Grampus griseus; assembly: GCF_964374135.1. Lineage (NCBI taxonomy): Eukaryota > Metazoa > Chordata > Mammalia > Artiodactyla > Delphinidae > Grampus > Grampus griseus. The sequence goes on from NC_139018.1 coordinate 92,688,821, forward strand.
GACCCTGGGGAGTGTTGCTGTGTGTCAAATGCGGGCTGTTTGTTAATCCAACACTCTACCATATGGAGGCCAAATGGCTGTTTAGAGTGGGCATTGTCTCTAGAATCAGCCAGAGTCGGATTCAAAGCCTAGAGTCTACACGTATTACTCTATAAGTTTAAACAAGTGATGGGGGTAAACATAGCACTTACACCATAGCTGCAAGAATTCAATAAAATAATGCAAGTAAAGCCCTTGCCTGTCACAGAGAAAGTGCGCAGTAAATGTTAGTTCTCTCTATAAGAACAGTAGAAGTGCACCTAATACACGGGAGTCTTTAGTTTTCCAAAGAGGACACACACCCCCACACACGAAACAAACACACAAAGCTGAACGTTCATTCAGACCAACTGTGTACATGCCCTATTTCCTACGCCTTACCCCAAAACGTAATTCATTCAACCCTTTACTCCCTTTGATCTTGGATTTATTTGCCCATGAATCATTTTTGTGTATCCTAGTTCCCCAGATGAATGCTTCTTGCTCTGACTCCAGCACAGCTCCCCTGTCCTGGTTTTGCTTCACTGACAAGGTTTTGGCCTGTGTGTCTTGCTCTTCTTAGCATCTGACCTAAGTTTGCCCCCACGTTTCACTTCCATCCTTCCGATGACTCATGGTGGCCTTCATATTACTGCAGAGCTAAAACATATTTCACAGAGAGGAAACAAAGTAAATAGCCTTAAAGAGGCCTTTTGGTTGACATTGAGAGAACAGAGTTGGAGAGAGTTTCCAGAGTGGAAAGGTACACAGAACACACTCCTCCCACTTTACAATCCTGTCTGGGGATTGTGACAGTAAATACCGGCTCTGGTGGCATTAGGATTAGTCAAGGAGCCACTTAATCAGAAAAGCTCTTTACCCTTAAAAATACCCTCCATTTCTCCACTTACAGAAATGGAAAGAAAAAGGTAGTTGTGTGATTCCTCAAATCCCTGAAATTGTAGTTTGGGTGCAGATTTTCAAAGTGGTCTCTGCCAGAGTGTTACTTTGATAAGCTGAGAACCAGGCATTCAGCTTTAGGGAAGCCAGGGATTTGGAGGTAAGCCACGGTGGGCCCAGCGCCAGCTCCCAGACTTGTGATGTCTTATGGCATTTACAACTCACTGCCTTCCATTGAAACCATTGCCTCAGAAGAAGGGTATAAGAAAAGAGTGAGCCATCCTAATCAGGGAATTGCCCTAGGCCATTGGGATACCCGTTCTGTTATGGGAAACCCTGCAGTTTGAGCATTGGTATAGTTCAACATGGCAAAGACTGGAGGAAAGTGATGCTAACCATGATTGAAGATTCCACCTCTGGCATCTCATATGCAAAAAAATACAAGCCTGCAAATCTCTCCACCTTTCCACTAACCCCTTTCAGAGTCATTAAGGCAATTTGGGGGCCATGAGAGCTGGTTGTCTGGCAACACCAGGCTCTGTCCACAGAGAGAAAGTTCTTTTTCACAAACCACAATCTTCTTCCTCAGAGCCTCTGCCCAGTCCTCCTTATTCCTGCCAGGATACTGCCTCCTCCTTGTTATAATATTCCACATTTTCTCCACATCCAATAATACAGTTCAGGGAGTCCCCTCTAACATAAAATGTAGTATGTCAGATGGTTTTAAAGTGCCTTAGAGGAAAATTAACCATGATTAGTGAGGTAGAAAATGAGCTGTTACTATTTTATATTAGCGTTGTCTGGGAAGGTCTCTTTGATAAGGTGAAAATTGAGTAGATAATTGAATAAAATATCCAGTGAGACTTGGAAGTATTAAAGAAAGATTATTCTAGGCAGAGGGAACAGCCAGTGCAAAAGCCCTGAGGTGGCAGAGTGCTAGGCATGTGTTCAAGGAAAAGCAAGAAAGTCAGTATAGCTGGGACACAACAAATAAGAAGAGTGACAGAAGAGCTCTTGGGGAGCCAGATCACTTAAGGTTTTAGAGGCTTTTACTCTGGGAAAGACAGGAAACCATGGGAGAGTTTTGAGCAGAAGAAGGACATGAGCTGACTTGAGTTTTTAAAGGATCACTGCCTGCTGTGTTGAGAATAGACTAGGGAAACAGGAAGGAAAAAAACAGCTAGAAAATTATTGCAGTAATCCAGGTTTGTGATGATAATAGCTTAACCAAGATCATAGCAGTGGATGTAGGTGAGAAAATTGGAACACAAAGACATGCTGAGAATTGGTAGTATTATGGATATATTTTTAAGGTGGAGCCAACAAGAGTTCCTAAAAGATTGATGGTAGGGTATGAGGACAACAGAGGAATCACACAAACGCGCAGGGGTTTTGGCCCAAGCAACTGGATTGATGAATTGATATTGGTAGAGATAAGGCTAACTGCAGGAGGATAAGAGTTGAGGGGAAAATCAAGAGTTCTGTTTTCAACACATTGAATTTAAATTTGTATTAAACATCTGTGTGGAGGTTTTGAGTAGACAGAAAAGACTTCACGTAAGAGGTCCAGGCTGAACTATAATTTTGAGCATTAGTGGTATATAAATGGTATTTAAAGCCATGAAACAACTTGAAATTGTAGATATATAAAGACATCCAAAGATTGAGCCCTGGGGCAGGACAACGTTTAGAGTTCAAGTAGTTGTGGAAGAGTCGCCAAAGGTGACTGAGAAGGAGCAGCCAATGATGTAAGGAGAGAACTAAGAGAGAGTGATGTGCCAAAGCCAAGTAAAGAGACTATTCAAGAAGGAGGAAGGGATCAACTTTATTGAATGCTGCTGTTAGGTCAAGAAAGAGGAGAACTGAGAGATGACTAAAGTGGAAAGTTGAAAAATGGAAGTTGTCCTACAACTGAACATTTAATGTATTTTCTCTTAAAGAAAAAAATTGAAGACCCTAACAGAAATATGTGAGACACGTTTATTAATTTCCACTATAAATTTGGTGACCAAATTTCCTAAAGACTAAAATTGATACAGGTGGTATAATACTGGAGGAAAATATTTGAAAATAAGATTGTTCTCTAAAACTCAAGCTGTGTAGATAATGACCAAGAAAGAGCCCTCAGCAGAGAGATTGGCTCACTACATTCTGGATGTCTTTCCACCCCACTGAGAATCAGTGACTCATTCATCCATTTTTTCCTTTATTTTATAAAACACCAATATCCATACCTCTCTATTTCTCTATTTTTTCCCCTCTATCTGCCTGTCTATCTAACCATCCTCTGCCTACCAACCTATCTACAAAAAAATGCTGCTTTAATAGAAGATAGCCTTAACACATAGTTTTTGCCAGCAAGATCAAAAGATTTTATAGCATTTTATTTCTTAATATTTGTAAAGGCTATAGAGGAATATACCATTTTTTTTTTTGCTGCAAGAACAAGAACCACTTTGAGAAACAACCTAAACCTATCATTAACAGTTTATGTCTCTTTGTATACAGAGATTTGTATTCTTTATGAGGAAGGTCAAGGGTGAGGCATTTCAGAATGCAGTAATAATTGCAACACTTCTCCGAATGACCACAAATTACAGTGAGGATAATGAGAATGTGTTCAGTGGAGTTTGAAGTGCCTAGAGGATGTTTAGGAGGAAAAAATGTCAGGTAGGAAGGGATATATGGATACATGGGTTTGTAGAACAAGATAGAAGTCTATTCTGGGTAAATAAAGTTAAGAGTTTGAGCCATCATAAGATGGGAAAATTTTGGTTTTGATAGAGTCATAGAGAGAGATTATAGAGGCACAAAGGAGAAAAGCTGAACAATTATTCTGCTAAATTGTTCAGGGGACCTCCCTCTCTTTCATAACTATGCTTAATCAACATGAAAACATTGTTTTCTCATAAAATGCCACTTTTCATTCCATACTTGTAAAACTAAACTGTGAGAGAAAATAGTGAAAGCAGTTCATCATCAGCCTTCACGTCTCATCAAAGGAATATGCTGAGAAGTCTCTCGTACTCCTTGATGCCTCCTGCCCCCGTCCAACTATTTTTGGATTACAGTTGTTCCACTATCCTGTAAAAGCCTGGGGTATTTTCCTGGGGACATTTCTGGATAGGGATATCCAGAACAGAGTAATCCTTCTCATAAAAACAACAGAGCATATAACCCTCAGAGATGGAGTGTGTCTAGATAATATTTAATTTGTTGTTTCATTTCTTCTGAATCATAATGTGCTTTATTTCCATTTGTAAGCATTGTAAGAGCAGACATGAAATGGCTCTGAAAAAACACTGCTATTTCTCTTTTAAGAGGTTTTTTACTTTCTTCTTGATTTGAACAACGATGACACTATTTGGACTTTCTGTGGTAAAGCTGTTTCTTTTAAAAGTCAGATTTGATTCTACAGACATTTTAAGTTCAGCACATTACATCTTGCACTAGCATCTAATTCAAGCTCCTAATTATATAACCATCTTTCCCTGCTTTCATTACCTCTTTTGTGATCAGGACTGGTGCCTTTGTGAGTGTATATATGACACCTATAGCCCAGCATCTTGCAAATCAGATGTATTTTCATAATGAAACTGACTGCCCTGGAAAAATATTAAAAATTCATGTCTTAGTTTTGAATTATTAGAAAATTGAAAATGTATATTTTAATACATTGAGTTGTTTAACATGAATTTAAATGTGTCATTGAACAGAATAGTAGATATACTTCGCCATTCAATTTTTTCTTGGTACTTCAATTCAAAATGTTTTCCTTACTTTTTTTCCAAGAAATGTATTAAAACTTTCCTTATAATGAAGCAAGGATTGTTTTTTGACCAGGATGAAAATCATAAACAAAATTCACAATATGAGTAACATACATGGAAGTATATTAAGAAAATATGTGTGCTTTTATTTGTGCTGAGATAGAAGATGCTCAACAATTAGAAACCCAGATCACCCAACTGTGCACCCGAAGTTGCTTTGGCATGAAGCCATTCAGGCAAAACAAAAGTTGACAAAATGGTGGGAGTTGGGCAGGAAATGATAGAGGGGATAAATGGCACTTCGCAGTTGCCTTTTTAAGGAGCCATTTTAATGTGTGGACTTTTTCACACAATCCCCAAACAAACCATATTAAAATTTCAACTCCTTTTAATATTGAGAAATATTAAATATCCTTACCCCATCCCTTGGCAAAGAAACTAGTAAGGCACAAGGTAAGGGTAAGGTAGGGTAGGGATGAGGAGACACCCAGACATCATGTAGCACAAAGGAGAAAAGCTGAACAATTATTCTGCTAAATAATCAAGACACATAATCAAGAGACATGTATTTACCAGACTTGCTCATTTCCGAAAAGGCCATCCAGTCATTCTTCACTAAAGCAACTGTCCGTTCTCTAAGAATTTACATGACTGAGTGAATGGTTCAAGTGTCAAATTCTGATTTCTCTTTTAAAGCTATAATGGCAATACTAATTTATTTTATTTTATTTATTTAGTTTTTGGAGCACTTCTTTTTTAAATTGAGGTATAGTTGATTTTCAATGTTGTATTAATGTCAGGTGTACAGCAAAGTGATTCAGTAATACCTACATATATATCTTTTTTTTTCATATACTAATTTATTTTACATCAATACATGCAACTTCTGCTTAATAGTGACAACTGGCTTTTTTTTTTTTTTTTTTTGCGGTACGTGCGCTTCTCACTGTTGTGGCCTCTCCCGTTGCGGAGCACAGGCTCCGGATGCGCAGGCTCAGCGGCCATGGGTCACGGGCCCAGCTGCTCCGCGGCATGTGGGATCTTCCCGGACCGGGGCACGAACCCATGTCCTCTGCATCGGCAGGCAGACTCTCAACCACTGTGCCACCAGGGAAGCCCGACAACTGGCTTTTTAAATCTGAAAATGAAGATAGGCATGTATACCTTCTGTGGGCTTCCTGAAATAGATCGTATTTGGGAAAGGGAGGATATTGGGGCAGTAATTTCATCTATTAATATTAGCGTCACTCTCCATAGGGAATCCTTAATTTATACTTAATGATTCTCTCAGTACTCAGTAAAACACGTATATTAATATTCTTAAATTGAAAGTCTCCTAAGATTGCCTGGGGTTAATGTGTTGCAAATATTTCTTAGTAATTAAAAAAAAGGGAGGAGAAGGTTGTACATTAAATGCCATTTTAATACACTTTGACTTAGTGTATTATTTATTGCCACACTGTGGCAAATGGCTGCCTCCAGTAAATGTGTCGAAATGCCTGTGTAGTCAAAAGAGACTTGAGAAAGTGACTCCATAAAGTTTTCTTGTTTCAAATGCAAACCTAGGGATCAGAATTAACTTGGACCTACAGAATGTAGCAAATTTTGTTCTTTTCCTCATGAGAATAGTGGATGGAAAGTTTTCTTTTTTTAATTGCTTTAAAGAATGCATGATTGTGTCTTTTGGAAACCTCCAGATCAATCTCTTATTTTCTACTGCAGCAAAATATCAGATATTAGAATACTTGAGAAATAGTGAAATATGATTAACTTGTTATTTTATTTTTCTGATGTTTAAGAAATTTTTTTTTTCTGTGCATGGTTGTTTTAATAGTCACTTTAGGAGAAGTAGGTGCAAGGAAACATTATAAAATATATTAGTCCTTTCTCCTGGCTTAATTGAATATTTATTAATTCAATAAGTATTTATTGATCATCTGTTTGCTAAGCAACATTGGATGAAGGACTGTATGTTTTTGCCCTCAAACAGTTCATTGTTGAGTAGGAAGAGACGGGGATTTGAATGTAATTATAGGGTATATTAGTCAAACTAGGCTAACTGTTAAAACAAGCAGTGTTAAATTTCAGTGGTTTAACACAGCCTAGGTTTATTTCTTGGTTATGTTGCCATACACTGGGGGGGGCACAAAGAGGATGGCACAGGGTCTCTGCTCTATGCAGTCATTCAGGCTTCTTCCATCTAGTGGCTCTGTCATTTTTTTGGTCCTCAGAGAGCTCCACCAAATTTTCTACATCTGTCTAGAAGGCCAGGGAAAAAAGAACATGCAGTATACAAGGGAGGTTTCATGGACCAGGCCTGGAGAAGCCATCTTGCCACATTCTGTTGGTCAGAACTCAGTCATATGGCTGCACCAAACTTGAGTGTTTTGATCCAGTTCATAGGACTTTAAAGATGTTTAAAGTATATATATATATATATATATTCGTATATGTCTGTTTTTCTGGGATTTCTGTTGTGATGCATTGGTTTATTTATTCATCCCTGTATCCATACATACTGTCTGTATTATTATTATTATTTTTTAATTAATTAATTTATTTATGGCTGTGTTGGGTCTTGGTTGCTGTGCACGGGCTTTCCCCAGTTGCGGCGAGCGGGGGCTACTCCTTGTTGCGGTGCATGGGTTTCTCATTGCGGTGGCCTCCCCCGTTGAGGAGCATGGGCTCTAGGCATGCAGGCTTCAGTAGTTGTGGCATGTGGACTCAGTAGTTGTGGCTCGCAGTCTCTAGAGCGCAGGCTCAGTAGTTGTGGTGCACGGGCTTAGTTGCTCTGCGGCACGTATGATCCTCCCGGACCAGGGCTCGAACCTGTGGCCCCTGCATTTGCAGGCAGATTCTTAACCACTGTGCCACCAGGGAAGTCCCACACTGTCTGTATTATAAGTCTAGTAGATGGAGACTCCTTACCTTGTTCTCTTTTTACAAAATAATCCTGGCAATTATTGGCCATTTGCTTTTCCAACAAAATTTTTGAGTCACTTTATAAAAGTTCCATGAAAGAGCTTGTTCCATGAAATGTTTTGATTTAAATTGCATTTGACTATCATTTTCTTAGAATTAAATTTGTATCTGATTCACCCCAGACTTTATTACATTGTAGTTGCTCCATAAACACTTTATTGACTAAATGGAAGATGACAATTCTAAGCTTCAGGGCAATGAGCCCATTATAAGCATTAACTATGCTCAGAATTGCAAACCAATTTTAAAATTGAGCAAAATAAAATTTAAAATTTAACTGTTGCAGATCCTCTACCATATAATGTAGTCCAAAGATATTATTAGCTTTTCAGGGCACTGAATTTAGTCATTCGGATATTTAACTGTGACAACATATGTAAAATGCCTAGCACATCAATTAGTCTTGTTTTACATGGCAACAGCGGATGGTATGGTTGAATACGTGGTAATTCCCTTTTGCTAGACCACTGTTCTACTTTATTAGCAAAGATCATTAAATGCTACTTTTTTAAAAGTAGCCCAGGGAAACAAAAAATAAACATTGATGTTTTATTTGTTACTTTAAAAATATTATTTAATACTTATAAAGTTTATCACTACTATTTAAAATCAATTAATTTGAGTGCTAATAGTCCCTAATCAAGCTACAGCTACATTCCTGTATGATTATTTGATTGTTTGCTAAAGTTTAACAGCAACATACATAAAAGTTACTCTTACTAAAACATAAGATTATCTTTTAAATACCTAAAAAATTTAATATAGATCTGTGATGGTGAGCTTTTCCTAAAAGGTAAATGGACTACCAACGTGAGCTAATGAGTAAACTTTAGTATTATGTGAAAAATAGTTTGACACAAAGTATTTTCCGAGGAAAGGAAACACATACCAACTGGTATCCTTACCTGCAAAAGCATATCCTAGTTGAATGACATAATCCCAGGGTTGGAAGTTGCCTTGATAAGATTCTTTACTATTTCCTTCCTCTCTCCCCATCCCCCTTCCCCATAATGTCTCTGTTTCTAATCAGGAAGAATAAAGTTCATGGCTGAAAGGCAGTTAGGAAATCCAGATGGGCAGCAGGAAACCACAAGTCTGATTTTCTGTTTATAGGACTAGATAGAGAAGTTGACATAGTCTATTAAATTGATGAGGTCATTAATGGTTCATTCTTTCTCTGAACCTATAGATAGAGGTGAAGGATAAAAAGATTCAGAATAGACCTAATGTGCTACAGTCACATTACAAGTGGTGAGAGAGATGTGAGTAGATCCCAAGCTCATGCCAGGAAATACTAAACACCACATTTCAAGGTGTCTGTGAGAAAAAAAAAAAATCCCAACTCCAACTATAATTCTACTTTACCACTGTCCACTATCAGACTGTTCCAGAGGACTGAAAATGACCAGAGCTTGTGCTCAAAAGCACATGTAGGGCTTCTAGACTCTAAAGCAGGCAATTTGGAGTTGTAGCGAATTGGCAGAGCATAGCTCTGAAGTAACAGTCATTTGTAAAACTATCTTGAGCACTAGAAAGAAACACTAGAAATATTTACCAGGTGGCATTTTGAGTTCTCTCTTGTCTGCCTGAAGCTCAGAAGTAACAGGAATGTGCCACAGCTAGAGAGCAGGCCCATTCTTGGTGTCCTTATAACCCAGAAATCATTTGCACACCCTTCTGCCCCAGCAGGGCTTGGGATGGAGGGGAAGAGCTCGGACCCTGGAGTCAGACAGTTTGGGTTGGATCCCAGCTCTGTTATTTACCAGCCATATGTTGGGCCCAGACCCTTGGAATCTCACTTCTTTGCTCAGTAGTATGGGAATAAAAATATTGATCAGATTGCTGTGAGGATAATATAAATGAAGTAGCTCCTTCTAGAAAAGGCCCCCAGGCCTCACATCTCTCACCATTGACTCTCAAGTGCCTAAAATTCCTTTATTGGTCATGACTGTGAGATAAGGCAGGGGTGATGCACTAAAAATAGAAATGTATGGGGTGTTGGTGGTAGGGGTGTATGACATTTTCAAACTAGCACCTTGGTCTTTATTTACTTTTGCAAACTAGTTAACCAGTCACTATGCAGGGAATTCATAGGCTAGGACAGAGTATAGAAAAGTTTGGAATATAAAAAGGCATTTAGAAGCAGAGTATGAGGACCTATCAAAGAGGGAGAGCCTGGGGTGGGAGAGTGAGGTGACACTGAAGCACTTGGGTAAGGAAATGTGAGTCCTCAGGATTAGAAGAGGAGGGTAGTAAAACAAAGTGGGGGTGGAGGTGGGAGAGGAGAGTGACTGTACGCAGAAATGACACTTGAACTTGGAGTCATCCTTGATTCCTCTCTCTCACACACACCTATAGCCAAATCATCAGCAAATTCTATTTCCAAAGTTTATCCAGCACCCAATCAGTTCTCACCACCTCCGCAGTTACCCTGGTTTAAACCATCTTATTCTCATGTCCCAATTACCACAGTAGCTTCCTACTTGTGCTCTGCCTACCCTTCCCTCCTACTGTCTGTTCTCTGAGAGTTCCTTTTAAAACATAATGTCAGATCATATCGCTCCTTGCTCAGAACTCTCTAATGACTTCCTATTTCACTCACAAAAAAATAGTAATAATCCCTAGTCCTCCCCATGGCCTGCTTTCCTGACCCCACATGATCTAGCCCCAGCAGCCCTCTGACCTGTCCTCCTTTGGCCCACTGTGCCCAGCTGCACTGGCCTTACTGTGAGTTGAACATTCTTCAGCCTTAGCACATTGGCACATTTTTTCCTTTCTCTGGAACTTCCTACCTCCAGAAATCTACATGACTCACTTCCTCACTTTACTCGGATGTCACTTTCTCATCCCAGAGGCCTTTCTGACCTCCCCTAATATGGCACCTTGCACCCCCATCATCATCTATTCCCCGATGCTGGTCTTGTACCCAACCACACTACCCAGTGACAGCCTGCCATTGGATTTGCACAGAGACATACAGCCACCTCATTGGAACGTGAGCTGCCACACAGCTCATCTGTGGATCTGAAGCCTTGCCTTTGAGCTGTACTAATCTGTTCTCTGAGGGCCAGGAACTGGGTTCTGTGGACTTCAGATGTCCCTGCTCTGAAATCCATCCAGCAGAGTGGGGTCCAGGGGTATGGCCAGTTCTGAGAAATCCTGGATAGCATATAAGTGACCAGGAACACATATCTTTTGCAATTTGTTTACTTTACCCTCACAGAAGGTATTTGCCTGGAGGCCTACCTAACAGAACATCTTAAAAATATTGACCTTAATACACTTCTAAGCAATCTCAGAAAATATTTAAAATAAATGGAGACTAGCAAAACAGTCTCCTCCCAATAGCCAGGGTCTCAGCTATGGAGAAATTCCAGTGGTATTTGAGTCTCAGTGATGGCTGGTTGCTATCAGGTTGGCCAGAATAGCTATTAGTGTAGCGAACGTTGTGATGTGTCACCCAATTCCCACTGCAGGGCAGACACACATTCTCCCAGTGCTGGGAGTGTGGCCTGCTGATGACTCACAGCTGAGTCCCTCTCTGGGCCTTTCCTATAGCCGAAGGGAGCTGTCTGGCCCAGTTACATTCCCTACCTAGGGATAGCCCACACCTGATGACAGGTCAGCATGGAGGCAAAAGGCCTGGTGTCTGTACCACAGTTTGAGATGACTCTAAAAAGCCTTCCCAGCTTCAGAGCTCCCTTTGGGATTGGCTGTGACGTTTCCTGCAACTACTTTACCAAATCTCGCTTTCCTCACTCCCTCACAGGAGGCGTTCTCAAGTGTGCCACCCCATTTACTCCCTGCGTACAAATCTCCATCTCAGAGTCTGTCTCCCAGGGGACTCCCCTTAAGACACTGAAGAAATTCAGTCTAATCATTACAGTGGCCTGAAGAACCAGCCTGCGCCCCCTGGGGTCAGGTGATTGCCACTGCGGCTGATTCAGGAACTTGGGGAAATGTATTGACTCTTTTTTTTTTTTTAACTTTTTATTTTATATTGGAGTATAGTTGATTAACAATGTTGTGTTCGTTTCAGGTGTACAACAAAGTGATTCAGTTATACATATACATGTATCTATCCTTTTTCAAATTCTTTTCCCAATTAGGTGGTTACAGAATATTGAGCAGAGTTCCCTGTATTGACTCTTACAGACTGTTAATGAGTAGCAAGTGGCAAAGCCAGAGCTCAACCCACACATTCCACTCCAGCTAAGGTTTCAAAAGAGAGCTGGATCCACTCGAAAGGCATGCCACCCTCTCAATGTTCCCACACTGCTTCCAGACTGACCTTTCAGTTCCTCACACAGGGTGAGCTCTCTTCTGACTCAGGGCCTTTGATTTTGCTGTCACCTGTATCTTAGAAGTGTTTTCCTGGAATCTTGGCTTGACTGGCCTCTTCTCAGCCTCAAAGTTTCAGCTTAATGCTGCATCCTCAGGGAAACCTTTCTGGAATGCCCATAACCAAAGTCATTTCCCCCACTCCATTTGATACCCATTTATCCCAGATCCTTGCTTATTTCTTTCAGTGGTTTTCATTTACCCTAAATGTTCTTGTTTGTTTATGTCTCCTACATAACTGTTTTAAAAAATTTCTTCTCTCCCCCTACAGACTGCAAGCTCCATGAATGTAGAAACGATCTAGCTCACTGCTGTATCCACAGCGACTGGAATGGCACCAGACATATGGTAGGTTTTCAGTAAATGCACTGGATGAAAACATGAACATCCTTTTCATTCTTTAGTCTTCTCTCTACACACTACAAGAAGCTATCTGAGCCAACGTACAGACACACAAGCTCTTATACAAGGAATTGGCTGGAGCCAAACAACAAGGTCTGGAGAGAGGTTTGTTTCTACTCTCTGTGTTTATAATGCTGGCTTTGAGGGTTGGTGGGGGTGGAGATGTGTATAATATAGGAAGAGACAAATTGCAAAACCAAGTATTGAGGATGGGAGTACGAGTCAGCTGGGAGTTTCTACTTGATGCCATGTGAAGTTGAAATGCAGGTCCTCTTGCAAGTTCATGTGGATGTTGGAAGAATTGCTTTTCTTACATCTGTAGAACTCAGAGCCAGCAGGAGGAAGAGAAGCCCTGCTGTCTGGAGTCTCTGAGGGACAGACTGACTTTCCTGGAACAGTTCATGTAATGAAAATGAAACTTACGTTGTTCACCCTTTCTAGCTGGGACTCAGAGTAGAGCAGTCTTTGGAGCCTCAGAGAAAGTTCTGGCTGACCAGCTGTGAGCCCAGTGAAGGAATGGCTAGAAGCAAGACAGCTGTGTCTGTTCTTGATGTGAGCCTTGGAGGCCCTGCAGGAGTAGGGCTCATGCTCTTCTACATGAGCTGGCTCCCCACCAGACCTACCACACTTGTATGGCCCCTGCAAAAGTGGCAAGGTGCTTAAACCTGTATACATCCTCCCAGTCTGTATCCTGGCCAGCCTCTGCTGGAGAGCCATAGCATCATGAGGAGATACCTGAGTCAGAAGAGAGCCTGGGGCTTATCCCCTGCAGTAGTTTTTAAGCTGGGTCCTCTGCTTTAACCAGAACAGCTTCACTTTTCATCTCTTTTCTCCATTTCACTTGAGAAAGGCAGCATATTTCTAAAGGAATTAGAAACTACCAAACATATAATTCTGTTGTGTTAGAGTTGAGGAAATCAAAATCCCAAGAGGTGCAGTGAGGAACTGTAGTCCTAAAACAGCTAGTGACAGAATCAAACTATGACTTGTGGGTGTTGTGTCTTCAAACCCAGCTCCATTTCTCAACCTCCTGCATTATTGCTGTGCCAGTCATTTTATATGGCCTTCTTTGTTACTTAACCTTCCAGAGCCAGTTCTACCCTCTTCCCGGGCATGACTCTTCCCTCCTGGAATTCCAGAAAAAGGCACAACTATGGAAAAAGTAAACACAACCCCACACTCCTCTGTCCCCGTAGACTATACCCCATTAGCGTACACCATCTGGTTTCTCAGAGCAGCACTGCTGAAAGCCATTCTGTCTAACTAGGGTTACAGGTGAGTAAAGATGTGATTGCTCTCAAACCAGTTCCACTTGGTCCATAGAGTCTGCCCTTTGATCTTTGTCCCTTCCTACCCCTTTTTTTGGGGGGCGAGGGGGAGATGGTGGTGAAATTACAGGGAAAGGGGGATGTATTAGTTAGTTATTGCTGCATAACAAGTTAATGCAAATTTAGCAGCTTAAAACAATATGCAATTATTATCTCACAGTTTGCATGAGTCAGGAGTCTAGGCAAAGCTTAGCTGGCTCCTCTGCTTAGGGTCTCACAAGACTGCACTCAAGGGGCTGCAGTCTCACCTGAGATTCAGGGGTCCTCTTGCAAGTTCATGTGGATGTTGGAAGAATTGATTTTCTTACATCTGTACAACTCAGAGCCAGCAGGAGGAAGAGAAGCCCCACTGTCTGGAGTCTCTGAGCTCAGGGAAAGAAGAAGCCCTCTTTTAAAGGACTACCTGATTAGGGCAGGCCCATCTAGGATAATCGCCTTTTAATTAAGTCAACGTCAAACTGTTTAGGAATTTACTTTCATCTGCAAAATCCCTTCTATAACACAACATAATTATGGGAGGGATACCTCATGCCCATCACCACATCCTATTAGTTAGAAGCAAGTTGCATATCCTGTCCACACTCCACAGGAGAAAGGTACATGAAGGCATGGATACCAGGAGGCAGGGATCACTGGAGTCATCTTAGAATACCGCTACCACAAGGGGATTATTAGAAGGATGATAAAAAATGAACAAAGGTTAATTCAGGATGAGGAAATGGAGGCTCAAAATGGTGAGAAACGTACTCACGGTTACCTCATCACAGAACCAGTTTTCTAATCTGGAGTGTCTGAAGCCAGGACTTATTCATTTACCCTCTACTTCCTAACTCATACATTTGAAAAACAAATGAAGGCTGTTGTGAGGTTCAATGGCAAGAAACCTGGATAGGCAACAAGAGACCTGTTTTCTCTTCCAAATTTATCATCTAACTAGCTCGATATAACCTTAGTCAGCTCCTTAACTCTATGTCTCATTCTTTCCTCCCAGTAACCCACCTGATTTTTGTGAGCATTAGCAAAAAGTGTCAGGCATTGCAGATAGTAGGTAGCTATGAATGCTCATTAAACTAAAATGAAAGGTAGCTGTTTTAAGTGGAAGGAGGTTTACCAGTTGAACCTCTTCTCCTTCTGCCCAGTGTGATCTCGAAGGTTATGAGTGTTGGTATGATTGGAAGAAGGAAGAGGATGATGGAAAGGCAAAATAAATGTCCCCAAGATATTGCTGCCCTTCTATCTTTCTCCTGAAAGCCAAGGGGACACACTGGAGCAATTCTGAGCAGACCAGTTTTCGGATCAGATTTCTGTTTTAGGAACCTTGCTCTGATAGTGGAGAGAAAGAGAAGACCAAATAGGGAGCTGCTGCAGAATTCTGGGCTAAAGATCATGTTCACCTGGGTCAAGGAGGTGAGAAAGGAGATGGAGAGGTAGGGGAGAACTTCTGTAGATATTTAGGATACAGAATCTAGGACTTTGTGGTCATTTATATGTGAGGAGTAAGATAAATAAAGAACCTAAAAGGAAGTCTAAGAGTTCCTTAAGAGTTAGGAATAAAAGCAGCAAGGTGGTTCCTCTGAGAAGATGACAATGCTCGTTATTGTCACTGTCTCCCTCTCACATGAGCTATAGCTTCTCACTGAGTCAGTACGAAAAGGGGGCTTATCAGAGATGTGGAAGCAGGTAATGTGAGCACATCTAAGGCTGGGTCCTGGGGGCCATTGTTCCCATTAGCCCTGAATGCTGGAACTAGGAGCAGCATCACCTGGGAGCTTGTTAGAACTTGTTCCACCCAGACACCTCCTAAATTATAAACTAGGTATGGGGCCCAGCAATCTGTGTTTCAACAGGCCCTCCTGGTGATGTCTATGCATATTTAAATTTGAACATCATTCTAAACAAGTCATTTTGTCTGAAAATATGTCCATTCATAAGACCGCTGGGCAGTCAGGCAAAATGGATGTACAACCAGGGGCCTATGAAATGGGCCAGGATTCAAGCTGAAGAATGGTTGGCTAGACATTGTCAGTGAGGAGAAGGCTTACCTTCCTTCCCCATCTAAAGATACCAAGTGAGACCTTCCAAAGTCTCGAGAGAAAGATGCCTCTGATACATATTCTGTTTGCCTTTAGTCTTGCTCAAAAGAAAACATTTTCAAAGGAAAGAAGAAGTGAAGGAAAGGTGGAAAATGCAAGGGCCACGCGTACCACTTAGTTTTTCCCTTGGGAGTGCCAGGCCCTGCTTCCTCGCTGACATTTTCAGTTACTCACCCCCCCTCGCAGCTTGCTCAAAGGCCTGCGCCCAGAACCCCTACTGTTTCAGAATCTAGAGAGCAGGGGTGCGGATGGAAGGGTGGCCATAAGGACTGCTAACTCTTCCTCTCTAGTTGACTCAGTCAACCAGGCAAGGATTCACTGAGACCTGATGAGATATTTACAGTTCTCTCATCACTGCAGCATGAGGGTAGGCAGACCAGGAGTGAGGCCTGGGGGTGAGGCTAGTTCCGCATGACCTATAGAAGAGACCTCAGGATGTTTCAGTGCATACTTGTATCTCTGAGCCTCCACTGCATCATCTTCAAAATGAAAGAGTTGAGCTAAACGGTACATCCAGTATTTTAATTTTTACTTGTTCTTTTTGCCCCAGAAGTCTTGGTCCTACAGACGATATCAATTTATTTTTTGTAGCAAGAGAGAGTACTGTTCACCTGAACCTATGGTTCCCTATTTGAGGGAAGGGACTTTAGGATTTTCAGGATTGAATTGACCTTAGAGCAAGATAAATCCAGCCAAACTCATACACTCCTAGAGCGTTCTGTGAACATTTCAATCCTTGTATATCCGAAACTAGCATTTTTGGGGGGTGTTAAATTTCCATTGATAGATAGATTTGAAGTATGTGGAAGAAGCCAGTTTCTCCAGCCTTAGAAATGGTTCTGGAGGAAAGTTTTGCAATCTTTAAAGTGTCTATGAGACACAGAGAAAGACCATGATTCTGAAGGAGCAACTCGGTCCCACCATTCTTTAACATCTTACCTTCGTCTTCAAATTAACGCATTGAATAAGTTAAGGTTTGGGTTCTTTTACAAAGTTTTTCTTTTTATATAATCATAGCCTAGAGATGACACAGCTGTACTTTCCTCCCACGCAAAATTAGTTCCTTGACTTTTACTCTGATTCCTTTGTCCTTCCTTTTTCCATTGGAAACAAAAGTTGAGCAAGACTCAAAGGAAAACAGAATATGAGTCAGAGGCATCCCTTTCCTCTAGAATATTTGGAAGGTTTCACTTGGCAACTTCAGATAGAGGAGAAAGGTGAGCCTTTCCCTCATTGTGTTCTTAAATGTTCAGTCAATCATACTTTAACTTGAGTCCTGTCCCATTTCAGAGGATTATACATCTGTTTTGTCCGACTGCCCAGAGGTTTTGTGAATGGGGGCATTTTCAAAACCAAACATAATAAAAAAAGTAGAAAATTCACACAGAACTTCTGAAAGAAAGACTAAATTGTTTTCTTGATTTCCAATAACTATGGTACTTTTTTTTAACATCTTTATTAGAGTATAATTGCTTTACAATGGTGTGTTAGTTTCTGCTTTATAACAAAGTGAATCAGTTATACATATACATGTTCCCATATCTCTTCCCTCTTGCATCTCCCTCCCTCCCACCCTCCCTATCCCACCCCTCTAGGTGGTCACAAACCACCTAGCTGATCTCCCTGTGCTATGCGGTTGCTTCCCACCAGCTATCTATTTTACGTTTGGTAGTGTATATATGTCCATGCCACTCTCATTTTGTCACAGCTTACCCTTCTCCCTCCCCATATCCTCAAGTCCGTGCTCTAGTAGATCTGTGTCTTTATTCCCGTCTTACCCTAGGTACTACATGACCTTTTTCTTTTTTTTTTCTTAGATTCCATATATATGTGTTAGCATACAGTATTTGTTTTTCTCTTTCTGGCTTACTTCAATCTGTATGACATTTTCTAGGTCCATCCACCTCACTACAAATAACTCAATTTTGTTTCTTTTTATGGCTGAGTAATATTCCATTGTATATATGTGCCACATCTTCTTTATCCATTCATCTGTTGATGGACACTTAGGTTGATTCCATGTCCTGGCTATGGTAAATAGAGCTGCAATGAACATTTTGGTACATGACTCTTTTTGAATTATGGTTTTCTCAGGGTATATGCCCAGTAGTGGGATTGCTGGGTAGTATGGTAGTTCTATTTGTAGTTTTTTAAGGAACCTCCATACTGTTCTCCATAGTGGCTGTACCAGTTGACATTCCCACCAGCAGTGCAAGAGTGTTACCTTTTCTCCACACCCTCTCCAGCATTTATTGTTTGTAGATTTTTTGATGATGGCCATTCTGACTGGTGTGAGATGATATCTCATTGTAGTTTTGATTTGCATTTCTCCAACGATTAATGATGTTGAGCATTCTTTCATGTGTTTGTTGGCAATCTGTTTATCTTCTTTGGAGAAATGTCTATTTAGGTCTTCTGCCCATTTTTGGATTGGGTTCTTTATTTTTTTATTATTGAGCTGCATGAGCTGCTTGTATATCATGGAGATTAATCCTTTGTCAGTTGCTTCATTTGCAAATATTTTCTCCCATTCTGAGGGTTGTCTTTTGGCCTTGTTTATGATTTCCCTTGCTGTGCAAAAGCTTTTAAGTTTCATTAGGTCTCATTTGTTTATTTTTGTTTTTATTTCCATTTCTCTAGGAGGTGGGTGAAAAAGAATCTTGCTATGATTTATGTCATAGAGAGTTCTCCCTTTGTTTTCCTCTAAGAGTTTTATACTGTCTGGCCTTATATTTAGGTCTTTAATCCATTTTGAGTTTATTTTGTGTATGGTGTTAGGGAGTGTTCTAATTTCATTCTTTTATATGTACCTGTCCAGTTTTCCCAGCACCACTTATTGAAGAGGTTGTCTTTTCTCCACTGTATATTCTTGCCTCCTTTATCAAAGATAAGGTGACCATATGTGCGTGGGTTTATCTCTGGGCTTTCTATCCTGTTCCATTGATCTATATTTCTGTTTTTGTGCCAGTACCATACTGTCTTGATTACTGTAGCTTTGTAGTATAGTCTGAAGTCGGGGAGCCTGATTCCTCCAGCTCCATTTTTCGTTCTGAAGATTGTTTTGGCTATTCGGAGTCTTTGTGTTTCCCTACAAATTGTGAAATTTTTTGTTCTAGTTCTGTGAAAAATGCCAGTGGTAGTTTGATAGGGATTGCATTGAATATGTAGATTGCTTTGGGTAGTAGAGTCATTTTCACAATGTTGATTCTTCCAATCCAAGAACATGGTATATCTCTCCATCTATTTGTATCATCTTTAATTTCTTACATCAGTGTCTTATACTTCTCTGCATACAGGTATTTTGTCCTCTTAGGTAGGATTATTCCTAGATATTTTATTCTTTTTGTTGCAATGGTAAATGGGAGTGTTTTCTTGATTTCACTTTCAGATTTTTCATCTCTAGAGTATAACAATGCCAGAGATTTCTGTGCATTAATTTTGTATCCTGCTACTTTACCAAATTAATTGAGTAATGCTTGTAGTTTTCTGGTAGCATCTTTCGGATTCTCTATGTATGGTATCATGTCATCTGCAAACAGTGACTTTACTTCTTCTTTTCCGATTTGGATTCCTTTTGTTTCTTTTTCTTCTCTGATTGCTGTGGCTAAAACTTCCAAAACTATGTTGAATAATAGTGGGGAGAGTGGTCAACCTTGTCTTGTTCCTGATCTTAGTGGAAAAGATTTCAGTTTTTCACCATTCAGGACTATGTTGGCTGTGGGTTTGGGTTTGTCATATATGGCCTTTATTATGTTGAGGAAAGTTCCCTCTATGCCTACTTTCTGCAGGGTTTTTGTCAAAAATGGGTGTTGAATTTTGTCGAAAGCATTCTCTGCATCTATTGACATGATCATATGGTTGTTTTCCTTCAATTTGTTAATATGGTGTATCATGTTGATTGATTTGCGTATATTGAATAATCCTTGCATTTCTGGAATAAACCCCACTTGATCATGGTGTATGATCCTTTTAATGTGCTTTTGGATTCTGTTTGCTAGTATTTTGTTGAGGATTTTTGCATCTATGTTCATCAGTGATATTGGCCTGTAGTTTTCTTTCTTTGTGACATCCATTTCTGGTTTTGCTATCAGGGTGATGGTGGCCTCATAGAATGAGTTTGGGAGTGTTCCTCCCTCTGCTATATTTTGGAAGAGTTTGAGAAAGATAGGTGTTAGTAACTCTTCTCTAAATGTTTGATAGAATTCGCCTGTGAAGGCTTCTGGTCCTGGACTTTTGTTTGTTGGAAGATTTTTAATCACAGTTTCAATTTCAGTGCTTGTGATTGGTCTGTTCATATTTTCTATTTCTTCCTGGTTCAGTCTCGGCTCATTGTACATTTCTAAGAATTTGTCCATTTCTTCCAGGTTGTCCATTTTATTGCCATAGAGTTGCTTGTAGTAATCTATTATGATCCTTTGTATTTCTCCAGTGTCAGTTGTTACTTCTCCTTTTTCATTTCTAATTCTATTGATTTGAGTCTTCTCCCTTTTTTTCTTGACGAGTCTGGCTAAGGGTTTATCAATTTTGTTTATCATCTCAAAGAACCAGCTTTTACTTTTATTGATGTTTGCTATGGTTTCCTTCGTTCCTTTTTCATTTATTTCTGATCTGATCTTTATGATTTCTTTCCTTCTGCTAACTTTGGGGGGTTTTTTGTTCTTTTCTCTCTAATTGCTTTAGGTGCAAGGTTAGATTGTTTATTCGAGATGTTTCCTGTTTCTTAAGGTAGGACTGTATTCCTACAAACTTCCCTCTTAGAACTGCTTTTTCTGCATCCCATAGGTTTTCGGTTCTCGTGTCTCCATTGTCATTTGTTTCTAGGTATTTTTTGATTTCCTCTTTGATTTCTTCACTGATCATTTCATTATTAAGTAGTGTATTGTTTAGCCTCCATGTGTTTGTATTTTTTTCAGATCTTTTCCTGCAATTGATATCTAGTCTCATAGCGTTGTGGTCAGAAAAGATACTTGATATGATTTCAATTTTCTTAAATTTACCAAGGCCTGATCTGTGACCCAAGTTATAATCTATCCTTGAGAATGTTCCATGAGCACTCGAGAAAAATGTGTATTCTGTTGTTTTTGGATGGAATGTCCTATAAGTATCAATTAAGTCCATCTTGTTTAATGTATCATTTAAAGCTTGTGTTTCCTTATTTATTTTCATTTTGGATGACCTGTCCATTGATGAAAGTGGGGTGTTAAAGTCCCCTACTATGAATGTGTTACTGTCGATTTCCCCTTTTATGGCTGTTAGTATTTGCCTTATGTATTGAGGTGCTCCTATGTTGGGTGCATAAATATTTACAATTGTTATATCTTCTTGGATGGATCCCTTGATCATTATGTACTGTCCTTCTTTGTCTCTTGTCATAGTCTTTATTTTAAAGTCTATTTTGTCTGATATGAGAATTGCTACTCCAGCTTTCTTTTGGTTTCCATTTGCATGGAATATCTTTTTCCATCCCCTCACTTTCAGTCTGTATGTTCCTCTAGGTCTGAAGTGGGTCTCTTGTAGACAGCATACATATGGGTCTTGTTTTTGTATCCATTCAGCCAGTCTGTGTCTTTTGGTGGGAGCATTTAATCCATGTACATTTAAGGTAATTATCGATATGTATGTTCCTATACCCATTTTCATAATTGTTTTGGGTTTGTTATTGTAGGTCTTTTCCTTCTCTTGTGTTTCTTGCCTAGAGAAGATCCTTTAGCATTTGTGGTAAAGCTGGTTTTGTGGTGCTGATCTCTCTCAGGTTTTGCTTGTCTGTAAACATTTTAATTTCTCCAATAAATCTGAATGAGATCCTTGCTGGATAGAGTAATCTTGGTTGTAGGTTTTTCTCCTTCATCACTTTAAATATATCCTGCCACTCCCTTCTGGCTGCAGAGTTTCTGCTGAAAGATCAGCTGTTAACCATGGGGATTCCCTTGTGTGTTATTTGTTGTTTTTCCCTTGCTGCTTTTTATTTTTTTTATTTTTATTTTTTGCAGTACACAGACCTCTCACTTTTGGGGCCTCTCCCATTGTGGAACACGGGCTCTGGACGCGCAGGCTCAGCAGCCATGACTCACAGGCTCAGCCGCTCCATGGCATGTGGGATCTTCCCGGACCGGGGCATGAACCCATATCCCCTGCATCAGCAGGTGGACTCTCAACCACTGTGCCACTAGGGAAGCCCTCCCTTGCTGCTTTTAATATGTTTTCTTTGTATTTAATTTTTGATAGTTTGATTAATATGTGTCTTGGAGTGTTTCTCGTTGGATTTATCCTGTATGGGACTCTCTGTGCTTCCTGGACTTGATTAACTATTTCCTTTCCCATATTAGGGAAGTTTTCAACTCTAATGTCTTCAAATATTTTCTCAGTCCCTTTCTTTTTCTCTTCTTCTTCTGTGACCCCTATAATTCGAATGTTGGTGCGTTTAACGTTGTTCCAGAGGTCTCTGGGACTGTCTTCAGTTCTTTTTACTCTTTTCTCTTTATTCTGCTCTGCAGTTGTTATTTCCACTATTTTATCCTCCACGTCACTTATCTGTTCTTCTGCCTCAGTTATTCTGCTATTGATCCCTTCTAGATCATTTTTAATTTCATTTATTTTGTTGTTCATCATTGCTTCTTTCATCTTTGGTTCTTCTAGGTCCTTGTTAAATGTTTCTTGCATTTTCTCTATTCTATTTCCAAGATTTTGGATCATCTTTACTATCGTTATTCTGAATTCTTTTTCAGGTAGACTGCCTATTTCCTCTTCATTTGTTAGGTCTGGTGGGTTTTTACCTTGCTCCTTCATCTGCTGTGTGTTTTTCTGTCTTCTCATTTTGCTTCTCTTACTGTGTTTGGGGTCTCCTTTTTGCAGGCTGCAGGTTTGTAGTTCCCATTGTTTTTGATGTCTGTCCCCAGTGGCTAACGTTGGTTCAGTGGGTTGTGTAGGCTTCCTGATGGAGGGGACTAGTGCCTGTGTTCTGGTGGATGAGGCTGCATCTTGTCTTTCTGGTGGGCAGGTCCACGTCTGGTGGTGTTTTGGGGTGTCTGTGGCCTTATTATGACTTTAGGCAGCCTCTCTGCTAATGGGTGGGGTTGTGTTCCTGTCTTGCTAGTTGTTTGGCCTAGGGTGTCCAGCACTGTAGCTTACTGGTCACTGGTTGAAGCTGGGTGTTGGTGCCGAGATGGAAATCTTTGGGAGATTTTCGCCATTTGATATTACGTGGAGTTGGGAGGTCTCTGTTGGACCAATGTACTAAAGTTGGCTCTCCCACCTCAGAGGCGCAGCACTGACTCCTGGCTGGAGCACCAAGAGCCTGTCCTCCAAACGGCTCAGAAGAAAATGGAGAAAAAGTAGAAAGAAAGAAAGAACATAAAATAAAGTAAGATAAAATAAAGTTATTAAAATAAAAAGTAGTTATTAAGAAAAATTTTTTTTTAAAGTAAAAAAAAAATGGACGGACAGAAGCCTAGGACAAATGGTGAAAGCAAAGCTTTACAGACAAAATCTCACACAGAAGCATACACATTCACACTCACAAAAAGAAGAAAAGGAAAAAATAATCTATCTTGCTCCCAAAGTCCACCTCCTCAATTTGGGAGGATTCGTTGTCTATTCATGTATTCCAGAGATGCAGGGTACATCAAGCTGATTGTGGAGCTTTAATCCACTGCTTCTGAGGCTGCTGGGAGGGATTTCCCTTTCTCTTCTTTGTTCGCACAGCTCCTGCAGTTCAGCTTTGGATTTGGTCCCACCTCTGCATGTAGGTCGCTGGAGGACGTCTGTTCTTCCCTCAGACAGGACAGGGTTAAAGGAGCAGCTGATTCGGGGACTCTGGCTTACTCAGGCCGGGGGGGAGGGAGGGGTACGGAAGCGGGGAGAGCCTGCGGCGGCAGAGGCCGGCATGACATTGCACCAGCCTGAGGCTCATCGTGTGTTCTCCCGGGGAAGTTGTCCCTGGATCCCGGGGCCCTGGCAGTGGTGGGCTGCACAGGCTTCCGGGAGGGGAGGTGTGGAGAGTGACCTGTGCTCGCACACAGGCTTCTTGGTGGCGGCAGCAGCAGCCTTAGCATCTCATGCCCGTCTCTGGGGTCCGTGCTGTTAGCCGCAGCTTGCGCCTGTCTCTGGAGGTCCTTTAAGCAGTGCTCTTAATCTCCTCTCCTTGCGCACCAGGAGACAAAGAGGGAAGAAAAAGTCTCTTGCCTCTTCGGCAGGTCCAGACTTTTTCCCCGACTTCCTCCCGGCTAGGCCTGGTGCACTAACCCCTTCAGGCTGTGTTCACGCCGCAAACCCCTCTCCTCTCTCTGCGCTCCGACCGAAGCCCAAGCCTCAGCTCCCAGCCCCTGCCCGCGCTGGTGGGCGAGCAGACAAGCCTCTTGGGCTGGTGAGTGCCGGTCAGCACCGATGCTCTGTGCGGGAATCTCTCC
Source organism: Grampus griseus (assembly GCF_964374135.1). Lineage (NCBI taxonomy): Eukaryota > Metazoa > Chordata > Mammalia > Artiodactyla > Delphinidae > Grampus > Grampus griseus. The sequence goes on from NC_139018.1 coordinate 92,713,060, forward strand.
GTATTGCCCTCCGCACCCCTGTGGCTGCGCTCTCCTCTGTGGCTCCGAAGCTACCCACCTCCACCACCCACAGTCTCCGCCCGCGAAGGGGCTTCCTAGTGTGTGGAAACCTTTCCTCCTTCACAGCTCCCTCCCGCTGGTGCAGGTCCCATCCCTATGCTTTGTCTCTGTTTATTCTTTTTTCTTTTGCCCTACCCAGGTACGTGGGGACTTTCTTGCCTTTTGGGAGGTCTGAGGTCTTCTGCCAGCATTCAGTGGGTGTTCTGTAGGAGTTGTTCCACGTGTAGATTATTTCTGATGTATCTGTGGGGAGGAAGGTGATCTCCGCGTCTTACTCTTCCGCCAACTTCCTCAACCCTCCTATGGTATCTTTTAACCATAACTTGAGTCAAAGAATTAATTCTTGAACTGAAAAACACTTCTGTGTTTGTTCCCTTACACAAATGCTTACATAATTTTGCTTTACACATAACCTTTCTCTGCAAATTTATAGTAACTGAAAGTAATTTCCAGAAAGTCAAATAGTTCCTCACAACATCTCTATGAAGTATATTTAGAGAGAGGTTGGAATAGTTGTTTTTCAAACAAAAAGTAAAGGCAAAGAAGGATGAGGTGATAGATTAAGACTACACAGTCAATCACTGTTTATACTAGTTTATAGCTTAGTTCCTTCATTCAGGAAATATTCCATAATATTCCCATTAGTAATCTAGTTCTTCATATATTAGGATATATTTCTTGTGTTTCGTCTTATACTCCTGTCCTTTTAAAAAAACACAAAAATTTTTATTGTCTCACAGTTCTAGAGGCTTGAAATCCGAGATCAAGGTGTCAGCAGTGTTGATTCCTTCTGAGAGTTGTGAGGAAGTCTCTGTTCCAGGCCTCTCCCCTAGCTTCTGGTGGTTTGCTGGCAATCTTTGGTGTTCCCTGACTTGTAGAAGCATCACTCTGATCTCTGCCTTGATGTTCACAGAGTGTTCTCCCTGTATGTGTGTCTGCCTTCAAAATTTCCCTTTTTTATAAGGATATCAGTCATATTGGATTAGGACCCACCCTAATGACCTCATTTTAAGTTTATTTCCTCTGTAAAGACCCTATCTCCAGGAACGAGGGGAAGATGGCGGAAGAGTAAGATGCAGAGATCACGTTCCTCCCCACAGATACACCAGAAATACACCTACACATGGAACAACTCCTACAAGAACACCTACTGAATGCTGGCAGAAGACCTCAGACCTCCCAAAAGGCAAGAAAGTCCCCACGTACCTGGGTAGGGCGAAAGAAAAAAGAATAAACAGAGACAAAGCATAGGGACGGGACCTGCACCAGCGGGAGGGAGCTGTGAAGGAGGAAAGGTTTCCACACACTAGGAAGCCCCTTCGCAGGCGGAGACTGTGGGTGGCAGAGGGGGAAAGCTTTGGAGCCGCAGAGGAGCGCAGAAACAGGGGTGCGGAGGGCAAAGCAGAGAGATTCCTGCACAGAGGATCAGTGCTGACCAGCACTCACCAGCCCGAGAGGCTTGTCTGCTCACCTGCCGGGGTGGGAGGGGCTGGGAGCTGAGGCTTGGGCTTCGGTCGGAGCGCAGGGAGAGGACTAGGGTTGGTGGCGTGAACACAGCCTGTAGGGGGTTAGTGCGCCATGGCTAGCCGGGAGGGAGTCAGGGGAAAAGTCTGGAACTGCCGAAGAGGCAAGAGACTTTTTCTTCCCTCTTTATTTCCCGGTGCACGAGGAGAGGGGATTAAGAGCAGTTCTTAAAGGAGCTCCAGAGACGGGCGCGAGCCGCAGCTAAAAGCGCAGACCCCAGAGACGGGCATGAGACGCAAAGGCTGCTGCTACCACCACCAAGAAGCCTGTGTGCGAGCACAGGTCACTATCCACACCCCCCTTCCGGGAAGCCTGTGCAGTCTGCCACTGCCAGGGTCCCAGGATCCAGGGACAACTTCCCCGGGAGAACGCACGGCGCACCTCAGGCTGTGCAACGTCACGCCAGTCTCTACCGCCGCAGGCTTGCCCCGCACTCCGGACCCCTCCCTCCTCCCGGCCTGAGTGAGCCAGAGTCCCCGAATCAGCTGCTCCTTTCACCCTGTCCTGTCTGAGCGAAGAACAGATGCCCTCCGGCGACCTACACGCAGAGGTAGGGCCAAATCCAAAGCTGAGCCCCGGGAGCTGTGCGAACAGAGAAGAAAAAGGGAAATCTCTCCCAGCAGCCTCAGGAGCAGCAGATTAAAGCTCCACAATCAACTTGATGTAACCTGCATCTGTGGAATACTTGAATAGCCAACGAATCATTCCAAATTGAGGAGTTGGACTTTGAGAGCAAGATTTATGATTTTTTCCCCTTTTCCTCTTTTTGTGAGTGTGAATGTGTATGCTTCTGTGTGAGATTTTGTCTGTATAGCTTTGCTTTCACCGTTTGTCCTAGGGTTCTATTTGTCCATTTTTTTGTAGTTGCTTTTCTCTTTAAAAAAATTTTTTTCTTAATAATTATTTTTTATTTTAATAAATTTATTTCATTTTATCTTACTTTAATTTATTTTCTTTCTTTCTTTCTTTCTTTTTCTTTCTTTCTTTCTTTCTTTCTTTCTTTCCTTCATTCCTTCCTTCCTCCCTCCCTCCCTCCCTGCTTTCTTTCTTCCTTCCTTCCTTCCTTCCTTTCTTCCTTTCTTTCTTTCTTTTTTCTTTCTTTCTTTCTACTTTTTCTCCCTTTTATTCTGAGCCGTGTGGATGAAAGTCTCTTTGTGCTGCAGCCAGGAGTCAGTGCTGTGCCTCTGAGGTGGGAGAGCCAACTTCAGAACACTGCTCCACAAGAGACCTCCCAGCTCCACATAATATCAAACGGCGAAAATCTCCCAGAGATCTCCATCTCAACAGCAGCACCCAGCTTTACTCAACGACCAGTAAGCTACAGTGCTGGACACCCTAGGCCAAACAACTAGCAAGACAGGAAATCAACACCACACATTAGCAGAGAGGCTGCCTAAAATCATAATAAAGCCACAGACATCCCCAAACACACCACCAGACGTGGACCTATCCACCAGAAAGTCAAGATCCAGCCTCATCCACCAGAACACAGGCACTAGTCCCCTCCATCAGGAAGCCTACACAACCCACTGAATCAACTTTAGCCACCGGAGACAGACACCAAAAACAACGGGAACTACAAACCTGCAGCCTCAAAAAAGGAGACCCCAAACACAGTAAGATAAGAAAAATGAGAAGACAGAAAAACACACAGCAGATGAAGGAGCAAGGTAGAAACCCACCAGATGTAACAAATGAAGAGGAAATAGGCAGTCCACCTGAAAAAGAATTCAGAATAACGATAGTAAAGATGATCCAAAATCTTGGAAATAGAATAGACAAAATACAAGAAACATTTAACAAGGACCTAGAAGAACTAAAGATGAAACAAGCAATGATGAACAACAAAATAAATGAAATTAAAAATACTCTAGATGGGATCAATAGCCAAATAACTAAGGCAGAAGAATGGATAAATGACCTGTAAAATAAAGAGTGGAAATAACTACTGCAGAGCAGAATAATGAAAAAAGAATAAATAGAACTGAGGACAGTCTCAGAGACCTCTGGGACAACATTAAACGCATCAACATTCGAATTATAGGGGTTCCAGAAGAGGAAGAGAAAAAGAAAGGGACTGAGAAAATATTTGAAGAGATTATATTTGAAAACTTCCCTAATATGGGAAAGGAAATAGTTAATCAAGTCCAGGAAACACAGAGAGTCCCACACAGGATAAATCCAAGGAGAAATACGCCAAGACACATATTAATCAAACTATCAAAAATTAAATACAAAGAAAACATATTAAAAGCAGCAAGGGAAAAACAAGTAACACACAAGGGAATCCCCATAAGGTGAACAGCTGATCTTTCAGCAGAAACTCTGCAAGCCAGAAGGGACTGGCAGGACATATTTAAAGTGATGAAGGAGAAAAACCTACAACCAAGATTACTCTACCCAGCAAGGATCTCATTCAGATTTGATGAGAAATAAAAAACTTTACAGACAAGCAAAAGCTGAGAGAGATCAGCACCACCAAACCAGTTTTACAACAAATGCTAAAGGATCTTCTCTAGGCAAGAAACACAAGAAAAGGAAAAGACCTACAATAATGAACCCAAAACAACTAAGAAAATGGGAATAGGAACATACATATCGATAATTACCTTAAATGTAAATGGACTAAATGCTCCCACCAAAAGACAGATTGGCTGAATGGATACAAAAACAAGACCCATATATATGCTGTCTACAAGAGATCCACTTCAGACCTAGAGGAATATACAGACTGAAAATGAGGGGATGGAAAAAGATATTCCATGCAAATGGAAACCAAAAGAAAGCTGGAGTAGCAATTCTCATATCAGAAAAAAATAGACTTTAAAATAAAGACTATGACAAGAGACAAAGAAGGACAGTACATAATGATCAAGGGATCCATCCAAGAAGAAGATATAACAATTGTAAATATTTATGCACCCAACATAGGAGCACCTCAATACATAAGGCAAATGCTAACAGCCATAAAAGGGGAAATCGACAGTAACACATTCATAGTAGGGGACTTTAACACCCCACTTTCACCAATGGACAGGTCATCCAAAATGAAAATAAATAAGGAAACACAAGCTTTAAATGATACATGAAACAAGATGGACTTAATTGATATTTATAGGACATTCCATCCAAAAACAACAGAATACACATTTTTCTCAAGTGCTCATGGAACATTCTCAAGGATAGATGATATCTTGGGTCACAAATCAAGCCTTGGTAAATTTAAGAAAATTGGAATTGCATCAAGTATCTTTTCTGACCACAACACTATGAGACTAGATATCAATTACAGGAAAAGAGCTGAAAAAAGTACAGACACATGGAGGCTAAACAATACACTACTTAATAACGAAGTGATCACTGATGAAATCAAAGAGGAAATCAAAAAATACCTAGAAACAAATGACAATGGAGACACGATGACCCAAATCCTATGGGATGCAGCAAAAGCAGTTCTAAGAGGGAAGTTTATAGCAATACAATCCTACCTTAAGAAACAGGAAACATCTCGAATAAACAACCTAACCTTGCACCTAAAGCAATTAGAGAAAAAAGAACAAAACCCAAAGTTAGCAGAAGGAAAGAAATCATAAAGATCAGATCAGAAATAAATGAAAAAGGAACGAAGGAAACCATAGCAAACATCAATAAAAGTAAAAGCTGGTTCTTTGAGACGATAAACAAAATCGATAAACCATTAACCAGACTCATCAAGAAAAAAGGGAGAAGACTCAAATTAATAGAATTAGAAATGAACAAGGAGAAGTAACAAGTGACACTGCAGAAATACAAAAGATCATGAGAGATTACTACAAGCAACTCTATGGCAATAAAATGGACAACCTGGAAGAAATGGACAAATTCTTAGAAATGCACAACCTGCCAAGACTGAATCAGGAACAAATAGAAAATATGAACAGACCAATCACAAGCACTGAAATTGAAACTGTGATTAAAAATCTTCCAACAAACAAAAGTCCAGGACCAGAAGCCTTCACAGGCGAATTCTATCAAACATTTAGAGAAGAGCTAACACCTATCCTTCTCAAACTCTTCCAAAATATAGCAGATGGAGGAACACTCCCAAACTCATTCTACGAGGCCACCATCACCCGGATAGCAAAACCAGACAAGGATGTCACAAAGAAAGAAAACAACAGGTCAATATCACTGATGAATATAGATGCAAAAATCATCAACAAAATACTAGCAAACAGAATCCAACAGCACATTAAAAGGATCATACACCATGATCAAGTGGGGTTTATTCCAGGAATGAAAGGATTCTTCAATATACACAAATCAATCAGCGTAATACACCATATTAACTAATTGAAGGAGAAAAACCATATGATCACCTCAATAGATGCAGAGAAAGCTTTCGACAAAATTCAACACCCATTTATGATAAAAACCCTGCAGAAAGTAGCCATAGAGGGAACTTTCCTCAGCATTATAAAGGCCATATATGACAAACCCACAGCCAACGTAGTCCTGAATGGTGAAAAACTGAAACCATTTCCACTAAGATCAGGAACAAGACAAGGTTGACCACTCTGACCACTCTTATTCAGCACAGTTTTGGAAGTTTTAGCCACAGTAATCAGAGAGGAAAAGGAAATAAAAGGAATCCAAATCGGAAAAGAAGAAGTAAATTGGTCACTGTTTGCAGATGACATGATACTATACATAGAGAATCCTAAAGATGCTACTAGAAAACTACTAGAGCTAATCAATGAATTTGGTAAAGTAGCAGGATACAATATTAATGCACAGAAATCTCTGGCATTCCTATACACTAATGATGAAAAATCTGAAAGTGAAATCAAGAAAACACTCCCATTTACCACTGCAACAAAAAGAAGAAAATATCTAGGAATAAACCTACCTAAGGAGACAAAAGACCTGTGTGCAGAAAATTATAAGACACTGATGAAAGACATTAAAGATGATACAAATAGATGGAGAGATATACCATGTTCTTGGATTGGAAGAATCAACATTGTGAAAATGAGTATACTACCCAAAGCAATCTACAGATTCAATGCAATCCCTATCAAACTACCTCTGGCATTTTTCACAGAACTAGAACAAAAAATTTCACAATTTGTATGGAAACACAAGAGACCCCGAATAGCCAAAGCAATCTTGAGAACGAAAAACGGAGCTGGAGGAATCAGGCTCCCTGACTTCAGACTATACTACAAAGCTAGAGTAATCAAGACAGTATGGTACTGGCACAAAAACAGAAAGATAGATCAATGGAATAGGATAGAAAGCCCAGAGATAAACCCACGCACATATGGTCACCTTATCTTTGATAAAGGAGGCAGGAATGTACAGTGGAGAAAGGACAGCCTCTTCAATAAGTGGTGCTGGGAAAACTGGACAGGTACATGTGAAAGTATGAGATTAGATCACTCCCTAACACCATACACAAAAATAAGCTCAAAATGGATTAAAGACCTAAATGTAAGGCCAGAAACTATCAAACTCTTAGAGGAAAACATAGGCAGAACACTCTGAGATAAATCACAGCTAGATCGTTTTTGACCCACCTCCTAGAGAAATGGAAATAAAAACAAAAATAAACAAATGAGACCTAATGAAACTTAAAAGCTTTTGCACATCAAAGGAAACCATAAACAAGGCCAAAAGACAACCCTCAGAATGGGAGAAAATATTTGCAAATGAAGCAACTGACAAAGGATTAATCTCCAAAATTTATAAGCAGCTCATTCAGGTCAATAACGAAAAAACAAACAACCCAATCCAAAAATGGGCAGAAGACCTAAATAGACATTTCTCCAAAGAAGATATACAGACTGCGAACAAACACATGAAAGAATGCTCAACATCATTAATCATTAGAGAAATGCAAATCAAAACTACAATGAGATATCATCTCACACCGGTCAGAATGGCCATCATCAAAAAATCTACAAACAATAAATGCTGGAGAGGGTGTGGAGAAAAGGGAACACTGTTGCACTGCTGATCGCAATGTGAATTGGTACAGCCACTATGGAGAACAATATGGAGGTTCCTTAAAAAACTACAAATAGAACTACCATATGACCCAGCAATCCCACTACTGGGCATATACCCTGAGAAAACCATAATTCAAAAAGAGTCATGTACCAAAATGTTCATTGCAGCTCTATTTAAAATAGCCCAGAGATGGAAACAACCTAAGTGTCCATCAACAGATGAATGGATAAAGAAGATGTGATACATATATACAATGGAATATTACTCAGCCATAAAAATGAATGAAATTGAGTTATTTGTAGTGAGGTGGATGGACCTAGAGTCTGTCATACATAGTGAAGTAAGTCAGAAAAAGAAAGACAAATACCATATGCTAACATGTATATATGGAATTTAAGAAAAAATAATGTCATGAAGAACCTAGGGGTAAGACAGGAATAAAGACACAGACCTACTAGAGAATGGACTTGTAGATATGGGGAGGGGGATGGGTAAGCTGTGACTGAGCGAGAGAGTGGCATGGACATATATACACTACCAAACGTAAAATAGATAGCTAGTGGGAAGCAGCCGCATAGCACAGGGAGATCAGCTAGGTGGTTTGTGACCTCCTAGGGGGTGGGATAGGGAGGGTGGGAGGGAGGGAGACGCAAGAGGGAAGAGATATGGGAACATATGTATATGTACAACTAATTCACTTTGTTATAAAGCAGAAACTAACACACCATTGTAAAGCAATTATACTCCAATAAAGATGTAAAAGAAAAAAAAAAAGACCTTATCTGCAAATAAGATCACATTCCAAGGTAGCAGAGTTGGGACTTCAATATATGAATTTGAGAGGGGGGATACAATTCAATACAGATACTATGTAATAAAATAATAACAAAAGCACATGTTCATTTATTGTTAATAGATTCATTTAAAAGTATTTATTGAGGACACACTGCATAGAAAGCACTATGTTCATATGCCTTTTAAAAGGATAATTTTACCCCAATATTTTCCTGATTCTTCCCAGCGTACATTCCAAACCTGTCCCATCATATAATATCAGGAGGGAGCTTCAACTACTCTGACCCAAAAGCAAAGAAGAGAGAAGAGCTAAGGAAAGTTTAAAAAAGTTAACAAAAGTCAAAAAACACAGCAGAATGATTTTTTTACCATCAGCTATAATAAAGCAAAATGAGAGGTTTCCTAAACAGGACCCCATTTTCCTCTGCCTCCATTTAAGCAATGACTTTTACATAAGACTTTCTGTGGCATTTCTCTTTTTGTAATTCCTGATTCAGAATAAAATTGGAATTAATGACTGGGTAACTTCAGAAGATCAATAACTTATTATACCTGAAATATCTATTGTTAAAACAGTACAATACTCTCCCATCTAAAGTAAGAGGATAGGGACTTCCCTGGTGGCGTGGTGGTTAAGAATCTGCCTGCCAATGCAGGGGACACAGGTTCAAGCCCTGGCCTGGGAAGATCCCACATGCCCTGGCAACGAACAGTAGCTTCTGCTCGCCATAGCTAGAGAAAGCCTGCATGCAGCAGGGAAGGCCCAACACAGCCATAAATAAATAAATTAAAATAAATAAATAAATAAATAAAGTAAGAGGATAAAAGATTTCTCAAAGTAGAAGGACTCTAGAGATATCTGCTTCAGGGGACAGGTAGGTTCCATCCTATGTTGTTTTAATATAGGTTTTATTATTGCTTGGGTATGGTAAGGCCAACAGATCACGAGATGACTGCCATTGAAAAGATACTTTGTAATGTTCACAGATTCCAGTAGAAGCGGGTATATGATGCCATGGGGGTCAGGTTAGGACTTCAGCACATGAATTGGAAGCACCAAAGTTGGGCAAGAGGAAGTGAGAGAGGGGAGAAGTGTGAGCAAGATCTGTGGGAGGGAGCAGGCAAGCCAGGGTAAGCACGTTTAGGATTGACTACTTTGAATAATTTCAGCAGAAATTATTCTTGATCATCACCCATCTAATCCAACCTTTCCTCATAAATATGAAAGTGATGCCCAGAGGGGTAGACTGAGTTGCCCAGCTCACATAGCTTGTTAGTTATGGGTCTGGAAATACAACCCAGATGTTTCGACTCCCAAATTAATGTTCCCTGCTAAGCATACTTGCTACAAACTACTCATAGAACAGAGGTTCTGTCTATCAGACAGTAGTATGTTCTGTCTATCAGACAGTAGTATGATTCCAGCCCAGGCCCCCACAATGTCCCCAGCATCGCCTGTAGTTTTTGGAGAGGACACCTCTTGTTCTGGGATCTATCATTGCTTAATTATTCCCATGCAGACTGCTGCAAGTTCTTCTACAGGCTGTGACCTCCTTATAGGTCTGTTCTTTTCATGACCATCGTACATTCCCTCCTTTGTTGATAAAGCTCCAAGCCCGATCAGAGCCCTCTGCAACCCATCTAGACCCATTTCTGTTCTCCCAGGGAACCTGGACAGCATGAAGAGAGCACTGGAGAGTCCACCTTCTGGTCCTAATTAGTTACTGATTCTTTCATCAGATTTTCTTCTGATATTCAGCTCTTCACAGCAGTTTCTCCTCTTGAGCCTCCCTGTCCTGGCTGCAGCATTAGTATTAGTCTCCTCCAGAGTCAAAGAGATCCTGTGATAGATATTTTGTGACTTCTTGAGGGAAAATATTTCTTAGTCCTTTAGAATAACACCCAATGTCCTGAGCTGTAGAGAGGGCAGCATTTTGACTGTTCAACACTATTTATTCACTTTTTGTCTATCAGGTAAGCATGCAGTAATGGGCATGTACTATATGTAAGGCAATTCTCTAACTATGCTGGAGTTGGAAAAAATGGGTAAGAAAATGTTCTTACTATTAAAACAATCTAAAGGGAGAGATCAAATAAACAGTGGCAGAACTAGGATTATGTGGCAAAGACTGGCTAGCTGGTCATCCAACCGGTTTCCTTTTCATCCTTGATACAGTGTTAGATTAAATTTCTCAGCCTCCCATGCAGTTATCTGAGGGTAAATTACTGAGTTCTAATCAAAGAATGGTAAATTGAAATGCTATGCACCCATTTCATGTCTGGCCCATACAAACAATAAACATTGGAGAGGGTGTGGAGAAAATGGAACCCTCATACACTGTTAGTGGGAATGTAAATTGATACAGCCACTATGGAGAACAGTATGGAGGTTCCATAAAAAATTTAAAATGGAAGTACCATATGACCCAATAATCCCACTACTAGGCATATATCCAGAGAAAACCATAATTCAAAAAAACACATGCACCCCAATGTTCATAGCAGCACTATTTACAATAGCCAGGACATGGAAGCAATCTAAATGTCCATCAACAGAGGAATGGATAAAGAAGATGTGGTACATAGATACAATGGAATATTACTCAGCCATAAAAAGGAATGAAATTGGATCATTTGTAGAGACATGGATGGACCTAGAGAGTGTCATACAGAGTGAAGAGTGAAGTAAGTTAGAAAAAAACAAATATCATATAATAACGCATATATGTGGAATCTAGAAAAATGGTATAGATGATCTTATTTGCAAAGCAGAAATAGAGACACAGACATAGAGAACAAATGTATGGATACCAAGCGGGAGAGGGGTGGGGTGGGAGGAATTGGGAGACTGGGATTGACACATATACATTATTGATACTATGTATAAAATAGACAACTGATGGGAACATACTGTAAAGCATAGGGAGCTCTACCTAATGTGGTGACCTAAGGGGAGGGAAGTCCAAAAGGGAGGGGATAAACGTATGTGTATGGCTGATTCATTATATTGTGCAGTGGAGGCTAACACAACATGGTAAAGCAAACATACTCCAATAAAAATTAATTAGAAGAAAAAACTCACTTTAAAAACTGAAAAGTCCTTCATTGCTCTTTCCTTTTCTTTCAGCTTGATGCAGATGAACATAGCAACCTTGGAAGGCACATCTTAAAGATGGAAGAGCCATCAGATGGCAGGATCCTGGGTCCCTGAATCACCACTTGGAAGACAGCAGCACATCAATCAAGAATACACATTTGGGGGCTTCCCTGGTGGCGCAGTGGTTGACAGTCCGCCTGCCAATGCAGGGGACACGGGTTCATGCCCCGGTCCGGGAAGATCCCACATGCGGCGGAGCGGCTGGGCCCGTGAGCCATGGCCGCTGAGCCTGCGCGTCCAGAGCCTGTGCTCCGCAAACGGAGAGGCCACAACAGTGAGAGGCCCGCGTACAGCAAAAAAAAAAAAAAAAAAAAGAATACACATTTGGACCTTTCTTGAGTGAGAACTAAGCAAGCTTCCATTGCATTTAAGCCTTTATAGATTTGGGGATTGTAAGTTACAGCAGATAGCATTATCTAAACTAATGCAGAGTAGAATCCAAATCTCCTGACTCCTAGTTCAGTTCTGTTCCCTCCAAACCACAAATCCACATGATAGTATTATAATGCCCAAATTTTAACCCTAATAAATATATAAATCACATTCTAAGTCATCTAAGGGTATTACTACATGAAGAATCAAAATAAATTGGTATTAAGAAGGGGCATCTGCAATGCACGTAGTTCTGTGTGAAACAGTGGAGAAGGATGACTCTGACGAACAAACCCAGAGTCCAGTTTATGACAAGGTTAGTGCTTCAGGCACTGATATGCCATTTCTGCATTCCAAGGTTAGGCAGAGTATTCTGAGGGTTATAACAGGCAGTTTCCCTTGGCTGATCTGGATGTGGCATGCTATAAACCCACATCTCCCAAGGCTCGTTGAACTCCCAAATGAAATTGGGAGTTCAAACAAAATTGCCAAGTGTGAGTGATTCCCACAGTAGGTCACAAACTATTTAGACATATGGCTGAACCTAACTGCCTTCTCAGTGCAACTGATAGACACTGAAAAGGCCCACAAAAAATGGCAGGCCAGAAGCAAGGGCAAACCTATGAAGTAGACATAATTTTTCTTTAATATATTAAAACTTACCTTTTAGAAACTCTGTCCACCCTCCTCACACCTACTTTCTGGAGCCTCAGTATGTGCATTCTCCCAACTAGATGCCCAGGGTCCCCAAATGTAGCACTTTTTCCTGGCCCTCCCTTTTTGGGTATCACTACCCACCTCACCTTTTATTCACATATTTAAAAAACCTACCCAAATTATGAGCTAAAAAAACTAAAGTGGGAGTGGGGGTGTCCATAGGCTACAGATGTTACACTGCCTAGAAGGGAACCTAATCCATTACATCTGTCTGCAATTAGCTGGACAACACCTTGGGTCCAAAAGGAGAAGATACAATTTAGAGACTTGTCAAAGGACTAGGGATAGGAGAGTGCAGAGATCTAGGTAACAATGTCATGGCTGCCTGGGGTCGGTTCCATGGAGAAAGGCTGCGATAGCTTCCTCAGGAGAAGAAAACCTTGCAAAAGAGAATTGAGAAAGTGTTAGAGCAAATATTGCCCTTTCTACTTAAGAACAGTCCTGATTTTATGGCATCTTTTCCCCAAGAAAATATGCATAGACAAAAATAGTCAACGGCACACACCCAAGAGAATTGAACAGATAATATACTTTGCACAATGCAAGTTGCAAAATGCCAAAGTTCTTCTTGTGCTGTAATATTCAGCATCAATAGTTAAGAATGCTCTGGGTAAGTTATTTGCCTGACTGAAGAAACAGTGTCCTGTTTTCTTGTAAATATTTTGAGAGGGTGGAAATAATGGTTCTTGTAATTTTGTCTTATTTTTTATAGGATACTTGATTCTGTTTGAGGCTAGCTTATGAATTTGGGCTTGTTCTGATTTATAAGTGACCTTTGGATGAGTCTGCAATTGTTCCTGGAATTTATACCACAGGGATTCCCTTTCTGTCCTCCTTAGTTAATTACTCAACATATCACACATAAATGCGATGGAAAGGCAAACAAACACTTAAATTACTTTCCAAAGGAAGCTTATGTTGGAAAATATTTGAACTACATCCATCTTGTGGGTTTCTTTTGTCTAATTCAAGCATTTTTTCATAATTTAGCCTTCCTGATAAATTCTTACTCAAAAGCATTTAAGCTTATTGTTCCTTTTTCAGAGTACTGGTGGCAACCCAATACCCATTCAGATGTTGCCTCTGACTTTAAGGTTCAGTAACCCCACCACACTATTTAACTAAATGCTTCATGTGAAAGGTCACCCCTAAGACCCCTGGTCCTAAGAGGGGAAAAGTCCCTGCTCTGCTAACATGTTGGTTTCTAAGATCCAATATGGCAATTCTGCATCCTTTCTTTTCATGGAATATTTCAGAGGTAAGAAATGAGGAGAAGCTGCTTCCTGAAGCTATGGAGGATTGTCCTCTTGGTGACCTGAATGACAAATGTGGGTAACACAGGCAATGGGAAAGTGATCTGCCCTCCAGGATGTCAGCAGATGTCCTCCTGGATACGTCATCTGTATTGCATTAACAGCACATGGAAGTTGTTTTCCACAGCTCAGAGCTTTGCCCCAAACTTGGCACCAGGTCAGTTCCATACTGGATAATTATTGGGGAACTTTTTGCCTTCAATACCACTGTCATTATGCCACTTCCTTGCTCAAAAATATCCCATGGTTTGGTAGTGCTATTGTCTGAATATTGTGCTTCCCCCCACAACCCTGCCATTCATATGTTGACTCCTAATCCCCAAGGTGATGGTATTAGGAGATGGGGCCTTTAAGAGGTGATTAGATCTTGAAGGACGAGCCCTCATGGGTGGGGTTAGTACCCTTATAAAAGAGGCCTGAGAAAGCTCCCTTCCCCCTTTACACCGCGTAAGAGCACAGCGAGAAGGTACTGGCTCTGAACCAGAAAGTGGGCCCTTACCAAAACTGAGCCATGCTGGACCCTCATCTTGGACTTCCCAGCCTTCAGAACTGTAAGAAATGAATTTCTGTTGTTTATAATTCACCCAATCTATGGTATTTTGTTATAGCCTCTTGAACTGAGTAAGACTGGTGGGCAGAGTAATGGTCCCTAAAAGACGTCCGTGTTCTAATCCCCAGAACCTGTAAATGTTACTGTACATGGCAAAAGGGCCTTTGTACTTTTACTTTTGTGATAAAAGTAAAATACCTTGAGGTGGGGAGATTAATGTGAATTTTCCAGGTGGACCCAATATAATCATGAGTCCTTAAAAGCAGAGAATCTTTTCCAGCTGTGATGAGAGAGCAAGAGCGAGAGCAAAAGCAAATGAAAGAGGAGGGGGAATGTGCTGACAAAAAAAGGGTCAGAGAGATGAGGCGGAAGAAGGAGAGATTTGAAGCATGAGAGGGACTCTCAACGGCCTGCAAAGCCACCCTCACTGTTATCACCACACCTTTTCTCACACTGTTTCTTCTCTGCTTCTCACATCTGAATCTTCGCAATCTATGGTCTGCGTCCCAATCTGGAACAAAGCCAATTCCAACCCATAGTGTTTCTTCTGCTTCTGCACTCCTGCACCACTTACTGCTATACTACATTGCACACCTAGCACAGAGATTCTCAAACTTACTGGTCTAAGGATGTCTTTACATTCTTAAGAATTATTAAGGGTTCCAAAAATCTTCTGTTTATATGAATTATACCTATATTTACTGTATTAGGAATTGAAAGAAATTTCTCAAGCAATTATTACTTTATTTTTAAATAACAATAACAAGCTCACTTCATGCTAACATAAATAACATATTTTAGTAAAGATAGCTGTATTTTCCAAAACAAGAAAATTTAATAAGTGTGGCACTGTCTCCCAGTTTTGCAAATCTCTTTGATGTCTGGCTTAATAGAAGACAGCTGTATTCTCAGTCTGTGTTCCATCTATTGCTATATATTGTTTTGGTTAAAGTATTTGAAGACAAATTCTGGCCTCAAACAGACTGCAGTCGTAAAAGGGAAATTATTTTAAAAGCGTTTCCAGATAATTCTAGATATTCTTCTTTGATATTACACCAAAACTCGATAAGTGGTAGTTTCTTAAAGGTTAACTGCAATGTAGAATCTGAAACTATATCAATGAGTCATTTACTACTCTGTTACGTTAAAATCCATTGATTTCCCTTGCACTTTGAATGGAATTTTTTGTAGCATACATGATTGGCCATTTGGAAAATACTGGTTTATGGAGTTAGGCAAATCTTACAAGTGTTGAAACAATTTCATTATGCAGTATGAAAAAATCACATTTGTTAAAATCACCACCAATATCATCCAAAAAGTATTTATGTATTGAGAAGCTATCAAGTTTGTAGTGGTGAATAGAAGATTTTAGAACTTCTAATTTTGAGAGCTTGAATTTTATTGTCAGCAAATACTGTCAGTTGTTTTCCTTGATGTGACATGCTTAGTTCATTCATTTTTAAAAACTGCTGCCGAATATGCAAGTCTGAAAACCCAAACTGACCCAGTTTCTCAGTCTTTGTTTCATGAAAAAAAGTAGCAATTCCCACTTACAACTGAAACTTCACTGAGGGAAGGCATTGACATCCAATATCTTTGCCCTCGGACTTCCAGTAGGACACAGATTTTTCTACAAGTGAGCATTAAAGGTTCAAAGTATCTGTCCAATATTCCTTCAGTTAGAGCAATCAAATCCACAGGCATGTGCCAACTCTAAGAGAAGGGAATGATCTTCCCAGAGAGACCTTACTTGGTACAACAAGATAGCTGAAGGCAAAATCACGCTGACCTTCTAGTTTTTTCCTGTAGTCTCTCCTCCTAAGTGATACAGATTAATTACAGGAGAGCATAGGAAGAAGGGGAAGCTTTCCCATGGGCCAGGTGGCTAAGGCTGAGGTGAGATAGGCCTTAAGAGCAAAAGGAAGATGAGCTCTGGAGGTGAGTTCCAGTAGGACAAACTGAACTGAAGCTATGGGCTTCCTAACTTCATTTCCCATCTCTTCCCATTATGTTCTTTAAGAACACCTGACCCCAATCAGAGATATGTAATCACCGGAAAGGAATCAACATAAAACACAGATTAGGATGGGGAGGTGGGGAAAGGTAGGGGAGACAAATACAAGGAAGATAAAGAGAGAATTAATTAAAGAAAAAGATACATAGTTCAAATCATTATAATTTCAAAGAAATTTGAAACTTAAAAAGGCTCAATTAGAAATAACAAGAAGGTGTAAAACAATGAAGGATAATAAGGAAATTAATAGAGCAAGTTGGAAGAGCGAAGAAAAATAAGACATTAGAGGAAAATCATAATGAAATAATAAAAACATTGAATAGAGTGAGTACAATTTTAAATGACGCATAGAATATAAAACAGCCTGTGGAAGAGTATACAGAGAAAATGAAAAAAAAGATATCTGTAACTTACAGAGGAGACAATAGACAGGTAAAATATACAAAATACCCCATATTCCTAAAGAACACACACACACACAATCAACAAAGATTCAGAAAGCTACGAGAAAGAACCCTCCTGAAATAAAGATGTGAATCTGTAGGTAGGAAAAAACTCATGCCCAGTGCCAAGAAAAATTAATACAAAAGATTGCTGTGACACATTCTGATGAAGTTACTGAACTTTAAGGGTAAAGAAATAATATAGGCATCCAAGCAGAAGAAGTTTAACATTAAAGTGGGAAATTGAGTTTTCCTCAAACTTGTCCACAGCAACTGTTGATACCAGAAAATAATGGAACAGTCTCGAAAACAATCTCAGGGAAGTATGAATTTTATGCCCAAATAAGTTGCTTTTCAAATATAAAGGGAAGAGGCATTCTCAAGCATGCAAAAACCTACAGACTACAGCACCCATAATTTGTTCATCAAAAAAAGAAAAAACTTCATGAAAATGAAACCAGGCCAATAAGATATTAATTAAAATTTAAAACTTGGGAATAAAGAAACTGTGGTTTAAAAGCCAACTGTGGTACATAGTAAATAGATTTAAATTTAGAATTAAGACTAAACAATTATGAAAATATGATTACAGAAAAAATATAACTTACAGATCTTTGAATTGTAAAACTAATATAACTGACAAAAATCAGAAATTAGAGAAAAGGCATGTTGGGATAAACTGAAGTGTGCTTATTTTCTCATCTCTCAGGACAAGGACTTAATAGATGAAGTTTGGTATACTTCCTTCACAGAAGGACAGTGCATCTGATTGCTTTCCGTGGACACCATCAACAAATTTATTGCTCAGTAATGTCTTTGGAGGCAGTAGAACAACCAGTCACCACATCTCCAAAGTTAAGAACAAAAAAGAAATCTTGAAAAATAGAGACATAATTGGGCTTCATCACAGGAGAAGGACCTTTTTGGAGGCAAGTCTATGGGTAATAGGATTTTTTTTTTTTTTTCTTCTGTGGTACGCGGGCCTCTCACTGTTGTGGCCTCTCCGTTTGCGGAGCACAGGCTCTGGACGCGCAGGCTCAGCGGCCATGGCTCACGGGCCCAGCCGCTCCGCGGCATGTGGGATCTTCCCGGACCGGAGCATGAACCCGTGACCCCTGCATCAGCAGGCGGATTCTCAACTGCTGCGCCACCAGGGAAGCCTGCTAATAGGATTTTAATTTTTTTTTCCATCTAAGGAAGGATAGATGTAGGTTAAGGAAATGTCCGTATTCTCCTTGTGGTTACTGGCTTATGCAAAAGCTGTCAGCAAAATGCTCAAAAAATTTTTCTTCCTGATTTTGTTTATGGTTTTACAGAAGCTAACCATATTGACTAGGCTAGCTTTACCATTGGTGGTCATTTTTTCCTATTTAGCAGTGTTATAATTATATACATGAGAATGATTCATATGACCACACTTATATGACAGCAAAAGCTGAAAAATAGTTCATGAGTACATGTGGTATAACTTAGCTAGAGAAATGTATAAATATAAAATTACAGTGGAAGATGAAATTTCTGTGAGTAAACAATTCTGCATTACAGGTACAGGGCCAAGAATGCCATACCCTGCCATATAGATAACTGAGAGGAAGCACAGATAGAAGATGGACTTGTGCATTTGGTTAGATTTCATTTCAGAAATGTAACAGAGCTGGAAGAACATGGCACTGGTGTCAAACCAGATTCTAAAACCTGGTGCGGCCTCTTTTTTATTGAGTATCTTTGGACAAATTAAGAACTTTAAATCTACTAAAGCAATGGTTTCCTTATTTTATAAAGTAACTATAACAACATCACCTACCACAGGGTCATTGTGAAAAGTAGTGAAATGATATATGTGGTGAATTCAGTACAGTGTGTAGTAGGATAGGTTCTCAGTAAATGGCAGCTGGATGTGGCCAACTTGAAAAAATTTTTTAAAAAGGCAACATGAAATGCTTACGTCTAGAAAGCTGCTCTAGAAATGTTTTCAACCAGTTGGAGAAGAGAATCTTTTGCCTTTCACTTCATATTGCTAGAAATTGTCAGCCAGACAGGAGTCTTGAATTCTAGCCCTAGATCCTCCATTAGTGTTCTGTGTGGCCCTGGAGCCTTATTTTCTCTGGCTGTGTAATAAGTAGATCACTACCTGCCAATATATTGTTAAGCCAAAAGAAATAGAGAAAGTGTAAGAACGCTGAAAAATAGGATGTTCTATACCAAGGTGAGGAGACAGCTGGTGATGGCAACAATTAGGCTTTAATAGGTACACTTTCGCTTCATTTCACTTTGCTATTCTTTCTCTTAAACTAAGGAGCTAAGAAACTGTGTTCTCTTTGAGGGGGTTATTTTTGTGTCTCTATGCGCCCCCCCAGGGATTCCTCTGAATGGAATATCCTTCCCCCTTATTGCACAAAATCCCTGTTTATCCTTGAAGGCTCAGCTTAAATGTCGCTGCTCTTTGGAGCCTTCCCTAACTGTACCCCTTATCTGTGTTCTCACAGTATACTGTCTCTTTTGCTGTGCTTATTACGTTGTCTTGTGGTTATTTCTTTATAGCTCTGTCTCTCCCACCAATATGTAGCAACTACGACATGAGTCTCTTATAGTGGAGACATTTTCTATCACCATCACCTAATAGGGTGAGTGGGTTAGAGGAGGAGCTCAATAAATATTTCAAGGGGAGAGACAAAAGCTGGAAGTGGAGAGGAAATGACTAGTTACTGGGTATCTAATAAGTATCAGGCATGTACCAAACCCTTCATATACATTATCTCATTTAATTATTATATCACTAACATCTTTTCATGTATTTATTCATTTTACAAATATTTATTGAGCTCTATACTATGTGCCAGGCACTGTTCTAGATGCTGGGAATACAGCTACACTTACATGCTTAATTCCAAGGGAGGAGAGACAGACACCAAACAAATTAGCAAAAAATATATATAAATATGTCAAGTAGTGATACATTCTATGAGGAAAAATAAAACTGGATAAGAAAATAAAGGATATGGGAGTTGGGATATGGGAGTTTTAGATTAAGGACCAAGGAAGCACTTTGTGATAAGATGACTTTTGAGCAAAGACCTGAATGAAATAAGCTGATAGGCTATAGATATCTCAAAAGAGAATGTTCCACAAAGAGGGCTAGGAGTGCAAAGACTCTGGGCGGGAACACATGTCACGTGTTTGAAGGCCAGCATGGAGGCCAGTATGTCAAGAGGAGTGATCAAGAAGCTGAATGATATAAGAGGTCAGAAAGATAATAGAAGAATGTCATCTAAACCCTCATGGGAAGGCCATGGGAAAACTTTGTGATTTTATTCTCAGTGAGAGGAGAAGGGATGGGAGGATTTTGACTAGAGAAGTGATTTATTTAGATGCTGTGGGGAATATAGACTTTGATGAAGTAATGTGGATGGATGAACCACTTCTTTATTGCAATAGCCGAGGATAGAGGAGAGAGATGATGGAAGATGAGACTAGAATGACAGCAGTGGGGACCAGGTACTGAATGTAGTTTAAGGTAGAGCCAATAGATTTGCTGATGGATTGGAAGTGTGGCATGACATAAAGAGGCCTTAGGCCTGAGAAATTGGACAAATGAAAAGGCTACATACTGAGGTTGGGAAGGTTGTAGGAAGAATAAGTTTGGGGAAGAAAATGAATTTGTTTGTACATATTAAATTTGGGATACCTATTATATATTCAAATGGACTTGTTGAGTAGGCAATTTGATTTAAGAGTTTAGAATTAATGGGACAAGTTGTGTCTGGAGATACAGCCTTTTGAAGGTCATCAGCATAAAAATGATGTTTAAAGTCAAAGGAGTGGATGAGATTACCTAGGAAATCAGCGTAAACAGTTGAGGAAAGAGGTCTGAGGACCAAGTCCTACGTACTCCAATGATTATAAGCTGGGAAGGTAAAAAGAATTCAGCAAAAGAGGCTGGGAAAGAATGGTCACGGGGGCAAGAAAGGAACGAAGAGGGAGTGGTAGCCCAGAAGCTAAGCAGAGGAAGTGATTCAAGAAGACAGAAATGATCAAAAGGGTCAAATGCTGCTAATAGGTTCAATTCTGAGGCCTCAGAATTGATTTGGTAGATTTATTATTGCCATTGGTTCCGGTCATTTTAGTAGGTGTCTTTATCCCTCTTTGACATATAATCAAACTGAAGTTCAAAGAGATTAAGCAACTTGCCCAGGTTCAGACAGCTAGAAAGCGGGAGCTGTGACTGAAACACAAATCTGCCACCTCTAAAGCCAACACTCTTTTACCTCCTTTGGTCACAGTTATGCAAGTTGTGCTCTACACAGGCACCTAGTCAAAGGGGAAGTTAGCTTGTGCTCTGCCTGCCAAACCTGATCTGGAGCATGGAGGGGTCTGACTTGGGGAGGGGGTATCTCTTCTCACAAAGACAGGACAGACTTGGGGCAGTAGGAGGGAGAGTGATAAGAAATTGGACAAATCAAAAGATAAAAATTTTAAAGTAAATCTCAGCATTTAAGTACATTATTTAAAAATGCACTGGATGGCTATGCGCCACTCCAGACCTATTATATCGGAATCTCCAAGAATGATCACCTATGTACTCTAGCACTTATGGGTAGATTGTACATTCCAACATCGCAAGACCTTAAGATCTCAGATCTTACCACACCTACATAGTATCCAGAAGACTGTGGCTCTTTGAATTTGAGCGGTATACACATGCAGTATATACAAGCGGTATATGAGCGGTATACACATGCAATAGCACAGAGCAGCGAAGAGTCTCAAATGGATTTTCTCACCCTATTCTGAATATCCCTATTCCTGTCCCCTCCAACATATTTGAGGTCTTAACACTGGTGGCCCCCATATGTCACCCATTCTGTGATCAGCAAAGAAGCCCCTTTCCTTTGGGCCTTCTTTTTCCTTTTTCCTCTCTCCCAAGGCCCTTCAGGTTATGTATTTTGCTA
Organism: Grampus griseus; assembly: GCF_964374135.1. NCBI lineage: Eukaryota > Metazoa > Chordata > Mammalia > Artiodactyla > Delphinidae > Grampus > Grampus griseus. The sequence continues at coordinate 92,734,948 of NC_139018.1, forward strand.
ACCCTCCCTTGACAAGATTAATGTCCTACAAGAGTGGCTCCCATGTATTATGCTAAAAGAGTGCATCCTAGTTTCAGAATGTGCCAAGCCTCAGAATGGTTGTGTGATGGTGGGGGCTGGAGGAGGATACAAAGAGAAACAAACCTGAACCATCATATCCAAAATTTTCAAAAGCTCCAGAAGTGAACATGTTGATAATCTCTGCTAAGACCTAGCTCCCCAAGCCACCCTCACCTCTCTTAGATAAGGAACTTGAAGCCCATGAGGATTAAATGACTTAGGCAAGGTTATGTAGCAAGTATAGTGGCAAATCAAGGGTTAGAAGTTAGGAGACCCAATCTCAGTCTGAAACAGGAGAGAGGTGAATAGTCTAGTGGGAATGTAGTACCACGTTACCATGTAATTACCTAGGACACTGAAAATGACCCTGATACCTGACCCCACCACAGAGATTTTGATATAGTAGCATTGGGATTGGGCCTAAGAAGCACAAAACATTTCTGACGCTCAGCAAGGTTCGGGGAACTAAGACATAAAGACATCAGCTGTAGTCAATCTCAGGAGCTTAGAAGCCTCCAGTTGGCTCTTTCTAGAAAAAACTCACCGTAAGCTGAAAGTAAAATAAATGCAAAGACAGATTGATAGGTATGAGCAGAGTATAGGTGAGGGAAGAGAATATCAGATTTGACCTAGCCTTTTCCAGCTCAGTCTTATCTTGAAATTTGGCTGAAGACTTTTTGGAGTCTATTGTATATCACTATTTGGGAAACATCAAGTGAAACTGCAAGGCAGAGGATAGTGGAAGGACATGGAACCTTTGGCTTCTTGAGTCTGTCTAGTTCAGGTCGTTAGCATGAGTTAAATTTCCTGTGTTTATGGTGAGCTGAGCCCTGGACTCTCTCTAGTTCTTGGGAGACCAGCATCTCAACGAACAGTAAGGGCCTTGGAAGCCTTACGTGAGAAGGGCAAATCAAAAGGCAACGGTACTGGACTCCCTGCTCCTGATATGGAAGCAATGGAGACTGAAAACCCCTCAACAAGGGTCTCTGCTTTGCCTATCACTTTCTATAGATTATGCAGCTGCTTTTTCAGTTATGTTCCAGAAGGCAAGAGGGGATTTAACATGGCCAGTAATATGAATACCCCTTGTTCTCCAGATCCCAAGGAACACTCCATTTTCTTTTCATTTAAATAAATTACTAGGTCTCTCAGCTTTTTACATAGTAGCCAACTAAAGGTTATTTGCATAACCTTTTCTGTGGGGGTAACTGAGGCTTGAGATGCACAAACCAGTGGGGCACTGAGCTTGGCTTTTGAGTGCAGTCAGGGGCAGCTAGCAAGCAAAGCAAGAAGGAGAAGCCTGTGCTTTAGGATGCCACCCCTGCAATGGCATCATCCCAGCTGAATATGCCACAGCCACTGGCCAAAGCAACATTAGGCAACCTTAGCAGGTGGCATTCTTTCCCAGTGCTGTCTGGAGCTAATTAAGAGCAATAGCACAGCTGTCTCTATTTTCCATGTTACTATAGTGAGCCGGTTTTGACTTTCCCGAATATGATTGATTGGGGCCCACCTTGTCCATTTGGAAGGTGAGAGTCATTCCTGCAGAAAGGAGAATATTTCACGTGCACTGAAAAGAATGTGTATTCTGCAGCTTTTGAATGAAATATTTTATATATATCAATTAAGTCAATTTGACTTAATGTGTCATTTAAGGCCAGTGTTTTCTTATTACTTTTCTGTCTCGATGATCTATTCACTGATGTAAGTGGGTTATTAAAGTCCTCTAATATTGTATTACTGTTCATTTCTCTCTCTGTTAATATTTGCTTTATATGTTTAGGTGCGTCTGTGTTGGGTGCATAAATATATCCTCCTCTTGGATTGACCCATTAATCATTATGTAATGTCATTCTTTGCCTTTTTTTTTAGTTTTCATTTAAAGTCTATTTTGTGTGTAATATGAGTATTGCTATCACAGCTTTCTTTTTGTTTCCATTTGCTTGGAATACCTTTTTCCATCCTTTCACTTTCAGTCTGTGTGTGTATTTAGATCTGAAGTGAGTCTCTGGTAGGCAGCATATAAATGGGTATTGTTTTTGATCTATTCAGGCACCCCATGTCTTTTGATTGGAGCATGTAGTCCATTTACATTTAGAGTGACTATTAATAGGTATGTACTTATTGCCATTTTGTTAACTATTTTCTCATTATTTTTGTAGTTCTTCTCTGTTCCATTCTTTTCTCTTGATCTCTTCCCTATGGTATGAGGATTTTCTTTAGTGTTATGTTTGGGTTCCTTTTTTAAAATTTTTTCCCGTATCTGTTGTAGGGTTTTGGGTTGTGGTTACCATGAATTTCATATGTATCAGTGTATTTTAAGCTGACAGTCACTTAAGTTTGATTGCATTCTGAAAGTTCTACATTTTACTCTCTGCCACATTTGTTTTTGATGTTCAATTTGATGTGTTTCTATTTTGTGTATCCCTTAACTACTTATGGTAGTTATAGTTGATTTTACTACTTTTGTCTTCTAATCCTCATACTGACTTTTTAAGTGACTGATTCACTGTCTTTACTTAATATTTGGTTTTATCAGTGAGATTTTTTTCTTTCATATATTTCCCTATTTTTAATTATGACCTTTTCCTTTCCACTTAAAGAAGACCCTTTAACACTTCTTGTAAGGCTAGTTTAGTGGTGATGAACTCTTTGTTTTTCATTGTCTGGGATACTCTCTCTCCTTCAATTCTGAATGATAACCTGGCTGGGTAGAATATCCTAGGTTGTAGGTTTTTTCCTTTCATCACTTTAAATATATCCTGCCACTCCCTTCTGGTCTGCAAAGTTTCTGGTGAAAAAATCAGCTGATAGTCTAATGGAGATTTTCTTTTATGCAACTAGCTGCTTTTCTCCTCACATCTTTAAAATTCTCTGTCTTTAACTTTTTCCATTTTAATTATGATATGTCTTGGTGTGGATCTCTTTGGGTTCATCTTGTTTTGGACTTTTTGTGCTTCTTGGACCTGGATATCTGTTTCCTTCCTCGGGTTAAAGAAGTTTTCAGTCACAGTTCTTCACATAAGTTTTCTGCCCCTTTATGTCTCTCTTCTCCTCTGGGACCCCTTTAATGTGCATGTTAGTATGCTTGGTGGTGTCCCAGAGGTTGTTTGAATGATCCTCTTTTTTTTTTAAATTCTTTTTTGTTTTTGCTGTTCTGGTTGGGTCATTTCCACTATTCTGTCTTCCAGATTCCTGACTCATTTTTCTGTGTCATCTAATCTGCTGTTGATTCCCTCTAGAGTATTTTTCATTTCGGTTACTGTATTCTTCAGCTGTGATTTGTTCTTTCTTATATTTTCTAATTCTTTATTGACATTCTCACTGTGTTCCTCCATTCTTCTCCTGAGTTCAGTGAGCATTTTTATGACTATTACTTCAAACTTTTCGTCAGTTAAAGTATTTATCTCTGTTTCATTAGGGGTTTTCTTTTCCTGGGATTTTATCTTTTTCTTTCATTTGTCTCCTCTGTCTCCTCAGTTTGTTTGACTTTGTTTCTATGAATTAGGTAAAACAGCTACCTCTCCCATTCTTGAAGGTGTGGCCTTGTGTGGAAGCATCCTCTGTGTAGACTGTGTGTTGAGCAGCTTTGGAAGACTGGGTAGAGCTGCAATGGGCACAGGCCAGGGGGCCGTGGGGTACCCTGCACTGGGGCTACCTTGGGCAGAAAGCTGGACGTTTTGTGGCCCAGAGGCCTGAAGCACATTGGGGTGGCTTTGGCAGGGCTACAGTGCCTGGAATGTGTTTCGCTTGTGCTTTCAAGAGGGAGAGGGAATGCAAAATATGGTGCTCTCTAGTTCCTCTGACCCTTGAAGAGAGTTCCAACCCTTCCCCACCCATTTGTCAAATGCTTTAGGGTTAGTAAGTGGATTTCCTTCATGTATAATCTAGGTGTCCTTTAACTGCTGTTTTTCCTCTGTGCCTCAGAGCAGGTGAGTATGGCATGGGCCCCCTCAGTGAGGTCCTGCCCTACTGCATGTTGTTGCATCAGGGGTGGGGGTCCCTTCAGTACTGTGTCTCCATCTTTACTACCTATCTCTGTGTGGTCCCTCTTTGATTTGTTGTGCAAATGATTTTCAGTCAGCCCTCAGTTCTTCTTCAGGGGGAATTGCTCTGTATGTAGAGGTAGATTCCATGTGTCCATAGAAGGAGATGAGTTCAGGGTCTTCCTTTGCTGTCATTTTTGCACTGGAATTCTGAATAGGTCTTAAAGAAGGCTGTCCTTGCTGATAGTATCCGCAATCCCCCAATTCTTCTCCCTAAACTTTCTATCCTCTTTCAAAATACAACTACCCCTGGAAGATTTAGCCCATTAAGCTTGTTTGGGATTCAGTTGCAATTTAGTATAATTTCATTGGTTTATACTCACCCTATTAGGGCTGAGAATATTGGGTGAGTATATGTGTATGGGGTGCTGGGGAAGGCAATAAGGAGGTCTTTCATGGTTATGATGACAGTCTGGGTAGTCTGGAAAACCAGAGACAGCATTAAAGACCTGGTATTGTGTGGTGAGAAGGTATTAGGAGAGAAAGCTAAGGAAAGGAGAGAGTGTGTGCCTTATATCAGCATTTCCCAAATGTTCATACAACTACCTTAGAATCACTTAGGGGAACCTTTAAAAAAAAATACAAATGCTAGGACTCCATCCAAAGGTACTGTGGCTTAGTGAGCCTGAGATGGAGCCAACCAAGTTTAAGAACTACCACCCTTATGCACCCTTTATCTACCTCATGATTTTTCACAAGATCAGCCATCTGACTGGCTTTTCTTTACAGACACTTTTCACTTGGAAGGATAGCCTGGTCTGCCTCATTAGTCTCCTAAGTTGAGAACAGAATAGAGCAAGAAGAGTAGATTCAAATGAGAAAGACCTTCCAAATGTGAGGTAAATGAGACAAGCCCTCTCGCAGGCCTGAACCTCAAAGGAGAACAGGGTTTCTTGAACTGGCTCAGTTTCCAGTGGCTAACACCCTGTCTTTTCTTGACCCCTGTAGTCCTTTAAGCCTTGCAATTCTGTCAACCTCTGAAAATACACAAACAAGTACCCAAGGAAAGACAAATTTTAATTTGATGCCTTCCAGTAAGAGATGCTTGTGAAAACCAATGAATGATGGGCGTTCCTTGTGCCTTGTTAGTTGCAGGGTGTGGCTGATATCCTGGAGAGTGGGTCAGATCAGCCAAGAAACCCAGCTTGGGTATGATCCTTGATCCTCAATCATGTTGAATGCTTATAAGAGATAGGAATGTGAGATAGAGCAATGGGGAAGATCGGTAAGAGGTGGCTCTTGTTTTTCCCCAGATACTTTGATAATACTTAATATTCTTACTGGGTTGAATCTGCTCAGTGTCTGAAGGGATTCAAATCTGAAACCATTTCCGCATGTAGTTTGTATCAGACTATAATTGGTCCAATATTTGAACCAGTTTGGATTTTCATTTAATGAGATCCTTATTCCAGATCCAAATGTCTCTGGAATCATTTCCAAGCTTGAATTGATTCAAACTATGACTACTTCTGAATGATGACAGGTTGGGTGGTTGTTTCACGGAGACCTGTGAAGCTATGTGGGAGGGCTGGGACAGGAGCAGCAGTGGGAACTTTATATATCCATTACTTGGTGGCTGATGGGTTCTGTAGCCAGACAATCCAGTGTTTCCAAGCCAGAGAACACAGCTATCACTGGTCCACTGAGTGCAGCCTGCCCCTGCTTGTGACTCACAGTAAAATATTCTAACTTAGGCTGGTTTGTTTCCAAAGTTTCCCTTACTTTTTTCATATGTAGGGGGAAAGCAAGTCCAGGTCTGGGGTTGTGTCTGTATGAAAGAGAATCATGAAAAAGCTGGAATCTATATTCAGAAGGACTCAGTACAAATAGGGGAGTACAGGCTGGTGATAGTGAGTGCTACTCAAAGAACTCAACCAATGACTTTGACTGTATGTAAAATAGGCTGTTTTCTGTAGAAGTAATCAATTCTCAGTGACATTAGGAAAAACTTTAAGAGAGATATGGGATTATTTGGAATCCTGAGACTATGGGAAACTTGGATGTACACCAGATATTTAGATATAACTTTTGTCTAAAGATTATTTCCATATCAGAAGATGAAGCCCACATTCTCATGACTAGAATGTGAGAGATTTAATGGCTCAATAGAACATTAAAAATGTAGGAAGATTAGTTGCCATCTTTAGTTTCTATAGGCAATATCAAAGTGAGTTGTGTGAATTCCTTAAGCCAAAAGAACCAAATGGATATCATTTATTGCTTCATACTTCTATGCCCTTGCCAGGATAGCTGACAAAATGGTTATGGTGCATATTTGGTAGGATTCTACATAAAACTGTAGGATCATGATCAAATAATCTTGTTTCTCATCAAAACCGTGGCCCTAGGGGAAGGTCAAAAGTGAACCAAAAATGCTGTCTCAAAGTACTTAGCTAACACATTTAACTCTCCTTGTTCAACTCATTTCCAACTTAAAAAGAAGTGTACAGATTTAATGATCTGTGTAGCAAAAGCTTCCCCTGGTGAGTCTCATATTTTGTTTAAACTTATATAGACTCTTCTTGGCACTTGGTACTATTTGAAAATTCTTGGAGTACTCATCAAATTAAATTACAAACTCATAATATTTTCTTTTAGTTAATAAACTATCTGAGCCAAGGAAGAAGCTATCATGATTTGTTTATGTTCTTTAGATGATAGGCCTCAAATCTGGTAGATTTTATTGCTGGTCTCTAAATATGTTGTAGACATCTGCACAAATATTGAAGGCCAATTACTGGCATCTATTCTTCATTCCCTTGAAAAATACTAGTTCAAATCTCAGATCTCAGGGAGGTCCTTTCCAAAATTTATGTCTGACTTTGTAAGGCATAAAGTCGAAAGACAAGAGACACTAATTCTGAAATCTCTTCATCATGTTCTAATTCATTCTGAGGATCTTAAAGAAGGACATTGCTGGGAGAGTTTCTACGTTCCATGTTGCAATTGGTAGCATCCAAACTAAACAGGTTTCAATACTTGTGGTAGCACCTGGGGCTTTAAATTCCTCTTTATCACTGGGGTCCTGAGAGAGACTTGACATTTACTTAATTTGTCTGGCAATACTTTCAAATAAGTACAGTGGATAAAATGCATTGATTTTTAAGTCACTTTTCTGCCCACTACCCATGGCAAGAAGTTTGTTTATTTGGAAGAAGACTAGAATTTGAATTCCTACAATAGTATGAACTGTAACAAATCTTAAGTTGTACTTGTGTGATAACTCTGGAGAACACAGAGAGGATGCTTGTCTCATCTGTTCCTTTCTATCCTGCTTTTATCTTGTAAAGAATGAGATTGGTCCAAATTCTCCATGCCTCCCCAGTATCAACGTCTGGAAAATATGGCTTATCCTTATCCCCTAAAGTAAGTAACTGGATCTGATTTATATACTGTTTAAAGGAAAAAAGAAAAAAGAAGAAGAAAAAGAGAAGGGAATTGTTCATTTATGAGTAGCATGGGGAATCTTCACTAAAAACCAATCTTGCTTTATACTTCATTTATTTAGCATAGTTTGGACTATATACAAATTTAAGATATGAAGATAGTAATTTGTTCCATAGATTTTTTTTGTCCATGTCTCCTGGTCTAATCTCTTTTCCTGGAATAAAAATAAATCCTTAAGGGAACCAAGCTAGGGTCTCATTTTATTCTCTTAAAGTACTTGCAATGAGTTAGTATCTACAAGTAATTTCCAAAATTATCAAGAATAAACACTTAATTGAAGTGACTGTGGTGATGACTTTTAGAATGAAAGCAAGAATAGTTTCCTCAGCAAGGAGGTAACTGTGTTTTTAAATACTAGACATTCAGTAACAAATGTTTGAGTCAAGTCTAATAAATGCATCTCCATGGAGATATTCATCCTTTCTCCCCAGATCTGGAGTGGAGTTCAGAACTCAAAACAATATTGCTATCTAACTATTTCAATATTAAATCCCATAAAGAATGAATGAAGAGATCTAATTACCTAATAAAAAAATTAGTAGATAATCTATGTGAACTCTTAACGTAAGTATGAAGATTAGATAAGTAATAGTCCATTAGACTCTATTGCATAGGTGAATTAAAGGCAACAGGCTATGTTTAGTTGATGCTTTCATAGCTACTGAAAAGCAAAGTAATTAGGCAATTAAAAGAAAAATTCCAAAGCAATAATTTAATTAGATTGAATACATTTTTTGTTTGGACACAGAAGCTAAGAGAAGCTTAGAGAGGAGAAAGAGAAGAAAAAATATATAATCTTAGTTAACACAATAAAATAACAGAACAAAAAGCATTTTCAAGGACCCCAAAGTAGGGAATTTTAATGATTTTAAATGTACGCAAGTGTTAAAGTAATTAAGCAAAGAGCTTATTAGACCAAGGTGGTTTTAATTCCTTGGCAGCCTAAGTAAGCAAACTGAAACCTAAGCAAGAATCAATTACTGTAAATGCCTCAAGACTAAGAAATTGAAACTTAAGGACAACCAATCACACCTGACTAGACTTTGCCAAATAAGGCAATAGATTAAGCAATAGCCAATCAGATAACTTCCTTGCTTTGCTTCTGTGTCTGCTCTATAAAAGCCTTTATCTTACCTCCTGCCGCTAGAGAATTCCTAATCATTTTCGGTTTGGCATTGGTCAATTCAGATCAATGTTTGCTCAAATAAACTCTTCAAAATTTTAATGTACTTTAGTTTATCTTTTAACACAAGAATTATTTTTCCATCTATGGGAACTGATCTTCAGAATTAGAATATATTTCAATGAGGGAATATTACAATCTGATATACAAATATTTGCTTTAAAAACAATATATTTAAAATGTACTCATTCAGTGTGTTGGATCCTAGTGGCCAGAAGGACTTAGTATATCTCCAAATGGCTAGTCACATAATTTTTCATGTGTTAGGCCAAAGGACTTAAGTACTTAAGAGATTTTACATTTTGCTAAAGGGATGTCATTGCAGGGTGCATCGGTGGCAAAGGATCACTAAGAAGTGGGTACAAGGTTTAGCATCATCTCCAAGGCAAAAATACAAGGTTAGTAGTCAGGCAAGAGACCAGATAAATGTAAAGGCTGATGGCCAAGAAGGATCAGAAAGAGTAAAACAAGATGATGATTCAACCTCAAAATTCATTAAGATATTTGCACTGGAAAAACATAATGAATACAAAAGTTGATTAATAAGGCAATGGTTTCACAGAATCTGAATTCAAGACAAGATAGCTGCTCAAATAAGGCAAAAACAAAAGAACCAAAACTATGTAATACCAAAACAATATCAAAAACCATGGTTGAAAGCCTTAGAAAAGAAACAGGAAGTAATTACACTTCCTGCAGGAAATGCAGCAAGTGGTACCCTCTATACCAGAGCAAAAAATCTGGATAACCAATATGAATCGCCTCAACACAGAACAACTTCTATCCGCTCTCACTTCCTGGTACAGCAATCAGCTCCAGGGCTCAATTAACCCAGAGTCTGCAGGTTGTAGGAGATTAATCAGTTCAAAAAATGAATATCTTGGCTGAATTGGTAAGTATAAGGGCACTTCAGTGGGCATGCATGTAATTAATTCATTTATTCATTCACTTATTCACAAACATGTCCTGAGGATGTCAGTAAAAATGATGGAGGAAGGGCCACCAAAAAACCTTTCTTCCTTGAAAGTGACATAAACATTGCCCCGCCTCCCAAAAAACAATCAGAATCAGTTTTTTTAGAACTCTGGAAATTAATCAAAGGCTTACAGCAACCTGGGGAGTATTTATTCAAGAAAAATGGCCAAATCCTGATAAGAAAAGCAAACTTTACCGTGACTTAATGTGCCCTTGTCTACCCCCACCCCTCACAGCTCCAGCTCTGTGGTAGCATTAAAGCCCTACAGCTGACAATCATGGTAAAAACCAGCATTTTGGCAGTAACTGGAGGAGACAGAATGGGATTGGAACTCCTCCAGAGTTATCTTCCCAGAGAAGTTTTGACCTGTTCAATGGTTCCATGGAAGATACCACTTCAAGGCTGTCTTTATTTAACCTGACACAGAGCTTGCCCAGTGAAAACAGCTTTTTCCAAGGGTATTTGCCAAAAACAATTACAGGTAGCTATGGCTGCCTGAAGCAGTGGGTAACATTTGGAGCAAACAATAGACTATTTACAAATTACACATCTGATAAGGGTCTAGTATCCACAATACATAAAGAACTCTCATAATACTCAACGATAAAAAGACAACCAAATTTTAAAATGGGCAAATGATTTGAATAATAATTTATCCAAAGAAAACATGAATGGCCAATAAGCACATGAAAGGATGCTCAACATTATTATTCATTATGTAAATGCAAATCAAAACCACAATGAGATCCCCTTCATATCCACTAGGATAGCTATAATCAATAAGACAGACAGTAACAAGTGCTGGAGAAGATCTTAAGAAATTGGAATCCACATACACTATAGGTAGGAATGTAGAATGGTATGGCAACTTTGGAAAACAGTTCAGCAGTTTCTCAAAGTTAAACATAGAGTTACCAGAAATTTTACTCCTATACATCCAAGGGAATTGAAAACATATATGCATACAAAAACTTTTACATGAATATTCATAGTGACATTATTCATAATAGCCAAAAAGTGGAAACAATCCTAATGGCTATCAATTGATGCCTGGATAAACACAATATGCTATATCCGTACAAAGGAATATTATTCACACATGAAAGCAATGAAGTACTGATTCATGCTACCATATGGAAGAACCGTGAAAGTTTTATAAGTGAAAGAAGTCAGACACAAAAGCCACACGTTGTATGAATTCATTTATTTGAAATGTCTGGAATAGGTAAACCCATAGAGATAGAAAACAGATTAGTGGTTGCCAGGGACTGGAAGGAGGGTAAAATTGGGAGTGACTGCTATTGGGTTGAGATCTCTTTTGGCAGTGATGAAATCTTACGAGATTATATAGTGGTAATGGTTATACAACTTTGAATAATCTAAAAAACACTGAATTGTGTACTTTTTAAAAGGATGAATTTGACATTGGGTGGATTTATCTTTAAGAAAAAAAATTTTACTGAGGATCTAGCAAGTATCAGTTGCTATTTTGGGCACTGAAGTTAGTGAGAAGAGTAAGGCATCCATGCCCTTGTGAGAGTCTAGTGAAGAAGCAAGACATAAATACAGTTGAGCCTTAAACAACATGGGTTTGAACTGCAAAGGTCCACTTACACATGGAGTTTTTTCAATAGTAAATACTACAGTACTACACAATCCATGGTTGGTTGAATCCGCACACACAGAGGAAGCACGGATATGAGGAACCACATGTAGAGAGCGCCCACTATAGGTTACATGTGGATTTTTGACTGTGCAGATGGTTGGCACCCCTAACCCCCTCATTGTTCAAGGGTCAACTATAATTTACTATAATGAAAACCAGGAAACTGGGAAACCAGAAGAGGAAGCATATAATGTTGCTGAGATATTGGAAAAGCTTCACAAAGGAGGTAACATTTTTGGACACTGAAGCAGCTCACCAGACAGGCAAAAGGGAGAGGGACATTCAAGGCATACGAAAAAATGCTCAAAGATCTAGAAACATGACAGAGCAGGCCCTGACAGACATTCAGTGCATAACACAGTGAGTTCCTGTTTCTAAATTTACTGTAAGAGAGGTACTTTCAAAAATGAGACCAGGCAATGAACAGTCTAGCAATGTCTCACCGGTTATCTCATATCCCCAAATAGAAATTCACATGACAAAAGCTGTTTATACTAGTCAAGATTAGCTAAGTGTATACAATGAGATTTTTGTCAAAAATCACTTCTGGATGACCACCTAAGTGACCAGCAAATAAATGATTCAGAATAAATAAGTGAATTTGTTGGCATAACTTTATATGGACTAAAAATTTGTGAAATTCAGTCCCTCGGATCTCACTAAATATAGAGCCTGGGAGAGTGGCCTCAAGTTATCGAATACTTTAGATGACTTTTTATTAAAACAAGAGGTTGACAATGAAGAATCAAAGAACTATCTCAACTATTTTTCACATAATGAAGTAATTTTATTTATTCATTTATTCTTCCCTTCATCAACATTTATTTTGTGTTTATTTTGTACCAGGTGGGCTAGTTGTTTTCCAGTTATCTAAAGCTAGGTAAAAAAAGAGTAAGGATGACAAGGGTGAAGGTCATACACTTCCTTATATGTAGAAGGAAAGAGGCATAAGCATCTTTAAAGGAACAATAGGATTGTGGTAGAAAGGATTAAGTACATATTTCTCTGATCCATTTAGTACAAAAACCATTCTCAAGCTTCAAAGATGAAAGACTAAAAGAAGAGATCTACTTGTAAGGTTTAGATAAAGAATAATCCTAGGAATCATTTATGTTGCTATTAAGTTAGAGCTCAAACTAGACATCAGGACCATGTTTTTTACAGAAATAATTGGACTTTCTCTCTAAACAAAATACAAAATTTCAAAATCAGTACTTTCAGAGAGTATATGCATTTACATTTCTAACTATGAGAGTAATTGATAACAATTATAAAAGCTGGACAGAATACCATTAGACAATAGATTGTAAAGATAAGAGAGCAACTAAGACAGCTAAAACTTGAGGGGCCAAGATCTCAGAGAGTAGGTGCATGTATTAAGAGAGTCTCTATATTACACTGCTTTTTCCCCCAGGGCATTTCTCAATTCAAATCACAGGGCATGGAAATAAGGAAGTGGTGGCCTAGAGCTGTGATAATCTCACTAAGTCAGAGCTACAAAACATCCGGGACTTGAGGCAAGTTTCTGGAGAAAAGGGAACGGAAGAAAAATGAGTCTGACTTTCTGTATGCAGTTTTTGTTTTGGTGCATTTTTAAGTCTTCTAAGCTGTATGTGTGTAAGTTAAGAGACCAAAACTTCAAAGCAGAAATCTGTTACCAAGAGGCTAAAATGCTAAACAGATTTTAGTAGTTTTTGGTGCTGAGGATATAAAAGCTGGATTTCAGAACGCTTCCAGTAGAAAAGGCCAATGAAATACCCAAATTTTCAACTGAGATTTTTTTCTTTTATCGAGGTATGGTTGATTTACAGTATTATACAAGGCTCAGGTGTATGTAATAGTGAGTCACAATTTTAAAGGTTATACTCCATTTATAGTTATTATAAAATATTGGCTATATTCCCTGTGTTGTACAATATATCCTTGTAGCTTATTTTATACATAGTAGTGTGTACCTCTAAATCCCCTACCCCTATCTTGCCCCTCCCCCTTTCCCTCTTCCCACTGGTAGCCACTGGTTTGTTCTCTATATCTGTTAGTTTTAGTTTTTAGATTCCTCGTGTAAGTGATATCATATAGCATTTGTGTTTCTCTCTCTGACTTATTTCACTTAACATAATACCGTCCAGGTCCATCCATGTTGTTGCAAATGCCAAAATTTCATTTTTTTTCATGGCTGAGTAGTATTCTATTGTATATTTATACCACATCTTTATCCATTCATCTGCTGATGGACACTTAGGTAGCTTCCATATGTTGTCAATTGTAAATAATGCTGCTGTGAACATTGGAATGCATGTATCTTTTCAAATTAGTGGGGATTTTAATTTAATTTAATTTATTTATTTATTTTACAGTAGGTCCTTGTTGGTTATCTCTTTTAAATATAGCAGTGTGTACATGTCAATCAGAAGCTCCCAGTCTATCCCTCACCCCCACACTTTCCTCCTGATAACCATAAGTTCATTCTCTTAAGTGTGTGAGTCTGTTTCTGTTCTTGTAAATAAGTTCATTTGCATCATTTTTTTGAGTCTGCATATAAGAGATATCAGATCAGATATCAGATATGTATTTGTCTTTCTCTGTCTGACTTACTTCACTTAGTGTAATAATCTCCAGGTCCATCAGTGTTGCTGCAAATGGCATTATTTCATTGAATTGGTGGGCTTTTTGTTTTTGTTTTTTTGTTATAAACTCAGGAGTAGAATTGATGGGTCATAAGGTAGTTCTATTTTAGCTTTTGAGAAACCTCCATACTGTTTTCCACAGTGGCAGAACCAGTTTACATTTCTACCAACACTGTACCAGAGTTTCCTTTTCTCCACATGCTCGCCAACATTTGTTATTTGTAGACTTTGTAGACTTTAAGATGATAGCCATTATGACAGGTGTGAGGCGAAATCTCATTGAGGTGTTAACTTGCATTCCTCTGATGATTAACAATGTTGAGCATCTTTTAACATGGCCTGTTGGCCATCTGTAGGTTTTCTTTGGAGAAATGTCTACTTAGGTCTTCTGTGCATTTTTAAATTGGGTTGTTTTTCTGCTGTTGAGTTGTATGAGGTGTTTATATACGTGTAAATATATATATATATATATATATATAAAACTTTTGTTTTTATTGGAGTATAGTTGAGTTATAATGTGTTAGTTTCAGGTATATAGGAAACTGATTCATATATATATATGTATGTGTGTGTGTGTATATATATATATACACACATATATATATTCTTTTTCAGATTCTTTTCCCTTATTGATTATTACAAAATATTGAGTATAGTTTCCTGTGCCATACAATAGGTCCTTGTTGGTTATTTATTTTATATATAGTAGTGTGTATATGTTAATCCCAAACTCCTAATTTATCCCTCCCCTTCTTTCCCCTTTGGTAACCATAAATTTGTTTTCTATGTCTATAGGTTTATTTCTGTTTTGTAAATATTATAAGTTCATTTGAATTTTTTTCTTTAGATCCACATATAAGTGATACCATATGATATTTATCTTTCTCCATCTGGCTTGCTTCACTTAGTATGATCTCTAGGTCCATCCATGTTGCTGAAATGGCATTCTTTCATTATTTTTTATGGCTGAGTAATATTCAGTTGTGTATATATACCACATTTTCTTTATCTATTCATCTGTCAATGGACCCTTAGGTTGCTTCCATGTCTTGGCTATTGTAAATAGCACTGCAATGAACATTGTGGTGCATGTATCTTTTTGAACCATGTTTTTCTACAGATATATGCCCAGGAGTGAGATTGCAGGATCATACTGTAGCTTTATTTTTTTATTTATTTATTTATTTTTTTTTGCGGTATGCGGGCCTCTCACTGTTGTGGCCTCTCCCGTTGCGGAGCACAGGCTCTGGACGCGCAGGCTCAGCGGCCATGGCTCATGGGCCCAGCCGCTCCGCGGCATGTGGGATCTTCCCAGACCGGGGCATGAACCTGCGTCCCCTGCATCGGCAGGCGGACTCTCAACCACTGTGCCACCAGGGAAGCCCTGTAGCTTTATTTTTAGTTTCTTGGCCATCTGTGTGTCTTCTTTGGAGAAATGTCTACTTAGATCTTCTGCCCAATTTTGATTGGGTTGTTTGCTTTTATTGACATTGAGCTGCATGAGCTGTTTGTATATTTTGGAAATTAATCCCTTGTCAGTCACATAGTTTGCAAATATTTCCTCCCATTCTGTAGGTTGTTTTTTCATTTGTTTATGGTTTCCTTTGCTGTGCAAAAAGCTTTAGAGTTTAATTAGGTCCCATTTGTTTATTTTTGTTTTTATTTCCATTACTCTGGGAGACGGATCCAAAACCATATTGCTGCGATTTATGTCAAAGGGTGTTCTGCCTATGTTTTCCTCTAAGAATTTTATAGTATCCAGTCTTACATTTAGGTCTTTAATCCATTTTGAGTTTATTTCTGTGTATGGTGTTAGAGAATGCTCTAAGTTCATTCTTTTACATGTAGCTGTCCAGTTTTTCCAGCACCACTTATTGAAGAGACTGTCTTTTCTCCATTGTATATTCATGCCTCCTTTGTCATAGATTAATTGGCTATAAGTGTGTGGGTACAATTCTGGGCTTTCTATCCTGTCCATTGATCTATATGTCTGTATTTGTGCCAGTACCATACTGTTCTGATGACTGCAGCTTTGTAATATGGTCTGAAGTTAGGGAGCCTGATTCCACCAGCTTTGCTTTTCTTTCTCAAGATTGCTTTTGTTATTTGGGGTCTTTTGTGTTGCCATAGAATTAAAAATATTTTTGTTCTAGTACTGTGAAAAATGCCATTGGTGATTTGATAGGGATTGCATTGAATCTGTAGGTTGTCTTGGGTATTATAGTCACTTTAGCAATATTGGTTCTTCCAATCCAAGAAGACAGTATATCTTTCCATCTTTTTGTGTCATTTTCAATTTCTTTTATCAGTGTCTTATAATTTTTGGAGTACAGGTGTTTTGTCTCCTTAGGTCAGTTTATTCCTAGATATTTTATTCTTTTTGATGCAATGGTAAGTGAGACTGTTTCCTTAATTTCTCTTTCTGATCTTTCATTGTTAGTGTATAGAAATGCAACAGATTTCATTTAATTTTGTACGGATTTTGTATCCTACAATTTTATCAAATTCATTGATAAGCTCTAGTACTTTTCTGGTAGCATCTTTAGGATTTTCTATGCATAGTATCATGTCATCTGCAAGAAGTGACAGTTTTACTACTTCCTTTCCAGTTTGGATTCCTTTTATTTCTTTTTCTTCTCTGATTGCGGTGGCTAGGAATTCCAGAACTATGTTGAATAAAAGTGGCAAGATTGGACATCCTTGTCTTGTTCCTCGTTCTAGAGAAAATGCTTACAGCTTTTCACCATTGAGTATGTTGTTAGCTGTAGATTTGTCATATATGGCCTTTATTATGTTGAGGTAGGTTCCCTCTATGCTCACATTCTGGAAGAGGTTTTATCATAAATGGATGTTGAATTTTATCGAAAGCTTTTTCTGCATCTATTGAGATGATCATATGGTTTTTATTCTTCAATTTCTTAATGTGGTATATCACACTGATTGACGATGTGCCATACTGAAAAATCCTTGCATCCCTGGGGTAAATCCCACTTGATTGTGGTGTTTGACCCTTTTAAAGTATTGTTGAGTTCAGTTTGCTAGGATTTGGTTGGGGATTTTTGCATCTATATTCTTCAGTGATATTGGCCTATAATTTTCTTTTTTTTAGTATCTTTGCTTGGTTTTTGTATCAGGGGAATGATGGCCTTATAGAATGAGTTTGGAAGTGTTCCTTCATCTGCAATTTTTTGGGAATAGTTTCAGAAAGATAGGTGTTACCTCGTCTCTAAATGTTTGATAGAATTCACCTGTGAAGCCATCTGGTCCTGGACTTTTGTTTGTTGGGAGGTTTTTAGTCACAGATTCAATTTCAGTACTTGTAATTGGTCCATTCATATTTCCTATTTTTTCCTGGTTCTCTCTTGGGAGATTGTATGTTTCTAAGAATTTGTCCATTTCTTCTAGGTTATCCATTTTATTGGCATATAGTTGCTTGTAGTAGTTTCTTATGGTCCTTTGTATTTCTGTGGTGTCAGTTGTAATTTTTTTTTCATTTCTAATTTTATTGATTTGGGCCCTCTCCCTTTTTTCCTTGATGGGTCTTGCTAAAGGTTAATTGATTTTGTTTATCTTTTCAAAGAACCAGCTTTTTGAATTATGGTTTTCTCAGGGTATATGCCCAGTAGTGGGATTGCTGGGTCATATGTTGGTTCTATTTGTAGTTTTTTAAGGAAACTCCATACTGTTCTCCATAGTGGCTGTACCAACTCACATTCCCACCAGCAGTACAAGAGTGTTCCCTTTTCTCCACACCCTCTCCAGCATTTATTGTTTCTAGATTTTTTGATGATGGCCATTCTGACTGGTGTGAGATGATATCTCATTGTAGTTTTGATTTGCATTTCTCTAATGATTAATGATGTTGAGCATTCTTTCATGTGTTTGTTGGCAGTCTATATATCTTCTTTGGAGAAATGTCTATTTAGGTCTTCTGCCCATTTATGGATTGTGTTGTTTGTTTTTTTATTATTGAGCTGCATGGGCTGCTTATAAATTTTGGAGATTAATCCTTTATTCAAAAAGAGTCATGTACCAAAATGTTTATTGCAGCTCTATTTACAATAGCCTGGAGATGGAAACAACCTATGTGTCCATCATTGGATGAATGGATAAAGAAGATGTGGCACATATATACAATGGAATATTACTCAGCCATAAAAAGAAACGAAATTGAGCTATTTGTAATGAGGTGGATAGACCTAGAGTCTGTCATACAGAGTGAAGTAAGTCAGAAAGAGGAAGACAAATACCGTATGCTAACACATATATGTGGAATTTAAGAAAAAAAAAGTCATGAAGAACCTAGGAGTAAGACAGGAATAAAGACACAGACCTACTAGAGAATGGACTTGAGGATATGGGGAGGGGGAAGGGTAAGCTGTGACAAAGTGAGAGAGTGGCATGGACATATATACACTACCAAACGTAAAATGGATAGCTAGTGGGAAGCAGCCGCATAGCACAGGGAGATCAGCTCGGTGGTGTGTGACCACCTAGAGGGGTGGGATAGGGAGGGTGGGAGGGAGAGAGACGCAAGAGGGAAGAGATATGGGAACATATGTATATGTATAACTGATTCACTGTGTTATAAAGCAGAAACTAACACACCATTGTAAAGCAATTATACTCCAATAAAGACGTTAAAAAAAAAAAGAACCAGCTTTTAGTTTCATTGATCTTTTCTATTGTTCTCTTCTCTATTTCATTTATTTCTGCTTTGATCTTTATTATTTCTTTCCTTCTAACTTTGGAATTTGTTTTTTTTTTTTTCTTCTCTAGTTGCTTTAGGTGTAAGGTTATGCTGTTTATTTGAGATTTTTCTTGTTTCCTGAGGTAAGCTTGTATCTCTGTTAACTTCCTTCATAGAACTGCTTTTGCTGCTCCCCATAGGTTTCAGATCATCATGTATTCATTTTCATTTGTCTTTAGGTATTTTTTAAATTTCCTTTTTGAGTTTTTCAGTGATCCATTGGTTGTTTAGTACCATATTATTTAGCCTCCACCTGTTTGTGTGTTTTGCAGTTTTTTTCTTGTAGTTGATTTCTAATCTTATAGTGTTGTGGTTGGAAAAGATGCTTTATATAATTTACATTTTCTTAAATTTACTGAGGTTCACTTTGTGACCCAGCATGTGATCAATTCTGGAGAATGTTCCATGTGCACTTGAAAAGAATGTGAATTCTGCTGCTTTTGGATGGAATGCTCTATAAATATCAGTTAAGCCCGTCTAGTTTAGGTGTCATTTCATGCCTGTGTTTCCTTATTGATTTTCTGTCTGGATGATGTGTCCACTGATGTAGGGAGGGTATTCAAATCCCCCACTATTATTGTGTTACTATCAATTTCTGCTTTCATGTCTGTTAACATTTGACTTACATACTGAGGTGCTCCTATGTTGGGTGCATATATATTTACAACGGTTATATCTTCTTCTTGGATTGATCCCTTGATCATTATGAAGTATCTTTCTTTGTCTCTTGTAATGGTCTTTATCTTAAAGTCTGTTTTGTGTGATAGGAGTATTTCTACTCTAGCTTTCTTTTGATTTCCATTTGCATGGAATAACTTTTTCTATCCTCTCACTTTCAGTCTGTATGTGTCTCTAGATCTGAAGTGGGTCTCTTGTAGGCAGCATATATATGGGTCTTGTTTCTGTATTCATTCAGCCAGTCTGTGTCTTTTGGTTGGAGCATTTAATTCATTTATATTTAAGGTAATTATCGATATGTATATTCTTATTGCCATTTTGTTAATTGTTTTAAATTTGTTTTTGTAGGTCTTTTTTCTTCCTTTCCTCTTTTGTTCTCTCATCTTGTGATTTTGTGACTATCTTTACTGTTGTGTTTGGATTCCCTTTTTTGTGTGTGTATATCAATTATATATTTTTGGTTTGTAGTTACTGTGAGCTTTTGATATAGCAGTATATATACACACAGACACACACACACACACATTATACAAAATTGTTTAAAGTTGCTGATCTCTTAATTTCAAATGCATGTCAAGTATCCTGCATTTGTACTCTCCTCCTTGAAACTATTATTACTAGTTTAGATATCATATTTGTGTGTGGATGATTTCCTACCTTTTCTATATGTTTGCCTTTATCAGTGAGCTTTCCCATTTTGTAATTTTCTTATTTCTAGTTGTGGCCTTTTCTTTTCCGCCTTGAGTAGTTCTTTAGCATTTGTTGTAAAGCTGGTTTGATGATGCTGAATTATTTTAGCTTTTGTTTGTCTGTAAAGATTTTGATTTTTTTGTCAAATCTGCACAAGATCCTTGTTGGGTAGAGTATTCTTGGTTGTAGATTTTTCCCTTTCATCACTTTAAATATATTGTGCCACTCCCTTCTGGTCTGCAGTGATTATGCTGAAAAATCAGCTGATAGCCTTATGGAGATTCCTTTTGTTATTTGTTCCTTTTCTCTTGTTGTTTTTAATATTTTCTCTTTATCTTTAATTTTTGTCAGTTTGAATACTATGTGTCTTGGCATGTTCCTCCTTGGGTTAATCCTGTATGGGACTCTCTGCTCTTTCTAGACTTGGGTGACTGTTTCCTTTCCCATGTTAGGGAAGTTTTCAGCTATTATCTCTTAAATATCATCTCAGGTTCTTTCTCTCTCTCTTCTCCTTCTGGGACCCCTAAAATGCAAATGTTCATGCATTTGATGTCCCAAAGGTCTCTTAAACTGTCCTCATTTCTTTTCATTCTTTTTTTTTTTTTAATTCTGTTCTCTGACAGTGATTTCCACCACTCTGTCTTCCAGGTCACTTATCCATTCTTCTGACTCATTTATTCTGTTATTGATTCCTTCTAGTGTATTTTTTTATTGCACTTATTTTATTCTTCAACTCTGTTTGGTTGTTCTTTATATTTTCTAACTCTTTGTTATAAAGTTCTCGTAACTTCTTGCTCTGTGTGTCCATTTTTTCCTGAGTTCTTGGATCATCTTTACAGTCATTACTCTGAACTCTTTCTCGGGTAGATTGCCTATCTTCACTTCACTTAGTTGTTCTTCTGGGGTTTTATATTGTTCCTTCACCTGGAACATATTCCTCTGCCATCTCATTTTGTTTAGATTTCTATTTGTAGTTTTATGTATGTGGAAATTTGGTTACATTTCTCTACCTTGGAGAAGTGGCCCTCTGTAGGGGATGTCCTATGTATCCCAGTGGTATACTCCCCTCTTGTCACCTAAGGACCAAGGACCAGCTAGTCCCAGGGTAGATTCTGACCTGTGTTTGCAGACTCAGTTCTGCAGGCTGCAGGCTCATAGTTTTCTTGCTTCTGGTGTCTGCCCCCTTGTAGATGAGGCTGGTCTAGAGGCTTGTGCTGGCTTCTTGGTGGTAAGGTCCTGTGCCTGCCCACTGGTGGGTGGAGCTGGGTCTTGGCTTTCTAGTGGGCAGGGCCATGTCAGGGGTGTGTCTAGATGCAGCTATGGATTCAGGAAGTCTTTAGGCAGCCTGTCTGTTAATGGGTAGGGCTGTGTTTCCACCTGTTGGTTGTTTGGCCTGAGGCATCCCAGAACTGGAGCCTACAGGCTGTTGGCTGGCACCAGGCCTTGGTGCCAAAATGTCAGCCTCCAGGAGAGCTCATGGTGATGGATACTCCCTGATACCTCCACCACCAGTGTCCTTGTCCCCAGAGTGAGCCACTGCCACCCCCGCCTCCCCAGGAGACCCTCAAAGACCAGTAGGTAGGTCTGGCCCAGGCTCTGGTGAAGTCACTGCTTTTGCCCTGGCCTGGGTCCCAGTGTGCATGAGACCTTGTGTTCACCTTTCAGGGATGGAGTCTCTGTTTCCCCCAGTCCTGTTGAGCTCCTGCAATCAAGCTCTGCTGGCCTTCAAAGCCAAATGCTCTGGGGGCTCCTCCCCTCAATGTGAGACCCCCAGACTTGGTAGCCTGATGTGGGGCTCAGAACTCTCACTCCTGTGGGAGAACTTCTGCAATATATTTATTCTCGCATTTGTAGGTCACCAGCTGGGGGGTATGGAATTTGATTATATCATGAGTGTGCCCCTCCTACCATCACTTGTGCTTTCTTTTTTGTGTCTTTGGATGTAGAATATCTTTTTTGGTAGGTTCCAGTCTTTTTTTACCAATGGTTGTTCAGCAGTTAGATGTGATTTTGGTGTGCTCGTGAGAGGAGGTGGGCTCAAGGTCCTTCTACCATCTTGTCTGGAAGTTCTTTCTTTACATTTTAGATATTAACCCCTTATCAGTCATATTATTTGCAAATATTTTCTCCCATTCCATAGGTTTTCTTTTTGCTTTGTCAGTGGTTTCCTTTACTGTGCAAAAGCTTTAAGTTTGATTAGGTCCCCTTTGTTTATTTTTGCTCTTATTTCCTTTGCTTTAGGAGGCAAATCCAAAAATGTATTGCTACAATTTATGTCAGAGTGTTCCGCCTATTTTCTCTTCTAGGTGTTTTATGGTTTCAAGTCCCACATTTAAGACTATTTAAGCCTTTAATCTGTTTTGAGTTTATTTTTGTATTAGGAATTGTTCTAAGCTCGTTCTTATACATGTAACTGTCCAGTTTTCCCAGAACAACTTATTGAAAAGACTGTATTTTCTCCATTGTATATTCTTTCCTCCTTTGCTGTAGATTAACTGACTGTAAGTGTGTGGGTTTATTTCTGGTTTCTCTATTCTGTTGCATTGATCTATGTGTCTGGTTTTTGTTTTGGGCCAGTACCATACTGTTTTGATTACTAGAGCTTTGTAATAGAGTCTGAAGTCAGGAAGCATGATTCCTCCAGCCCTGTTCTTCTTTCTCAAGATTGTTTTGGCTATTGGAGATCTTTTGTGTTTTTGTATAAACTTTAAAATCATTTGTTCTATTTCTGTGGAAAATGCCACTCGTATTTTGATAGGGATTGCACTGACTCTGTAGATTGCCTTGGGTGGTATGGTCATTTTAACAATATTAATTCTTCCAATCTATGAACACAGTGCATGTTTCCATCTCTATGTGTTCAGTTTCTTTCATCAGTGTCTTATAATTTTCCAAGTACAGGTGTTTTACTTTTACTTAACTGAGATTTTCAAAAGAGATATACTCTAAAAATAAGAGCAGACTAAAATAGACCAACCTTGAGCAGATCAAGATGATCTGCCCATATGTTATCAGACTGCCAGAAGAAAATTAAATCCCTCTTGGAAGATGATGAACTATTAAGGAGGCTTATAATACTTCAGACATTAGATCTAACATTCAGTTAAACTTTACTAGGCATTTCAGACAACAAAACAAAATGAAATTGTAACTGAAAAAATAAATAATAGAAACAAACCAACAAATGATGTACATATTAGAATTATCAAATGTAGACATTAAAATAGTTATGATTTTGATTTTTGGCAAAACAAATAAAAAGATGGTGAATTTCATTAAACTAGGATATGTGAAAAAATTTAAAGGGAAACTTTCAAACGGAAAATAATACAATAATTAAGAGTTTAAAGAAAGGATTTAATAACATATTAGACACAGCAGAAAAGAGGCTTAGTGAACTGAAACATAGGTCAGTAGAAAGTGTCCAGAATAAAGTCCAAAGAGGGAAAAAATATAAAGAATACTTTTAAGAGATCATAAGAAATATGTGGGACCCCATGTAAAGATCTAACATACATGTAACTAGAGGAGAGATTGTGGAAGATGCAATACTGGAAGAGCTACTGCATGAGAATTTTCTAAAACTACCAAGAGATATTAAGTAATAAATTCAAGAAGATCTGCAAACCTCAAACAGGATAAAATCAAAGAAAACCTCAAATAGGATAAAATCAAAGAAAACCATATCTAGTCACATCACAGTAAAACTGCTGCAAACCAAGGAAAAACAGAAAAATATTTTAAAAAACAAGGAAAACACACATTACCTTCAAAGAGGCAGCAAGACTGACAGCTGACCTCTTAATAGAAGCAACAGAAACCATGAATCTATCGAATCACATCTTTGAAATAATGTAAGAAAATAAATGTGAATTGAGAATTCCATACCTAATGAATATATCCTTCAAAAATTAAGGCAAAATAAATACTTTTTCCAACAAACAAAAACTTAGAATTCATTCCCATTTGACCTTCACTAAAATACTAAAGAGAGTTCTTCGGCAGAAGGAAAGTGATCCTAGATAGAAGCAAAAAAATGCAAAAAGGAACAATGACAACAGAAAGAATAACAACAATAGAAATATAAATACATATTAATTAATTAAAATAATAACACTAATGTTTGTGGGTTTAAAAATATATGTTGAATTGAAACACAAAATAGGAAAAGCACAGAGAGTAGAGAGGTCAATGGTGTTAAGGTGTTATAAATCCTTGAGAGCCCTATGCTAAGTGAAATAAATTAGACAGAGAAAGGCAAATACTGTATAATTTCACTTACATGTGGAATTTTAAAAAACTGAACTTATAAAACAGAACAGATTGATGGATGCCAGAGTCAGGGAGTTGGGGGTGGGAGAAATTGGTGAAGGTGGTCAAAAGGTACAAACTTCCAGTTATAAGATAAATCTAGTTATATAATGTACAGCATGATGACTCTAGTTAACAATACTGTATTGTATATTTGAAAGTTATTAAGGGAGTAGATCTTAAAAGTTCTCATAAAATGAGAAAAATTGTAATTATATGAGTAATGGGTGTTAACTGGACATATTGTGGTAATCATTTCACAATAGGTACATGCATCAAATCTCATTCTGTTATACATATTAAACAAATACAATGTTATATGTCAATTATATCTCAATAAAATCAGAAAAATATTTTTAAAAAGTCTTATAAGGTCTTTGCATTATCTGGAAAGTGGATAAAATATTAACTTAAAGTAAATACTAATAAGTCAAAGATACATGTTGTAATAATTGAGATACAAAACAGTATTACAAACTAACAAGGAAAGAAAATTGAATAATTACGAATACTTTATTATATAGTATTACTAGAGATAAAATAAAACCTCTGTATGCAACAATTCTAGAGATAAAGAAAAAGATCTCTTCATTTTGACAAATTTAGAAGGAACTTTAATACTTCTAACTATTTCAGTATTAAATATGAGAGATAAATAATTACTGTATTATTTTATTTAATAGTAATAAAGAGGGACATTTCATAGTGATAAAATAATCAGTTTAAAGGGAAGATGTAATAACCTAAGTTTACAACCAACTAATAAAATAACCTTAATTTTAAGACGTAAACTAACATAATTAAATGGAGAAATAAACAGATCCACAGTCGTGCATTCAATAACTACAGAATGCACAATATTTCCAAATACACGTGGAAGATTTACCAAAATTGGCCATATGCTGGAAAATAAAACAGTTTCCAATAAGTGGTAAAGAATTGAAATCATAAAGTAATTTTCTTGACCATAGTGGAAACAAACTAGTAATATAAATAGATTATTCCTAAAATAACTGAAAATATTTTTTAAGAAAGACATTTAGCACTAAGTAGACTAGAACATGTTCAAGAGCATTGAGAGAATGTACAAAACCTTGGCTCAGTCACCATTTTTCCTTTGAAACATTTCTGGATTTATCTGTATGCTTTAACTAATGCATTTGTTAAGCTTGATTCTCCCATCCTCTCAAGGGCTGAGTGTTCTGCACTGCAGAGAGAGAAAGCTCTTCTGACTTTCACTGCAAGTCTCCCCATTTCCTTGAATTTTTACCTAGAGGAAGTTTTGTATTTGTAAGTTTTTAGTGTACGTTTGCACATAAGCATAAAGGAAAAAAAAAGTCAATTGGGCATTGGAAACAGGATTAATCCAGGCTGTATTCAATAATAGTGATGGGAAATTCAGCCCTGACCTTTAGGAGAATCAGGCTGAACAAACAACAAATTGAAAGGACTGGTGTGACAAATAAGATGTTCTATGAGCAAATGAACTGGTTAATGAACAAATTCAAGGTAACTATGACTGGGAAGCTTCTTTTCTTGGCTTATGCCCTGTCTGACTTAGTGAATGACGATACATAATTAGGATGCAGTGCTCTTGAATGAGAAGTAATTGAGCCATAATACCAAGTTTGATTGGATTTTGACTTACTCAACTAAAGTCGGGTGGGTATCCATCGTCTCAGTTCTTCCATAGTGCGCTCCACCTTTCCCTTTCTGCTCAATTCATCTTCTGCAGTAGATTAGTCATCAGGCTAAAGAAAAATGTATACTCTCTTAGGAATTAATAGGAGTTAATCATTCACAGAGTTCAGAAAGCCGACGATTGCTTCATGTGGATTGGGTTCTCACCTCCACATGGTTGCATTCTCTTCTGCTTCATGGCTTTCTGCCTCTTCTCTTATTTCTTCCTCTGCATAGAACACCCATCTTCACTTATCAGCCAAGTGAGATCAAATAGTACTTCCTCCCTGAGACTCATGACCCTTTCTGACAAAAATGAATGGCTATTTGTCTGTGCTTTACTGTTGTTTTTTTTGTTTTGTTTTTTTTTGGGGTTTTTTTGGTTTGTTTTATCATGTCCCTTATAGCACTTTTGTTCAGATGTAATTGTTTATATCTTTAAATATTTGCTTTCCCTTATATACCATGAAATCCACAAAATTAGGGTCCATGTTTTATTTTTTAATAATAATTCTGAGCTCTTATTATGTGCCAGGCACATAATATAATCCTCACAACAAACCTTGTTATAGATATTTGTGTCATGTTCACTTTATAGATACGGAAAAAGTCAGAGAGGTGAGGTAACTTGCCCCAAATCCACAGCAATTTAAGTGACAGAGCAGAGAGTGAACCTCAGTCTGTCTGAATCCAGAGCCTAATTCTTATCCACATTCTCCATCTCAGCAATTTCACCTCTGAGAAAGTCCTTTGGTGCTTAATAAAGGTTTGACATTGAAGGCAAGATCTTTCCTAACCATATAAGTGCCCAGTAGAACATGTTTATAATAGTACGCAGGTAGAACTGATGAACCCAGAAACTATGTATCTAATAGAAATCTTTCTGTATATTTTCAAACCAATAAGTAAACAAGAAGATCCACCGAATTCCAAGGATGCATTTTATTAAAGAAGGCAGAGGGGCAAGTTTACTGAAACCTTGAAGGAGTGTTTGCTTACAGAGACTGTCAGGAAGAGTGACAGTGCCAAGCACACAGCATAAGGAAGGGCTATAAAACTTCAGTACTGAACAGCAGACCACGTGCAGGCTACTTTCCTTTGCAAGAAAACACTTTGGTAGGGTTCAGCCTTACGCTGCCACAGGAATTCACCACTTTTCTCTTACCCAAAGCCATTTATTCTGATATCTGAAGTGGGTCCATGAATTCTTTAGAAATCTAAAGAGCCAGAGGTGCCTCAGCGGCCCAGAAACACATCTCTCTTTAGCCTAATCACTGCCTAACTGCTGGGAGGTTCATGTTGTCACTGAGGGGAGCTGCTGGTACTCTGAGTCAATTCTGGATTTGGCCAATAGTCCCATTTTATGAGGTTTTATACCCCCTTTGTGTCATTCATTGTTTTCTATTCTTGGAGGCCTTGCCAATGACAGTATTGCACTGAGATACAGGTACAGTGCCACTTTCCTGTAAAAGGAGGAACGAGAGCAAGTGTCAACAGCTCCTGTCAAGAAAGAGGTCAGAGTAACTAGCAGGGCTGTCTCAGATCAACTACTTAATCCCACTCCTAGGAAGGGTGGGAATAATGAGAACAGCTTTTTATGATGTTTGGATGACTACGGAGACTCATTTTAAGGCTGCACATGGACTACGAGTATAAAAGTTGCTCTTAGAGCCTGGGAAATCGTATGCAGAGGGAATTTCAAAGACATTACTATCCAGTTCTTTTATTTCCTCCTTGCCTTGTCATTTTTTCCTTCTTTCAGTCACAAAGTGGTGCATTGGCTACATTTCTCTTAAAATACACAATTCTTCTTCCTGCAGTACGACCCCTTGGCAGGAGAGAGTATTGATACGGACACATGTAGCTGAAGCTTAATTCCCATTCCTTGATCTAGGTTAAAGGTCTGAAGAGTGGGAAGAGTGGGAGCTCTTCCCTTCACTTTTTATTTTGCTCTCTTTTTTCTGTGTACATTTTATCTCTGCTTCAATAATCAAGGTCTCAGATACAGACTTCCCCCCCATTAATTCATTAGTTTCCTGACCTCAGATACTGTGTTCTACATCTCATCAAGGACAATGGTGTTCTCCTGCTGTTTAATACTCATCATGTGTAGGCAATATTATGAAGACTCAGGCCTTTAGTAGAACCTGGGATAGTGATGAAATTCAATGACACTGCTTGTTGGGACACATACTAACAATACCATGGGAGGGTACTGGGATTAAGTGCTGCTTTACGGCCAGGGGACTGGCTGGATCCCAGCAGCAGGTGCATTTGCCTTCATCTCTCCTTTGGTCCACCAATCAGCATGTCATCTCAACTCTAAAGGCCCCCAATGATGACTGCTCCTCAGCCTTCAATGGACAAGAATTGAAGAAAAATTAACTTGAGGATATCTTCTACTCTATTATGGAGTTACTAGAGTTTGTTAAGTGCCCAGAATCTGTTTGTTGGTCAGTTCTTTGGCTAAGGCCGCCTTTGCCTCTGATTCATCCTTCTGCCTACTCATCCCCTGCCCTACCCACTTCTCCCATCATATTTTGAAATGTTAATCCCTGTCTCTGATCACTGGCAGGCCTCATTCCTATTAAGCATGATTCTCATTTCCTTAGTTTTATAAGCTGGTAGCCATCCAGTTTCCTCCTAGGCTGCAATGTGCAACACAAAAACAAGTCATTTAAAATCTGCTTCTTTGGGTTATGGACCATTCCTGAATACCAACTAGGTAGAACCAGGAGTTGGTAACAGATACCCAACCCAAACGTGGCAGGTCTGGTGGGAGAAACTGAAGGAAAAGATGTCTTTATAAAAGATAAGAATCATCTGATTGGCTATACCAGTGTCTGGTGGATTCCATATCAAATATGTTTCTTCTGCTGGTCTCAAACATTGTTACATTACACTACTTAGCAAAGGGAAATAAGAAGTCTTTATATGCTGGGGCGTGGGTGGTGTTAAAGGATAGAGGAAGAGTATGGACTCTGGTGTTTGTAGTCCCCAGTTTGGAAGTGTGGACCACTCCACCATTATTATCTCTGTGACCTGAGCAGGTTCCTCAACCTCTCTAAGCCTCAGTTTCTTTATCAGTGAAATGGGAATCATAATAAAACCTTCTTCATAGGATTGTTATGAAGATTAAATGAAATATGCAAACATGCAAACATGTAAAGTACTTAGTCCAGGGCAAAGTATAATGAGGGCTCAATAGATGTTAAATGTGAGATAAAATTATCTTTTCATTAACAAAGTTCACCTGACTCATTTATACCTGTTTATGTGTCCAAATACAGCAAGCAGTACATAGACTCAGACACTGATCACTCTGGGGCTCTGAGGTTCTTTGTTCCAATTGCAGCCTGTTGAGGATTGTTAAGGAACGGGCCAGAGGTTACAGAGAGGATCTCTGAACCTAAAACAATACAAAGTGTATTTGAGAGGATGACCTGACTCTCTGCCTAACCCCAAGAGAACATTTTCACAGCTTATCTGTTATTTGAATCTCCTTAGATTGGGCCAGGTTCAGTTTTTAGTCTGAGGTTAGTGTAATGGAGGTGTAAGGGCCTCTAGAGAGTGGCTTGGTGGGGCAGGTAATGGCAGCAGAATATGTTCTATGCCACTATTTCCATCACCACCACACACACACACTCACATTCACATTCACACACATTTAAATTCAACACAAACCCAAAGACTCACTCTTAGGGGGCCTGCCATGGAGATGGAGATGTATTTATCAAACCCTCTGGGTTTGAATCCCAAGCTTCATCTCATCCAGGCTCTTCCTTGGCAACTTAGTAAGCCTCTTTATACCTCATTTCTCTGTATAAAATAGGAATTATAATAGTTCCTACAACAGAAAGTAGTTTAAATTATATAATGCATGTAACATGCTGAGCGTGCTGGGTACAGCCTTAAGTCAGTATTAGCCATTGGTTTTATTTTTGTTTTGATTTTAAAAAGGAAAGATATCACAAGCCTAATCTGAACCCCCAAGGCAAAGGTTATTTTGATCAAAGACAAAGCAATCGTATTTCATTCAGGGGTTTGTTTCAAAATATCTGCCGGATATTAGCAAAAGTAAAAAGCCAAATGTTCAAAGAGACTGAAAGAAAATAAACCAAAATATCCACTGACTTTCTGTTAGTGATGGGATTGTGGTAGGTTGTTGTTTTCTTTATACTTTTCATAAATTACAAATTTTCTACAATGAGCACATATTACTTTTATAGTCAGGAAAAATCATTGTGCTTTATAAATATTCATATACACAATTATCAGATGGCAGTGTGTGTATTTTAACCTCTCTCCTCAACATCCTCACACTTGTCTTCATCTTTGCTAGACCCTCTGGTTAAATATGGTGCCTAATGACTGGAGAATTCTTAAAAGTGTGAATGAATGTGTGCTGCATGTGTGAAGTTATTGATCTTCAATTTTTTGCTCTCTTTCATTTTTGGAATGTTAAAATACCAAAATGTAAAAATATCCCCCTTTAAGAACAATCAAATATTACTATTTAGTCCTTTTGGCTTCAGATATTTTATCTAAATAAAGTAGAATATTACAAATAAAATTCAAGTTCTCTTTGTTTTCCTCTCCAAGTTCCATCCCCTTATCTATTCTCTATGGGAAGCCATTATTATATATTTGAAGGGTACCATTTCACTCCATAGTTTTATATTTTACTTGAGTGTAGATGTTCCATGAACAGCAGATAGTATTGCTTTATCTACTTTGTAGTGTTCACAGATTTTTTCATAGCTTGCTTATTTTAACTCAGATTATATTTTCTAGGTCAGTGCTGTCCAATAAAAATATATAAGCCACATATTAATTTAAAATTTTCTAATAGCCACATCTAAAAAAAGCAGAGAGGGAGTTCCCTGGTGGTCCAGTGGTTAGGACTCAGCACTTTCACTGCCCTGGGCCTGGGTTCAATCCCTGGTCAGGGAACTAAGGTCCTGCAAGCCGTGTGGTGTGACCAAAATAAATAAATTAATTAAAATTTTAAAAATTAAAAAAAATAAAACAGAAAAACAGAAAGAAACCAGCAAAATTAAATTTAGTATATATTTTATTAAACTCAATATATCCAAAATATTACTCTTCTAACATACATCTTTAACCATATTTCAAGTGCTTATTAGCTTTACGTGGCTAGTGGCTACCATATTGGAGAGGAAAATTCTAGATCTATTTATATTGATACACATTCACTTAATTGTTGTAGAACATCTCAATTGATTTACCCATTCACTTATTGATGAACAGTTAGGCTTTTTTCCCTATTGCAAATAATATTTACTTGAAATTTTTTTTTCTATGTCTTCTCCTACACATGTACAAGAGTTTCTCTTAGTGAATATCATGATTGGAATAACCTGTTCATAAGAGTGAGCATCTAATTGTAAGACTGTTGCCAAATTGCTCTCCATAGTGGTTGTACCAGTTTACATTCTTAACAACAGAGGCTAAGAGTGCTGAGAGCACTTGATTTGCACATCTTCACTGACGAACTCCCAGGGTGGAATCCCACCTTTAATTCTTATTAAATTGGCAAGCTATTTAATCTCTGTTTCCTTATCTATGAAATGAGACTAATAGAAATACTACCTACCTCATTGTTGTTAGTAGTAGATGAGTTAATACATAAAAAGAAAGCACTTAGAACTGTGCCTGGAAAATGGTAATCCCTCAATAAATGTAAGCTACTGTTGTCATTATCTCATTTGTTCTTCATAGTTGCTCTGTGGAGTAAGCAGGATAGGCACTCTTATTACCAAGATAGGAGATTGGATAAAACCCAATCCAGGTCTGGGATTCATTAAATGATATTTAACGACATTAAATAGCTACAAAGAGATTGTTTCATTCAATCTCTCTCTTGTTTTAGAGGAGAAAAAACTTGGGTTTCCTGGGATTTTAATTAGCTTCTCCAAATTGGCTAGAGTATTAGAACTAAGTCTTCTTATTCTTAGATATTACTATTTGTGTAAATCCTTCCCTTTACTAGGAAACATTGGAGGAAACATAATTTAGGCCATGATCAGATACCAAAGTTAATGGGAAATAACTTTGGAAGTATAAGCTTGTTTAATTAGAGCAAAGATTTAGACTACCTTCTCTTAACATCCTGATATTCAGCAAGAATTTCAGTTCTGTCTGCCACCACCATCACCAGCATTGTTAACACCACCACACAACCAATACCACTATATACCCTCTATCCCATTGAGATCAGACCTATGTCAACTGGAGTAGGTGATGCCATATTGGATAGTATTGACTGTGCCTCCATAATGTCTAGTGAGAGTAAATTAGAGCCTAGTGTTAGAAGAGATGCCCCAAGCCTAGGCAGGTAGGACAGATACTAGGACTGGGAAAGCTTTCTTTTTCTACCTTAAACTCTTCTAAAATTTTCCCCTTCTTTTCACTCATTGTGTGTATATTTTCCCTTAAGTTTTTGGCCATATTTCCTATGGCTGCTTTAAAGTCCTTGTGTGCAACTTCTATCACCTGGATCCCTTCTGGGTCAGTTATTATTGAATGCTTTTTTTTCTGAAATTAAAAATTTTTTTTCACGTCCAGTGATTTTTGATTGGCAACTGGACATTATGAGTTATACAATGTAGGGTATCTGGATTATGTTATGTTCTTCTGAACAGTAATTCTTATTTTAGAAGGCAGTTAGTTTGGCTGGACTCAAACTCACAACTGTGTCTTCCTTGTGGTGGACAGGAAATGATCTCCCCACTCAATTTCTTCAGCTCCCAGCTACTGTATATTTCAAGACCCCTTCAGGTCTTCCCTAGCCATGTATAATTTAGTGGTCATCCAAAGTTCTAGGCAGATTTTGTATGTATATGTTTGGGGATTTCCCCTTGTGCAGCTCCCTCCCTTTCAGGATTATTCCTCTAAATTTCTGCTCTGCCTGCCCCAAACTATGTCTGGTACCTCAAACCAGTAAGATGGTGGCTTTCTGCTGCTGCAGCTGTGTAGGCAGGAGCCTGCAAACCTTTAAATCACACTCATGGAAATTCTTCTTTTAAGGATAGGCTTTCCTCTAGTTTTGATTTTGGTCACTCTCCAGTTCTTAATATAATTAAAAAATATATATTGTCCAGATTTCACAATTGCCACCTGAGGGAGAGTTAGATCCAACAAGAGTCTCCAACTATTTCTGAAGCTTCAACAGCCTGTTAAGTGAGGTGTTTTTTTTTTGTTTTTTTTTTTTTTTTTTTTTTTTTGCGGTACGCGGGCCTCTCACTGTTGTGGCCTCTCCCGTTGCGGAGCACAGCCTTCGGACGCGCAGGCTCAGCGGCCATGGCTCACGGGCCCAGCCGCTCCGCGGCATGTGGGATCCTCCCGGACCGGGGCACGGACCCATGTCCCCTGCATTGGCAGGCGGACTCTCAACCACTGCGCCACCAGGGAAGCCCTCGTTAAGTGAGTTTTAATTTAAAATGATTCCATCTTCCCTCATGCTATTTACCCACTGTAGAAATTGAATATGGGTTGAAGGTGCATGAAAGCATTTATAGTATTTTCTCTTCTTCTGAAAATGTTTGAATTTTTCCTTAAACTTTTTAAATGAAAAGATTCCTTCATGATTGGTGCTGCTTACTTTCTATTACTCGAAAAAATGATAAATAAAACAATAAATAAACAATAGTGTTTTATTGTTCTACTTTTAATGATATTAAGACTGATTACTGTACCTGGTTGGAGATTTTCAAGCAGCCCAGGCAGAAGTCAGTACCTCAAGGGAGAGTTGAAAGTAGGACATCTCTCAGTGGGATGAGGCGTTGAATATGCACAATTGTGGAGCTAAAGGAAAGAAAATAAATTTTGATTTCACATATTATTTTCTGCATTGCTTCTGAGAAACCTGTGAACTCAGGTCAGGTTAGAAAAGTAATAAAATGACCCAAGCACTAAGAGAAGTTCTGACAAAGACCCCAGAGAGCCCTTATAGAAGAATTGTCAGTAACATTATGATGTACTTAGAATCACTGGAGTTTCATAATAGAAACAGCCTTATGGGGCCACATAGTTCAATGCCAAGGATTTCCTCCCGGATACAGTTTTACTTTCCTGTGCTGCCTATTCTTTCCTCA
This sequence comes from Grampus griseus, assembly GCF_964374135.1. Classification (NCBI taxonomy): domain Eukaryota; kingdom Metazoa; phylum Chordata; class Mammalia; order Artiodactyla; family Delphinidae; genus Grampus; species Grampus griseus. The sequence continues at coordinate 92,769,179 of NC_139018.1, forward strand.
TTGGTAGGATGACATCAATAATCCCAAAGATCCCATACAGCTCTAATAGTCTGGTTTATAATCACCATCCCTTCCCAGCTGAGGCCATATCTTGAGTTCATGGCTGAACTAAACTAAAGCGTGGATCTACTCTCTTCCACCCAGTACTCTTTCCACAAGAAGAGAAGCTAAAATGTATTGAGTGTGCGGAACATTGTGCATATCACAAATAATTTAATCCTTACTATAACCTACTATAAGGAAGGTACTATTACTATCTCCATTTTAAAAATTATGAAATTAAGGCACAGAAAGCTAAGCAGTTTAACAAATGTGCCTCCAAAGCATATCTTTTTTAAAAATTTTATTTTATATTGGAGTATCATTGATTAACAATGTTGTGTTAGTTTCAGGTGTATAGAAAGTGATTCAGTTATACATATACATGTATCTATTCTATTTCAAATTCTATTCCCATTTAGTTTATTACAGAATATTGAGCAGAGTTCCCTGTACTATACAGTAGGTGCTTGTTGGTTATCTATTTTAAATATAGCAGTGTGTACGTGTCAATCACAAACTCCCAATCTATCCCTCCCCCCACCTGTCCCTCCTAGTAACCATAAGTTCATTCTCTAAGTTTGTGAGTCTGTTTCTGTTTTGTAAATAATTTTATTTGTATCATTTTTTTCATATTCCACATATAAGCAATATCATATGATATTTGTCTTTTTCTGTCTGACTTACTTCACTTAGTATAATAATCTCCAGCTCCATCCATGTTGATACAAATGGAATTATTTCATTCTTTTTAATGGCGGAGTAATATTCCATTGCATATATGTACCACATCTTCTTTATCCATTCATTTACAATGAACATTTAGGTTGCTTCCATGTCTTGGCTGTTGTAAACAGTGCTGCCATGAACATTGGGGTGCATCTATCCTTTCAAACCATGTTTTTCTCCAGATATATGCCCAGGAGTGGGACTGCTGGATCATGTGGTAGCTCTATTTTCTGAGGAATCTCCATACTGTTTTCCACAGTGCCTACACCAACTTACATTCCCACCGACAGTGTAGGAGGGTTCCCCTTTCTCCATACTCTCTCCAGCATTTATTGTTTGTAGACTTTTTGATGATGGCCATTTTTACTGGTGTGAGGTGATATCTCATTGTAGTTTTTTCTTTTTTTCTTTAACATCTTTATTGGAGTATAATTGCTTTACAATGGTGTGTTAGTTTCTTCGGTATAACAAAGTGAATCAGCTATACATAAACATATATCTCCAAATCTCCTCCCTCTTGCGTCTCCCTCCCACCCTGCCTATCCCACCCCTCTAGGTGAATGCAAAGCACTGAGCTGATCTCCCTGTGCTATGTGGCTGCTTCCCACTAGTTATCTGTTTTACATTTGGTGGTGTATATATGTCCATGCCACTCTCTCACTTCGTCCCAGCTTACCCTTCCCCCACCCTGTGTCCTCAAGTCCATTCTCTAGGTCTGCATCTTTAATCCTGTCCTGCTCCTAGGTTTTTCAGAACCACTTTTTTCTTTTTCTTAGATTCCATATATATGTGTTAGCATACAGTATTTGTTTTTCTCTTTCTGACTTCACTCTTTATGACAGTCTCTAGGTCCATCCACCTCACTATAAATAACTCAATTTTGTTTCTTTTTATGGCTGAGTAATATTCCATTGTATATATGTGCCACATCTTCTTTATCCATTCATCTGTTGATGGACCCTTAGGTTGCTTCCATGTCCTTGCTATTGTAAATAGAGCTGCAATGAACATTTTGGTACATGACTCTTTTTGAATTATGGGTTTCTCAGGGTATATGCCCAGTAGTGGGATTGCTAGATTGTATGATAGTTCTATTTTTAGTTTTTTAAGCAACCTCCATACTGTTCTCCATAGTGGCTGTATCAGTTTACATTCCCACCAACAGTGGAAGAGGGTTCCCTTTTCTCCACACCCTCTCCAGCATTTATTGTTTCTAGATTTTTTGATGATGGCCATTCTGACTGGTGTGAGGTGATACCTCATTGTAGTTTTGATTTGCATTTCTCTAATGATGAGTGATGTTGCACATCCTTCCATGTGTTTGTTGGCAATCTGTATATCTTCTTTGGAGAAATGTCTGTTTAGGTCTTCTGCCCATTTTCTGATAGGGTTGTTTGTTTTTTGATGTTGCGCTGCGTGAGCTGTTTTGTATATTTTGAAGATTAATCCCTTGTCAGTCACATCGTTTGCAAATATTTTCTCCCATTCTGTGGGTTGTCTTTATGTTTTGTTTATGGTTTCCTTCGCTGTGCAAAAGCTTTTGAGTTTAATTAGGTCCCATTTGTTTATTTTTGTTTTTATTTTCATTACTCTGGGAGATGGACTGAAAAAGATATTGCTGTAATTTATGTCAGAGTGTTCTGTCTATGTTTTCTTCAAAGAGTTTTATAGTATCTGGTCGTACATTTTGGTGTTTAATCCATTTTGAGTTTATTTTTGTGTATGGTGCTAAGAATTTTTTTTTAAATTTAATTAATTAATTTATTTATGGCTGCATTGGGCCTTTGTGGCTGCGCGTGGGCTTTCTGTAGTTGCGGTGAGCAGGGACTACTTTTCATTGCAGTGTGCGGGCTTCTCATTGTGGTGGCTTCTCTTGTTGCAGAGCATGGGCTCTAGGCACATGGTCTTCAGTAGTTGCAGCACACGGGCTCAGTAGTTGTGACACGTGGGCTCTAGGGCACATGGGCTTCAGTAGTTGTGGCATACATGCTCAGTAGTTGTGGCTCACGGGCTCTAGAGCACAGGCTCAGTAGTTGTGGTGCACAGGCTTAGTTGCTTCACGGCATGTGGGATCTTCCCGGACCAGGTATTGAACCCATGTCCTCTGCATTGGCAGGCAGAAGAGTAACCACTGCACCACCAGGGAAGTCCCGCTAAGAATGTTGTAATTTCATTTTATTTTTCCAGGTAGCTGTCCAGTTTTCCCAGCACCACTTATTAAAGAAACTGTCCTTTCTTCATTGTAGAGTCTTGCCTCCTTTGTCGTAGATTAATTGACCATAGGTGTGTGTGTTTATTTCTGGGCTTTCTCTCCTGTTCCATTGATCTATATTTCTGTTTTTGTGCCAGTACCATACTGTTTTGATTACTGTAGCTTTGACGTATAGTCTGAAGTCAGGGAGCCTGATTCCTCCAGCTCCCTTTTTGTTTCTCAAGATTGCTTTCGCTGTTTGGGGTCTTTTGTGTCTCCATACAAAATAAAAAAATTTTTTTGTTCTAGTTCTGTGAAAAATGCCATTTGTATTTGATAGGGATTGTATTGAATCTGTAGATTGCCTTGGGTAATATAGTCATTTTGACAATATTTATCCTTCCAATCCAAGATGACAGTATATCTTTCTATCCATTTGTGTCATCTTTGATTTCTTTCATTAGCATCTTATAGCTTTCAGAGTACAGGTCTTTTGCCTCCTTAATAATCCTCCTACTTAGGTAGGTTTATTCCTATGTATTTTATTGTTTTTGATTGTAAATGGAATTGTTTTTTTAATTCCTCTTTCTGATCTTTCATTGTTAGTGTACAGAAATACAACAGATTTCTGTGTATTCATTTTGTATCCTGCAACTTTACTGAATTCATTGATGATCTCTAGTAGTTTTCCGGTAGCATCTTTAGGATTTGTATGCATAGTATCATGTCATCTGCAAGCAGTGACAGTCTTACTACTTCTTTTCCAATTTGGACTCCTTTTATTTCTTTTTCTTCTCTGATTGCCTCGACTAGGACTTGCAAAACTATGTTGAATAAACATAGCAAGACTGGGCATCCTTGCGTTGTTCCTGATCTTAGAGGAAATGCTTACAGCTTTTCACTATTGAGTATGATGTTAGATGTAGGTTTGTCATATATAGCCTTTATTATGTTGAGGTAGGTTCCCTCTATGCCCACATTCTGGAGAGTTTTTATTATAAATTGGTGTTCAATTTTGTCAAAAGCTTTTTCTGTATCTATTGAGATGGTTGTATTGTTTTTATTCTTCAATTTGTTAATGTGGTGTATCACACTAATTGATATTGAAAAATCCTTGCATCCTGGGATAAATCTCACTTGATCATGGTGTATGATCCTTTTAATGTATTGTTGGATTTGGTTTGCTGGTATTTTGTTGAGGATTTTTGTGTCTATGTTCATCAGTGATATTGGCCTATAATTTTCTTTTTTTGTGGTATCTTTGTCTAATTTTGGTATCAGGGTAATGGTGGCCTCATATAATGAGTGCGGGAATATTCCTTCCTCTGCAATTTTATGGAAGAGTTTCAGAAGGATAGGTGTTAACTCTTCTCTAAGTGTTTAATAGAATTTGCCTGTGAAAACATCAGGTCCTAGACTTTTGTTGGGGGTTTTAAAATCAGAGTTTCAATTTCAGTACTTGTGACTGGGCAGTTCGTATTATCTATTTCTTTTTGGTTCAGTCTTGGGAAATTATACCTTTTTAAGAATTTGTCCATTTCTTCCAGGTTGTCCATTTTCTTGGCATATAGTTGCTTGTAGTAGATTCTTATGATCCTTTGTGTTGTGTACATTGTAACTTCTTTTTCATTTCTAATCTTATTGATTTGAGCCATCTCCCTTTTTTCTTGATACATCTGGCTAAAGGCTTATCAGCTTTGTTTATCTTTTCAAAGAACCAACTTTTAGTTTCATTGATCTTTTCTATTGTTTTCTTCATTTCTATTTCATTTATTTCTGCTCTGATCTTTGTGATTTCTTTCCTCCTACTAACTTTGGGTTTTGTTTGTTCTTTCTCTAGTTGCTTTAGGTGTAAGGTTAGGTTGTTGATTTGAGATTTTTCTTGTTTCCTAAGGTAAGATTGTATTCCTATTAACTTCCCTCTTAGAACTGCTTTTGACGTGTCCCAAAGGTTTTGGATTGTCATGCTTTTTTTTTTTTATTTGTCTCTAGGTATTTTTTGATTTTCTCTTTGATTTCTTCAGTGATCCCTTGGTTATTTAGTAGCATATTGTTTAGCCGCCACTTGTTTGTCTTTTGTACAGTTTTTTTTCTAGTATTTCATTTCTAATCTCATAGTGTTTTGGTCGGAAAAGATGCTTGAAACTATTTCAATTTTCTTAAACTTTCCAAGATTCACTTTGTGGCCCAGGATGTGATCTGTTCTGGACAATGTTTCATGTGCATTTGAGAAGAACGTGTATTCTGCTGCTTTTTAATGGAATGCTATATAAATATGAATATATATAAATATCAATATATTAAATATATCAATATATTAAATATTATGTGTAATATATTATATTATTTATCATTATATATTATAAAATATAATATATTATTTACCAACATGTTAACATATAAATATGAATAATGTATTATATATATATAAATATATATATATATATATCAATTAATTACCCATCTGGTCTAATGTGTCATTTAAGGGCTGTTTCCTTATTGATTTGCTGTTTGGATGGTCTGTCCTTTGATGAAAGTGGGCTGTTAAAGTCCCCTACTATTATTGTGTTACTGTCAATTTCTCTTTTTATGGCTGTTAGTATTTTACTTATATATTGAGGTGCTCTTATGTTGGCTGCATACATATTTACAATTGTTATATCCTCTTCTTAGATTAATCCCTTGATCATTATGTAGTGTCCTTCTTTGTCTCTTGTAACAGCCTTTATTTTGAAGTCCTTTTATCTGATATGGGTACTGCTACTACAGCTTTCTTTTGATTGCCTTTTGCATGGAATACACTTTTCCATTGCCTCACTTTCTGTATGTGTCCCTAGATCTGAAGTGGGTCTCTGGTAGACAGCAAATGTACAGGTTTTGTTTTGTATCCATTCAGCCAGTCTATGTCTTATGGTTGGAGCATTTAATCCATTTATGTTTAAGGTAACTATTGATATGTACGTTCTTATTGCCATTTTGTTAATTGTTTTGGATTTGTTTTTGCAGGTGTTTTTTCTTCCTATTTTGTTCTCTTCTATTGTGTGTTGATGACTGACTTTAGTGTTGTGTTTGGATTGGATTCCTTTTTCTTTTTGGTGTATCTATTGTAGATTTTCAGATTTTGGTTACCATGAGGTTTTGATATAGCAGTCTCTATATAAACAAGATTGTTTTAAGTTGCTGGTCTTTTAATTTCAAATGCATTTCCGATATCCTGCATTTGTGCTCTCCTCTTCTTACAATTGCTGGTTTTGATATCACATTTGTGTGTGGATGACTTCCTACCTTTACTGTATGTTTGCTTTTACTGGTGGGCTTTCCCATTCATAATTTTCTTATTTCTAGTTGTGGCTTTTTTTTTTTTTGCCTCCTAGTGAATTTCCTTTAGCGTTTGTCACAAAGCTGGTCTGGTGGTGCTGAATTCTCTTAGCTTTTGCTTGTCTGTAAGCTTTTGACTTATCTGTTGAATCTGAATGAGAGCCTTGCTGGGTAGAGTATTCTTATAGGTTTCATGACTTTAAATTTATCTTGCTATTCCCTTCTGGCCTGCAGAGTTTCTGGTGAGAAATCAGCTGATAACCTTATGGGAGTTCCCTTGTATGTTATTTGTTGGTTTTCCCTTGTTACTTTAATATTTTTTTCTTTGTCTTTCATTTTTCATCAATTTGATTACTATGCGTCTTAGCATGTTCCTCCCTGGGTTTATCCAGCCTGGGACTCTCTGTGCTTCCTGGACTTGGGTGACTCTTTCCTTTCCCATTAGGAAAGTTTTCAGCTATTATCTCTTCAAATATTTTCTCAGGTCCTTTCTCTCTCTCTTCCCCTTCTGCAACCCCTATAATGTGGATGTTGGTGTGTTCAGTGTCGTCCCAGAGGTCTCTTAGGCTGTCCTCATTTATTTTCATTCTTTTTTCTTTATTCTGTTCATGGCAGTGATTTCCACCATTCTGTCTTCCAGCTCACTTATCTGTTCTTCTGCCTCAGTTATTCTGCTATTGATTCCTTCTCGTGTATTTTTCAATTCAGTTATTGTATTGTTCATCTCTGTTTGTTTGTTATTTAGTTCTTCTAGGTCTTTGTTAAACATTTCTTGTATCTTCTCAATCCTTGCCTTTATTCTTTTTCTGAAATCTTGGATCTTCTTTACTATCATTACTCTGAATTCTTTTTTGGGTAGATTTCCTATCTCCACTTTACGTAGTTGTTCTTCTGGGGTTTTATCTTGTTCCTTTGTCAGGGACATACTCCTGTGCTGTCTCATTTTGTCTGACTTTCTGTGATTGCAGTTTCTGTCCCACTGACTGCAGTGTTTTAGTTCTTCTTGTTTCTGCTGTCTGCCCCCTGGTGGATGAGGCTGTCTAAGAGGCTTTTGCAGGCTTCCTGGTGGGCCGGACTGGTTCCTGCCCATTGTTGGGTGGAGCTGGGTCTTGTCCCTCTGGTGAGCAGGGCTGTGCTTATGAAGACTTTAAACAGCCTGTCTGCTGATGAATGGAGTTGTGTTCCAGCTCTGTTGGTTGTTTAGCCTGAGGCATTCCAGCACTGGAGACTATAGGCTATTGGGTGGGGCCAGGTCTTTGGGAGAAAATGGTAGCCTCCAGGTGGGCTCATGCCAATGAGTACTCCCCAGAACTGTCGCTGCCAGTATCTTTGTCCCCAGAGTGAACCACAGCTGCCCCCCACCTCTGCAGGAGACCCTCCAGTACTAGCAGGTAGATCTGGCCCTGTCTCTTATGAGGTCACTACATTTTTCCCAGGGTCTTGGTGCACACAACACCTTGTGTGCACCCTCCAAGAGTTTCTATTTCCACCAGTCCTGTGGAATTCCTGTGATCAAACCCCACTGGCCTTCAAAGCCAGATTCTCTGTAGGCTCCTCCTCCCATTGCCAGACCCCCAGACTGGGGAGCCTTATGTGGGGCTCAGAACTTTCACTCTGTCTCATTGTGGCTTCTTATTTGTCTTTGGATGTAGGGTATCTTTTTTGGTAGGTTGAAATATTTTTTTTATCAATGGTTGTCAGCAGTTAGTTGTGATTTTGGTGTTTTTGTAAGAAGAGCTAAGCTCATGTCCTTCTACTTTGATATTTTGTCTCCCCTAGCATCTGTTGACTTTCTTCTTGGTGGGTCCTTTGACACTTGAAAATAGGTCCTTGAGAGCACAAATTTCACACACATATTTTTCCAGAAAATATACAGTCAGCCCTCTGTATCCACTGGTACTGCATCCTTCCAAAGCATATCTTGAATCCTTTTATTTTTCTTACCATCACTGTTACTACAATAGTCCAAAGCCTATGCCAACTCTCACCTAGGTTCTTGTAATCTAACTGCTCTATTTGTTTCCACTCTTGCCCCTCTCAGTTCATCTCCTCTCAGCAGCCAAAGTGATCTCTCAAAAATGTAAAACAAATAATGTCACCTTTCTACTTAGACTCTCCAGTGGTTTCTCACTGCACTCAGAATAATATGTCGACTCCATACTATGGCCTTTGAGGTCCTATGGAACCAGGTATTTATTTGTCTTTCTGATCTCCCCTCTTGCCATGATAACCTAGATGATGCTTCTAAAATCCCTGTCTTCACATTCCCCAAAGATGCTGCTCCTGCTGGGTGCCAGCCCTCCACACTGCTCAGCCTGCTCCTCTCCAGCATCTTCATATCTCATTATTCAGCTTTCAGCTGGAATGTAACCTCCTTAGCAACATTCTCGCTGACCATCTGACCTAAAGAACAAAGTGCCTCCTCCCAACACCCCATCTGAGGCAATCATCTATGCCACCATGCTATTTTGTTACCTACACAATTATCGTTATCTAAAATTACCATATTATTTACTTATTTTTTTGTCTCGTCCACTAGAACATATACTCCATATGTTAGTCTAAGTTCTCTAAGAAGCAAACACCAAGATGGGAATAGATGTGCAAGGGTTTTTAGTAGAAATTCCCAAGAGAGAAAATGCGAAGGGAACAGAAATTTGAGAGAGTCATCAGAACGTGACTCAAGTGTGAACCTGAGTGAAGGAGAGAGGGCAAGAATGTTAGGCTGAAGTGAACTAGACTGCTGTACAGTCTTAGGAATACTCCGTAAGGCCATCACTGAGTTCTCAAGTGCAGTTGACCATCTTAGGAGTACCACATCTCCCAGGAATGGACTTGCCTTAGTCACAGTCAGAGTCACAGCCAGTCAGAGGCATGGAGCCATGCGAAGTGTGGTCTGGTACAAATGATACACTCGATTTCAGAGTACAGAGTCTGAGGTGCTTGGTCAATTATACTACCATAGTTGGAGACCTATAAGGCACATTTTCATATCTGCCACACTTTACAAGAGCAAGGACTGTGTGCTCTCTGTTCTCAACGCTTTCCATGATATCTGATATACAGAAGATGTTTAAGACATACTTGTGGGATGAATGAATGAATAAACAAAAGAGTGAAGAATCCTGCCCAAGATCACATAGGTGGAAGAGAAGAATTTGGGAACCAGTTTCTCCAATTTCAGATAATTAAGTGCTACCAGTGCTTTTTGACTATGCCTAGTATCTTATACTGTCTCTAAGACTGTAAACCAGAAAAAATAAAATCAGTTATGTATCCTTGATTGGGCCTACCTGGTATATTTACATCTCTTCTGAAACATATTGTCCAAATGTTCTATCTTTAACACAATTTTTTTTCTTGGACCTGACAAAAAACAGAAAAGTTTGCAACAACCATGCAGGAGAAAGTGTTAACTGCCCTCCCTCTCACCAAATGTATTAGATATACAAAGTGGAATCTTTTTTTTCTTTAGGAGCAGTTACAAAGTGGAGAGAAAAAACAGAAGGCAATGCTCTTCCAGAAAGATTAAGAGTGCGCATCAACCCTGTACTCTCAGTAAATGTCATGTAGAGAAGAGCAATGCATTCATGTTACCACTGTGTGATATGATAATCAATAAAGTCTGGGATATTTCTATAAGGGAGTTGTTGAGTTTTATCACACAGGACAAACATCTAACTTGACCATCTTACAAAAATGCTCAAAAACAGAAGAGACATCTTAAAACAAGTTTCAATGCAGGCAAAATAATAGAAACCACATAAAATTATTTTTAAATGTTATACTTTGAAGCTGATAGCTTGAGATCAAAGACAGCGGTAAATTGCTTATCTAAAATATCTCCTTCTCAGAAATCTGGATGGCAAAAATAAACAACTTTGCTCCAGGCCTGAATCATTTTCCCTAAAACCAAAACAGAATAGCACTAGTTGTCCATAGAAGAGTCCAAAGCAATGAGCAAGTGAAAAAACACCAGTGGTGCATAAGAGAACTTGGTACAAGTATGATGCAAAAGAGCTGATTTTCTAAAATTAAATCAGTGTTTTAAAACCCCAGAGCCTTCATTCTGTGTAGTGACGTGGAGCCCAGAGAAAAAAATACCTCTTTGATTAGCCAGGGATCTTTGAGTTGTTTTGACTCAAGGATAAGAATGGCTGCACTGCTTGGAGACAGGTGAGAAGAAATGAAGTGGAGAGAGATGGTTAGTCATAAAAGAAGAAGTGGAATTTGCAGTGGGTAGATCACCATGGTTTGCATAGGTGGAAATTAGGCAAATGGGAGATGATTTAACATGGTATGAGAAGGAGAAAGGATAGCAGTCTGATGATGGTGGAGGGTCCTAGTGGAGAAAACGGTGAGAATGCTAATTTTGCCTAATGCTGTTTCTAATCTTGGCTTATACACAAATTCATTGACTTCCATCCGAGACTTACTAAATCGGAATCTCTAGGAATGGGGGCTGCAAACTTTTTTTATTTTAGAATCGATAAATGATTCACGTGGTCATCCAAATCTGGCTGACTGGGTAAATTTGAATTTCAGGTCTCCATTTACTAGGAAATTAATGTCAGCAAATTCCATTGCTAGTGTAGATACAGGAAATATGCACTTCTATTTGTCCAACTGAAACCAGTAAGAATATCCTTGAGCTTACTGCTTTCATTCCTTTAAGATGTCATTCTGAAATTTGATTTCACGATGTTGCCTTCATATCTCCCTTAAGTGGTGGAAAGAAGAGGCTGGATACCACACAAGTGTTTCAGAAGTGTGATAAAACAAAATATTGGGTTGACCAAAAAGTTTGTTTGGGGTTTTCTGCAAGATGTTACAGAAAACAAACTTTTTGGCCAACCCAATAGAAAAAAATAAAAATAAAATAATAAAAAAACAAAAAACAAAATAGAGATGATTGTCAAGCTGAATAAATCAAACTGACCCACATTTTTAAAAGTTTCATTGAAATATAACTGCCATACAAATGAGTGCATGTGTGAGTTTTGACATATGTATACACCTATAAAACCATAACCACAATCAAGATAATGAACATACCTATGACCCTCCAAATTTTCCTTAGGTCCCTTTGAAATCCCTTCCTTCCAACTTTCCCTGTTCCCCTTTCTTGTTCACAGGCAACGACAATGATATGCTTTCTATCAATTTAGTTTGCATTTTCTAGGATTTTATGAATTAGAATCACTGAATGGTCTCTCTTTTTTCTGGCATCTTTAATTAAGCATAATTTTAGACTCATCTAAATTCTTATTTTATCAATAGTTTTTTGTTTGCTAACTAGTATTTCATAGTATAGACATTCCAGTTTGTTTATCTATTTACCAGGTGAAGAGCACCGGGTTGTTTCTAGTTTGGGACTATAGCAAATAAAACTGCTATATACACTCATGATAGGTCTTTACATGGACATGTGCTTTCATTTTTCTAGGGTAAATATCTAGAACAAGAATAACTGGTTTATATAAGTATAGGCATTACTTTATAAGAAACTATCGAACTATATTCCAAAGTGATTATACCATTTTACATTCCTGCCAGCAATGTCTCAGAGTTCCAGTTCCTCCATAAGCCAAATAACACTTGATCATAATGTATTATCATTTTTATAGATAGCTGGACTTCATCTGTTAAAATTTTATTTAGGATTATTGCATCTATGCTCAGGAGGGATATTGGTCTATAGTTTTCTCATTGTATTTGTTTTTGGTGTCAGGATAATGTTGGTCTCATAGAATGAATCAGGAAATATTTTTCTACAGAAAAAAAATTTTCTGTAGGAGTTTGTGTATATTTGGTGTTATTTCTCCATTAAATATTTAGTAGATTCATCACTGAAGTCTTTTGTGCCTGGTATTTTCTTTGTCAGAGGTTTTTTTTTTTTTAACTATGAATTAAATTTCTTTCATAAATATAAAGCTATTCAGGTTATTTCTTCTTGAGTAACATTTGATAGTCTGTATCTTTCAAGGAATTTGTCAACAATAGCTTTAAAAGCCAGAAAACAGTGAAGCAATGCATTAGAAATTCTGAGAGAAAATTATTTTCTATTCTTGATCAAACAATTAAGCTTGAGGTAGAATAAAGATATTTCAGTCATGCAAGCTCTCACCCTCCAGAAGCTACTGAAGGATATGCTCCACCATAATAAGAGGTTAAATCAAGAGAGAGGAAGACATGAGAACCAGGAAATGGGGTGTCCAGCACAGGAAATGCTAGAAAACTAGTCCAAGTTAGAGCAAAAGGACTCCAGGTTGGAAACCTCCAAAAATAATAAAATGAAATTAAATGAAATGAGTAAAATAAAATACTGATGCTTTTTACTATGTGAAAAAGAGAATTGAAAGAGCTTTTTAGTATCTATTACTATACTAGGGAAAATTAATAGTAAGTATGTAGATAACTAAGCAAGTAAAAGAATGAGGCAGTAATGGAGAAAAACAAAATTTATATAAAAAGAAATTATGATACTACTCTATCCGCCTAATAATCAACACTATATAGATAAAATAATATAAACATTAAATAATCATTTAACAAAAATTAGTGATATTAAAATTGATAATGTCAATTATTAAAGTGATATACTTGGATAAAGGGATATCAGGTAGGAAAGAGACAGAAAAATTCTCATGTGTCAAAACATGAGGTCAACAGAGAATTTCTATAAAGAGTATAAACATAGTATATATAAAAATGAAGATAAATTCCAGAAGAGAAAGCCAAGAAACATACATATGTATATAACTTGGGATTACATTTTTCCTTTATAAGCCTTGTAGTGCCATTTAACTTTTTAAACTATGTGCATTATTTTGATAAAGATAAAAATTAATTTTAAATAGACTAAAATTGTCACTAAATTCCACTACTACTGTGGTGACAGGAAACTTCCTAATGAAATTTCTTTATTGTATCACAATACTTACGACTAATAATCCTCACATTATTTATAGGACAAAGATCACAAGCTTCTTAGCTTGATACTTGTATCAGTTAGATATTGCTGGGTAACAAACCACCCCAAAACTTAGTGGCTTAAAGCAATAAACATTTCTCACAAGTCAACATGTCAGCTGGGTGCTTCTTATCTCATTAGGGTCCACTTATGTGTCTACAGTTAGTTAAGGATCAAGTAAGCAGCTCTGCTAACAGTGTTTTCTCATTTGTTTGGAGTTTGCTGGCTCTTGGCTAGTCTAGGATGGCTTTGGCTGGGACAACTGGACTTCTTCCATATGATCTCTTATCCTCCAGCATATTAGCCAGACTCATTCTCATAGCAGCTAGCCAGGGTTCCAAGAGAGTGAACAGGGTGCAAGGTCTCTTGACTCCTAGGCTCAAGATTGGCACAAAATTACTTCTGCCTAATTCCATTGGTTGGTGCAATTATAAGTGCAGTCCAGATTCAAGGGGTAAAAAATAGATTTCATTTTTTGATGAGAAGAGCTACAAAGTCACACTGCAAAGGGTGTGGGTCACAGAGAATTGTGACCACTTTTGCACTTAGTCTCCCTCAACCCTCAATCACCCATTTGACTTCCTACATGGGTTTCCCAAGACCATATACATTGTCTTAGTTCAGACTGTATAACAAAAGTACCATAGATTTATTTCTCAATAAACATTTATTTAGTTCTCACAGTTCTGGAGGCTGGTAAGCCCCACATTAAGCTTCCAGCAGTTCCAATGTGAGGTGAGGACATGCTTTCTGGATTGTAAACAAGCTTCCTTCTCATTGTATCTTCACATGGCAGAGAAAGATCATCTCTCATGTCTCTTCTTATAAGGGCACTAATCCCATTCATGAGGTCTCCACCCTCATGAACTTATTACCTTCCAAAGGCCCCAACTCCAAGTACCATCATATTGGGGATTAGGGCCTCAGCATATGAATTTTAAAGGGACACAAACGTTTAGTCTATAGCTTACATAAAGGCTTCTATGCTGTTGCCTTACCCAAAGGGCATTTCCTTACCTTCTGCAAGATATTCAATCTTCCCACCTATTCAAATTCTAGATCAAGTCCCTTTCCCCGCTTTAAGCCGTCCCTGACCTTCCCAAGCCTTTTGTGATCTCCTATATTGTCAGTATCACCCATTTGTCACTTACCTCTATGGTAAACTTAAATTATTATCTTAGCCCTGAACTGGACCATACTTTCCTTGATGACAAGGTTTTGTATCTTGTGATATTTAAAAATACCATCTTGTACCTATTAATTAATTAATAGATTAGAATAGATTAATAGAATTAATTAATTAATAGATGAGTATATGGACAATCAGACTGCCTCCTTTGACTTGGAACAGAATAATGACTATATATATCGAATGGGAAGAGACTTGGATAAGCCTTATACTCTGTAAAACCATGACTCTAGGGTGTGTAAGTTGAGCCATTTCCAGGAATACAAGAAAAATAAAATGATAAAGGAAGATAGAAAGGGAGGGAGGGAGGAGGGAAGGAAAGAAAGAAAGAAGGAATGAAGGAAAGCTACTCCCTCTTTCACCCTCACTACTGTAAAGTCACTCAATCTCCTTCTGGACTAAAATTAAGAATGCTGCTTCAACCTCTCCTGCTGAGAGTGTCCTACCTATGTCTCTTACCTTGGAAAACGCACTTCTCCTGTCTGGGTGGCCCCTCCCTTTGGGCCACGTGGAAAGGGGGCTGAACAGAAGCATAGTGAGAGACTCTGCTTCCCCCTTGCATTAGGGCAGGAATGTCGAGAAGCTTTCCTGTCTTTCTCATACTCCCTTCCTGCTGCATGAGTAATTTGGCTCAAGGCACTTTGGACAATCTTGCAAGAACTAGAGACTAGACATCCAACATTCCTTTTATCAATTATTATGAGGAGCTGAATGCCAATCTTCAGAGAAATTTGGCCTTCCTGCCCTCCGCTGGCTTCCCTTCAGGAGATAGAGAACCTATTACTGTGTCACGCAAGCTCTCCTGCCCATCTGCTTTTGTTGTAAACCTCCTCTCTCTCCCATCCATATTTGACCTGCAATATATTTTGTTGCTCATTTTCTGGTAATATTTTAAAGCTTAGATTTTTGTGTGTGTGACTCTTCTGTGAGTTCCATTAATTCTTCCTCTAAAGGTACCATCTTTTCTATTACTTTTACTCATGTGGAATTTGTCGCTGGATTGTGCTGTCACCACTAAAGGTTCTGACAATCTTTCTTTTCCAATTTAAATGCAGGCTGTCAGTTGCTGAGTGGGTTTAAGATCCTTATGACTAGTAACAAGACCATCCAAATCAATCCCACTCTATAAAATTAGGATTCTCCACACCTCTGGTCAGTCTGGAGAGTTGGAACAATTTGGGGCCTTTTTCTTTTCCTATTGCTTCAGAGTTTAAAAGGAGCATCGCCAGTTTAGTTTAACCCTGCATTTTGAGATAGCTGAAAATAGTTGTAAAAAATTTGATGAAGTTTAAAATGTTTTCAAAGTTTAAAATGTTCTACATGTTTCATAAATGCCTCTTCATTCCTGAGTTGAAATATATTATTTTGACAGTTAAGAATCAATTGATATAATTACAAAAAAATAAAAGGAAGGGGAGGGGAGGTGGGCAGCAGATAAATTGTGCTGGCTGTTTCTCTTGCCCATGCTGAATACATGTATGAAACAAAACATAATTAGGAAACCAGAAGAGAGAGTGAAAAGTAACTTTAGCTGTGAAGCTATTGATCCCTATCTCCCCTTTCAGATTCTGGGTAAGAAAACCACATAGGTGGTCAATGTTGACATCTCCAGGCATTCTTTTCTTAAAGAAGATCCTGATGTTTAAAATCATGTACACATATAGCCTTCTCTCTGAATATTGCCCAACACCACCTAGTAAACTCCCTGTAATTCCTCTGCAGATTATTGGCCTCTTCGTATCATTCCCTTTGCATCTCTCTCACTAACCCTTCAGTCACTCAGTGTACAATCTCTCAGAGTGGTGTGTCCATGTTCCTAGCTAGATGGAAAAAATTTTTTAGCTATCTCAACCATAGAAAGATTTTCTTTTTTTAATAAATTTATTTATTTTTGGCTGTGTTGGGTCTTCATTGCTGCGCATGGGCTTTCTCTAGTTGTGGCGAGTGGGGGCTACTTTTCATTGTGGTGCACGGGCTTCCCGTTGTGGTGGCTTCTCTTGTTGCAGAGCACAGGCTCTATGTGCACAGGCTTCAGTAGCTGTGGTGCGCAGGCTCAGTAGTTGTGGCGCATGGGCTTAGTTGCTCCAAGGCATGTGGGATCTTCCCGGAGCAGGGATCAAACCTGTGTCCCCTGCATTGCCAGGTGGATACTTAACCACTGCACCACCCTATGAAGCTAATAAAGCTTCATCTCAAGATTCTTCACTTGTATGAGCCTTGTCCAAGTTTCTATACCTAATTTGGTGTTCGTATCATTTTTCTTTCTTTTTTTTTTTTTTAACATCTTTATTGGGGTATAATTGCTTTACAATGGTGTGTTAGTTTCTGCTTTATAACAAAGTGAATCAGTTATACATATACATATGTTCCCATATCTCTTCCCTCTTGCGTCTCCCTCCCTCCCACCCTCCCTATCCCACCCCTCCAGGCTGTCACAAAGCACCAAGCCAATATCCCTGTGCCATGCCGTATCATTTTTCTTAAAAGTGCTCCCCTAAAGCATATAATATTTATATATGATAAATCATATATAACTCATATAAGATTCAGGTCCTACAAAACCCAGATCTGCCACTGGTCTCTACTTACCCCTGGATCTTCTCTTACCCATTAATTCATTTAAAATCAAAATACAGTGAAAGAAGAACCAAATTTACTTTTTCTTTGAGTCTCTCCATCAAAGAGACAATTCATCAAAATATTTTTTAAAGGCACCTTCTCTTTCTTCTTCAGTTTTTCCCATACTTATATATGCCATCAGGTTTTCTTATCAACTGATAAAAATCTAGCCCCAAACTAAAAACTTTTGGCTTCTCCCTGTAACTTTATTATCTTCAAAATGGAGGGTTAAGTCAAACTGGGGGACAGCTCTTAGCCTTTCACCATGACTCAGGACACTGCTAGTCTCCAAATGGAAGAATACAGGAAGGGAACATGTAACATGTATGTCTTTGTAGCCCCCAAAGGGCTGGACAATTTCTGCAATGTATCATTTCCTTAGGACTGGGGTTTCAAAGTCTTTAGGAATAAAAATGAGGTTATGATCCTAGTGTCAGTCTTTCTGGCCAGCAGAGAAGACCCAACATACATAGTTTTGTGATAACTTTCGCCAATGTTTACTCACAAGATGAGTCTTCACATACCTGAGTAAGTGATAGCAAGGCAAGGAAACAAGAATAATTGGGCAGGGAGTCGTGACCCTGCCCTACTAACTGCCTATATTGAGTTTGATAATCAGAGGGGCCAGAGCCTGAAGATCCTTGAATAAGGTAAGGAGGGAATTGAAAGAAGCAGGTCCTCAGAGTTATGTGTGGCCCCCTTCATCTGAGCAGCCCAAGTCTTCTCTTTAGCTACAAAAACTTGTGAAATGCAATTCCTATCTAATCTTCCCCATCTTAGACCTTTTATTTGGTCTTATGCTTTTCACCTCCCCCGCCCCAGTTTTGTTTTAGGAACTTTGGATATAACCATGTAAGAATCAGCATTAGGAGCACAGGCCAAGCAGTCCTGGGATTGTTTATTATATCTGGCTTCTGTCACTCATTCTGGCCTTGGGTTAACCTCATTAAGCTTCAGTATTCTTATGGACAGAACAGGGTTAGAATTAATGTGGTTGTTAGAAACTACATGAGATGTCTGTAAAGACCTTAGCAAATAATAGACATTCAATAAATATTAGCTATTGTGGTTGCTATGATTATTTTTTGGAAGTCTCCTAGACAAAGTGAATCATCAGGTATTTAACAGGTAAGAGCCAAGTTATATAATACTAAAGAGGATGGAAAGACATGCCTATTGTCTATTCACCCTATCCTTTTCCTAGACCACTAGGAGCCCAGAGATGGGGGCAGAGGATGGGGGGCCAGAAACAGGAAAAGAAGGAAACAAATAGAAGACAAGTGTGTTGAAAGAATATAAATCCTCAAGGGCCAGAATGGTCTAGGGATAGACTTTGAATTTCTGATGGCCATTAGAGGAGCACCCTTAATCTATATATGAGCACCTTCCTCCAACTCCACAGTGGTCTCTTCCTCCAGATGAGTTTGATGAATCTCAAAGTCTGGGAGGGGCAGCAGAGAAAACGTGAATCTACAGAATAAGTTCTTCCTATTGGCAGAAGAGTCCTGGTTAACTAGTCAAGTCAGATAAAATATGTCCACTTATTGAAACTAGGAGGTTTATGGCATTTTGAAAGTAGAGATTATTTGTCTATTTCATAAGAGAAAATTGTGAAGTGCTTATTAAATTCAGTGTAAGTACCACAAACTCTCATGGCTAGAAGGCAATTTAAAGACCATTCAGTTCAATCCTGTTGTTTGTCAGATGATGTAACTCAAAGTTCAGAAAGGCCAAATGACTTGCTCATGGACACATTGCAAGTTTGACTAGGTAGCCAAAATAAAATTAGCTGGGACAGACAAATAATTGGCTTGGCTTTTAACTTTTTATTAACTCAAACTTGATCAGTCAAATTGGTTTAGAAATGTAGACACAGATTAAGAAATGCCCATAAGTGAATGGAAAGAAAACAAAAAGACTTGGATCGTATTTATACTGGTTTTCTTCTCTAAAGGATAATGTTTATAAAGACATTGATTCATAAACCATAAACTTTAAGAGGAGGTAGTTTTACATTTTCCTCTTCAATTTTTTCTTTAAACATGGGAAAGTAACATGAAATACTGATTATTAGTGTCCTGCTATTCCCAGACCTCCCCTCCTGCTGTGTCCATTAAAGAGCAGCCCATCTCTCCCCATTCCACCTCCAATTAGATTCGAAAGAGGAAGACTTCTTTCCTCCAGACGAGTAATCAATCTAATAAAAAACAAACAACAACAACAAAAAACAAAACAAAAAATTGGAGTTAGGCAGAGGAGGAAGAAGAGAAAAAGTCCCAGTGGTTTGAGGTAGAGGAAGACAAATTTTATCAGGGTGTTTGAGAAATTTGTTTTAAGCTATATGTCTTGATCTTCTTCAATAGACTTCATTTCTAATTACTGTTTTTCTCTTAAATTGGACTCTGCTTCTTCCAAAGGGCACTTTTGTAAAACAACCTCTCCTAGAAACCTTTCCCCTAAGCCTCCCCTTTTATAAGGTTTACAAGTAATGGTTTACTGAAACCAATTTGTACTTGCTCACAGAGCAAATTCTGTGCATCTCTTCTCAATTCCATTCAGTGGCCTCACATTGGTAGCTTGAAATTGCCATGGTGGAAGTATTTACACCACAGATATTGGCAAACACTACAGATTAGGGCTTGTTTTTCTCCCCACAGAGAGCCAGTTTACCAGCACCCATTGGACAAAAAAAAACAACAACAAAAACAAAAAAACCCCACAATGATAAAAGAATCTTCCTCCCAATTCCCATGTTCAGATTTTGTTTTTTAGCCATGATAGCTGTGTTCTCTCTTTGGACTCTCTCCACTCAAAATAAATGCTCCTAAAAATATAGCATTGGGAATTGGAAGAAAAGCAATGGAAAACTAACTTCTCAGTTCTTTCAAGTAATAACTGCAGTGTCATTTGTTTGAGTTAACTTAATGTGTTAAAATGTGTCACTTGCGTAACAGAAAAGAAACTGTAGCAATCCAGACACTCCAGTTTTCTTCATTCAAAGGGAGAAAAAACAGCCTTTGTTTCAAGGTCACACTCCATACACTAGAACACTAGCAGCTGTTTCATGAACACGTGTACACGTCAAAGAGGAGAGGTTGAAGGAATGTTTATAGTTTCATTCAAACCTATCCCTCACCATTACAATAACGTGTGCTCTAACAATAGATGAATATTGTCATTTTAGTGTGTGAAAGATAGCTTATTTTTTCTTCCTTAAGTATTTAAATTTATTATTATAGCACTCTTCTAGGAGCCTTGGCACCTATAAAATATTTTTAAAGGATTCCTATTCCCTTTTGTCATAAATACCTTTAGAAATAATAAAATAACTGTTCCTCTAGCTGGAAAAATATACAAGACAAAAGTCTGCACCCAAATTCAGTTAACTGCAGGTTAAAAACCTGCTTGTACATAAGGTCCCTGTTCTCAAGGTGTTTGCAGTCTCCTTGGGGGAACTTTTTTGAGAAATTTTGTTCTGAAATTCCTTAAGAATCATAACACTTTTCATGCATAATCTTATTAGTAGCATCTTTATCCTCCTGGCTTAGGTTTAACTTATAAGAAAAAAAAAAGCCAAAGGTCACTTATCACCAAACCATAAAGTGGGCAATGAAACTGGACAGTACTTTTTTTGGTAAAAAGAAGCAAAGAGAAGAGTAATAGGGCTGTTTTTCTTTCGACTCATAAACTGGCGCTCTGTAGGTAACTCCAAAAGAGGATTTCTGGAAGAGAACCAGGCAGTGTAACATCATCAGAATAAGTGGGTATCTTCCCACTCTCATTCATATAACAAATATTTATGGGGAAGTCAATAAGGGAGATGGCCCATTTGGATGCATAAATTCTTAATTTCCACTACTTTAATTGAAAGAAATCAGTCTCATTACCATATATCCTATTTATAAAAGTTCTCAAACTTTTTTCATGTAGCATACACTGTGTTAAATGCTTTCCGTGCATTTATCCAAGCTCTGTGAGATATACATCATTGTTACCTTTAATATATAAATGAGAAAACTGAGGCTTAAAGTGGTTAAGTCAGCAGCAGCCTGGAATTTGTAACATGAGTCTTTCTAACTCTCAGTCCTGTACTCTTAACCACTGTTAGGAGATCTTCCTCCCGTCCATACAAAAAAATCACACACTACCTTCCATCGCTAAATGAAAAGCCACTAGAATGAAGCAGGTGAGAATTGAAACAGGAGTTCAGAAGAAGCAGCCACCTGTGTGGGCTCTGATGCAATAGAATTGTGTAGAGGGGCAAAACTTTGTCTCAACAGGATTAGGAGAGAGGAAAGAGGATTGGCTGCAGGCAGCAGCAAGAGCAAGGGCAAAGGTTTGAAGTAAGAGAAGTAAGTTGCTTTTGCTAGGAGACGATACAAAGGAACAGAGCAGAATAGGTAGAATGACAGCAAGGCAGACAGGTAAGTGACTGTGAGTGGTGGTGGTAGCCCGGGAAGACAGGGTATCTGGCCAAAACAAACAAACAGAAACTAGCCATGTTGCTACCTAAACCTAGAGGCAGAAACCAAGAATAGCATCTAGGGCAGAGGTTCTTACCCCAAAATGCCCAGGGAAATTTGAAAAAAATCCCAGGCCCAGACCATAACCCATATCAGTGAATCTGGATTTCTGGGGATGAAGTCCAGGCCTCATTTTGTTTGGTTCATTTTGCTTTAAGTTCCCCCAAAATGAAAGCCACTGGTCTAGCACCTTCCGTTAAAGTAGATGAAACAGATAGGAATGGAGTTTGAGTACATAAAACACAAGTTGGCAATCTGAGAACCAGGCCACAAAGAGGGACACAGGCAGAAAGGCAGTGAGGACACAAACATGGGCTGGTACCAAGAGATCAGATGGGGTAGAAGAGCCATGACAGAAGTGGACCCTATGTGTAAACGAAAGGTGTTTGGGTTCAAACCAACTCTGTTCACACCAGTCTGATGGAGAATCACATCCAGGTGCAGAGGGAGTAGAGTGACATGAGTAAAAGTAGGGACTCTACCACCTGTTAGCTCTGGGACCCCAGGCAAATTACTCGAACTCTGTGAGCCTCAGTGCTCTCATCTGTAATGGGAATGCTAATCCTTTCTGTCTTTCAGGAATATACGTACCCTAGGCATAGGAGAAAGATTATGAGCTGACAGTCCTCTAGGAGATAGCAGCTCTAAAACAGGTTGAAAACTGAAGTGAAAAGTGCTCATCCCTGAGCACAAGGAGATGGCAATAGAAAAGTAGATTGCTGCCAGGTGGAAGGAGAGCGCACTAATTTTTTTGTAGTAATGATAGGGAAAAAGAAGCACAACATTTTTGGAAGGCAATGTGGAAAAATATATCACGAGCCAGAAAGATGTTTATACCATTTTATCTAATAATCCCACTCTTGGAATTTATCCTAGAGAAATAAATCAACAGAAGAAAAAGAAGCTACACTGTATAAAGATCTATAATATAAAAGAATGGAAACAACCCAAATTGCCAAATATAGGTCAATGGCTAAGTAAACTGTTAAACATCTACTCAGTGGAATATTAACTTTGGGATTCAGGAACCTTGTCTTATTCATCTTTTAATTTTTAAAAGTTCATCCTTAATTATACAAAGAATATTTTAAAACATTTAAAAATACAGAAAATGTTAGAGTCCCTTTGACCAATCTTAGTTTCCTGTCTAAATGTGGCCACTGTTAACAGTTTAGTATGGACTCTCCCAGACATTTTTTAGTATATTTACACACACACACACGCGCGCACACACACACACACACTTACATATGTATATACACATATCTGTAGAGCTATATATTTTGTTTATAGTGTGTGTTAAGAAAATGCCATCTTGCTGTTCTTGTTTTTCTACAACTTTTTTGTTTAACATCTTTATTGGAGTATAATTGCTTACAATGCTGTGTTAATTTCTGCTATATAGCAAAGTGAATCAGCTATATGTATACATATATCCCCATATCTCCTCCCTCTTGCGTCTCCCTCCCACCCTCCCTATCCCACCCCTCTAGGTGGTCACAAAGCACCGAGCTGATCTCCCTGTGCTATGCGGCTGCTTCCCACTAGCTATCTATTTTACATTTGATAGTGTATATATGTCCATGCCACTCTCTCACTTCATCTCAGCTTACCCTTCCCCCTCCCCGTGTACTCAGGTCCATTTCTTTGTTGGCTCATTTTCTTAGCAACAAGCCTTGGAAAGTTTCCATGTCAGTACTGATAGAACACATTCTTTTTAGAATGAATATATCTCAGTTTATCTAACCATTCCCAGTATAGATGAGCAGTTATGTGGTCTTCAATTTTCAAGATTACAAATGTTACAACGAGCCGCCTTGCTTCTGTCTCCTGAAGCACATGTTTCTTGAGGGCAGATATGGAAGAGTGCAATCAATGGTTGGGTGTAGAGTGTCTGTGCATTTCCAATGTTAGTAGTTAAATGGCTGTACTGGCTTCCTCTTGGCCAGCAGGAGAGGGCAGCTCCCATTGTCCTACACTCTAAAGTGGGTGTTATCAAACTTTCTAATATTGCCAATCTGCAAGGTAAACATTATAATTATCACTTTAATTTGCATTTCCTGACTTCTTGTTAGGGTAAGCCTCTCTTCTGGCCATTTATATATATATTTTTGGCATGTTACCTGTTTGTCACCTTTGCCAATTTTTCTAATTTATCATCATTTTGATATCCCTGTCACATAACAGAGACAGTTTTAAAGTAAGTGCTCAAATATTCAGTGAATTGAATTATACTACTAAAAATAATTAAATCCTCCATAGAAACACATAAAGTATTTATGACATAGTATTAAATTGAAGGGAAGAATATAAATTATGTGCAATATGTAACAATATTCATGCATTTCAACATAGGCTAGAAGGGAACACAAAATAATAACAATGAAGCTTTTGAAATAGGAGTTAACATTTACATAGCACTTAACAGATGTTAAGCACTGATCAAAATGTTTCCCGTGTTGTATTAATACCTTTATTCCTCAGAACAATCCCTATTAGAGTTCTTTGAACTCGCTAAAAATCACAGTTTGTATAAGTGGCAAAGCCACGATTTGATAAAACTGAGTAGTCTGATTCCAGAGCCTGCATTCTTAACTACTACATTATACTAATATAACTTTTAAAAATTCTTTATCATTTACATGTTATTATTTTTACAATAAAAAAATAGCAGTAGAGAGAGTTTGGGGGACTTTTTCAGTCATGGATCTCCATGGGGTATCTGCACCTTAGTAGTCATCATGGCCCTCTACTTTGCAAGTTCATAAACTACAGTCTGACAGTACATCAGTGTGGCCAGGTCCCAGGGAACCAAGCCATGTTAACCAAACTCACGAGAGACTGACTATAAGTCAGAACTATGTCAATTTTGTTCATTGATACTGAGAGCTTTCATTGCCAAGAGAAATGCAGTATTCACAGCAGCCCAAACATGCTCTTCCTGCTGGGAAAGTCTAAACTGGAAACCAGATTAAAGATTAAAATTTACTCAGTGAGAGCAGAGTAAAAGCAATGGGAAATGGATGAGCTTGGGAAATAGTGTCATCACAGAGTAGTTACAATGACTCCCAGTCCACAAACACAGGGGTACAAGAAAAAGTGACTTTTTAATAATGTAATTTCATTCTTAATCTTCCTCCCACCAAGCTACTGGGAGACCTAACTTTGTTTTCTCTTTTCCCTCTCCTCCCAGTGATTTCTGGAATCCTATGCAAAGCCACGCTTGTTGGGGTAGGGGTGGGGGTTACCTGGTATGTCATGTGGTCCTTGATCCTCTATCTAAGTTGTCAGTGAGATATTCTCTGTCCCTTCCAGCATGCTGTCTGCTACTTCTGTGCCATTCATGGCATACAGGAAGCTTTCAACTGCCTCCAGACCCCACTCGGGGCCAAGGCTGCCTGTCATTCCATCAGCCTAGGTGCCTGTGCAGCCATTCCTGGGACGTGGGGTATATGTCCTCTCAATCAGGGACACACTGGCCTTCATACTTGCCTCCTCTCTCACTCATTCTCCCAGGCAACACCAGGGGAAGTGCCTTTCTTAGGTGGGGTAAATCCTGCCTTCATGATTCTGGCCAATTTCTATACTCATTCAGCATTCCTCTCTGGGACTTAGGCATGTGTACCTATCTAAGACAACTATTAGTATACTTTCTTCTTTTTGTACTGGTGGATATCTCCCTTAGCATAATGACCTCAGAGACAACTGTTGGCTTGGGGTTGGGGTAGAAAAGTAGAAATACTAAAAAAATTAAGTATGGATCTGTGCAGATTTAGATAGGAAAGAACAAAAGAGGGAGAGAGGAAGGAGGGAAGGAAGGGAAAGAAAAGAGAGGAAGGAAGGAAGAAAGAGAGAGAGAACCTCAAGATATGCTGCTACATAACCTCATTTAGAGATGAGAATGTCCAAGGCCTTCTCTGGACAATGTTGGTACTTGGCTGTGTCTTCAGTAGCCACCTGCCCTTTTTCTGATTTTTATAACAACTGTACAAAACCTTTGTCTTTCCACTGTTACTTCTGACAGACACACTGCATTTACTTTCCATCATGTTTTCCTTCTGTTGCTGTCCCTGTAGGTGTCCTATGGACAGCCGGGGCCGTCTGCTCACATAACAGTTGGCAATATACAGTGAAGTGTCCCAGTGTGCTCCCAATGGCTCAACGGAAGGGTAGCTGGAATAGCATTATTGAGGCCTTGTTGCCCTGAGGACAGGGCCTGCTTCGTGGGTATACAACCTGTGCCATCAAACATAGGACTCCACACTTGGTTTAATGCTCTGCTATCATCATCCTTAAATTCTTAATCATTTTTTAACAAAGGGCCCTGCACTTTCATTTCACACTGGGCCCCACAAATTATACAGCTCATTCAGCCAAAAGGTCATCATCTCAAAAGGGAATTTGCAAGGTCTGCATTTAGACACCTGTCTCCAAGGGTTCTGAGATAGGACACTATAGAGAGAAACCAGACTTCAACTGCATTAAGGATTCAGTTAATGGCTAATTTGGGTAAGTTTGGTTAAGAAGTATCGATTCAGGTAAATTTTTTCAGTTTCAAAACTCTTGGGCTTTTTGAGTGCTTTTAGTCATTGTAACAATCCTGTTTGTGAGCTTAATGTGCATATTATCGTCTTCATTTATGGCTCTATCCATACCTTTATTTATGGCTGTAGTCCCACGTATACAAACTAATTAGAATAATCGGATGATTGCAAACTATATGTTGGAATTAATTCAAACAACTGTTTTCAGAATGACTGGTGGTTTACTGGGATGGTGTCTTTCTGTAGCCCAAATGTCTATGGAAGCCTAACTGGATCGATGTCATGAGCCACCCTAAGCTCATTAAGTTTCTGTCCCATGCTGACTCATGGGTCAATAGGCACCCTTTACCATAAGCTTCCCATTAGCTGTGGCATCAATCTGATGACACCTAATCTTTAGGTTCCCTAATGTGGTTTAGAGAGATTGCTGAGAATCAGTTTTATCAGCCAATCCTGCTCTATTCCATCCTGTCAGGGTTAATAAAATACTCAAGGAGTTGTGGATGAGATGATAACTTTATGTCTCCAAAGAGTTATAATTTTTTTAAATATTTGTATCATTTCCTGTCAAGTGAATAATAACTCAGGCATGGAGTTATTATTAATCAAATCAATGTATTATCCTGCCTGCTTGGGAGAGAAGCCACACTTCAGACTAATCCCTGTATTTATGGGAATTGACAGATGATTCTGTCTTCAGACAAGGATCTATGCAACCTTCCAGAAAACTTGGAATGTCTTTCATCACAGAAGGAAGAATGTTGTGATCTATTTCCTGAAATAATTTATGGCTCTTGGAGATGAGCTCTGGGTACCCAGCCTTCGGCTGACATGCAGTGACTTCCCCTATAAGTAGCATCATGTGCTGAATGTCTCTTGACACTTAACACATTACGAATGTCACGTGCATGTATTGGCCACCAAATCAGGAAGGCCCTATCTCCTCATTAGCACTGCCCTTCTTTCCTTACTACTGTTACTTAAATCTGTCAATAAGGAAATCAGAGTTTTTGTTCTGAACATTTACACAGTCTAGAGCAGAAATGTGTTATGTATTATGGTCCAATGAATGGTGTCCACTGACAAACTCTGAATTTAGAGAGTTACAAAGTAGTGGAAACAGTAGAGGGAGGCTGGAACCATGGTTTCAAGGATTATCCCTGCCATTACCAACTGTCTGTCCCAGGGCAAGTTATAAATACTTAACCTCTCTGAGCTTCATTTTTTAAAATATTCAGATTGAGACTGATGTCCAAGTGTATAAATATACAAATTCAGACGAACTGCTTCATGGGGTTGTTCTGAAGCTTAAAAATAGATTATTTCTGTGAAAATGTTTTGTAAGGGGTGGTCTTAAAAACAAATGGTGATCAAAATTAAGACAACATGGGAAGATTATGTGTAGATTTTATTAATTCCTAAGACAGCAATACTCAATCTTAGCTGCTTTTAAGATTCCCAATGCCCAAGCTGTATTGAGATCAATTAAATCAGAATCTGTAGAATTGGGATTCAGACATCAGTATTTTCTTAAAGCTCTCCAGGTGATTCCTATACAATCAAACTTGAGAATGACTCAAGGAAAAAGAAAACCACTTTCACTCTTTACTTCCTGTAGCTTGACCAAGCAACTTAACAAATGATTTGGTTGTAAGTTCCCTCAGGCACCTGGGATGCTTCTAGGCACGTTGCCATTGCTAAAGAAATATCTGTTGATAACCCCTCCAAATGACTATGAAAAGAATTGAAAACCCCTCACATTAAGTCCATATTATGGCAACTCATTTCTTGTTTAGTGAGTTATTTGGGGGCAAAGGATGGTAGTGTCCGTCAAAAACATTAAAAGAACTTGGCATGAGAAGTCAGGTGGCATGTTGACCACAACCACATAGAAATGAGTAGGGAAAGGAGGCAGGAGAGAGAAATGAAGCTGTGCTGGGGGCCCCGGCCAGCACGTGTGCATGCAACTTTCCTTGCCAGCATGTGGTGTGCAGTGAGTTGCCTTTGGTGTCTGGCTGATGGTGGAGGATGCCAAAAAAGTGTGAAAGCCTTATAAATGTGTCCGCGGAACATCACTGACAAGCAGCTGGACTCCAGCTCTCCCATCTGTCTCTGGCAGGGTTGACGTCAGCCTTCCAGGTCTGGGAGAGCAGCTGTGTGATAAATCACTCAGTGGCCTGGGAAAGTTAAGAGTTTTCTTGTGGTAGAGAGGTGGCGGCCCTCCAGGTAGTGGTGGCTGTGGGAGAGGGACAGGTCCCAGTGAGCAGATAGTCCCAGGCAGGGAACTAAGTAAAGTTTTAGGAAGGGTCTCCAGAAAACCTAGAGGGACCGGTATTGTTGCACTCGGCTGGGAATTTTATATATGTGATCACATTTAATGCTCACAGCCATTCTAGGAAATGGGTATCTTCTTGTCTCTGTTTTTACAGATCCAGAACTTAAGGTTCTGAAAGCATAAATCAATCTCTGCAGATCACAGATCTAGGAAGTGACAGAACGGGGGACTTAACAAAGTCAGTTATCTCCCAATTTGTGTCATCTCTGCCATAAGGACCTGTCCTCCAAAGGTGATCAATTAAGAAAGTCTTCACTCAAGACAAGCAAATCTTTGTGGTTTCTATCCATTCATATGCCCTTCTCCCATCCTTGAGCCACTACCTATGTTATTTTCATCCCCCAAAGTAAATCAACCTACTATGTGACTGTGTCCTGTCAAAGAAAGCCTTGCTACTTAGAGTGTGGTCTGGGAACCAGTAGCATCGCCTGAGAGCTTCGTAGTAATGTAGATCAAGCCCCACTGAAATTTAACAAGATTGCCAAGGGATTCATTAAAATTTACAAAGCCCTGGTCTACCCAGAAATCTTTATCTGAAAAGGAATTTAGATCAGTGATTCTCAAATTTGTATGCATTAGAATTACCTGGTGGTTGGGGGTAAAATGAAGATTTCTAGCTCTTTTGCCAAAGGGTTCTAATTTGGGAGCTATGGTGTGGGACCTGGGGAATATGTGTGTTTTAGCAAAGCAGCCCAGCTGATTTGGCTAAAGGTGATCTGAAAAGATGGCTATAATCAACATTGGCTCAGGAAGGTCAGCACCTGCCTTCATTTACAGATGATGAGACTGAGGTGAAGGAGAGGGAGATGATGACAGGGTCACGAGGTCATTGGATAGACCTAAGATGAGACTTACGTTCTTGAAGCAGACTAACCACACCAGTTATAGAACTGGTGATGAACTAAGATGAGACTTATGTTCTTGAAGCAGACTAACCACACCAGTTTCAGGACTGTAGGTCTTGGAGAAAATCACTGCCAAGACTCTGCCCCTTTGTTCTTTCTAGCACTTTAGAATTCTTGATGCAATTGCGGTTGATTGACTCCTTGATGAGAAAGGAACGTTCTGGACATGGTGTTGGAGGAAACAGTGTGAGTCACTGGATCTCACTGAAGTCTGTCATAGACCTGGTTTTTAAAGTTTGTTTTATTTTTAATGAGTTAAGGGATTGCTTTGGCAAGCTAGAGTTGAGAATCACAGGGACCCGAGTGAAACAGTAATACACCTCCATCTGTATGTGCTTATGTGTACATTATCTCATTTAACTGCTGCAATAACCCTGTGAGGTACCATTTTACAGCCAGCAAACTGCAGAGTCAGGGATGGAGCCCAGCCCTCTAGCTTCAGGGATCTCTCTGCTGTACAATTACCACCTTCTGGGGAAAGTTAAGAAATTCCACCTAAAGACTGTAAGCAGTTGGTGGCCCATAGTTTGTAAACCCAAGAGACACAATTAAAATCATGCTTAGGTCATACTTTTAATTTTATCACCCTGACCATGGAAATCTAATATCACCCCTGGCACTTTACTGCATCCCTTAGGAAGAAAGGCAAGGAAAAAAAAAAAACATCTTTGGGGTGCTTTTATTCGGAAACTGTACTTTTCTTTTTGACATGACATAGTGGAAAAAACATAATTTTTTGTTAAATCATGCCTCCTCCATTTATTAGTTGTATGATACTGGGAAAGTTTTTCTAATATCTATAAGCCTAGTTTTTCTTATCTGTAAAATGTGTCATTGTGAGAATCATGCAGATAATGTTAATATATAGTCTGACGCAATGCTTGAGACACATGTGAGGACACAATGAGACGACAGTCATCTATGAACCAGGAAGTAAGCTCTGGCCAGATACCGAATCTGCTGGCACCTTGACCTCCAGAACTGTGAGAAATAAATATTCGTTGTTTAAGATATCCAGTTTCTGGTATTTTTGTTACAGCAACCCAAAAGGACTGAGATACCTCCTTTAATCTGAAGCATTCCCACAGGCTTTCTTTGTCATGTTTTAGGGACACAGTCCCTCTCCTTTTTTTGTTAGTATTGGGTTGGCCCAAAAGTTTGTTTGGGTTTTTCGTAAGATGTTTCAGAAAAACCCGAACGAACTTTTTAGCCAACCCATAGAATATTCCTCATTTTGAGGTTTTCTTTTTTGATGTTTCCTTATGGTTAGATTCAAGTTGTATATTCTCAGTCAGAATACTGCGTAGATGATGGTATATCCTCGGGGTATCACATGGAGCCACAAGATGTCCATCTGTCTCAATAGTCATGTCGATTTTGATTACTCTGTCAAGTTGTTGTTCAGTCTCTCCATTATGCAATTAGTGCTCTTTCTCCATCACAACTAATAGGTAATCTGTGGAGAGATTTAAGACTGTGCGAATATTCTTCTCTTCATCAAAACTTTCCCCTATATTTAGCAGTTATTGATGATTCTTGCCTGATGCAATCTTTACTGTGATGATTGAAAATGATAACTTTCCAGTTCCCATACCCCCACCACATTTACAGGTTGGCTCTCAGCATTCTATGGTAAGCAAGGGCCCTCCATTCTTCCTCATTCATTTATTCATTTATTACCAGTATGGACTCATGGATTTTAATTTGTTTCAAAGGTTTATAATTCATCATCATACTTAAATATTTTGGTGCTCAAATTATCCCATATTTGGCCAGTTGGAACCCTTTTCAGCTAGCATCTTGGTCCTTGTGACATGACCCCATCTTTTTTAATGCTTTCTTACTTGCAAGAATAACAAGATGTTCCAGGCTCACATTTTACCTACATTGCCTCATCCCTGGAGTCAGCCATTTCTCCAAAGAGCCTTGGTTCCTTTATGTAGATAATGGTATTTGAGACCAAGGTCTGGGTTTTAGGTATGATCATTGCTACTGAGGGGTCTTTGATTCTTGGCCATTTCAACAGATAGAGCTAGGAAATAGTTACATGAAAATATACCTGTATATATACATATACAAACATACATACATACAAACATATACTTGTATGTTTGCATGTGCATATTACAAGCATAGACATAATTAAGAAGTCATCAGTTCACACTGATAACTCTAATTCCAGTCTATATTCATGAAGTTCTATCGTGCCTTCTCTCATGCTATATTTGTATGTCCCTTCTGCCACAGTGAGAATTCTGACTCTCATCAACATTAACCCATTTACTCATTTGCTCAATCCTATAGTACATCTAAAATAATTTCAGAATTGCTTTGCTCATATTTCTATAATTGAAAAAAAACTACTAAAAAGAGCTCAGAATTTATTTTCAATTCTCCCCTCACTCCTCATGCTCAACCTTGGCCAAGATTGTGGGTATACGGTGAAAAATTGTGTTCCTAGCCACTCTCCCCATATGACGCCTTAGTCCTTTAGAGCCCCAAGGACTGCAGTAAGGAAATAGAGTGGCAAAAGGTCTGAATGAATCCAGGATGTCTAAAGAACCCGGGGGTTGGTGTGTTCTATTCTGAGAGACCCACAGGTCTGCTCTATGATGAGGACCAGCGTTCATAGCCTGATTTGTTTCAATTCTTGTAAAAAATACAAATGGAATTTTTTTGGGCTCAGAAATTAGGAGGCATCCTCCTCCGGATTGTTTCTCTCTTTGATCTAGTCGATCCTCCACTATTTGTGAAGTGAACCATAAATTTGGTCTTACTTCACTTCTCAAAACCTGCAGGCTACCCACCTGTCACAGAAGCCAGACTGCAGCCTCCCGTCTCCAAGCTCATCTTCCAGAGTTTAATCCATGTCCTTTGGACGGGGCCAGTGTATTAACTGGCAGACAACTGGAGGAAACACAATTTTCCTATAACCATTCTGAATTCCTCCTTTGATGTCAGGTTACAATTCTCTCTTGCATACTGCAGTGCACACAATTTCATCTGAATCAGGTACAGCTCTGATAACCCTGGGAAGCCACAACATGCCAGAGGAGAAAGATTTACACATGCAATTCTTTTCCACAGCAAGAAAATAATCAAGGTAGAAAAGATTGTCATCGAAACAGCTGTGCTTCTTTCCAAGAGCTTTCTGCTGTCTGTTTTAGGTGATACTATTCAGTCTTGACCCCTTTGGTTACAGTCTTCTGTTCCTAATCAGCGCATGTTCAGTAGAGAGTTAATAAAACAAATACAGGTCCCTAATGACAACAGGAATATTATCTTAACACGGTAGCAGCAAAATACACATTTGATCATTGAAGTGATTTGCACTCCTCTTAGCTTTCAAAAGTAACTGGGAAAGGAAAATAGAGATAGTGAGTGTTGGAGTGTGGCAGTATCTAGTGAGGGCTGGGAAGTGACTTTGTTCTAAGGCTTATCCCTGGTCTCAGAGCATGAGTTTGATGAGTGCACCTATCTCAAAATCCTGCCTTTCTTCTCTGTATCTTTTTCCATCTTTATCACAATTTGCTCCCTCTATCTGGGGCGGGGGGACTTTCTAAGACAGATTCAAACAGAAAGTATGTTTTATCACAGCACTTCTGCTTCCACTTGAATCTCTACAATGCGCAAGAGTGTGAGCCACATTTTCCTAGGTTACCTCATCTTTTATGCGTGCTTATTAGCCATAACACAATTCATAACCCTTGAAATATAAACATAATGATCTTGCTCTTCTTTCCAGTTCTAGCTGGCCATAGCAATCATAGACTGTGGTAGGCAATATTGGGAACACTCCTTTCCAATGGTCTTCACTTTCTGTGTAATTCCCTCACCTTGAGTATGGTCTGGATCTGAGGACTTGCTTCTAACTCATAGAATATGGCAAAAATGATGAGATGTCACTTCAAAGATTACATTATAAAATGCTGTGATTTCTGTCTTCCTCTCATTCCCTCACTTGTACTCTCATTTGCCCTCTCACCTGTTTACTCTGATGAAGCCAGCTGACCTGTTGTAAACTACTCTATGAAGAGACCCACAGGCAAAGAATCAAAGGAGGCCTCTGGCCATTAGCCAGTGGAGAACAAAGGGCCTCAGTCCAATAGTTCACAAGGAACTGAATCTCATCAACAACCATGTGAGTGAGCTTGGAAATGGATATTCTCCAATTAAACCTTCAAGTGAGATTATAATCCCATCCTTGTGAGAGACCCAGAGTGGAGGACCCAACTAGGCCAGGCCCATGGAAACTATAAGATAATGAGTGTTGTTTAAGCTACTAAGTTTGGGGGTAATTTGTTACACAGCAATAGATAACTAATGCAGAAAATCTTACTCAACTGTGCCATGAAGCTGACCTTGTAACACATCAGTTCATCTCACCAGCTCCACCTGCATTCTCTCACCCTTATGAATGAAGCCCATTTCATTCTGTGTACCTTGCTTTATAATGTCATTCAATTTCCGTATTTTCTTGTCCTGTTCCTTAGTCCACTCTGCCACCACTCAAAATCATTTCTGCTGTTGCACCTTAATAGCTCATAGCATTTTCCTTTCTCTTTATCATCAATAAGGCTCAGCACATTCTTCCATAGTAGATGCTCAGTAAATAATTGTGGACTGATTTAGATGTAAACATTCATTTCAAATCATTCGCTTAAAAGAGTTATTGAATACCTATTCTATACTAGGTAATAAGAATGAATTGATGAGTAAAAATATACACAAGTCTTGCCCTCATGGAGCTTACCATCTGGAGAGGGAGGCTGATATTTGCACTGGTCATTTACACAACAAAGGTGTTAGATATTAAGTTCCCTGAAGGAGAGGTAAAGATGCTGCAAGAAGGTTAGAAATAAAGATTTTACCTAGTAAGGGAAATCAGGGGAGATGCTCAGAAAAAATGATAACTGAGTTAATTTTTCAAAACTGAGTGGGCATTAACTTAGCAAAAGTGAGCAGGGGGTGGGGGACAGAGGGAGGAGGGAAGCATTCTAGACAAAGGGAACAGAATGTGCAAAGTAGTCTTTGAAGTACTTGAGAGTCCATGAGTCTTGAGATTAAAAAACAAGGAAGAGTGTGATGTGAGATGAGTGAAGAGGTAGATGAGGGTTAGACCTGATCCTATCTTTTCTAGGCCATCTTTGAATAATAAACGTTTCAGGAATATCCAGAAAGTTCCTGTACTACAACTACATTCTCTTGGTGTCATTACAGCCCAGCGGGTCTCAAATATGTTTTAGTCCTGTTTTAGGTAGTTGCTTTTTGAAGCTTGCTTTGATGGTACCCTTGAAAGAAATCAGGACCATGAAAAAATGAAAAGACATGGCCCATGACCACAAAGAGTGAGTGTTCTATTTGGGGACTCATCATGGAAAAAACTTATCAGTCTCTGAATCACAATAATACAGTGCACATAAAATAATAAAACAAACCCCTAAATGCCAATAGAGAACTCAAAGTTAAATAACCCTAGAGGATAAAGGGGAGATGAATGATGAGTAAATCCCACTTAGTCTTGGCTCCCCCACAAGCCCACTTTCAATCCTCTCTTTGGCTAGCCAGTGAGTATCAGTCCTCTCAAAGATGTTTGTGGTACAGTCTGGACCATGAGAGGGGAGGAAGAGATCTCCAAAAATAGAAATGGAGACAAGGCCCTGTGAAACAAGGCCCTGATGGAAGATAGCAAGAGAAGAATCAAAGATACTTCTAGGGAACTCCGCTGTTCTCCTAGGGATACTGGAACAGTTCTGCTCATTTTGTATGGAAATGATAGAGGATGGCAGATACAAGTGACTCATGTGCCTGGCACAAGTTGATGGTCAGTATACACTTACTGAACAGTTTGGAGAAGGGTCATTCATCATATAGGAGATCCTTCGCCCACCGTGGGGATAGAGGTTTCCATAGGAGGAATTATATAGCTTATGAACTCTAGGCGTCCTGGAGCCTTGTTTAGAGATTCTATCTCTCTCTCCTCTCCTCCCTAACTTTAAGATACAGTCAACTTGTATGGATGGCCCCAGAAGACCTCCTGTAAGAAGATAGGTCATATGGGCAGAAGAGGCAATGCATGAGCTTATAAGTGAAAGCCCTGCTCATTAACTCTGTTTGGCCATATGAGTGTTGGGAATCTGACTCTTGAACTCACTCCTAAATACTTGGAATTTCAATGGATCTTGGACCACCATGACAGTCTTCAGTGGTCCTGACGGCAGGATTATAGGCTCAAATGCAACCATCCATGAAACAACAACTTGAACAGCAAATTCCAAATATGCCTTAATCTTGAGGGGAAAAAAATACCCACATGGAATTTTTAGGCATATGCAGATTTTCAGTGATTAAAAATGGCCACCATTTGAAAATTACTTCCTATGTTCCTGGAACACTACTCTATATGAGTTATGTCACTCAATCCACACACAAAGCCCTTTAAGATGGTGCCGTTGTCTTAATTTTACAGATGGAGAGACTAAGGCTCAGAAAGTTTAAGAAACCTTCTCCAAGATCCCAGAGTAAAAGCAGCAAAGATAGAATTTTAACGCAGGTAGGTTTGTTTCTGGGATTCAACAGCTCAACCCCAACATCTTTTCTTCTGGGAAGGCTTGTGTGAGTTCCCTGCCCACTCTGCCCCCATCGGACTTTGAACCCACTTTTATTACAAACTGAAACTATTATATAGTAGTAACTTAGGATTTCATGAAATCCTCTTTGAGGATTGAGACCCACATGGTGGGTCTGCCAGTATTTATAGAATAAATAAATGCACATTAAGGTCATTTCTGTCTAGGAACAAAGCATGCACTAACTTTAGAGAATAGCAATTATGCTCACGAGCTGACTGGAGACTACTTTCTCCTCCCCTTCTGACCCCAGAAGAGGACATTCTTAGCTGAGGCAGGTACCCAGCCTCTTCTGCAGCTGCCACAGGGGCTTGGAGGACCCCTGGAAGCCAGAACCCTCTCCTGTAACCCCCAGCCCCCAGTCAGCCCCATCAGAGCATCCTGGTCTGAGCACCGATCCTGAGGCTGTAGGCACACATGCTCTGGCTTCTGCAAAAACATCTCTCTCCATGGAGCAAGACCCAAGAGTGACTTAGCATGACTCAGTGAGAGCCCAGGGAAAGTGAGGGCTGCTGTGGTTTCTGCTCTTCCTGTGGAAAGATCAGTTGATCCTGGGCCTGGGCTTCTCTTGGGGCCTGGGCTGCTAGCCTGATGTCTCTGCTCTGTTCACTGGGCTCCACAGCCCCTCCTTCTCTTTCCTCAGGGCCAGGCTGACACCTTAGGGGACTCACATCTGAATCATATCAGGAGGTCAACAGGGAGGAAATGAGAGGTGAGGACTGATGTCCTTTCCCCCAGCTGGGTGGATAACAGTCTTAGTAGTCACAATAACCAGCCGCCTTTGGGCATGTCCGGTATGCCAGCCACTGTGTCGAGGGCTGCAATGCACAATAAATGTTCACTCTTCCTGTTATTGAGTGCTTACTCTACCAGTCACTATTCCAGGAACTTTAGAAGTATTAACTCATTTAATCCTCACCACAATCCCATGAAGTAGGTCCTATTATTACCATCACCATTTTGCAGGTAAAAAAAACAAGGCAGGGAGAGAATAATTAACTTGCTCAAGGCCACAGAGCTGGAATATGGTAGAGAGGGATTTGAACTCAAGCAGCCTGGCTTCAGAGCCCATTCAACTATTTACATATATAAGCTAATCCTTGCAAAAGCCCTTGCAGTGGTTCTTATTCTTCACATATGCAGTTGAGGAAGCCAAGGTTCTAAGGATGTTAAATGAGCAGGGTGAGATGCAGAAGCAATTAACTGATATAAAAAGAATATGACTATGCTCTGGTTCCAGAGCCTGAGCTCATTCCCCAGCATCATGCAGACCTGAAGCTCAAATTGGGTCTCTAACAGAACATATTTGCAAATCACTAGAAGGGCAGAATGGTTAGGGACGGTTCTCTAGAGGTGCTAGGGCTACTGATTTTGTCCTTGCACGATATGCTCTTGTCAGAATGCCTGTTGCCATCACCCACCAACAGGCCAAATGTCCCTCCTCAAAACTCTCACAAATATGAGGTGAGCCAGCTTGGCTCCCGGCTCCACCAAGCATGGCTTTCTGAAACTCACTTCAGGACCCAGGAAAGAGCTCAGACACTGGGGCACAGGCCCCATCTGTGCTCCAGCCCTGACCCTAAGCTCAGACTGAGAAGCTGCAATGCCAGATGAAATCCCTGATGTGTGCACTATCTTCCCTCTAATTCCCAGCCCCCCTCTGTTGTTTTCTAAGGGGTGAAAATGGATGGCTGCCTTTTCAGGAGCATCAGGTGCCTAGTACAAGTGCACAGTAATTTTCAGGACTGAAATTTCTGATTGCTTGACAGTTTTGAGCAACACCTGGTCCATGGGAGAGGGTCCACGATGCAGACCAGAAGGGGCCACTTGCTTCTTGCCTGTGGGGGAACCATACTCACCTTGATTCCCCTCCAGGCATGTGGTTCAAGTTACCTCAGCCAGAAACAGCAACTGGGGCCCAATCTGCACTGTGTCCCCTTCACAAAGGTTTGCATATGGAAAGCATTTGTGGCTGTGTCAGTCTCGGCTGTGGGGACAGGTGGGGTGCACCTGGAAGCCTGGCTCTCAGCGGCCAGGCTGCAGGTAGAGGCCCTGCCTCCTTCCACAAGGTGTTTCCAATGAAGAGGGCACATTTCCTTCAGTAGAAAGAAAACAAACCCAAATGGACAATGTCATGGTGTTTCTCAGGAAAAGAGGAAAAACGTCTTCAGATGTCCTCAGTGAGCTCCTCTGATGCACCTTTGTGTGGGGCTGGCATGGGGAAGAGAGAAGTGCATTTATGTGGAAACCAAGAGGAGACCTCCACAGTCCCACCACCAAACCTCCTTCCCCAAACTAAACGATGCTTGTTTGGCTGCATCATAGACTGTCAGGGCTTGAGGAGGCACAGAGTCCAGCCTCCCTGTTTGGCAGATGAGGACACAAAGCCCAGAGAGGCCAAAGAACTCGACCAGCAGTTCGGGCAGAACTGCAGCTGGAACCTGCAACTCCTAAACCCAGTCCAGGGTGCTTTCTGGCATATTCCATTCCACACAACCATCTCAACAATTGAACACATCTACTCATGTGTAGTTGATGCTTTAAAGCAATGGTTCTCAACCTGGATGCATGTTGTCAATGCCTGGGAGGCTTTGAAGAAACACCAGTAATACCCAGGAGTCATACCCTGAGATTCCTATTTAGTGGGTGTCTGGCATGAGGCCCCAACATGGGTATTTTTAAAAGCTCTCCAGGTGACATGCATAGGATTGAGAGCTCAGGATTGCACTGGCAAATATATAAATAACACCCAAGCTCACATGTGAGGTGCTATAGATGGTCCAAGAAGAATGCAAGTGTGATCCTGACTGCGCTAACCTTTTTTTGCCCAGGAGACTAATCCAGGTAAACACTACTGTTTATTCCACCTAAGTAAAGCTTGCTCCCCTTTTCAGGCCAATCTCAAATCACCCCTCTTCCATAAAGCCTTTTTAACGAGACCCCAAATGAAGTTGGCATACCTCTTCTCTGAACTCCTACACTACCCACAGGCTTTAGGCAAACAGTTCAGCACCAAATTACATATGATTTCTATTGTTATGCTGTAGTAACTACAAAATGGAAGTTTCCATTTATTCAGTGTATACTATGTGCCAGCAACTCTGCTTTATGCTTTCCATACATTGCCACCAATATTCCCAGGAGCTCTGCAAAGAGGGCATCAATATATCTATTGTACAGATTAAGAAACTGAGACTCATAGATGTTAAGTATGTTGCCCCAAACCAGATAGCTAGTAAGGACGTATGAATCTGTATGCCTCCAAAGTTCTCTCAAATGCATCATTTTATATCAAATACTGTTTCTTTATTATAACATGTACTCCTGATATATTACTCTGCAAGCTGTAAAGTTCTTTGATGTTCATTCTCTTACTTAATGCTGGCTGTAGCTCTGCTATCAGCTCTATTTGACAAGCAAGGGAGTTAAGTCTGAAAAATTAGGTAAAATGCTCAAAATCCCATGGCCTAGCCCAGAACCCAGTTATTCTGATTCCAAGTGCAGGACTATTTCTACTGCTATCATATGCCATGGGCCAAGCTCCGTTCCATATTGACCTGAAGTCGCATGAGGGTCTAAACTGTGTTTTGTGCTTCTCCTGTATTCCCTTTGTATACCAGATATACAGCCTGTTGCTTTATTAATTGATTTGCCAAGAAGTAGCAAGAATGTCCTCGTGAGGCATCCTGTCCCTAAGGACCTGAAGAACAGAACGCTAAAAACACTTTTGGGACTGGAAAGAACTGCTGAGGAGGCATGACTGGTTCTTTTTAGGGCCATGACTAAGTCATGTTCTTTATAAAAAAAAAAAAAGCCTTCCAGTCACTCTTTATGAAGGTATGATTTTCAACTATCTACCTCAGCTAACAGAAGCAAAGAGCAATGTGAATTTAGTGACCTGCTTATGATCATGAAATGAACCAGTGGAAGAGAGAAAATTTCCATCTGCCTCCTTCCAAGTCTTTGATTTGAATCCCAGTCACCTACCTATGACATAGCAGTATCTTTTTATTTATTTAATTATATCCAAACTCATTTCCCAAAGGACTCAAAGTGGTTTGCAATATGAATAGATACAACAAGTAAAGATAAAATAGAAACAAGTAAAGGCAACCAAGGCTGAGAAAAACATAAATATAAAAAGTCAAGTCCAAGGAAAGCTACTTTATTAGTCAGATAAGAAACAGTGCCTAAAGCCCAAAACACCACAGTGAATTTAAAATAGATCTTCCATGCGTGGGGTTCAGTTGATGAGGTGTTTTTAAGGGCTCAGTAATTCCTGTGGGTATTTACTCCATGCCAGATATTGACCCAGAAGAATGATTAACGCAATGAAACTATAGAATTTATCCCCAGGATGTGGTCAACACACTGTATTCATGCATCTGTAGTTAAACAAGAAATGTGTCCTCCAAGTCTAATGTTGCCAGAAAGACCACGTCAATGCTTTGCTTTCTGCAGAACAGAATTTTTATTTCAGCAAGTCTGAATCATGTCCATTCATTTATTTAGCAAATATTGTGACAATAAGTCATCTGCCAGGAACTGGGCAATGCACTGGAAATTCAAAGGCAAATAAGACATGGACACTTTCCCACAGGACTTCTCTGTCAAGAGGAACAAACAGGCTTATAAATATATAATCGGCACAACTATAAGGGGATTCTAGAGGTATCTATAAGGGGTGTAAAAGCAGAGATGGGGACAAACACTTCACTGAGATTAGCAGGTGTTTCTTATCTTCTAACCAACATAATCTGGTTACAAGAGCACTGGGGTTCTGGGTTGAGGGGGCCATCCTTAGTAAAGTGGACCTGGGGGAAATCATAGCATAAATAACTTACCTTTGTGACTTGCTGAACAGTTCCATATTTCTGATTTGTTTGTGTGAAGAAATAGGCAGGCAAAAGGCAGCAGTGCCAGCCAAAAACTGGTGGCCAGCAGGAACAGGATGAAGGAATGTAAAGGAATGCTGTAACAAACATTTTTGTAATATCTGGGTTAGTGAGGCTGATTTCTTGGCATGGCATAGGTATTTTACTCTTGGCAGTCCTCCATATGATAAAGGCACGTTCAGAGTCAAAATCAACTTTCTAGCAGACTATGCATCCATTCAAACCACCTATGATCACATTTAAAACAAAAATCTAGCATCTTGAGAGAGACGGAAAACGGCAGGTGTGTGTGCAATGATCAGCACCAAAAACTGAAAGCTAGTAACAAAAGTGACCAAATATTTTAATTCTTTGGATCTCTGGTGCAGATTCAAAAATTGGGAGCAATCTCTTCTGGCTGACCTGGCTGAAGAAAACTTTAATGGCTATTAAAAAAATGTAGTATGAATGCTGAAGAATTTACAAATCTATAGCTGCAAAATTGACCTGCATGTAGAGTTTACTGTGATTGATTCCAGTATATGTGTCTGGAGAACTCCCAAAGCAGAGCTTTATGGAAAACTGGCACCTGCCTGGTGTTAGCTCAAGGTAGGTGCTGAATTTCTCCTGTAGAAACGAAAGCAGATAAGGTAACTTTTAAAGAAAATAACAGAAAATAACCTTCTCTTTTCTTACTTGTATTAACTCATAGGTTGGAAGTTGAAAAACAAACTTAAAAATCTAAGAATTACTGAATACTGGATATATCAGGGAATCAGATAAAGTGGAGAGCTTTAAAGAGAAGTGTGCACACTTGTGGCCAAAAACTAAGCCACCAGGAACTAGAAAGATTAAATCCATGACTTAAGTGTTTATGAGAGATGACACTGAGTTAAGAGTACAGGCCACAGGGGAACTAGACCCCTTGGGTTAGGCTCCCAGCTCCTCCATTGTATGTCTCTGGTCAAGTTACTGACAGTTCTCTCACTTGAAAATAAGGACACCTACCTCACTGGGTTGTTGTGAGGATTGAATGAGATAATGCATGTGAGGCTTAGCGCAATGCCCAGCACTTAGTAAATGTTAAAATTTAAAAAAAAATTCAGCTGCTGTATTATAAGCATTCTCTCACATAATTCTCACAACCCTGCATGGAATGTCCAATGATCCTCATTTTCCTGGTATGGGGAAGGTAAATGTCTTAGCTAAACATTCCCACAGGTGATGGACTTTCTAAGTGATAGCCACGCCCTGCCTTCTTCCTCCCCTCCTTTTCCCAGGAAGCCATGCTCTCCGCAGTGTAGATAGTCTTTCACTTGTTTCCCAAACCTCAATCTGTCCCATGGCTTTCTCCCCAGCTATTCCCCTTTCATAATTCTCCATGATCCTCAAGTCCCTCCTTTT
Source organism: Grampus griseus (assembly GCF_964374135.1). Classification (NCBI taxonomy): domain Eukaryota; kingdom Metazoa; phylum Chordata; class Mammalia; order Artiodactyla; family Delphinidae; genus Grampus; species Grampus griseus. Next base: position 92,811,451 of record NC_139018.1, read on the forward strand.
ACTATGGAAACATATTTTGTTTTGTCATTGAATTTTGTTCATCAACATTTATTTTCAAATTATATTCCATTATAAGTTACTGTAAGATATTGGGTATAATTCCCTGTGCTATAAAGTAAGTCCTTGTTGCTTATCTATTTTATGTATAGTAGTTTGGGTCTGTTAATCCCATACTCCTAATATGTCCGTCTCCCACTCCCTCTCACCTTTGGTAACTGTAAGTTAATTTTCTATGTCTGAGAGTGTTTCTGTTTTGTATATACATTTATTTGTGTTATTTTTTAGATTCCACATGTAAGTTATATCATATGATATTTGTCTTTCTCTGTTTGACTTACTTCATTCTATAGGTCCATCCATGTTGCTGCAAATGGCAATATTTCATCCTTTTTTATGGCTGCGTAATATTCCATTGTATATGTATACCACATCTTCTTAAGTCAATCAGCTGTTGATGGGCCCTTGGGTTGTTTCCATGTCTTGGCTCTTGTAAATAGTGCTTCTCTGAACATTGGGGTGCAAGTATCTTTTCAAATTAGAGTTTTGTTTTTTTCAGATATATACCCAGGTATGGGGTTCCTGGATCCTATGGTAGCTCTATTTTTAGTTTTTTTAAGGAACCCCCATACTGTTTTCCATAGTGGCTGCACTATTTTACATTCCCATCAACAGTGTACAAGGGTTCCCTTTTCTCCACACCCTCTCCAGTATTTATTTTGTAGATTTTTTGATGATAGCCATTCTGACCAATGTGAGATGATACCTCATTGTGGTTTTGAATTGCATTTCAATAATAATCAGTGATGTTACACATCTTTTCATTTGCCTGTTGGCCATCTGTACGTCTTCTTTGGAAAAATGTCTATTTAGGTCTTCTGCCCATTTCTTGATTGGGTTCTTTGTTTTTCAATATTGAGTTGTATGAGCTGTTTGTATATTTCAGATATTAACCCCTGTTGGTAGAATCATTTGAAAATATTTTTCCCAATCTGTAGGTTGTCTTTTTGTTTTGTTGATGTTTGCCTTTGCCATGCAAAAGCTTGTAAGTTTGATTAGGTCCCATTTATTTAATTTTGCTTTTATTTCTTTTGCCTTGGGAGACTGGTCTAAGAAATTATTGTTATAATTTATGTCAAAGAATGTTTTGCTTATTTTCCTTTCTAGGAGTTTTATGGTGTCATATGTTACATTTAGATCTTTAAACCATTTTGAGTTTATTTTTATGTATGGTGTGAGGGAATGTTTTAATTTCACTGATGTACATGTAGCTGTCCAGCTTTCCCAACACCACTTGTTGAAGGGACTGTCTTTTCTCCATTGTATATTCTTGCCTCCTTTGTCATAGATGAATTGACCAGACGTGTGTGGGTTTACTTCTGTGCTCTCCATTCTGTGCCATTTATCCATGTACATCTTTTTGAGCCATGCTATTTCGATTACCATAGCTTTGTAGTATAATGTAAAGTCTGGAAGTGTTATACTTCCAGCTTTGTTCTTTGGAAATTCTGGATACTTTGTAGTTTTATAGAAATTTTAGGATTATATATTCTAGTTCTGTGAAAAATCTCATGGGTATTTTGATAGGAGTTGCATTAAATTTGTAATTGCCTTGTGTAGTATGGCCATTTTAACAATATTAATTTTTCAATCAGAGAACTGGGATATCTTTGAATCCTCTTCAATTTCCTTTACCAATGTTTTATAGTTTTCAGCGTAAAGGTCTTTCACCTTCTTGGTTAAGTTCATTCCTAGGTATTTTTTTGACGTAATTTTAAGTGAGATTTTTTTTTTTTTTTACTTTCTGATATCTCGCTGTTAGTATATAGAAATGCAAGAGATTTCTGTATATTAATCTTGCATCCTGCTACATTGCTGAATTCATTTATTAGTTCTAATGGTTCTGGGGCAGAGACTTTAGGGTTCTCTATATAGAGTATCATGTCATCTGAAAATAAGGACAGTTTTACCTCTTCCTTTCCAATTTAGAGGTCTTTTATTTCTTTTTCTCATCTGATTGCTATAGTGAGGACTTCCAAAACTTTGTTGAATAGAAGTGGTAAGAGTGAGCCTCCTTGTTTTGTTTCTGAATTTAGTGGGAAGCCTTTTAGCTTTTCATGATTGAGTATTATGTTGGCTGTGAGTTGTCATAAATGGCCTTTATTATGCTGAAATATGTTCCCTCTATATCCACTTTGATGAGTTTTTATCATGAATGGTTCTTGAATTTTATCAAAGCTTTTTCTGAATCTATTGAGATAATCATGTTTTTGTCTTTACTTTTATTAATGTGGAGTATCACATTGGTTGATTTGCATATGTTGAACCATCCTTGCAACCTTGGAATGAATTCAACTTGATCATGGTGTATGTTCTTTTTTATGTATTTTTGGATTTGGTTTGCTAATATTTTGTTGAGGATTTTTGCACATATATTCATCAAAGATATTAGCTTGTAATTTTCTTTTTTGGTAGTGCCTTGGTCTGCTTTTGGTAATGGTGGCCTTGTAGAATGAATTTGGGAGTGTTTCCTCCACTTCGAATTTTTTAGAATAATTTTAAAAGGATAGGTATAAGTTCTTCTTTATATATATTTGGTAGAATTCCCCAGTGAAGCCCTCCAATCCTGGACTTCTGTTTGCAGGTTTTTTAAAATTACAGATTCTATTTCACTTCTAGTTATTGGTCTGTTCAAATTATCTGTTTCTTCTGAATCACTCTTGGCAGGATGTATGTTTCTAGAAATTTGTCCATTTCCTCTAGATTGTCCAATTTATTTAGCATATAACTGTTCATAGTATTCTCTTGTGTTTTTTTGTATTTCTGTGCTATCAGTTGTCATTTCTCCTCTATTTTAAATTTTGTTTATTTGTATATTCTCTCTTTTCTTCTTGGTGAGCCTTGCTAGAGGTTTAATTTTGTTTGTCTTAAAAACAAAACCTCTTGGTTTTATTGATCTTTTCTATTGTTTTTTATCTCTATTTACTCTCTGATCTTTATTATTTGCTTTCTTCTGCTGACTTGGTCTTTGTTTGTTCTTCTTTTTCTAATTCTTTTAGGTGGTACGTTAGGTTGTTTATTTCAGACTTGTTTCTTGAGGAAGGCCTGTATCGCTATGAATTCCCACTTAGAACTGCTTTTGCTGCATCCTATAGATTTTGTAAAGTTATATTTTCATTTTCTTTTGTCATCTTGAGGTATTTTCTGATTTTTTTGATGACCCATTGGATTTTTAGTATCTTGTTGTTTAGTCTCCATGTGTTTTTTCTTTTCTTGTTTTTCTTTCGGTGGTTGATTTCTAGTTTCATATCTTTGTGATCAGAAGAGATGCTTGAAATAATTTCTGTCCTCTTAAATTTGTTGAGGCTTGTTTTGTGTCCTAGTATGTGGTCTACATAGAGGGCATTCAATGTGCACTTGAAAAGAATGTGTATTCTTCTTTTTTTGGATGTAGTGGTCTGTAGATATCAATTAAGTCCAACTTGTCTATTGTGTCATTTAGGGCCTTTGTTGCCCTAATTTTTCCAGATTTTCTGTCTGGATGATCTGTCTATTGATGTCAGTGGAGTGTTAAAGTCTCCTACTATTACTGAATTATTATCAATTTCTCTCTTCGTGTCTCTTAGTATTTGCTCTCTATATGGAGATGCTCATGTATTGGGTGCATATATGTTAACAATTGTAATATCTTCCTCTTATATTGATCCCTTTATCATAATATAATGCCCATTTTTGTCTTTTGCTAGAGCCTTTGTTTTAAAGTCTATTTTGTCTGATGTGAGTATTGCTACCCCTGCTTTCTTATTGCTTCCATTTCCATGATATATGTTTTTCCATATCATCACTCTCAGTCTGTGTATGTCTTTTACCCTGAAGTGAGTCTCTTACCAGCAGCTTATTCCAGGTTTTTTTTAATCCAATCAGACACCCTATGTCTTTTGATCAAAACATTTATTCCATTGCCATTTAAAGTAATTATTGATAGGTATGTACTTATTGCCATTTTATTCCATGTTTTCCAATGTTTTTTGTAGTTTTTCGTTGTTCATTTCTTCTTCTTTTTTTTTTTTCTGTTGTGATTTGATGATTTTCTGTTGTAGCATGCTTCAGTTCCTTTCTTTTGGTTTTTGTGAATCTATTGTATGTTTTTGATTTGGGTTACCATGGGGTTCATGTATGTTGATCCATAGCTTATCTACTTGCTTTAAATTGATAGTCATTCAAGTTCAAACACATTCTAAAAGATCTATTTTTTAAATCCTCTCCTCCACATTTTATGTTTTTGATGTCCTGTTTTATATCTTCATGCTTATACTTCTACTGCTTGCTGTAGTTATAATCACTCTTACAATTTTTTCTATTTGTTTTTCAATCTGTGTACTGGCTTATTTATGTAATCTTCAATCCTTACTTTATATCTGTCTTTTCTATTGTGGTTTTCCCTTTCCTATAGATTCTTAGTTCTTTTCTATTTAGAGAAGACCCATCAATATTTCTTTTAGGGTAGGCTTAGTATTGCTGAATTCTTTTACCTTTTGCTTGTCTGAGAAATTCTTTATCTCTCCTTCTATTCTAAATTATTATCATGCTGGGTAGGGTATCCTATGTTGCAGGGTTTTCCCTTTCAGGGCTTTGGATATATCATGGCACTCCCTCCTGACCTGCAAAGTTTCTGCAGAGAAATCAGTTGATAGACTTATGGGTGTTCCTTTATAAATGACTCTTTGTCTCTTGCTGCCTTTATAATCCTTTTTTATTTCTAACTTTTGCCATATTAATTATGATATGTCTTGGCACGAGTCTGTTTGGGTTTATCTTGTTTGAGACCTCCTTGCTTCATGTAGCAGAATATGTGTTTCCTTTTTAAGGTTTGGGAAGTTTTCAGCCATAATTTCTTTTTTGTAGTTTAATTTTTATTTTATATTGGGGTATAGTTGATTTACAATGTTGTGTTGGTTTCAGGTGTACAGCAAAATGGTTCAGTTTTACATATACATATATCCATTCTTTTTCAGATTCTTTTCTGATACAGGTTAATACAGAATTTTGAGTAGAGTTCCCTGTGCTATAGAGTAGGTCCTTGTTGATTATCTTTTTATATAGTAGTGTATATATGTTAATCCCAAACTCCTAATTTATCCCTCCCCACCACATTTCCCCTTTGATAACCATAAGTTTGTTTTTGAAGGCTGTGAGTCTGTTTCTGTTTTGTAAATAAGTTCATTTGTATCATCTTTTTAGATTCCACATATAAGTGATATCATATGACAGTTATCTTTCTCTGTCTGACTTACTTCACTTAGTATGATAATCTCTAGGTCCATCCATATTGCTGCAAATGGCATTATTTCATTCCTTTTTATGGCTGAGTAATATTGCATTGTATGTATGTACCATATCTTCCTTATCCATTCCTCTGTCAATGGATATTTAGGTTGCTTCCATGTCTTGGCTATTATAAACAGTGCTTCAGCGAACATTGGTGTGCATGTATCTTTTTGATTTATGGTTTTCTCCAGATATATGTCCAGGAGTAGGATTGCTGGATTATATGTTACTTCTATTTTTAGTTTTTTAAGGAACCTCCATACTGTTCTCCATAATAGTTGTACAAATTTACATTCCCACCAACCATCTAGGAGGGTTCCCTTTTCTCCACACCCTCTCCAGCATTTATTGTTTGTAGACTTTTTGATGATGGCCATTCTGACTGGTATGAGGTGATATCTCATTGTAGTTTTGATTTGCATTTCTCTAATAATTACCGATGGTGAGCATCTTTTCAATAACACTGTTGAATGTAGATGAAAAAATCCTCAACAAAATACTAGTAGACCAAATCTAACAATACATTAAAGGATCATACACCATGATCAAGTGGGATTTACCCCAGGGATGCAAGGACTTTTCAATATCTGCAAATCAATCAGTGTGATACACCATATTAACAAACTGAAGAATAAAAACCATATGATCATCTCAGTTGATGAAGAAAAACCTTTTGACAAGATTCAACACCCATTTATGATAAAAACTATCCAGAAAGTCAGCATAGAGGTAACCTACCTCAACATAATAAAGATCATTTATGACAAACCCACAGCTAACATACTCAATGGTGAAAAGCTGAAAGCATTTCGTCCATGGTCAGGAACAAGACAAGGATGTCCACTCTCACTACTTTTATTCAACATAGTTTTGCAAGTCCTAGCCAAGGCAATCAGAGAAGAAAAAGAAATAAAAGGAATACAAATTGGAAAAGAAGTAGTAAAATTGTCACTGTTTGCAGATGACATGATACAATACATAGAAACTCCTAAAGATGCTATGAGAAAACTACTAGACATCATCAATGAATTCAGTAAGGTTGCACGATACAAATTAATACACAGAAATCCCTTGCATTTGTATACACTAACAACAAAAGATCAGAAAGAGAAACTAAGGAAACAATCCCATTTACCATCACATCAGAAAGAATAAAATACCTAGGAAGAAACCTACCTAAGGAGGAAAACAACCTGTACTTTGAAAACTATAAGATGCAGATGAAAGAAATCGAAGATGACACAAAAAGATGGAAAGGCATACCATGTTCTTGGATTGGAAGAATCCATATTGCCAAATGACTATAGTACCCAAGATCAATGCAATCCCTATCAAATTACCAATGGCATTTTTCACAGAGATAGAATAAAAAAATTTAAATTTGTATAGAAACACAAAAGTCCCCGAGTAGCCAAAGCAATCCTGAGAAAGAAAAATGGAGCTCGAGGAATCGAGTTCCCTGACTTCAAACTATACTACAAAGCTACAGTAATCAAAACAGTATGGTATTGGTAGAAAAACAGAAATATAGATCAATGGAACAGGATAGAAAGCCCAGAAATAAATCCACACTAACTAACCTATGGTCAGTTAATCTACAACAAAGGAGGCAAGAATGTACAATGGAGAAAAAATAGTCTCTTCAATAAGTGGTGCTGGGAAAACTGGACAGCTACACATAAAAGAATGAAATTAGAACATTCTCTAACATAATACACAAAAATAAACTCAAAATAAATTAAAGACCCCAATGTAAGACCAGATACTACAGAACTCTTAGAGGAAAAGAGGCAGAACACTCTTTGACATAAATTGCAGCAATCTTTTAAGATCCACCTCCTAGAGTAATGAAAATAAAAACAAAAATAAATAAATGGGACCTAATGAAACTTAAAAGCTTTTGCAGAGCAAAGGACATCCTAAACAAAATGAAAAGACAACCCACAGAATGGGAGAAAATATTTGCAAATGAAGCGACTGACAAGAGATTAGTCTCCAAAATATAAAAAACAGCTCACATGTCTCAATATTGAAAAAGCAAACAACACAATCAAAACATGGGCAGAAGACCTAAATAGACATTTCTCCAAAGAAGACATACAGATGGCCAAAAAGCACATAATTTCTTCAAATACATTTTCAATACCCTTTTCTCTTTTCTCCTTCTGGATCCCCTGTTATACATAGGTTGGCATGTTTTATATTAACCCATGGATCTTGTATTTTGCTTTCACTTTTTCTTTCATTTGTCTTTTTTTTTTTTTTTTTTTGCGGTACGTGGGCCTCTCACTGTTGTAGCCTCTCCTGTTGTGGAGCACAGGCTCTGGACGCGCAGGCTCAGCGGCCATGGCTCATGGGCCCAGCCGCTCCGCAGCGTGTGGGATCTTCCCAGACCAGGGCACGAACCCGCGTCCCCTGCATCAGCAGGCGGACTCTCAACCACTGCGCCACCAGGAAAGCCCTCATTTGTCTTTTTGTCTGCTGTTCTGATTGGGTGATTTCCATTATCCTGTCTTCCAGATCACTGATTCATTCTTCTGTGTCATTTAGTCAGCTATACATTGCTTCTTGATTGCTTTTTATCTCAGAAATTGAATTATCTCTTTTGATTTGCTCATCCTGATAGTTTCTAGTTCCTTGTTGCAGTGATCTGTGTTTCTATTGATAATCTTTCTTAATTTAGTTAGCATTTTTATTACCACCTTTTTGAACTCGGGATCTGTTAGATTGGTGAGCTCTGTTTTACTATTTATTCTTTCAGGGGATTTCTCTTGTTCTCTTAATTGGGATTATTTCCCCTGCCTTTTAATTTTACTTAACTTTCTCTGTCTCTATGAATTTAGGAGAAATAGTTATCTATCGTGCTCTTGAAGGAGTGTTTTCATGTGGGAGCATCACTGTGTGTGATCAATGTTTTAGATGTGAGAGCTGGTTTTGATGTGGATACCAACCATGTCTTTCCTCAGAGTGTGTTGGCCACTATCACCTTGATAGTGGGTGTGGTTGGTGTTGGGGGATCTAAAGCCTGTGCAGGGTGTGAGACAGGACTTTCTCTTGCTCCATAGCTGTTGCCACCCTGTCAGGGGCTGGATCTGCTGTCCAGGTGTTGGAGTAGAAGCCCTGAGGATTGGGCTTGATCAGGTTCCATTCCCCTTGAATGCCTGCCCTGCCCCAGAGGAGATGATCTCTGAGGCCAGTGAGACCCATGCACTCACAGAGTCACAGATGTGTAGGCATCTGTTGTTCAACTGCAACACAGTCCAGTCACGTCCCTCCTCCTATGTGTTCATCTCAGATCTAGTGGAAGGCTGTGGTGTGGAGTGGGCAGGGTCAGAGCATTCACAGGTTGTGAGATGGATCATGGCATGCAGGTCAAGGAATCTCCTGCTCTACCACCGAAGCAAGCAAGCCACCATTGCCCCACCTAGCCCACACCCCAGGCTCCCTGGGCTGTCCCTGAGCTGCTAGACCAAGTCTTCTCTCTAGGCCTGGCTGGCTCAGACCTCAAGTCAAGTTGTGGCATCAAGTGATCAAGACCAGGGCGTTTGCTGGGCTGGAGTGGGGATGGGAGCAGGCAACACGGTGCACTGATTCCCAGTGCCACTCCAGCAATCATTGACAATGGCTGCTGCTCTCCCACCCGGATGTCACTCCAGGCCCCTGTGCTGTCTCTGAGTAGCTATACCAAGTCTTTTCCCAGTGCCTGGCTAGCTCAGATCTCACACCAAATTATGGTATAGAGTGAGCAGGGCCAAGGTGTTCGCCCCGCTTGGATTCAGGAGCGTGGTGAAGCGGCAGCCAGCAGTGCAAAGCTCTCTCCTCCCTGATTGTTGGCAAGCCAGCACTCACACACTCTTCGCAGGTAGAGTCTAGGCTTCCCCAGCCCTTCTATCTGTCCCAGCAGTTCTCTCAACAGCCGAGGGAGCTTGTCTCCTCCACATAGACCCCAGGACTGGGAGCCCCAGTCTTTGGCTTGACCTTCTCACTCCTCAGGGTGAGGGTCCACCTTTGTGGAATTATTCTTCTGTTCAGATCCCTCCCAGAGGTGGAGGTTCCAACTTTATGCCTTTTTTCCATCCTACCCATTTATGTGGAGATCTTTCTTACAGGTTTATTTGTATAGAAGTTCCTCTGCCAGTTTCCAGTTTGTTTTTCATGTGAATTGTTCCACATGTTTTGATATATTTTTGATGTGTTTGTGGGGGGAAGGTGAGCTCCACATCCTCTTACTCCACCATCTTGATCCTGTTCATCAACTTGTTTATGCCAAGGACACACAGGACTACTCCACATTAAGTCCTGGTATTAGGGAAACCACCTTGACTATGTGGATGACGGCCTGCCAGTCTTTGGATACTTCTCCCACCATTATCTTTTCCTTAGTTTCTATTTTTCCATATTTTGTCAGCCTCAAAATATTCCATTCCATATCTGGACAAAGGTCCCAGGGAAGATGAAAACCTTTTAGAGATCACAGATGATTCTAATTTCCATTATCAGACTACAGTCCCCTTTAAAGACTACAGGCAGTCAATAGAACCTGCTATGTAACTCAGAGAAGAGAGGAGGCCAGAGGGGAGAACACCTGTTTTCAAATATTTGAGGTACTGTCATGAGGAAGAGAGACTGATTCAGCCTCTTCTCCAAGGGCGGAAACAGGCACTGGGTGGTTACTGTGGGGAACCAGATCTCAGGTTGAGAGAAGGAGCTGTTTCCTCACAAGGGGGCTGCACTGTTAGGGGGTTGGCTGCCTTGAGCTCATGAACATTGCATCACTGGGAACATTTGAGCAGAGGTTGATTGCCACCTGTAGGCTTGTTCTGAAGGGGGTCCCTGCATGAAGTAGAAAGTATACTGTCCCCTGTTAGAATGCAGGAGTGTCACCTGGAATAGTTCTATAGGTGTTTAGCAGATAACTGAAAGAACAGTGAGACAGACTATGAAGAGCAACCTGGATGGGGTATTAGGTGGTGAAAAGAGTACAGGCTGAGTAAAGGAGGATGCTTAAGAAAAACTACCCACCTTACCACGCTGGTTCTTTGTTTTTTGTTTTTGGGGTACGCGGGCCTCTCACTGTTGTGGCCTCTCCCATTGCGGAGCACAGGCTCCGGACGTGCAGGCTCAGCGGCCATGGCTCACGGGCCCAGCTGTTCCGCGGCATGTGGGATCTTCCCGGACCGGGGCACGAACCCGTGTCCCCTGCATCGGCAGGCAGACTCTCAGCCACTGCGCCACCAGGGAAGCCCTTACCACTCTGTTTTAATCATCACTGATATCCAGAGAAACATAGTTCCTCTTTGGAGCCACCCAAGACTCAGAGAAGGCACTCTCCACGTCCTCTTCCCCCTTTTTTCCGGTGGGCCCTCCCATCCAGCAGCAAGTCAACTAAATGCCTCTGGCTGCTCTATGATGCTATTTTGGAGAAAGTCCCCAGGCCTGGAGGATCAGGTAGAAAGTCCATGTAAAGGGTAAGTGGCAGTAAATAAGAATGAGTATGTAATTGAGAATAGCCTTTGGGGGTTTAGATCTAATATCCTTGATTTCAGCCTAATGGGTGGATGGATTAAGGAACACCACTGCAGTGTAGCTAAAAGGAGGCAGAGTTGGGGGTAAGCATGGGGTGATAAAAAGCACAAGAGCCTGGCAGGCAGCTTGGACTGGACGCATGTACCTCACATTAGAACTCCTCAGAATGGGCTGATGATGATGACTACTATACAAAAGAGCAAGTCAAAGAATTATTCACTGGGTATGGGTTTGCTTCACAGAAATTAGATGTATGAGGTATCACATTCTTTTATCTTTCTATATCCAATTAGACTTGCTCTGAACCTCTAGTCTCCCCACCCCATCCCCTTGGCTTCTATAAGAATCTCAGATCTTACTTGGTCCCAGGAACCAGGAGAGGGCCTAGTCCTTAGTCCCTAATGGATGCTATTATTCCCAAGGCTCCCATGTCACCACTGTTGGTGTCTGGATCTCCCAGCTCTCAGCTGGCCACAGGGAACATGGACCATTGCTCCGAAGGCCTTGGTACTTGCTGAGCACACCCCAGGCATCACTACCTGCCACCTCTTGGGGTTTTGGGAGGCAAGTGGGATTAGGATCTCTGCCATCGAATAGAATGCACAACCCCTTCATCTCCCAAGTTTGCGAAATGCAGATCGATCTTTCCAGCATTCAGTTACTGGGGCTTCTCCTTAAACCCTCAAAGTCCCTCTGTCTCTCCAACAGTCCAGCTGTATCTAGGCTCCCTGAGCCAAAAATTTCAAAACAAAGTGCTGGTAAATCTCTTCCTGGGAAAGCGAAATACAGCCCTCTGGAGTGCAAACATGTGGTTGCTCTTCTGATGACCTGGACAGTTTTTAGTTATTCATTTGTATTTATTTAGCTTTTCATATAAGCCAGACACTAGGACAAGCGGTTTTGCAATAAGCATTGTTTCGTCTAATCCTCACAAAAGCCATACAGGTAGGTAAGATTACTGTTCCAGTCAGATGTGTAAGACAAGTGAAGCTTGAAGTGATAGTTAAGGAACTTGCCTGAGGAGGTGGAGCTAAACCCAGGCTACGGATCCCAGAGCCCTGACTCACAATCACCACACCATCTACTTGCCTCTATGAAATGAATAAATGAATCCATCAATATGTAACTTTCTCATTCTTTTTGTGAGGATGCTACAGCAGAAAATAAGACACAGGTAAATTAATCAGATTAACATGCCAGAATGATACCAGTTAAATCCCAGAGACTCCACACAGCAGGGTTTTAAGAACCTGAGATGCTTTCTCAGCACTCGGCAGACCCCGTAGCTGCCCTGGAGGTTTTTTATCTTCTCTGTGGGCTGCAGGGCGGAGTGGAGGGCGGGCAGTGCATCTGCCTGGGTTAATTGTAGCAGTGCTCTCGTTGTTCTTGGCATTATGAATGCTCTGTGAAGAAACCCTCTGAAGTGTTCCTTTGAGAGAACGCTCCTTGTTCCTGCCTCTCTAGGCTCTCCCTGTCCCTTGGCTGCAAAAGAGATCATTGTGTTTCTTTTCTTTTTTCTTAAAAATATTTTCTATCCCCTAATAACTACTAAAACTATTATCCTCTTTAAACATCTTTTAAAAGGTAGTCACCATATGCAGTATTTTTTCACCAGCCATTCTTCAACTTCCTAGAGTTTAGTACTTACTTATGTCATATTTCAATATCTCTGAAATTAGAAATAAATCTTACATGCAGTGGCATCTTTACAACTCTAACTGGCATTCTTTTGTTTGTTTTCAAGTAGTGTATAAATGAATGGTGCATCTTTGAAATGATGGCATATTAAGAGTCAATGAACTATGATATGTATAATGTACGGTGGAAAGATTCCAAATTAGAACCTCCCCAAGGTCAGGTAAGAGAAACTTTCTTATTTATCTAGTGCCCTCATCTCCCACACTCAGTGCTTAGCCCAGTAGTGCTAAGTGTTTTAGCACATTTCATTTGAGATGATGAAATGTCTACTAGATGTAAACTATGTGTCAACCTTTGGCAAAGTCCTGTCAATCACAGAGGTACTTCCAGTGATCTTTTCTACCACTGAAAATCTAAACCACCAAACTCCTGAACTATAATTATTTATAAAATTTTTATTTATAAAAATATTTGATCAATAATGTCAGTAATTCATACAGATAAGAAATCATTCACAATACCTCAGGATATTTTGTTATTAATGTTGTACAGTTAGAAACTATTCCTGTTGTTCAAACACATGGTTTTATAGCTTTAGAGAACAAACTATTAGCTGATATAGCAAAGCAATACCAAGAAAATATTTTGACCTGCCCTATAGTATCTATGGATTACTTAGCTTAGAAATCTTGTTTTCATCTAGTTCAGACCAAGCAGGTACATTATAAAGAAAAATAGGTATTGTTTTCTCATGTGACTTAGAATGTGAGCAGAACAGGGCTGAATGCCAGCCTCCATTAACAGTAAGGCAGCATCAGTCATTAATGGCCCTGTCCATTCTTATTGGTCAGTGTCCTTGCTGAACTGACAGATAATAATTTTAATATCTTTTCCAATCACCTAAGTATGATCCCAAATTAGTTCTTTTTCAATCATCGCTTAATAAAAATGTCATCATCTCAAGAAAGTAACAGGAATTTTATTCAAAACCTTTCCAAGGATATGCTAGAGTCAATGTAATTTCTGTCCAATCACTGTGCATCACTTTGTACTTATATATTTATATAGTGCTGCACACTGAGGAGAGAGTCAGAAAGGGGACCATAAGTAAAATCGTCAACCATCAAAGAAACACCCTACTCTCTGCTCACATTTAAGAAGACAGGGAGCATAGGAACATTTGTGACAAGGATGAAATGACTACATTTCTCCTCGGTCATTACTTTATCTTCCAAAGTAAGTTAACCACCATCTTACTATGTAACCTGGTCCAATAGCATTTTTTAAAAATAAACCCAGGGCTGCAGTTTATTAAAAACTTAAACTTGCCCTTATAAACCTTACGGGAATCCAAATTTAGATAGCCAGAAATTTCTGGCCAACTCATCATTATTACTTCTTGAACTCTGGACATTTACGTACGCAGCTCCAAGCTGATTTGCATTCGGCACCAGTTACAGGAATGGATCTGCCAGGAACTTTTGAAACGCGAGGACAGATAGGTCTCTTTCTTGGTTAATTCATAGCTCCAGTCCTACAGATCAGCCCAGCCAGGTCCTCCAAATCTTTTGCAATGAGCATTTTGAAACACATGGGTCATTTAGTTCTGGCTTCCAGGCAGTTCGGCAAAACGCTTAGCCTAGAGAATTGCAAAAGTTTATGATTTCTCACCGAGGAATGAAATGTGACGCAGTAGAGCACACTGCAGACATTTAATACCAGATGTTAATGTAAAAATTGTAAAATTGTGGCCTCACATGATTATCTGATCCCTAACCCGCAAAAACCCATTACAGTCCAGAAGGCATAATCATTTCTGGCTTCTTCCACTGTTAAACTTTGTGTCTAATTTTTTTAATGTGAAATAGTAATTCTGAGTTATTTAACTGAGATAATTAGATCATATCAGTCTCGAGGCATTTTGTGCACACACTAACAGAGTAATACAATTTCTAACCATAAAAATCAGAAGTAAAGCAATTCTGATTTGTTGCATTTTCTAGTAATTAAAAAAAATAGTGTGAGGCATGTTTATTTCCCTTGTCTGTACTCCACCCCTATCTAACTTCATGAAATGCACAAGGGAAAGGAAGGAAAGGAGGAGATCTTGCTAACTTGCATCGAGAGGGAAAGAGACCACCTGAGACACAAATTTCCCAGCACTTTAACTTTTGTTTTCACTCCTTCCCTGAATCTGTATCCTTAAGAAGTAGAATGACTGTTTTAGAAGGAGGATGGACTATTTAGAAATCCCAGATCTATGAGGAGAGCTTGGTGTAGAATGAGTCGTTGCAGGTAAGAAGCTGCAGATTTGGTGTCACATCTCAGTGAGTTCTAGCTCTTTTACTTCCTGTGTGATATTGGACAAAGTGCTTAACCTCTCTGTGCCTGAGTTTCCTCTTCCTAAAAGTGGGTTCAACATGAACATTCTGCCCACCTCACAGGGTTGTTGTAAGGCTCAAAGAATACATAAACTGAAAAGTTCTAAATAACTATGAAGGAAATAGCTCAAGCTCTGTTGTTTCAACTGGACTCCTGAAGAAGCTGGGATCCAAAGAATGTCCTCTAAGCCCAGGGACAGGTAGAGAGAACTTTAAAGTGGCCTCTTTTTTTTTTTTTTTTTGGCGATACGCGGGCCTCTCACTGCTGTGGCCTCTCCCGTTGCAGAGCACAGGCTCCGGACGCGCAGGCTCAGCGGCCATGGCTCACTGGCCCAGCCGCTCCGCGGCACGTGGGATCTTCCCGGACCGGGGCACGAACCCGTGTTTCCTGCATCGGCAGGCGGACTCTCAACCACTGCGCCACCAGGGAAGCCCTAAAGCGGCCTCTTTTTACTAGGCATGAATATCTTACTTTTATTTCCTTATACTTTTGACATTTTAAAGGGCAGACAGGGAAGAAGATACAAGATCTTAATGAATCACTAGTAAGAAACTGGTTCAACTCACCCAGACAAAAGAACTTCTATAGGGTTTAGCACCTGTGTAGTGAGGCTGAGAAAGACCTGGAGATAGCAGGACACAAGGGACTGTTCTAGAGAAATAGAAGCTGGCAGAAAAGCCAAGTCCTGCCCTCAAGAGAGCATCCGATCTGATCTCCCTCCCTCCCTCCCTCCCTCCCTCCCTCCCTCCCTCTCTCTGTCTCTCTCTGTCTCTCTCTCTCTCTCTCTCTCATTCTCTCTCTCTTCCTCCTCTCTCTTTCTCCCTCCCTCTCTCCCTCCCTCCCTCCTTCCAATCAGAAACAATTGCAAATGCATAGCAGGCAATACTGGCAAAAATAGCTCAGAGAATGGGTGAATAAGAAACGATCTTTGAGACCATGTGGACCAATTTCTCCGTTGATGGATGGACACTAAGGTCTGGGGAAGTTGGGTGGCATGCCCCGCCCCACACAAATCAGCAGCATCACTGCCACAAGAAGCCAGAGCTTGTGGCCCCCATTTCCAATGAATTTTTTTAATCTAATTTTTATTTTGTATCATTGATTACCAATGTTGTGTTAATTTCTGGTATACAGCAAAGTGATTTAGTTATACAAATATCCATTCTTTTTCAGATTCTTTTTCCATATAGGTTATTACAGAATATTGAGTAGAGTTCCCTGTGCTATACAGTATGTCCTTATTGATTATCTGTTTTATATATAATAGTGTGTGTATGTTAATCCGAAACTTCGGATTTATCCCTCCCAAGCCCACCTCTCCCCTTTGGTGACCATAAGTTTGTTTTCGAAGTTTGTGAGTCTGTTTCTGTTCTGTAAATAAGTTCATTTGTATCATTTTTTAGATTCCACATGTAAATGATATATGATATTTGTCTTTCTCTGTCTTATTTCACCTAGTATATAATCTCCAGGTCCATTCATCTTGCTGCAGATGGCATTATTCAATTCTTTTTTATGGCTGAGTCATATTCCATTGTGTGTATGTATGTGTGTGTATATATATATATATATATCTCTCACATCTTTTTTATCCATTCATCTGTCGACTGACACTTAGGTTGCTTCCATGTCTTGGCTATTATAAATAGTGCTCCAGTGAACACTGGGGTGCATGTACCTTTTCAAATTATGGTTGTTTGTTCTCCAGATATATTCCCAGGAGTGGGATTGCAGGATCATATGGTAGCTCTATTTTTAGTTTTTTAAAGAACCTCCATACTCTTCTCCATAGTGGCTGTACCAATTTACATTCCCAGAAACAATGTAGGAGTGCTCCTTTTTCTCCACACCTTCTCCAGCATTTATTTTTTGTAGATTTTTCAGTGATGGCGATTCTGACTGGAGTGAGGTGATACCTCATTGTATCTCTGATTTGCATTTCTCTAATGATTAGTGATGTTCAGCATCTTTTCATGTGCCTTTTGGCCGTCTGTATGTCTTCTCTGGAGAAATGTCTATTTAGATCTTCTGCCCATTTTTTTGATTGGGTTGTTTGTTTTTTTGATATGGAGCTGTATAAGCTATTTATATATTTTGGAGATTACTCCCTTGTCAGTTGCATCATTTGCAACTATTTTCTCCCATTCTGTGGGTTGTCTTTTCATCTTGTTTATGGTTTCCTTTGCTGTGCAAAAGCTTTCAAGTTTAATTAGGTCCCATTTTTTAATTTTTGTTTTCATTACTCTAGGAGGTGGGTTAAAAAATATCTTGCTGTCATTTATGTCAGAGAGTGTTCTCCCTATGTTTGCTTCTGTGAGTTTTATAGTATCCAGTCTTGCATTTAGGTCTTTAATCCATTTTATTTTTGTGTATGGTGATAGAGAATGTTCTAATTTCATTCTTTTACATGTAGCTGTCCAGCTTTACCTGCACAACTTATTGAAGAGACTGTCTTTTCTCCATTGTATATTCTTGCCTCCTTTGTCATAGATTAATTGACCATAGGTGTATGGGTTTATTTCTGAGCTTTCTATCCATTGATCTATATTTATTTTTTGTGCCAGTACCATACTGTTTTGATTACTGTAGGTTTCTCATATTGTGTGATGTCTGAGAGCCTGATTCCTCCAGCTCCATTTTTCTTTCTCAGGATTGCTTTGGCTATTTGGATTCTTTTGTGTTTCCATACAACTTTAAAAATTTTTTGTTCTACTTCTGTGAAAAATGTCATTGGTAATTTGATAGGGATTGCATTGAAATGGTAGATTGCCTTGGGTATTATAGTTGTTTTGACAATATTGATTCTTCCAAATCAAAGAACATGGTATATCTTTCCATTAGTGTCACCTTCGATTTCTTTCATTAGTGTCTTACCTGTACCAGAGTACAGGTCTTTTGTCTCCTTAGATAGGTTTATTCCTAGGTATTTTATTCTTTTGGATGTGATGGCAAATGGTATTGTTTCCTTAATTTCTCTTTTCTTATCTTTTGTTTTTAGTGTGTAGGAATGCAAGAGATTTCTGTGTCTTAATGTTTTATCGTGCAACTTTACTGAATTCATTGATAGACTTTAAAATAAAGACTGTTACAAGAGACAAAGAAGGACACTACATAATGATCAAGGAATCAATCCAAGAAGAAGATATAACAATTGTAAATATACATGCACCCAACATAGGAGCACCTCAATATATAAGGCAAATGCTAAGAGCCATAAACGGAGAAGAAAATTGACAATAATAGTGGGGGACTTTAACACCACGCTTACATCAATGGACAGATCATCCAGACAGAAAATCAATAAGGAAAAACAGGCCTGAAATGAAACATTAGACCAGATGGACTTAATTGATATTTATAGGACATTCCATCCAAAAGCAGCAGAATACACGTTCTTCTCAAGTACACATGGAACATTCTCAAGGATAGATCACGTGCTGAGTCATAAAGCACACCTAGGTAAATTTATGAAAATTGAAGTCATATCAAGCATATTTTCTGACCACAGCACTATGAGATTAGAAATCAACTACAAGAAAAAAACTGTAAAAAAAAACACAAACACGTGGAGACTAAACAGTATGCTACTAAACAACTAATGGATCACTGAAGAAATAATACCTAGAAACAAATTACAATGAAAACATGACAATCCAAAACCTATGGACATGGCAAAAGCAGTTCTAAGAGGGAAGTTTATAGCACTACAAGCTTACCTCAGGAAACAAGAAAAAGCTCAAATAAAAAACCTAACCTTACACCTAAAGCAACTAGAGAAAGAAGAACAAACAAAACCCAAAATTAGTAGGAGGAAAAAAAATCATGAAGATCAGAGCAGAAATAAATGAAATAGAGATGAAGAAAACAGTAGAAAGCTCAATGAAACTAGAAGCTGGTTCTTTGAAAAGATACACAAAATTGACAAACTTTTAGCCAGACTCATCAAGAAAAAAAGGGAGAGGGCTCAAATCAATAAAAGTAGAAATGAAAAAGAAGAATTACAATGGATACCACAGAAATACAAAGGACCATAAGAGACTACTACAAGCAACTATATGCCAATAAAATGGACAACATGGAATGGAGAAATTCTTAGAAAGGTACAATCCTCCAAGACTAAACCAGGAAGAAATAGAAAATATGAACAGACCTATCACAAGTACTGAAATTGAAACTGTGATTAAAGAACTTCCAACAAACAAAAGTCCAGGACCAGATGGCTTCACAGGCGAACCTCATCAAACATTTAGAGAAGAGTTAACACCTATCCTTCTGAAACTCTTCCAAAAAATTGCAGAGGAAGGAAAACTCTCAAACTCATTCTATGAGGCCACCATCACCCTGACACCAAAACCACACAAAGATACCACAAAGAAAGAAAATTACAGGCCAATATCCCTGATGAGCATAGACAGAAAAGTCCTCAACAAAATACTAGCAAACTGTATCCACCAATACATTAAAAGGATTATACACCATGATCAAGTGGGATTTATACCAAGGATGCAAGAATTATTCACTATCCACAAATCAGTCAGTGTGATACACCACATTAACAAACTGAAGAATAAAAACCATATGATCATCTCAATAGATGCTAGAAAAGCTTTTGACAAAATTTAATACCCATTTATGATAAAAACTCTCCAGATAGTGGGCATAGAGGGAAACTACCTCAACATAATAAAGCCCATATATGACAAACCCCCAGCTAGTATCATTCTCAACAGTTAAAACCTGAAATCATTTTCTCTAAGATCAGGAACAGGACAAGGATGTCCACTCTCGCTACTTTTATTCAACATAGTTTTGCAAGTCCTAACCACAGCTATCAGAGAAGAAAAGGAAATAAAAGAATCCAAATTGGAAAAGAAGAAGTAAAACAGTCACTTTGCAGATGACATGATACTATACATAGAAAATCCTAAAGATGCTACCAGAAAACTACTAGAGGTCACTAATGAAATTTTCTTGATCTCACATTGACTATGGAGGAGGTTTTGTTATCTGCTTTTCAAATACAGTCTAATCGTTTTTCCTTTGAGGAATTAAATTGATTTTGCAGGGAGCCGTATCACCTTAAGAGATATATATCTGGAAACTCTTATCTCCCTTCCTTGATTCTTCCTCTATTCCTTTCTTTCTCTCTTTATCCCTCTTGCTTTCTTCACCACTCTTTTTCTTTCTTTTGATCATAGATATATATACCTGAGGGCAGATGAGAGAGACAGAAGATCTAAAATGGGAAACACAGTTTGTTCTTTTTTCCATTTTTTTCATTTTTTTATTGAAGTAAAAATATTGATTTACCATATTGTGTTAGTTTCAGGTGCATAGAATATTCATTTCTTTTTTTTTTCAGATTATATTCCATTACAGGTTATTACAAAATATTGGGTGTAATTCCTTGTGCTATACCATAAATCCTCATTGCTTATATATTATATATATATAGTAGTTTGTATCTGTTAATCTCATACTCCTAATTTGTCCCTCTGCCCCTCTCTCTCCCCTTTGGTAACCACAAGTTTGTTTTCTATGTCTGGGAGTCTGTTTCTGTTTTGTATATACATTCATTTGTAATATTTCTTAGATTACACATATAAGTGATGTCATATAGTATTCATCTTCCTCTGTCTGACTTATTTCCCTAAGCATAATATTCACTAGGTCCATCCATGTTTCTGCAAATGGCAATATTTCATTTTTTATGTTTGAGTAATATTCCATTGTATACGTATACCACATCTTCTTAAGCCAATTGTCTGTTGATGGGCACTTGGGTTGCTTCCATGTCTTGACTATTGTAAATAGTGCTGCTATAAACATTCAGGTACATGTACCTTTTTGAATTAGAGTTTTCATATTTTGGGGATATATGCCCAGGATTAGGATTGCTGCAGCCAGAACTTGAAGGGCCAAGGTCTCAGAGAGTAGCTGCATGCATTAAGAGAGTCTCATAATTTACCCTGTTTTTTCTCCCAGGGCATTTACCAATTCAAATCATGGGGCATGATAATATGGAAGAAGGTGGCCTAGAGCTGTGGTAATCTCACTGAGCCAGAGAAACAATACATCCAGGACTTGAGGAGTTAAGTTCCCAGAGAAAAGGGAACCAAAGAAAAGTGAGTCTGACTTTCTGCATGCAGTTTTTGTTTTGGTGCATTTTTATGTCTTCTAAGCTATATGTGTGTAAGTTAAGAAACCAAAATTCAAAGCAAAAAGCTGTTAGCAAGAGGCTAAAATGCTAAACAGACATTTTAGTAGTCTTTGGTGCTGACAGTATAAAAGCTGGAGTTCAGAACCCTTCAAGTAGAAAAGGCCCCAAATTTTAAACTGAGATTTTTTTTCTTTTATTGAGGTATGGTTGATTTACAATGTTTTATAAAGTTCAGGTTTATGTAATAGTGATTCACAATTTTAAAGGTTATACTCCATTGATAATTATTATAAAATATTGGCTATACTCCCTGTGTTGTACCATATATCCTTGTAACTTATTTTATACATAGTAGTACCTCTAAATCCCCTACCCTATCTCGCCCCACCCCCTTTCCCTCTCCCCACCGGTAGCCACTGGTTTGTTCTCTATATATGAGTCTCTTTTTTGTTATATTCACTAGTTTTAGTTTTTAGATTCCATGTATAAGTGATGTTGTATAACATTGTGTTTCTCTCTCTGGCTTATTTCACTTAGCATAATACAGTCCAAGTCCATCCATGTTGTTGCAAATGCCAAAATTTCATTCTTTTATGGCTGAATAATATTCTATTGTATATACATACCACATATTCTTTATCCATTCATCTGTTGCTGGACACTCAGGTTGCACCCATATCTTGGCAATTGTAAATAATACTGCTATGAACATTGGAGTGCATTATCTTTTTGAATTAGTGGGGATTTGGGGGGTTTTTTGTTCTTTTTTTTGATATATACTCAGGAGTAGAACTGCTCAGTTCTAGGGTAGTTCTATTTTAGTTTTTTGAGGAACCTCCATACTGTTTTTCACAGCAGTGGAACCAATTTACATTCCAACAGTGTACAAGAGTTTCCTTTTTTCCACATACTTGCCAACATTTGTTATTTGCAGACTTTGTAGACTTTTTGATGATTGCCGTTCTGACAGGTATGAGGTTATATCTCATTGAGGTATTAATTTGCATTTCTCTGATTAACAATGTTGAGCATCTTTTCGTGTGTCTGTTGGCCATCTGTATGTCTTATTTGAAGAAATGTCTATTAAGGTCTTCTGTGTATTTTTAAATTGGGTTGTTTGGTTTGTTGCTGTTGAGTTGTATAAGCCGTATATATGTTAATTCTTGCTTGTTTTTATTGAAGTAGAGTTGATTTACAATGTTATGTCAGTTTCAGGTGTACAGCAAAGTGATTTACTTATACATATACATATATATCTATTCTTTTCCAGATTCTTTTCCCTTATAGGTTATTATAAAATATTGAGTATAGTTCCCTGTGCTATACAGTAGGTCCTTGTTGGTTATTTATTTTACATATAGTAGTGTGTACATGTCAATCCTAACCTCCTATTTTATCCTTCCCCCATCTTTCCCCTTTGGTAACCATAAGTTTGTTTTCTATGTCTGTGGATTTATTTCTGCTTTGTAAATAAGTTCATTTGTATCTTTTTTTTTTTTTTTTTTTTTTAGATTCCACATATAAGCGATATTTTAAGATATTTGTGTTTCTCTATCTGGCTTGCTTCACTTACTAGGATCTCACTAGGTCCATCCATGTTTCTGCAAATGACATTATTTCATTATTTTTTATGGCGGAGTAATATTCTATTGTGTGTGTGTGTGTGTGTATGCACACATACCTATATACCACATCTTCTGTATCCGTTCATCTGTCAATGGACACTTAGGTTGCTCCCATGTCCTGGTTATTATAAATAGTGTTGCAATGAACACTGAGGTGCATGTATCTTTTCAAATTAGGGTTTTTTTCCAGATATATGCCCAAGAGTGGGATTGCAGGATCTTATGGTAGCTCTATTTTTAGTTTTTTAAAGAACCTTCATATTCTTCTCCATAGTGGCTGTACCAATTTACATTCCCAGAAACAATGTAGGAGTGTTCCTTTTCTCCACACCTTCTCCAGCATTTATTTTTTGTAGACTTTTCAGTGATGGCCATTCTGACTGTATTTCTGATTTGCATTTCTCTAATAATTAGTGATGTTCAGCATCTTTTCATGTGCCTCTTGGCCATCTGTATGTCTTCTCTGGAGAAATGTCTATTTAGATCTTCTGCCTATTTTTCGATTGGGTTGTTTGTTTTTTTGCTATTGAGCTGCATGAGCTGTTTATATATTTTGGAGATTAATCCCATGTCAGTTGCTTCATTTGCCAATATTTTCTCCTGTTCTGTGGGTTGTCTTTTCATTTTGTTTTATGGTTTCCTTTGCTGTACAGAAGCTTTTAAGTTTAATTAATTTCCTTTTTTTTGCTTGTTTTTATTTTCATTACTTTAGGCAGTGGATCCAAAAAGATCTTGCTGTCATTTATGTCAGAGAGTGTTCTGCCTATATTTTCCTCTAAAAGTTTTATAGTATCCAGCCTTACGTTTAGATCTTTAATAAATTTTGAGTTTTTTTGTATGGTGTTAGAGAATGTTCTCATTTCATTTACATGTAGCTGTCCAGTGTTCCCAGCACCACTTTTTGAAGAAACTGTCTCTTCTCCAACGTATATGCTTGCCTCCTTTGTCGTAGATTAAGTGACCATAAGTGTGTGGATTTCTTTCTGGGCTTTCTATCTGGTTTCATTGATTTATATATCTGTTTTTGTGCCAATATCACCCTGTTTTGGTTACTGTAGCTTTGTAGTATAGTGTGAAGTCTGAAAGGGTTATAACTCCAGTTTTGTTTTTTCCTCAGGGTTGGTTGTACAATTCTGGGTCTTTTGTGTTTCTATATATATATATATATATATATATATATATATAATTTGTACAATTTTAAAGGTTATAATCCACTTACAGTTATTACAAAATATTGGCTATATTCCCTATGTTGTACAATACATGTTTGTAGCCTTTCTTACACCCAATAGTTTGTATGTCCCATTCTGCCACCCCTATATTGCTCCTTCCCACCCTCTCCCTGTTGGTAACCACTAGTTTGTTCTCTGTATTTGTGAGTATGCTTCTTTTTTGTTACAATCACTAGTTTGTTGTATTTTTTAGATTCCACATGTAAGTGATATCATATAGCATTTGTTTTTCTGTGTCTGACTAATTTCACTTAGCATAATGCCTCCAAGTCCATCCATGTTGCTACAAATGGCAACTTTTCATTTTTTTTATGGTTGAGTAATATTCTATTGTACATATACACCATATCTTCTTTATCCATTCATTTGTTGATGGACACATAGGTTGCTTCCATATATTGGCAATTGTAAATAATGCTGCTATGAACATTGGGGTGTGTGTATCTTTTTGAATTAGTGTTTTGGTTTTTGTGGATATAGGCCCAGGAGTGGAATTGCTGGATCATATGGTAGTTCTGCTTTTAGTTTTTTGAGAAACCTCCATACTGCTTTCCACAGTGGTGGAATCAATTTACATTCCTACCAACAGTGTACAAGAGTTCCTTTTTCTCCACATCCTCACCAACATTTGTTATTTGTAGACTTTTTGATGATAGTCATTCTGACAGGTGTGAGGTGATAGCTCATTGTGGTTTTTTTTTTTTTTTTTTTTTTTTTGCGGTATGTGGGCCTCTCACTGTTGTGGCCTCTCCTGTTGTGGAGCACAGGCTCTGGACGTGCAGGCTCAGCGGCCATGGCTCACAGGCCCAGCTGCTCCGCGGCATGTGGGATCTTCCCGGACCAGGGCATGAACCCGTGTCCCCTGCATCGGCAGGTGGACTCTCAACCACTGCGCCACCAGGGAAGCCCTCATTGTGGTTTTTATTTGCCTTTCCCTGACAATTAGTGATTTTGAGCATCTTTTCATGTGCCTTTTGGCCATCTGCATTTCCTCTTTGAAAAAGTGTCTATTCAGTTCTTCTGCCCATTGTTTAATCAGTTGTTTTTTGATGTTGAGTTGTACGAGCTGTTTATAAAAGTTGGATATTAACCCCTATTGGTCATATCATTTGCAAATATTTTCTCCCAGTCATTAGGTTGTCTTTTCTTTTGTCAATGGTTTCCTTTGCTCTGCAAAAGCTTTTAAGTTTAATTAGGTCCCATGTATTTATTTTTGCTTTTATCTCCCTTACTCTAAGAGATGGATTCAAAAAAATATTGCTACAATTTAAGTTAAAGAGTGTTCTGCCTATGTTTTCCACTAGGAGTTTTATAATATCCAGTCTTATATTTAGGTCTTTAATCCATTTTGAGTTTAATTTTGTACACAGTGTTAGAGAACGTTTTAATTTCATTCTTTTACAGGTAGCTGTCCAGTTTCCCCAGCTCCACTTATTGAAAAGGCTGTTTTCTCTCCATTGTATATTCTTGCCTCCTTTGTCATAGAGTAATTGACCCTAAGTGTATGGGTTTATTTCTGGACTCTGTCCTGTCCCATTGATTTATATGTCTGTTTTGTGCCAGTACCATATTGTTTTGATTACTATAGTGTTATATTATAGTTTGAAGTCAGGGACCGTGATTCCTCCAGCCCTGTTCTTCTTTCCCAAGATCGTTTTGGCTAGTTGGGTTCTTTTATGTGTCCATACAAATTTTAAAATTATTTCTTGTAGTTCTGTGAAAAATGCCATTAGTAATTTGATAGGGATTGCATTGAATCTGTAGATTGCCTTGGGTAGTGTAGTCATTTTCACAGTACTGATTCTTGCAATCCAAGAGATGGTATACTTTTCCATTTGTTTGTGTCATCTTTACTTTTTCATCAGTGTCTTATCGTTTTTGGAGTACAGGTCTTTTGATTCCTTAGGTAGGTTTATTCCCAGGTTTTGTTTTTTTTTGATGTGATGATAAATGGGATTGTTTCCTTAATTTCCCTTTCTGCTACTTTGTTGTTAGTGTATAGAAATGCCACAGATTTCTGTATATTAACATTGTATGCTCCTACCTTGCTGAATTCATGTATTAGTCCTAATATTTTTTTGTGTGGAGACTTTGATGTTCTCTATATAGAGTATCATGTCATCTGAAAATAGTACAGTTTTACCTCTTCCCTTCCAATTTGGGTACCTTTTATTTCTTTTTCTTGTCTAATTACTGTGGCTAGGACTTCCAATACTGTGTTGAATAGAAGTGATAAGAGTGGGCATCCTTGTCTTGTTCCCGAATTTAAGGGAAGGCTTTCAGCTTACCACCACTGAAGTATTATGTTGGTTGTGGTTTTGTTGTAAGTGGCCTTTATTATGTTGAGATATGTTCCCTCTATTCCCAGTTTGATGGGAGTTTTTATCTTGAATGGCTGTTGAATTTTGTCAAATGCTTTTTCTGAGTCTGTTGAGATGATCACATGGTTTTTATCTTTCCTCTTGTTAATGTGGTGTATCACATTGATTTGCACATATTGAACCATCCTTGTGACCCTGGAATGAATCCAAATTGGTGTATGATTATTTTTTTTCTATTGTGGATTTTGTTTGCTAATATGTTGTTGAAGATTTTTGCATCTATATTGAACAGAGATATTGACATGTAATTTTCTTTCTTTGTAGTGCCTTTTTTTGATTTAGTATCAGGGTAATGGTGGTCTTGTGAAATGAATTTTGGAGTAATCCTTCAATTATTTGGAATAGTTTGAGAATGATCAGTGTAAGTTCTTCTTTTTATGTTTGGTAGAATTCCCTAGTGAAGCCCTCCAGTCATGGACTTTTGTTTGCAGGGAGATATTTTTTTGCTTGTTTGTTTATTACAGATCTACTTCACTTCTAGTGATTGGTGTGTTCAAATTATCTGTTTCTTCCTGAATCACTCTTAGCAGGCTGTATGTTTCTAGAAATTTGTCCATTTCTTCTAGATTATCCAGTTTATTTGGCATATAACTGTTCATAGTATTCTCTTGTGATTTTTTTGTATTTTGGTAGTATTGGTTATTGCTCCTCTGTCATTTCTTATTTTGTTTATTTGGATCCTCTCTTTTCTTCTTGGTGAGCCTGGCTAAAAGTTCATCAATTTTGTTTATATTTTCAAAATACTGGCTCTTGCTTTCATTGCTCTTTTGTCATTTTTATTTTATTTTACTTATTTCCTTTCCAATCTTTATTATTTCCTTCATCCTGCTGACTATGGGCTTTTTTTGTACTTTTCCTAATTCTTTTAGGTGGCAGGTTACCTTGTTTATTTGAGACTTTTCTCGTTTTTTGATGGAGGCCTGTATCACTATGAACTTCGCTCTTAGAACTGCTTCTGCTGCCTCCCATAGATTTTGTAAAGTTGTGTTTTCATTTTCTTTTGTCTTGAGGTATTTTCTGATTTCTGCTTTGATTTCATCTTTGACCCACTGGTTTTTTATTAGCATGTTGTTTAGTCTCCATGTGTTTGTTCTTTTCCCATTTTTCTTTCTGTAGTTGATTTCTATGTTTATACTGTTGTGATCAGAACAGTTACTTGAAATAATTTCTATCCCCTTAAATTTGTTGAGCCTCGTTTTGTGACCTGGAATGTGGTTTATCCTGGAAAATGTTCCATGTGTGCTTGAAAAGAATATGTGTTCTGGGTTTTTTGGATGTAGTGTCCTACAAATATCAATTAAGTCCAACCAGTCTATTGTATCATTTAGGGCCTCAGTTGCCTTATTGATTTTCTGTCTGGGTCATCTGTCTATTGATATCAGTGGGCTGCTACAGTCTCCTACTCTTATTATATTATTGTCAATTTCTCCCTTCATGTCCCTTAGTATTTGCTTTATATATTTAGGTGCTCCACTATTGGGTGCATATATGTTAACAAGTTTAATATTATCTTCTTGTATTGATCCTTTTATCGTATATAATGCTCTTCCTTGTCTTTCTTTATAGCCTTTTTTAAAGTCTATTTTGTCTGATATGAGTATTGTTACCCCCACTTTCTCGTTGTTTCCATTGGCATGAATTATCTTTTCCATCCTCTAACTTTCAGGCTGTGTGTCTTTCACTCTGATGTGAATCTCTTGTAGGCTACATATTGAACAGTCTTGTTTTTTAATCCAGTCAGCCACTCTATGTCTTTTAATTGGAACAATTTTTGCATTGACATTTAAAGTAATTGTTGATAGATATGTACTTATTGCCATTTTATTCCTTGTTTTCCAGTCTTTTTTTTTTTTTTTTTTTTGGTTTTTGGTTCATTTCTTCTTTTTGATTTTCCTGTTTGGGTTTGATGATTTTCTTTTATGGTATACTTGAGTTCCTTTCTTTCTGGCTTTTGTGAATCTACTGTAGTTTTTTGATTTGTGGTTACCATGAGGCTCATTATGTTGACACATAACTATATTTAGTTGCTTTAAACTGATAATCATTTAAATTCAAATACATTCTAAAAGATGTATTTTTTAACTCCTCTCCCACATATTTTGTGTTTTTGATGTCCTAGTTTACATCTTCATGCTTTTACTTTTACTGTTTATTTTAGTTGTAATCCCTTTTACAATTTTTGTTTGTCTTTTAATCTATGTACTGGCTTATTTAAGTAATCTTCAGTCCTTATTATATATTTGACTTTCATATTGGGATTTCCCTTTCCTATAAATTCTTGATTCTTTTCTATTTAGAGAAGACCCTTCAATATTTCTTTTAGGGTAGGTTTAGTATTCTGAATTCTTTTAGTTTTTGCTTGTTTGACATACCCTTTATCTCTCTTTCTATTCTAAATAATAATGTTGCTGGATAGAATATCCTAGGTTGCAACTTTTTCCCTTTCAGGACTTTGACTACATTGTATCACTCCCTTCTAGCCTGCAAAGTTTCTGCAGAGAAATCAACTAATAGCCTTATGGGGGGGGGGTCCCTTGTAAATGACAGTCACTTGCTGCCTTTAGAATCTTCTCTTTATCTCTAACTTTTGCCATATTAATTATGATATGTCTTGGCATGGGTCTGTTTGGATTCATCTTGTTTGGGACCCCCTGCGCTTCCTGTACCAGGATATCTGTTCCCTTCTTTAGATTTGGGAAGTTTCAGCCATAATTTCTTCAGATATATTTTTGATACCCATCTCTCTCTTCTCTTTCTGGAACACCTCTTATGCGTAGGTTGGCACATTTTACATTATCCCATAGATAGCGTATGTTGCTTTCATTTATTTGTCTTTCTGTCTGCTGTTCTGACTGGGTGATTTCCATTATTCTGTCTTTCAGATCACTTACTTGTTCTTCTGTGTCATTTAGTCAGCTATCCATTGCTTCTAGATTGCTTTTTATCTCAGAAATTGAATTATCCCTTTCTGATGGTTCATCTTTATAGTTTCTAGTTCCTTGTTGCAATGATCTGCATTTCTATCAATAATTTTCTTAATTCAGTTAGCATTTTTATTACCACCTTTTGAACTGAGGATCCGGTAGACTGGTGAGCTCTGTTTCATTATTTTTTCTTTCAGGGGATTTCTCTTGCTCTTTTTATTGGGAGTAGTTTCTGCATTTTCATTTTATCTTTCGGTGTCTCTATGAATTTAGGAGGAACTGTTACTTTTTGTGGGCTTGAAGGATGTTTTTATGTGGGAGCATCCCTGTGTAGACTCTGTATATGTAATATCTTTGGTGAGAGGGTTGGTTTTGATATGGACACGAGGCACATCTTTCCTTAGGGTGCTGGCTGTTTTCCCCTTGGGGGTGTGGTTGGTGTTGGGTCTAAAGTCTGCAGGGTGTAAGGTGGGACTTCCTCTCTGTCCATGCCTGTCGCCATCTTGTCAGGGGTAAGGTCTGGTCCCCTGTAGTTAGAGTAGAAACCCTGATATTCAGGCTCAATCAGGCTCCATTCCCTGAGTGCATGCCCTGACCCAAAGGAGGTGATTGCTAAAGCAAGTGAAGCCCATGCATTCACAGAGGATCGATGTGCTGCTTGTGTAGGCCTCTGAAGCTCCACCTGGATGCAGCCTAAGGTCACATCCCTTCCCCTGTTGTGTTGGTCCTAGATCTAGTGCAAGGCTGTGGAGTGGCTGGGCCAGAGCATTCACTAGTCTAGGACTGGGGTTGGGGCTTTGTGACTACAGGAATCGAGGTGGCTGAGCTGCTGCCAGAGATCTGGGCTGCCTCTGTGGCAGACATCTCATAGGACCTGTCTACCACAGATCCAGTGCTAAGCTGCAGTGTGGAGTGGGTAGAGCTGGAGCACTCACTGGGCTGGGAGACTAACTGTGGCATGCTCCTGCAGCTTCGCCCAAGCACGCACTGACAATGACCACCACCACCCTAACTGGGTCACACCCCAGACCCCAGTCTGTCTCTGTGTAGCTATCCCAAGTATTTTCCCAGGGCTGGTTGGCCCAGATCTCATGCCAATCTATAGTATGGAGTGAGCAGGAGTGGGTGTTTGCCCCATTCAGATTGGGGAGTGCAGTGAGGTGACAGCTGCCAGTGCAAGTCTCTCTCTGTCATGATTGTTGGTGAGACAGCACACGCACACTCCTTGGAGTAGAGCCTGGCTTCTCCAGCCCTTCCGTCTATCCCAGCAGTTCTCCCAGTAGCTAACAGGGCTTGTCTGCTCTGTGCTGTTCCCGAGGACTGGGACACCCAGATTGTGGCTCGACCTGCTCACTCCCCCAGGTGAGGGTCCACCAATGCAGAACTTTTCCTTTCAGATTCCTCTCAGGGGTGGGGGTCCCTACCCTATGCCTTTTTTCTGTCCTACCTTGTTACGTGAAGATCTTTCCTGCAGCTATGGTATAGGAGTTCTTCTGCCAGTTTCCAATTAGTTTTCCTTAAGAATTGTCCCATACATAGATGTTTTTTGGATGTGTTTGTATGGCGAGGTGAGCTCCACATCTCCTTCTCTGCCACCTTGATCCCTCCTCTGGGAAACACAATTTGTAATTGCCTGTAAGAGCTCAAAACTTGAACAGAGACTTTAAAAACACATAGTTATCAACTTTAGTCCTGAATACAGAATTTTTTTCTTTCCAAATAATCTGATAATATTTATGTAAATCTAAAATTTTACTATTCCCCAGTGCATCACCGTCACCCCTCAGGCTTTTTTATCTTCAGGCTCAAAATAATCCCTGGCACTTGAATGACCTCGCAATGGGTATGTGAGTTCATTTGGATCTCATGGGGCCAAAGTAAACTGATAAATGTGTTTCTCTCACAGCTATCCACATTATCTGTTTATAAACAGCCTTATTTAATTTGAACTGAATTTGCAAACGTGGACCATTCCTAATCTTTCCCATCCCTTAAACATAGGTCAAATTGGTTCATTTTATTCTTGACTCTGATCCTAAGAATGATGTACATTTTCCCTAGGCATGTAAAGGAGAAGAAAAAAAAAATCAGTTTATCAGTGGAACAAAAACTCTCCCCAATGAGTTTCCAATAAAGAGACTAAACATCCAACACCACAAGTGCCAAAATATTTAGTAAAAGTTTGCAAATCTTTCAAAAATGTTACAACGCAGTGAAACTAATGACAAATTAGACACTGAAAACTAACATCTAGTTAAGTCTATGCAGGCACGTAGGAGAACAGGGAATATCTAAAAGCATTAACTATGATTAAACCACTGTATTAGGCTCTTTTATATATATCTCATTTGATCCCATTCAGGAAAAGTTATCCCAGACTTGGAAATTAAGGCCAAAAAAAAAAGGATTGTGTGAGCCATAATATCATGCTAGCCCATTATCCATCAAGCCCACCCAAGGGCCATCTGACTCTTTTGGGAAATATAACTTTGACTAATAATGCAATAAAGACCAGATTAAGGATTCTGTAAAGTTGAAGTATGATTTATAGAAAATTGATAAGGCATGATGATCATTTATTTTTGTTTTCTGATAGAGAAATTTACCTCCAAGGTTATAGTTACTATATAAAAATACCTCCAAGGTTATTTCCCTTTAGAATACTAACCAGTTTTAGATCTTACTTTGCAATCTCATTTCATCAATGCCTTTTCCACTGATTACTTAAATTCCAGTTCTTCACATTTGCTCTTGTATTCTGATTGACTTAAATGGCACTTAACTCATCATCTATTCACATGAGAATTATCTTTTCAATGATTTAAGAATTTGTGCTTTGACAATCCTCGAACAACCACATGAGGTAGGTAGTATATCCTCATTTTACAGAGGAAGAAACTGAGTCTCAGAGGAAGCACATTACCTGCCCAAGCTTACAGAGGTAAGGAGTGACAGAACTGGAGTTTGAACACAAATATGCTTGAATTCTTTTACAGATACTATACTGATGACTCATATATGGACTCAAATTTGGACTGGAACATCTCCAAAAACTCAACCTCATGTGTTTGAATTATAAATATGACAGCTGAATATCAAAACCAACTAACTTTGAATGACCTAAACCTGCATATTTAAATAAGTAATTAAAAAGACTGTTTATTAATTTGTTTGGTTTCAAATCTGAACTTTTAAAAACTGGAAATGTTGAAAATATTTGCACATACATTACATGGAATAGTATCATCAAAGTGTGAAATTCCAGTGCTTTGCTGAGTCCAATAGCTCTAGATGAGGCAGAGAAAATAACTACTGAAGTTGTTATAAAAGTCATTGACAAGTATTTAGAATACTTTCCAGAGTCTCTCTTTGACATTTCATGAACATGTCCCTGAGAATTTTTTGAATAAATTTGACCAAATTGTCAGCCTATTCTACTGTAAAGATGTTCAGTCTACTTTGTCTCTAGTAGAAAAATGTGGAATACCAACATGTTTTTCTGCTCTTCAGGCATGAAGGTGATTTGTTGTCCTGGCTGAACACACAGGTAGGGATCAAGACCGGACAGTGACAAGCTGCTGTAAGTCTGGAAGCACCTTAGTGTACAATGTGTACCTTTTAAATCTTAAGAGTGTATCTTGGGAATGGCTGATCTTACATATAAGCGTTAATCTGTCACAAAGATGCTTTTTAGTTGGGATATACACCTTGTGAATGCACCCTTTTATTCACCTGAAGACCCATTCTCTGTATATGCAGATTTACAAGTGTTTCTCCATAAATAAGATTCTAAAGTACAGATCAATTGGTATCTAGGTTGATAAAAAAAACCCTTGTGCTGGTATTGTGAGGGTTTTGTCCACCAACTCGTGAATTGGACAGTGACCTCTGACCTGGTTTTCAGTAGAGCACATCTCTATTGGATGGCACTGGCCACTGTCTGACACAGATTTAGGCCATCTGCCCCACCCCTAACCCCTGATCTTAAACTCTGGAGCCAGCTAATTTCAGCTCCAGCCGAAGTGAAAAGATAACTGTGTGGTTCAAATTCATCTTGACTCACAGTTTCACTGTTTTATCCTGGCTAAAGCTGCTCACTGTGTCTGTGGTTTTCTTACATAAATTTTCAATCCAGCTAGTGCTATTATACAGTGTCTTTTCCAACCCTGATGTCGGGGGTGGATTTTTAGCTCGCATATTTTTTCCAGATGTGATAAGCTCTCCATAGCCCTCTTGGTGAGCAAAAGCATATCCAGATCTTCTCGAGCTTGATCTCCGAGTCTGAGGCTTTCGCCTACGCAGGGGTCTTGCCTTCTTTTGAGCCTTCTGCCACTGGCGGATCTGGAGACAAAGGAGACCCAGAGTGAGATGAAGCATCCAGATGATATAGACTCCACACAGTGGGCCACTTTGTGAAGTGAAAGCCTTTTCTGTAAAAACAACATCAATGATAACCAAGTACTCAACTTCACTGCAAAATCAAGTTTTTCACCTAAAAGCCAAGCAATTTTCTACCCAAAAGATTACACTGGATACTGGTTAGTTTTTATCTCTACTGAGAGACTATTAAGACTATTAAGAAGTGTTAAGACAAATTTCATTATTGTCCCCATCTAATACATCCACCTTAAGTGAACAGGAACATACTTTTGTACATTTTCTAACGTGCACCAGCCAAATACAGTCAGTATAAAAATTTACAGACCCATATGCCCCAAATAAGTCTTTCCTCTCTCTTTTAAAGGTTCTCAGGATCCAGTAGTCATTAGTAACTGGACTAAGAGAAAATTTAGAAAATGAGAGCCACAAAATTTCAAACTCTTGTGGTAGGTCAAAGTACCATGGGATTTTCAGTGTTTTGATTTCTTTGGGGGTTTTTTGTGGTCTTTTGAAGAGCTCAACATTGTTTGGGTGGGTTTCTAGCATTTCTTTCATTTCCCTATAACGCTGAGGAGGAAGAGAGCCAAGGTTTGGTGCTCAGCACCTTGTTCTTTAGGTCAGCTGATCGATTGCTTGGCTTTTGACTTTCATGTCGGGAGAAAGCCATTAAGCAGAAAATCATGATGTGTCTAAACATAGGAAGAAATGAGCATCATCTTCCTTCAGCTCATCCATCATTTTCTGAGTTGACATCAGAATGAGCTCACAGAGCCAAAGGGAAAGGACAAACATAACAGGGGAATCCACGAATCATTTCAGAAGGAATCTCTTGGTACTTTGGCCCCAGAACATGAAGGATTTCATGATAAGGGAATTTCTACCTCAGTTCTCAGCATCATCAGCCTGGTCACTCACCCCCTCAATATTTCCCCCTTCTCAAGACATAGCTACAAATGCATCTCCTCTTTCTCCTTTTCTTATCTATCTGGGTCCTGACCTAATTTGACATTGTGTTGCTTATACTCCTCCTTCCATAAAATACTGAAATATGTTCTGTCAATCCCTTGACTTAGGTATTTCTAGAATCTGTTCTTTCTGTTTTTCTTCTAACTTTATATTTTCCAATCCAGCTATCATGTTGCTGTTCCCTTTCTTAATCTGTTCAGAAAGTAACCTCTCTCCCATGTTTAACAATCTGCTACTATATTTCTACAGAAATTTAGAGCCCCTTCACCTAATACTTTGCTTGTCTCTCTTTTACTGTACCCTTTACTTTCCCCAAGTCAGTAACTTTCCCTCTAGCTTGCCTTTGCCTTGGAGCAAATGTCCAAAATGCTGCCAGCAAGCTTGTTTTTTAAAAGTCAACTTTTAAAAATATCCAATCTAACTTGTAATTTACGACTCCCCACCCACATTTAGTGTAGACAGTTATCTTCATTGGCACTCCCAAGGCTAGT
Source organism: Grampus griseus (assembly GCF_964374135.1). Lineage (NCBI taxonomy): Eukaryota > Metazoa > Chordata > Mammalia > Artiodactyla > Delphinidae > Grampus > Grampus griseus. The sequence continues at coordinate 92,846,481 of NC_139018.1, forward strand.
ATGTTCAGTTGTGGGCAGTTCCAGCTACTGTGATGTGATGCCGTGCACCTGTAGGTGTTGCTGATGGGAAGTTCATTAGCTCTTCTCTGGACTTCTAATCAGGCAGAGGACATGATTCCAAGAGCAAAGAACCAACCTCTCAAGTACCCAGCAGCATTACAACATACCTGATCACTCAGGGTTGGGAATAAATCCACCTTCAAAAATCTGAATGCCACCACAGGCATAGCTGAAGCCACTGTCGTTAAGAGAATAACAAGCCAGATGCACTTCTGGGTCAAGGAATGTCGTGCATTTCCTATTATTAAAGAAAAAGAAACACTGTGATTATAAATAGAACTGAATTATTGAATTAATTGGTTCTTTGTCTATTCCCATAAGGTCTTTTTTGAAAGGGACTTTTGGACTACCTAGGAGAACCACTGGGTATCTTCCCCAGTATATCATATGCTCAGTGGTGATAAGAGTGCAAGAATGGTAAGATCACCCTTGGGAACTGCTTCACGGCCTGATCACTAGGGGACTGCCAGCCAGAGCCAACCATTCTCTGATCCAGGCTCAGTCCAGCTTCACTCATGAAGCAGAATTCTCCCATCCAGCCTCAAAATCCCTCAACTACAAAGCAGTCATTATTTTTAAAGGCACATTTACCCTTATGGATTCAAACAAAACTACACAATGTATGTTCTGGATTCAGGTACAATCGCAAATACTGGTCTTCTCAACTGGCTATGTCACAAAAGGTGAGCTGTGTCTACTACAGGGTCAACCTTTTAAATTCAGGCAACAGCCCCCAAAAACCTGCCTCAGAGGGACTTACCAATCTCTCTATCTCATACCTTCACTCGGTTATGAAGTACTCAAGGTTCCAAGGAGATCAGAGATGCTCTTGGGTTTGTGAAAAGAGCATTCTCCACACTGGGAAACCACTGATTCAGCCATTCAATATTCTAGTTCAATAGAGTAGTGAAACTCATTTCCAAGCCTGGAGCCAGTTTTCTTATTTTATACTCACACCTCGTATACTGGGATGTTCGTTTAAACAAAGCAATAAGGGTCAGTAAGGCAGACAGACAAACTATACGGAAGATGTCAACCCTACTTACGAACTGTTGTTCCTGTTGGTTTTCTAGGCATATGATACCTCCAATTATCCAGGTTCCCGCTCCCAATGCTATAGTTAACACAATTTTAATGGGCTTTGGGTGTGATGCTTGGCTCCTTATTGGAATGTCTGCATTTTCTGTCTTAGGAGGATAGACTCTGCCTACCAAAGAGCACTTGATTCCACTTGCCTGGGCAGAAACAAACTTGACTCAGTAAATTAAATGTCTTTTTGAACTCCCTGAAGCTCAGTACCCCCAGGCATGGCTGGAAAAACAAGCATCACTTTAAAACCACACTCCTGCTTGCTTCTGGCTACTAAGGAAAAAAAAATTTTCTTAAACCTCAATGTTGATTTAAGTTTTGAAAAGTCTCATTGGAACCCAGTAATTAATTCCTGGAATGGCATGTGCTTAGACAGTGGTCCCCACACAAACTACTTTCTCCAGTTGAGGCATTCCAGTCTCATTATGCATGTTCGAATGCTGTCTTAGGACTGGAAGTCTTCTGGTTAATGCACTGAACTTTCAGATTTGGCAACCAAAAAGAAAAGAAAAAACTTAAAAGTAGTTTAAATGGCTCTCTTTTTCCTAATGTGTTTATTCTTATTCACAACCATCATGTTTATACATGGTTGGAATCTTTTGATAAATAAAGGATTAACATTACATGTTAAGTAAGAGAGGTACAATTTAAAGATTTCCATGTACACACAGAGGAAGGCAAAACTTGAATACAACACTCTTAAGCATATACATGCATTTAAATGGAATTGCAATTTCAGGTGCCTTTGGAAATGTATAACCCTATAATCGCTCTTATTTTGCTTTCTACATGAATCAGTCTTCTAAGAATTATTTTTCTAGACTGGATTTCCCAACTAGTGGATGCAAATCTGTCTTGCCTAATCGAGCTCAAGTAGCTTGTCACTATGTATCTCTCTTTTCCACAGTTTGCTGGGATGAACTCAGAAACATCACTGTTACCAACTTATTTCACACACACTAGAGATTTCAAAACTTCTTTAAAAGTCTATTAATAGCCCCACTGTGTAAAGCTCAGTGGCCCTTGCTGGGAATCATGTTGAAATGTGGAGTGCAATGATAGTATACTCCAAAGATAGACCAGATATATACTCTTTGTAGAATCATAGAATCTCAGGGGTTTAAGGGATTTTAGGAAGTCTTTTGCTACCTATCTGCTGTTCGAAGTCCCCAACCAGTAATCAAGCCACATTTGCTTTAATCACCATCTTCATCATCATCAAGGCTAACATTTACTAAAAAAGTATTATGTACCAGGCTACATGCTAAGCATTTCATATGCATTATATCATTTAACCCTCACCAATTTGCTATAAAAGTAGGAACTATTAACATCCCCAAGTTTAGAAATGAAGACATTAAGGCATGAAAAGGAAAAGAAACTTGCCTAAGGTCACACAGCTTATAAGTGGCAGAGATGACACTTGAACACTGGCTGTCTAACTACAGAGACTATTCTTGGTGCCACTCATGGACTATGTCCGGCAATTTTTAAAAGGCTCTAAATTATACATTTCTTTTCTAAATGCAAATAAGTTCCACAGGTAAACTTAGGCAGAAATGTCAGTGATAATGTGGCATAAAAGGGAAAGCCTGGCATTTCTTTCTCTTCCCTCTATCATACATGAACTTCACAGGTTTTCAGGTATCCCTGATCTATATGTGCTATGCCTGTTATTTGGAAAGGGACAGTCTACTGCATCTGGGCTGTTAGGAACCTGTAAGCAGCTATCTCAGTGATTCTGCATCTAGTAGGGACAGCAAAACCTAATCTTTTGGAGCTCACTTCAAGCCTGTAAGCCCTCAGATGTCTGGCTCAATCAATTCCTAGAGACAGAATTATTGGTCATCCCTAATCCCACCAAAGAAAATAAATTACAAAGACAAATAAATGACAACTTGACACTAGGCCCCAGCAAATAGCGGGACTCACTTACCAACAAATGGAAACTGCCTTGGGAAGATGCCAAAGAGGCCATTACTGTGCATGGTAAATAAAATGGAGAAATAAGTGGCAATGCTGCCCCAGACGAAGACATGATTAATGATAGTCCAGTAACTGGTATCCAAGGCTATCTGTAAATAAAGTCAAACACAAAGGGGAGATTGTTGAGGATTAAAAGAGCATCATTTTACTGAGTAATGTTTCCTCAGAACTGTTCTGTGAGAAGACAGTGGCACATGTCTAGTTTCCAGCCAACCATAGGCCTTACCACTTTCTGCACAACACAGGGGACTAATGTGACATTCCTGGTAGACAACTGACTTTAGGACTTATATCTGCAAGCCATTATATCTAGCAACGTTGAATCAAAAATCAGGAAATAAAATGTTAAACTTCTTTTAAGTGAGAAATAAGAAAGCAGGATGGTTTCTAATTTCAAAGCTACTTTCCAAATTGCCCTCAAAATTTTTCTATTGGAAAACTATTTTTCATAGTGAGCAAGTGCAACATTTTAAAATCTGTACATAGGGCTTCCCTGGTGGCACACTGGTTAAGAATCCACCTGCCAATGCAGGGGACACGGGTTCGAGCCCTGGGCTGGGAAGATCCCATATGCCGCGGAGCAACTAAGCCTGTGCACCACAACTACCGAGCCTGCGCTCTAGAGCCGGTGAGCCACAACTACTGAGCCCATGAGCCACAACTACTGAAGCCCGTGCACCTAGAGCCCGTGCTCCGCAACAAGAGAAGCCACCACAATGAGAAGCCCGTGCACTGCAAGGAAGAGTAGCCCCCTCTCACTGCAACTAGAGAAAGCCCGCGCGCAGCAATGAAGACCCAATGCAGCCCTCAAAATAAATAAATAAATAAATTTTAAAAAAACTAAAAAAAAAATCTGTACATAGATTTTCATATGACCATTTTGATACAGGTATAATCTGTTTACATCAATATTCTAATTCATTTTGGTTATCATTTCTCTTAAGTTATTCAAATAATAGCAAAGAAAAATCCTTAATCCACTTAAGGCATAAAATTCAGAACCCGGGGTTCATGGTGATCTGGAAACATGCTCACAAGCCCTTCTCCCTTCCAATAACTTATTATGGCAGTAGAGCTGCAAAACAGTAACCTGTTATGGGGAAACCAAGACAGCCACTGGTGAATATGAACACTTGAGTTCTCAGAGAAAAAAAAGTAGGTTCTAGCATCCTTATTTGCATATCAGAGGCACCAAATGGTCCAAGTGAAGGTTTGCATTTCTAGCACAGTCTGATGCAAGGCCACAGATTTATTGCCTGCCTGAGGGGGCTCTACCTACATAGTAAACAGATTCCGCTCTGCACATGGAGACATACTTCCCCTTCCCACATGACGTTTACTGTCCTTTAAAATGATGCCCCATATAAAGAATGCTAAGACCAATCACAAGCACTGAAATTGAAACTGTGATTAAAAATCATCCAACAAACAAAAGCCCAGGACCAGATGGCTTCACAGGGGAATTCTATCAAACATTTACAGAAGAGCTAACACCGATTCTTCTCAAACTCTTCCAAAATATAGCAGAGGGAGGAACACTCCCAAACTCATTCTATGAGGCCACCATCACCTTGATACCAAAACCAGACAAGGATGTCACAAAGAAAGAAAGCTACAGGCCAGTATCACTGATGAACATAGACACAAAAATCCTCAACAAAATACTAGGAAACCGAATCCAACAGCACATTAAAAGGATCATAAACCATGATCAAGTGGGGTTTATTCCAGGAATGCAAGGATTCTTCAATATACACAAATCAATCAACATGATACACCATATTAACAAATTGAAGGAGAAAAACCATACGATCATCTCAATAGATGCAGAGAAAGCTTTCGACAAAATTCAACACCGATTTATGATAAAAACCCTGCAGAAAGTAGGCATAGAGGGAACTTACCTCAACATAATAAAGGCCATATATGACAAACCCACAGCCAACATTGTCCTCAAGGGTGAAAAACTGAAACCATTTCCACTAAGATCAGGAACAAGACAAGGTTGCCCACTCTCACCACTGTTATTCAACATAGTTTTGGAAGTTTTAGCCACAGCAATCAGAGAAAAAAGGAAATAAAAGGAATCCAAATCGGAAAAGAAGTAAAGCTGTCTCTGTTTGCAGATGACATGATACCATACATAGAGAATCCTAAAGATGCTACCAGAAAACTACTAGAGCTAATCAATGAATTTGGTAAAGTAGCAGGATACAATATTAATGCACAGAAATCTCTGGCATTCCTATACACTAATGATGAAAAATCTGAAAGTGAAATCAAGAAAACACTCCCATTTACCACTGCAACAAAAAGAATAAAATATCTAGGAATAAACCTACCTAAGGAGACAAAAGACCTGTATGCAGAAAAGTATAAGACACTGATGAAAGAAATTAAAGATGATACAAATAGATGGAGAGATATACCATGTTCTTGGATTGGAAGAATCAACATTATGAAAATGAGTATACTACCCAAAGCAATCTACAGATTCAATGCAATCCCTATCAGACTACCACTGGCATTTTTCACAGAACGAAAACAAAAAATTTCACAATTTGTATGGAAACACAAAAGACCCCGAATAGCCAAAGCAATCTTGAGAACAAAAAACGGAGCTGGAGGAATCAGGCTCCCTGACTTCGGACTATACTACAAAGCTACAGTAATCAAGACAGTATGGTACTGGCACAAAAACAGAAAGATAGTTCAATGGAACAGGATAGAAAGCCCAGAGATAAACCCACGCACATATGGTCACCTTATCTTTGATAAAGGAGGCAGGAATGTACAGTGGAGAAAGGACAGCCTCTTCAATAAGTGGTGCTGGGAAAACTGGACAGGTACATGTAAAAGTATGAGATTAGATCACTCCCTAACACCATACACAAAAATAAGCTCAAAATGGATTAAAGACCTAAATGTAAGGCCAGACACTATCAAACTCTTAGAGGAAAACATAGGCAGAACACTCTATGACATAAATCACAGCAAGATCCTTTTTGACCCACCTCCTAGAGAAAATGGAAATAAAAACAAAAATAAACAAATGGGACCTAATAAAACTTCAAAGCTTTGGACAGAAAGGAAACCATAAACAAGACCAAAAGACAACCCTCAGAATGGGAGAAACTATTTGCAAATGAAGCAACTGACAAAGGATTAATCTCCAAAATTTATAAGCAGCTCATGCAGCTCAATTACAAAAAAACAAACAACCCAATCCAAAAATGGGCAGAAGACCTAAATAGACATTTCTCCAAAGAAGATATACAGACTGCCAACAAACACATGAAAGAATGCTCAACATCATTAATCATTAGAGAAATGCAATCAAAACTACAATGAGATATCATCTCACACCAGTCACAATGGCCATCATCAAAAAATCTAGAAACAATAAATGCTGGTGAGGGTGTGGAGGAAAGCGAACACTCTTGCACTGCTGGTGGGAATGTGAATTGGTTACAGCCACTATGGAGAACAGTATGGAGGTTCCTTAAAAAACTACAAATAGAACTACCATATGACCCAGCAATCCCACTACTGGGCATATACCCTGAGAAAACCATAATTCAAAAAGAGTCATGTACCACAATGTTCATTGCAGCTCTATTTACAATAGCCCGGAGATGGAAACAACCTAAGTGTCCATCATCGGATGAATGGATAAAGAAGATGTGGCACATATATACAATGGAATATTACTCAGCCATGAAAAGAAACAAAATTGAGCTATTTGTAATGAGGTGGATAGACCTAGAGTGTGTCATACAGAGTGAAGTAAGTCAGAAAGAGAAAGACAAATACTGTATGCTAACACATATATATGGAATTTAAGAAAAAAGAAATGTCATGAAGAACCTAGGAGTAAGACAGGAATAAAGACACAGACCTACTAGAGAATGGATGAGGATATGGGGAGGGGGAAGGGTGAGCCGTGACAAAGCGAGAGAGAGGCATGGACATATATACATTAAGAAACATAAGGTAGATAGCTAGTGGGAAGCAGCCGCATGGCACAGGGAGATCAGCTCGGTGCTTTGTGACCACCTGGAGGGGTGGGATAGGGAGGGTGGGAGGGAAGAGACGCAAGAGGGAAGAGATATGGGAACATATGTATATGTATAACTGATTCACTTTGTTAAAAAGCAGAAACAAACAAACAAACAAAAAAGAATGCTGGCAGCCATGATGAAACTGCAGGGGTGCTAAAGGGACAGCCTTTACTTTCCTCAAGAGGCCTGAGAACAGAGAGCCCTGCTTTCCATGCCTCAGCAAAGAGATGCTGGCTTTCCAGTTCATTTGTTGAGAGATCAGACCAAAATCTGCAGCTGTACCTTTCACCACCTGTCAGTTCATCAGCATTAAGAGACACCAGTAGCCTGACCTGTGTGGGTATGAGTAGGCAAAGAAAAATCACAACCAATTTAAGAGGATGCAATTGAAAAAAAACAAGAACAGGTGGCTCCTGTTGAGGCAGAACTAATGGGAAAGACAGACAAGCACTATAACAACAACAAAAAATGTAATAAGAACTCTTAAGGAGATGCAATTAGATCATAGAAAAAAATTCTGGAAGAAATAAAAGCATTATTTCTGAATTTAAAAATTCAGTAGAGAAACCAAACAATAATAGTCACTGATGAGAACTGAATTAATATTCTGGGAAAAACAACTGGAAACAATATTTCATAACTGGGCAAAAACTTGAAGAAATGGGAACCAGGTGCAAAAAGATATGAGACGTGGGTGGCAAATCCATAGATGTCAGACCCATGGGCCCAATATAAGAAATAATGGCATCGTAGAAAGAGGAAAAGGAAGAAAGAGAGAAGTAGCAATCAAAGAAATGACAGAGAAAACTGCTCTGGGATAACAAACAGCAAAGATTTTCAGATTGGGAGGGTACTGTAAATTCTAGGAAAATCAATGAAAGAAGTTATGTTCTGGTGACATTTGTGAAGTCGAAGGATAAAGAACATAAGCTTCTAGACACAGAAGATATTATTTACAAAGGAAAGAGAATCAACTTAATATCAAACTGCTACACTGAAATGGATGTAGTAGAAAATCATTTACAAAGTTCCTAAAGAAAAATGCTCTGATATAAGAATCTTATGCCCATCCAATATATCATTTAGTAAAGATAAAGAAAGATTTGAACTCAAAAGTATAACATCTATGTACCCCTTCTGCAGAAATTACTCAAGCTTAGACAGAGAGGAAACGATGTTAATGCTGCTCTCAAAATGAGCTTATTCACAAAATTCCTGAAACTTACTCTGTGTGTTAAGGACAGCAGTGTCTGATTGAAGCCATGATTTCACGATGGATGCCTTAGCTGTGTCAGAGGCTTCCAAGTCACTCCATTATCTCCTCCTCTGCTACAGAATTGAACACAGGGGAACTAGGCATGGAGAGTTCACAAAGCACCCATATGCTTTATTTAGTTGTGAAACAGACAAACAGAACTCCTCTTTGAGTGGAGAAATATGGTTCTGATTTTGGATGCTACCTGTCTGACTGAATTTTGGACTTCCAAGATGTCAAGTATTAGATGGCTTTGGTTTGAACTTAATGATACTCACTTAGATGGACCAAGGCATGGCAGAGATGCCATTTAAGAGCAGTATATTTACATCTGATTCATTCAATCTATTAAATATTTATTGAGTCATGAAAAGAAAGTCTGGGGTTTAACAAGATCTTTCATTGGATATAAGAGGCTAAGATTTGTAAAAGACATTGTTTATAGGATAGAAAAAGGACTCACCACAGGCAATTCAAACTCTATAAAAATTAAGCCCTTGATTTATACTTTCCCCTTCAAAAAAACACCCCCCAAAAAAAACCACACACAAAAAAAGACAAAAAACAGAGGTCACATGGCTTAATGTATCCACTCAGAGGTACAGACTTTAATGGATTGGAAAGCTTTTGTAAATTCTAACTCAATACCTAATGGTATTGTCCACCATTTGCATAAAAGAGGAAATAGAAACAAACTCAAGATGCCTGATGAAGATCAATGGATCATCAGGAATCATTCTTACCAGATGGGAATGTAAATTGGTGCAGCCACTATGAAAAACATTATGGAGGTTCCTCAAAAAATTAAAACTAGAGTTGTCATTATAATCCAGCAATCCCACTCCTGGGCATGTATCTGGACAAAACTGTAATTTGAAAACATACATGTACCCCAGTGTTCATAGCAGCACTGTTTACAATAGCCAGGTCATGGAAGCAAGTGTCCATCAACACCAAGTATCCACTGACAGATGAATGAATAAAGATGAATGTGTGTGTGTGTGTGTGTGTGTGTGTGTTTGTGTGTGTGTGTGTATACACCCCCACAGTGAAATACTACTCAGTCATTAAAAAGAATGAAATAATGCCATTTCTAGCAACATGGATGGACCTAGAGATGATCATACTAAGTGAAGTAAGTCAGAAAGAGAAAGACAAATACCATATGCTATCACTATATGTCAAATCTAAAATATGACACAAATAAACTTATTTACAAAACAGACTCACAGACATAGAGATCAGACCTGTGGTTGCCAAGGAGAAGGGGGGGTTGGGAGAGGGATGGATTAGGAGTTTGGGATTAGCAGATGCAAACGACAGTAAGTCCCCTACATACGAACCTTCAAGTTGCGAACTTTCAAAGATGCAAACGTGCGTTCACAAGTCCAGTCACATAAGTTAGTTCATGTGTCTGGCGTACATTGTCACGTGTGTGCATCCTCTACAAGTGGTTGTGCTTTTGTGTACTTTACTGTATAGTACTGTATAGAGTACAGTAGTACAGTATCTTTATTTCAAGCTAGATCTACAAGAGGACGACTTCATTGAACTCCTTGCTGTGCAACACGAGGAGCTGACTAATGAAGACCTGATGGAATTGGAGGCCCAGAGAAAAGATGAAGAGAGACAAGAGGGAGAAGAAGTAACTGAAGAACCGAAGAGATTCACGATGCAGGAAATGGCAAGGGGTTGTTTATTTGAGGAGGCACTGTTAGTTTTTGAGGCACAGGATCTGAATGTAGAATGGTACGTGAAGGTTGCAGCAGTCATTCAGAATGCAATCCAGTGCTACCATGTCATCTATGACTAGAAAAGAAGAGCTACTACCCAGACATCACTGGATCGTTTTTTCAAGAGGGTAGATAGATTGAATCCAGCAAGCAACCAGAACCTATGCCATCAACGTCAGGCATGAGTGAAATAGCAGCTTGTCCTCTGTCTCCTATTGCTGACGATTCTTCAGCTCTACCATCTCCCACCTTCTCTCCCTCCTCGAGTAACTCTCCTTGCCTGTTCACTCGATGCCAGCCCCTGTATGCCAGCTGTTGTACTGTACTACTGTACTTTTCAAGGTACCGTATTATAAGATTAAAAATGTTTTCCTTATTTTTGTGTTTGTTTTTTATGTATTATTTGTGTGAAAAGTATTATAAACCTAATACAGTACAGTACTATATAGCCGATTGTGTTAGTTGGGTATCTAGGCTAACTTTGTTGGACTTAGGAAAAAATTGGACTTACGAACCGAACGCACTCTCGGAACAGAACTCATTTGTATGTAGGGGACTTACTGTATTATATACAGAATGAATAAAGAACAAGGTCCTACTATATAGCACAGGAAACTACATTCAATATCCTGTGATAAACCATAATGGAAAAGAATATGATATGTATGTGTATAACTGATTCACTTTGTTATAAAGCAGAAACTAACACATCATTGTAAGGCAATTATACTCCAATAAAGATGTTTAAAAAAAAGTATGAAAAAGAATATATTTATGTATAACAGAATCACTTTGCTGTATACCAGAAACACAACATTGTAAATCAACTATGCTTCAATAAAATGAATTTTTAAAAAATCATTCCTACCAGGAAAACTTCTATGAATTTGAGATGCAGATGTGCCATATACATAGCATTGAACCTCTTGATAATTCCACAGAAATGTACTGCCAAGTAAACGTTATATCTCACTTTGAAACCTGGAAGTTACTAAGTCTTACAGAAGTCATGGGAAAGTTTCTGTTATCATTGGAAAAATTTTCTTCCAAGAAGACAGCACAAGGAGGAAGCAGTAGTATAATCATTTCTCTTCACATACAACGCGCAGTCCCAAGAAGTGATTGATTCATTGTGAGGTTTCCACTAACATGGAGGTTATAGACATCCAATGCTAATCTCCTACATCTGGAAATTTATGTTAAAGCTTCCTGTTTTAATCTCAAAATGTGTAGTTAAAAAGAAAACCCCAGTATTCCTTTAAAATTACTGTCAACAAATGAAACAGAATTTTAAAAGGTGTAAAGACATCAAGTTAAGATATTTTCACCAGTAGGTTACCTGCACACTGACCACAATGACCAAAGACGTGGCCATGGTCACTGCAAAAGACTGGTAGTCTGCAATGTGCTGTCCATCTTCTCCAGCCACGTTGTAAAAGGCCCCATATGGGATGAAGAAAAGGACTAACGAGGTGTAGACTCCATGTGCCACGCAGATGAAAAATTTATGCTTGTTAAAAAGTAGATTCAGCTGTCCAGGTTTGTAGAGCTGGGGACAATCCATGCTATTCTGGTCATTAACATCCTGTCAACAGAGAGTTACTTCAGTGGAAGAGCTTTGAGAATTTAGAGATACCCTGAATTTCCTATCTCCAGAAATAGCACATGCATATCTAAGCATGCCCTAATACACACTACTCACTATTTTGTTTTCATTCCCACAGTAACCCAAAGGATAATAAAATGATCCCTATTTTATACAGGGAACTTGAATCTCCAAGAGAGATTCATGAGAGGCCACACAGCTCTTATGGCAGAACCAGAACTTGACTGCACGCAGATATTTGGCTTCAAATTGAAGTTTCTTTCCTGTACTCTCCTGCAACTGCATGCATGCTCCCAGAATTCTAGTCCATCCTGTGCAGCCAGTGGGCCCCAGGGGTTAATTGCCAACGCAGTGAGTGGTAGTGACCAGGGGATGTCAGCAGAGAGCTGCAGAGTCAGAACTGGCCAACCAGAGTTCCCAACTTTGGGGGAAGCGTGAGCAGGAGAAAGGGAACTGGGAAAGGGGGAACTGAATGTGGGACTCCAGGTGGAAGGGAGCTGAGCCTGAAGAGGTGAGTGTTCTACCCAGGGAGGATTCCACGGGCAGTTACCAGGTGTTCAGGACAAAGAATTTAGACGGAATGAGAAGGCGTCATGTCTGGGCCGAACGGAGTCCTGGGAGAAACTAAAGCTGTGCTTCTCAAACTTCATGTACACACTAATAACCTGGGGTACAGATTATAATTCAGTAGGTTTGGGGTGGGGCCTGAGACTGCATTTCCAACAAGCTCCAAAGCAATGCTGATGACCACACTGTGAGCACCACAGCCGAACACCCCAGCCAAAAAGTATGGCAAGGACTGACCACTGGCAACATCACAGGGTCATGGGTAAGGTGAAGCAGGCAAAGAGGGAGCAACATAGGCATGAACTCTGGGAGCAGACCAAGTTCCCCTTCCTGCTTGTGGGATGACCCAGGCCTTGCCAAATGGAGTCCCATGAAGAACATTGACGTAGTCTCTTTGGGAAGTCCAGTTTTGAGATGCTAGTGGGTGCTTCCTTCCCCAGTCCAGTGACTGATAAGGTTATATACACAGGCTTTGAAGCCAGACAATCCGGAGTTCAAACCCCAGCTCTGCTGCTTAGCAGGGGTGTAGTCTTGGACCTGTCACTTAAGCTGTGTGAGCCTCAGTTTCCTCATCTCCAAGGAGTATAAACGACAGCATCTCCCTCACAGGATCACTGTCATGATGAAATGGGTACGTATTCAGCAGAGCTCTTACCACAGTTCTTGTAATTAAAAAACAGATGCTTCTATAAATAATAACAAAAGAATGATGATAGTAATAGTAACAACAGTAATAGTGTTGCAATCTCAGAGTCAAGTGGCCTAGTGCTGGGTTGAGTTCTGTCACATTTTGGCCATGTGACTTTAGGAAAGTAACCTGAACTTCTGAGTTTTGGTTTCCTCCTTATAAAGTGAGCAGACCCACAGACGGTCACTGAGGCCTTCCAGCATAGCAACCCATGATGTGGAGATCAGTTTAAGCGCCAGAGTTTGACAAAGCAGGACAGGATAGGGGTATACACTCAACTTGATGGCAATAAGGGGCCTTATTATACACACAGTTGACCCTTGAACAACATGGGTTTGAAGTGAGCAGGTTCACTTCCACACAGAATTTTTCAATAAATATGTACTACGTGATCCACTGTTGGTTGAAACTGCAGATGCAGAACCATGAATGTGGAGGGCCAACTGTATAACTATAGGAGGATTTTTGACTGCATGGGGATGGGGGCCAAGGTGAGGGGGACCCCTAACCCTTCTCTTGTTTCAAGGATCAACTGTATATTTTTTCTCTATATCTCTTAGCCCTTAGGTTGTTTCCATATCTTATTTATTATAAATAATGCTTCAATGAACATAGGAGAGCATATATCTTTTCAAATTAGTGTTTTCGCTTTCTTCGGATAAGTACCCAGAAGTGGAATTGCTGGATCACTTGGTAGTTCTATTTTTAATTTTTTGAGGAACCTCCATACTGTTTTCCATTCTGTTCAGATTTTATACTTAATCATAGTTCGGTCTTGGTAGGATGTATGTTTCTAGGAATTTATCCATTTCTTTAAGTTGTCCAATTTGTTGGTGTATAACTGTTCATATTAGTCTCTTAGGATCCTTGTATTTCTGTGGTCAGTTGTCATATCTCCTCTTTTGTTTCTGATTTTATTTATTTGAGTCCTCTCTCTTCTTTTCTTGGTGAGTCTACTTAGAGGTTTGTCAATTTTGTTTATCTTTTCAAGGAACCAGCTCTTAGTTTCATTGATCTTCTCTATTGTTTTCTTAGTCTCTATTTATTTCTGCTCTAATCTTTGTTATTTCCTTCCTTCTACTAACTTTGGGCTTTGTTTGTTCTTCTTTTTCTAGTTCCTTGAGGTATAAAGGTAGGTTGTTTATCTGAGATGTTTCTTGTTTCTTGAGGTAGGCATTTATTACTATGAACTTCCCTCTTAAAACTGCTTTTACTGTATCCCACAAATTTTGGTATGTTATATTTCCATTTTAATTTGTCTCAAGGTTTTTTTAAATTTCCTTTTTGATTTCTTCTTTGACCCATTGGTGTTCAGTAGCATGTCACTTAATCCCTACATATATGTGAATTTTCCAGTTTTCTTCATGTAATTAATTTCTAGTTTTATACCACTGTGGTTAGAAAGATGCTTGATATGACTTCAATCTCTTAAATTTATTAGAACTTTTTTGTGGCTTAACATATGATCTGTCCTTTAAAATGTTCCATGTGCACTTGAGAAGAATTTGCATTTTGTTGCTTTTGGAGAGAATATTCTATATATATACATTGGGTGTACCTGGTATAACATGTCATTTAAGGCCAAAGTTTCTATATTGATTTTCTGCCTGAATGATCTATCCATTGATCTAAGTGAGGTATTAAAGTCCCTTCTATTATTGTACTGCTGTCTATTTCTCACTTTATGTCTGTTAACATTTATTTTATATATTTAGGTGCTCCTATGTTAAGTGCGTAAATATTTACAAATGTTATATTCTATTATTGGATTGATTCCTTTATCATTATATAATGCCCATCTTTGTCTCTTATTAGCCTTTGTTTTAAAGTCTATTTAGTCTTATATAAGTATAGCCACTCCAGCTTTCTTTTGGTTTCCATTTTCATGGAATATCTTTTTCCAGCCCCTCACTTTCAGTTTCTGTGTGTCTGCATCTAAAGTGAGTCTCTTGGAGGCTGCATATAGATGGGTCTTGGGTTTTGTTTTGTTTTTTTTTAATCCATTCAACCACTCTATTTGTTTTGATTAAAGAATTTAGTTCATTTACATTTAAAGTAATTATTGATAGGTAGGTACTTATTGCCATTTTGTTAATTGTTTTCTGGCTATTTTTGTAATTCCTTTCTGTTCCTTTCTTCTTCTCTTGCTCTCTTCCTTTGTGGTTTGATGACTTTCTTTAATGATATGCTTATATTTCTTTATATTTTGTGTATTTACTATAGGTTTTTGCTTTGTGGTAATACAAGGCTTATAAATAATACCATATCTATAATAGTCTATTTAAGTTGATAACTGCTTAAGTTTGATTCCATTCTAAAGCTCAACATTTTTACTCTCCCCCCACATTTTATGTTTTTGACATCACATTTTACATCTTTTTGTCTTGTGTATTACTTAACTAATTATTGTAATCAGTTATCTTTACTACTTTTGTCTTTTAAAATTCATACTAGCTTTATAAGTGATTAAACCACTACCTTTACTATATACAGTTGACCCTTGAACAACACAGGGTTAAGGGCAACAATGCTCACACAGTCAAAAATCTGAATATAATTTATTGTCGGCCCTCCATATTCATGGTTCCACATCCGTGGATTCACCCAACTGTGGATTGTGTACCCACACAGTTCAAAACTGTGTTGTTCAAACCTTTTGACTGAGATTTATTCCTTCACATGTTTTCTTGTTACTAATTAGCCCCTTTCTTTTCAGATTAAAGAAGCCCCTTTAACATTTCTCATAAAGCTGGCTTCGTAGTGATGAATTCCTCTATCTTTTGCTTGTCTGAAAAACTCTTTCTCTCTCCTTCAATTCTGAATGATAATCTTGCCAGGTAGAATATTCTTGGTGAAAGTTCTACCTTTCAACTTTGAATATATCATGTCACTCCCTTTTGGCCTGCAAAGTTTCTGCTGAAAAAAATCTGCTGATAGTCTTATGGGGGTTGCCTTGTATATAATAAGTTGTTTTTCTCTTGCTCCTTTAAATATTATTTCTTTGTCTTTAACTTTTGACGGTTTGATTACAAAGTGTTTTTCTGTGGGTCTCTTTGGTTTCCTCTTATTTGGAACTCTCTGAGCTTCCTGGGTCTGGATGTCTGTTTCCTTCCCAGGTTGGGGAAGTTTTCAGTCATTATTTCTACAAATACAATTTCTGCTCCTTTCTCTCTCTCTTCCCCTTCTGAGACCCATATAATGTGAATGTTGGTCTGCTTGATGTTGTCCTGTAAGTTCCTTAAGCAATCTTCACTTATTTTCATCCTTTTTTCTTTTTGCTGCTCTGATTGGGTGAGTTCCTGTCTTCAAGCTGACTGATCCTTCCTAATGTTTCATCTAGTCTGTTGTTGAATCCCTGTAGTGTATTAATCAGTTCAGCTCTTGTATTCTTCAGCTCTATGACTTCTATTTGGTATTTTCTTATATTTTTCATCTTTTTGTTGAAGTTATTGTGTTCATGCATTCTTCTCTCTCTTTAAGATCTTCTCTCTAAGATCACTGCTTTTCTCTGTTTCTTCATTTTGTTTGACTCTCTGTGTTTGTTTTCATACAGCTGACAAAACAAACACTTCTCCCTGTCTCCAAGAGTGGCCTCATGTAGGAGATAGACCTTATTGTTCAACCCTGCCCCAGCTCTTTGTTGTCTCTCAAACCTTCATGCTTGTTCAAAGAGCCTATTATATTTTTAACAGCTCTCAGTAGTTGAGAATGTGCCAAGACATGTCAGTGTCAGGGTCAGATTATAGCACCTAGATTCAGGTTGATGGGACTCTAGACCCTCAAGCAGCAGTTTTTAAAAACATGCAAATATATACCTGTGGGACTGCAAGAATGAGCCTCGCTGGCCACGAGAAGCAGGCAATCTAGGAGGTTCCCTATGCCGCAGTCACAAAAGTCAGGGCTCCAGATTAATGCAAAAGCTCTTTTCTGGGAGATGGCAGAAAGCTGGAGCAAGGCAGAGGGAGCAGACCAAGATGGCATCCACAGCTTACATTCCTTGAGAGCAGCTTCCTCAGCCACTAGGAGTGTGCCAAACCTGAAGCCTGCCCCTCAGGCTGAAGCTCCAGGACAAACAAAGAGTTCCTTTTTCCAGAAAGACTGGGAGTGGGTTTCAGTCTGCTGTCTGTGCAGTGCCCTGGGAGTAGCCTGCCAAGAACCAACTCTTCATTTGCTACTGTTTCATGGGACCCAGGAACGCAAGCCCCCAGCCACAAGAGCCAGGTGATCAAGTGGTGTCCCCTGGGCAGCAGCTACAAGAACCAGGGCACCAGTCACATGTGAAGCTCCTCTCCAGGAGACACTGGAGCTCTAGAATGTGGCATAGGGAGAGCATGAAGATACTGCCTGCCCTCTGAGGTCTCTGGAAAGGATGACAGTCAGCCCCTAGATGCATGTTTAATTAGACGGCTACCCCTCAGGCCTCAGCTATAATGATTAGCTAATAGGCCTCCTTCACAGAAAGACTGAGCTCCTGAGTCTGTTGCCTCTTGCTCTGCCATGGGAGGGGTGGTAGATATTTAAGAACTCTCTCTCCCCTGGTTACAATCCTGTGAGACCCACGAGTGTAAGCCCCACTGGCCACCAGAGCCAGATGATGTAGAAGTGTTCCCTGGCAGCAGCCGTAAAAATCAGGACACCAGATAGGAATATGAGCTCCTTTCTGGGTAACGCCGATTACTATAGTCCCATGGGACCAGGAATGCAAGTTCTCCTGGCCTCCAGAGCCAGGCAGTCAAGAGGTGTCCCCTGGACGGCAGCCACAAAAATAGGGGCACCAGACACATGTTAACAGCTCCCTTTCAGGAGACACTGGTGCTCTGGAGTATGGCAAAGGGAGAGTATAAGGATAGCGCCCACCAGTCTCTGTCCCTGGAGTGTGTTCCAGCGGGCTCCTAGATGTGTGTGTTAAATAAGATGCCTTCCCCCAGGCTGATGATTTAATATAAGCTGGTGAGCCTCCATCACTGGGCATGATCTGCTGCCTCTGAGCTGGGCCCAAGGAGCAAGTGGGTCTGAGCACACGGGCCCACTCTGAGCCATTTCTTAGATTGCTTCAGTCTTGTGGGTCTTGGGACATGAGCCTCATTGGTTTTAGGAGGTTCATCTCTCAGGTGCAGGTGCAGGTCTGAAATGTTAAGGTGCCCAATGTGGGGTGCACACCCTTCACTCCTAAGGGAGAAGCTTCAGGTTTTGAGTTTTCTCCCTGTTGAGGATTATCATGCTGAGGGCGGGGGTGGGGTTTATGGTGACATTGTGTGCCAGCCTCTCCAACCGGCTTCCATGTGGTTTTCTTCAGCCAGCCTTTAGGGTTTTTTAAGAGAAATTTTTCCTTCTGTAGCTGTAGACCCACTGTGCCCATAGGAAGAGGTGAGTTCAGGATCTTCCTATAACAACATCTTGAATTCTCCCCTTATTATATATTTTTTCAAATTGCACAATAACCATCTTTTCCCAGAAATTGCTTTATATTTAATATTTTACTCCACATTCTGGGCAGCTACAAAGTACCAAGGAAAGGAACACTTGCAAACATGGGCACCTGGAAATGAATGAGCTTAATCCCTTACATCTAAGGTCTTCAAGAGTTCATGACTTTTTGTAGAATTTCACAAATATGTTGTTCACAAACTGCCCTTTTTACATACAAGAAGTGAGGCTTACAACTGACTACAAAGTCTCAGAATGGGAGAGTAGAGTGAGCTCATAATGCGAAGATTTATATTCTGCAATAGATGGCTCTGGGCCAGAAAATGAGGCCTAGCAAATGGATCTAACAACAGCCTGGAGAAAATCTGGTCTCTTTAAAAATACTTCAAAAAAATTTTTTTAAACAATACACTCTGCCATGAAAGCTCCTCTGGCTAGCCTTTCACTTCCCCATAGGCAGCCAGACTTTGTCCCCATCCAGGAAGTACCCTCCAAGGGTCTGAGTGTGCCAAGGATCTACCATTTTATAAATGATTCCCTCCCTTCTCTCCCCTCAAGCACGTGGAGCTAAACCAAAGAAAACTGCTCACTTTCTCTCTCCATGGCTGTGGGGCTCCGTGTCTTCCTCTCCCATTGGCAGGGTGTTCCTCTGGCCTGGAGTTCCTGTTCTGGGCTGTGCTGGACAGTGTCACCAACAGATGCTAGCTCTCTGCACTCCAACCCAGCTCCATGATTTTCTATGTATCACTGCATGGTTCTCTGCACTTTCAGAGGCTAATACAGTATTCCCTGGTGTGTGAACCACAGGTACTAGTTCTGAGGCAAATTGATCAGTTCTACATGAAAAATAAATAAGTAAACGTGCAATTCTATGAGTTTGGGAAATGCTGGGCTACAATGAAATTAAAGAGACTGTTTCTTGCAGGATGTCTCAGAGCCTTTAGAGAAATAATGTAGGGTGTGAATCTTTAAAAGGATAGTAATCAAGCTCTGATCAGAGGATCTTTTGGTGGAGGTGGGAGATCTGGAAGGGTTTTTGAGCCATGCAATACCTATTAAAACAACTGCATTCCTAGGACTCTTTCTATGATTCATGTCTTCTACTTAGAAGCTAAAAGCAACTAAAAGGCATCCACAGAGCAAAATACGTTATAAAGGCAGAGAAAAACACATACCTGGTCAAAAATCCCCATGGCTAAAACAGGCAGTGATGTGTAGACAATGTTAAAAAGGGTAATGAACCACTGGTCATAGACAGTCTGAAAAGAAATGAACACATCAGTGAGAAACATCTTCCATAGGTGTGAGAATATTCACTTTTAGGCTCTTGGACTATCTCAATTTCCTGAGTTGGACGGGAGTTTGGTGTTAGAGTCAGACAGACATGAGTTCTCCCCAGGCTCTGTCTCTTATCAGCTCCACTGCTTTAGTGGGGTACTAGATCTTTCTAAACTTCAATTTCTTCATCTCTAAAATGAAGCCATACTCTCATTTGCAGAGTTGCAGTGGAGGTGGATGAAAGGGTATCATACATGCAGAACACATAAAACAATGCTGGACACACACAAGGCCCTGGCCCCTGTGGTGGCTTATTTCATTCTTTAGGTTTTTAATGGCTTATAGTAAGTCCAATTACCTGATCTAAGCGATAAGCAAGGATCCGCTAACATCTTCAGAGGGAGATACGGAAATGAACCTGTCAGCCCCACCCTCTGTTCAAATGGAGAGCTTTTTCTTGGGAGTGGTTTAAAGCAAGGTGGACCTGGAACTAGCTGCTCACTACAGTGAGTATAAATAAGTAAGACAATAAAAATATCCCCTCACACCTATAGAAAGCATTTCCCTGCATGAGCCTCACTAAAAGTCAATGAGGCATGTGAAACAGTCATTATATCCCCATTGTATTAATAAGTACCTAGAGATATAGAAACAGAATGTAATAAGTGTTACAGAGCTTATCACAGGCAAAGGCAAAAATTAAAACCTAGGTCTCCAGATCCTAACCAATGTCTGTTCTACCACTCTGTCATTCATTCATTCATTCATTCATTCAATATTTATTAAGAAACCACTATGTGCCAGGTACCAGGTTCTAGGCAATGGTATTTGAACATGATACAATCACATAAAAAGTCCATATGAAATATGCCTTGTAATGGTGTCAGGAAACAGACAATTTATACAATAACGAAGATATATGTGTGTATATATATATATATATATATATGGTTGGTGAGTGAATGAGTGAGATGGTAATCAGTACTAGGGTGGAAAAAGGGATAGGAAATATAGGAGGGCTGTAATTGTGATAAAGTGACTGGAGAAGGTCTCACTAAGAAGTAATATTTGAGAAAAAATCTGAAGGAAATAAAGAATCGAAATTTGCAGCTTTCTGGGACAGGAAAATTTCATACTGCAAGTAGAGTGCATGAAAAATCCCTGAGGCAAGAAAGCATCTGGTATGTTCAGAGGACAGCAAGACAGTCCATCTGGCTGGAGCAGAGTGACCTACAGGGAGTATAATGATGTCAAAGAAATAAAGAGGATCCTATGGAGGTAACCATGGCTTGTTCCCTAAGTAAAATGAGAAGACATTAGAGGATTTTGAGCAAAGAAACATCCTGATCCGATCTGTATTTTAACCTGAGCACTCTGGATGCTGTGCTGAGAATGGACTGAAGAGGGGCAATTGTGGAAGCTGGGAAACCAATTTGGAGGCCACTGCAGTGGTCCAGATGAAAGACGAAGGGGGCTGGATCAGGTGATCAGCAGGGAGAAGTGCTAGATTTTGAAGATATTCTGAAGCACATTTTCTTCTTAGGGCAATTCTGAAAGCAATGAGGAATCTTAAATGCAAATGTTCCAGACAGAGAAACTAAAGGTAGGTTCTACATAGTTATACAGGTAAGGCAATCCTTTAAATCATGTCCTGTACATGTACATTATGTTGAAGACAAAATATTTTGGTGTCTTTACTGCTAAATCTGGATTTGGACTACTCTATGTCTTAGCATTATTGTTTATTCTTGAGATGGGTGTATATTTGTTCAAGGAAAGGGAAAGTGGAGGCCAGTGTTCAAAGGCCAAATCTCAATCTGGACTGTTCTGTTGAAGCTCCACAGGTGGTTTTATTCAATACTGAATAAACCAGACACTATGAAAAAATGGTGATTATTGTATTCTGAGCAAGGTTAGCCCCATGGTAAGAAGTAAAGAGCATGGACATTTCCACTGTCAGTCATCTCAAGGAGAGTTCATTCTTAGGGCAAAAAAAAAAAAAAAAAAAAAAAAGAGAACAGAAAAGAGGAGTGGGTTAGATGAGGGAAGGAAGGAAATTATTTTACTCTCTGTGTATCTCAGAGAGTTGAGGCCTGGAATCGACATAGGAAAGACCTGCTCAATGTCATTCTCTTTGAGGGTAGGCTGAACGACAAGGCAGGAAAGTTGAATTCAACCACCAATAAACAGCTGAGACAGGATTTACGCAAAGCGGCAACATTAGTAACTACCATCAAGAGGCCTATGCCTGTGACTCAGAATAACCATTCTAGTAACCAGTTTTTAAGTTCTCTGAACGGTAATTCCCTGTTGTTATTCTCTGAGGCCTGCTAAACTCTGTTCTTTGAGTCTGACTCTGCTGTGAGAATTTGAAAGGGGGGCCTATGTCCAGAGATGTGCTAAGTGTTTAACAACTAGCTCTTCAAAAGAAAGAAAAAGCCATGATTTGTAGCCTTGACCAATTTCCATGGTGTAAATATTTTCCCATGACTGTTCAAGCAGTCATATCACTGAGTTGAGAAGCGAGGTGCCACAGCACGCCATTGTATATAGTATTTCCACCACACAGATCCAACAGATAGAAATAACCTCAAGAGCATCATCAGCAAAATATGGTAAAAGCTAATTTAAAAGGGATGAGTCTTGAGTATTCATGAACTTTGTGTTTCATATAATTTATTTAACTCGTAAGTTTATATAATTTAATTTTTAATAACAGCTGTGTTTAACCACTGGCTCACATAAATCCTAAGAATTTAACAATCAGTTCCTAGGAACCAATATGGGCCAGCTCTAGCATACCACGGCCTATGTTTATGCTTGGAGCAAAGTAGTACAGACAGCAGCAGTGACCCAGAGGATCTTAGACTCAATGTGGCAAGAGAGAACCTACAGAAGGGCAGGTCAATAGCCTGGAGTATCAGGCAACCATGAGAACAGACCAGAAAAGTTTGTCAGCACTCCCTGGAAACCCCAGGATATTTTAGCAGAGGTATCTGAAACAAGCCTGGGTTTATGGTATGCATATAAGATAGGGGCATGTGCCATCAGTAACAATTGATTCATACCAAACTCCCCACCGAAGATAACAAAAAAAGCTAAGGAAAAGAAGGATCTTCATCAAAGCTTCAATGAACTAACTAGTGGGGAATACCTGTCAAGATAAAGGAGAGGATAAGAATTTAAGAACCACTTCAAGGCGCAGGATGACGTTTTCTTTCTCCAGAGAGTGTGTTTATCTCCTTCTATCAGCTGCTGAGGTTCGGATGAAGGCCTGATGTTTTCTGCACCACCCAGCTGTCCTGCCTGTGACCCTATTGCCAGGAGGCTGCCCTTGGGTCCCAGTCCAGAGAGGGAAGTATTTCAACAGGATCTCTACCCTTGACAGGCATTGAACCTCATCCCTCTAGTCTCAGGAAACAATTGAAAGAGAGGATCCTGAGCTTCACAGTTGCCTCCTGTAGATCATCAACATCCTCAGGGCACATGGCTCAGAGCAGTGCAAACCTCCAGGGTCCCAGCCCAGAGCAGAGTGTTAACAGAGTCCCAGACACCAACTCCTATCTTCTGGACTCCGGTTTGCTCAGCCTCTCTCTCTTCCTTCGGATGAGCAAAGGTGTCCAACAAACCTATTCTTAGAGATATATGTTCAGAATGTCTGCCTTCGTGTACGAGGAGACATATGAAAATGCTCATACCAGAACTGGTTATAACAGTCCCAAACCAGAAACATCCATCAGGAGTGGAATGCAGAAAGACACTGTAGTATATTGATATCATAGAATTCTACAGAATAATGAAAAGCAAGGAACTACAGCTATATCCAAAACCACAAATGAATCAAAAAAATATATACAATGTTGAGCAAAAGAAGCCAGACAAAAACGTATGATTCCATTTCAATAAAGTTTAAAAATGTGCCAATCTATTCTATGTTGTTTAGAGATTTATACTCATAGGATAAAATTATAAAACGAAGTGATTATAAAATATCAGGGCAATGATTAACTCCAGAGAGTTGGAAAATGAGGTGTGACTGAGAAAAGGCAAGGGAGCTTCTGTGGTTTGGCAACGTTCTGGTTCTTGCCCTGGACTGTGGTGACGTGAGCGTTCATTTTACAATTTGTTAAGCTGACATTTATGTATTACGTACTTTTTTGGTAGATTTGTTATATTTTACAGTAAAAAAGGAAACACATGACCTTATTTTTTAGTCATAGCCTGGTGAGACTTTGGGCACTGGGAGGATTTTTAAAATCCTGATGACCATGCCACATCCAGGCCAATTAAATCAGTATCTTTGGAGGTGGGATGATCCAAGCATCGGTAATTGAAAAAATTTCCCAGGTGATTCCACTGTGAAGCCAAGATTGAGAATTTCACTTACCGCCATCCAAAAAAAAAAAAAAAGCACTAGCTGACACAAATCCTCAAGCAGTAGCTGATGGCATCTTCTGACTTTCATTTCAATTCATTTTCTGATTGCAGTATGGAAAATATAAGAGGGGGAAAGCAATTAAATTGAAGTCTTATAGCATCAGGCAGAACCTGGTACTGTCAGATCTCTTCTTCTTCCTGCACCTCATCTACCATCAAACTTCTACTCACTGAGAAGAGATGATTTTAGGTACAAGGAAGAAAGAAAGAATCTGGAAAATTACTACAAGCTAAACTATGAGTAACTGATTAAACCTGCAATTATCTGACGGTAGCATTTGTAAGCTGGCATTCAGATTTGAAGCCTCATTTCACAACTGGAGCAAGAAAGGACAGGAAGGAAAATCAGTGAGAATAAAGTTTAAATGAGTTTTTGCAACTTCTTGCGAGAGTTTTTGCTGCCACACAGAATCACAACAACAAAAAGAAAACTAGCTGATATGTACTGAACACCATATGCACCAGGCACTATTTTAACATATATTGACTCATTAAATACATATACTGACTCATTAAGTAATCACAACAATCCTGTGAGGTTGGTGCTATCAACAGCCTCCAGTTTACAGATGGAGAAACTAGTTTGAGACCCATTATATTAGGAGACTGCCCAACGTCACACTGAACACAAAGATTTTTAAGGTGGGGTATGGAACTTTTAAGGGATCCACAATGGCAAAACTATTTTCAGAATGATGCTAAGAAGCTAATTATTTGCCCTATTCACTCTCATTCTTGCATAAGTATATATGACTTGTGACATCACAACGAACTGAATGCAGAAGCAGAGATGAGAACCCAGCTGCTTCCTATTGTGCTAAATAATAAGAACTTAAGTATAAAAATTGACTCTCTTCTCACAGCTTATTTTTTGGAGAGTACAGTAATTTTTTTCATTAAAATATGTCATTTAGGTAAACATATCATGGGTTCATTATTTTTTAATAAATTAATAAAAGTTTAAATTTTTTCTCCATTTTAATTTCTGATATGATAAATATTGATAGATAGAGTCCTGAGATCACAGAGTTTGAGAACTGCTGGTCTAGCAAGTGTCAGGACCAAGTTCCAGCCCTGGTACTCAGCATTTACAGCCCTGACCATGGCATGAAACCACCTCTCAATCAGTGGTATCATTTGGCAAGTTTCTTTAAAAGCTTCTTTGCTCACATCATTTTATACAGTTGAGAGTGTGCAAGAAATACAGTTTTGTATGCTGTTTTTTGTCATTTGAAATGGTAACATTAGCATTTACCCAAGTTTAAAACCTTCCAATGGCTTCCATTTTACTTGGAATGAAATCCGGGCTCTGCGCCATGACGTAAAGCTCTTCCTGAGCTATGCTTGTCTGCCTCTTCAACTTTGCTTCACTGTACTCTCGCCCTCACTCACGGAGCTTCAGCTTCACTGATTGTCTTTCTCTAATTTACCAGGCTCATTCCTACATCAAGGGACAACTGCACTTGCCACGCCCTCTGCCTGGAATACTTTAACCCCGGGGTATTCAAATGAAAGTTTCCCTCTAAACACTCAGGTCACAGTTCCAGTGTTACCTTCTCAATGAGAACTTCTACATTGCCCAGTTCTTTCTTAATAACAATTCTGAAATCAGCTCACTAATTTACTTCTTTATTATCTGTCTTCATCCCACTAGAATATAATCTCCATGAAACAGAGACTTAACGCACAACACTAACTCCTGTGCCTAGAGCATCATCTAGCCAATGGTAGATGATTCATCAAATTCATATTTGATGAATTATTTTACAACTTTTTATAAATGTTAGACATTTAACTTGCTACTAGACCCTCCGCTGAGGATGTGACACAGGCTTCTCAAACTCAGTGTGCCCAGGCCTGGACTCATTCTCACAGTTCCTTAACCAGGCTCCCTTCTTGTGTTCCCTATATCAGTTTCTGACACCACCACCTCCATCCCAGGGCCCAAGTCAGAAATATGATCTCTCTCCCTCTCTCCAACACCCGACATCAAATTAATCCCAGATCCCACTGATTTAACCATGCCAGATCGCTTGTGCTGCAGCCCAAACCACTCTTCACTTCTGTGACTTTCCTCCTATTGTCCCCCCTCCACCCCATGGCCATCCTTTCCCTCCTCACCTGCTTCGCTCTGATTGATCCTTGAAGGGTCAGCCCAGAGACAGATCTTCTAGGAAGACTTTCTGAGCCCTGCCCACTTCCATCCTCCAGGGCTGGGTTCCAGGCCACTCCTTTGTAGTCCCATGACACTCCACACCTCACCGCTTCATAGCTGTCAACTCACAATTATTTATAGGCTGGTTCCCAGGCCCTCCCCACTAGACTGAAAGCTTCTTGGTGAAACCAAGCAGGACCCTGTGGGGCTCCTGGGCATGGAAGCCTTTCCTTGTCCCCCATTTCTTGTTTGTAGGAAACAGACTCCAGCCTCCATGACCTTCCCTGAGGTCCAAAGGGAAGATTCGAAGAGTTGCTAATCAGGGAAGGGAGGGGATGCGGAGAAAAGGCAGGAGCAGCGAAGAAACAATAGTGCAGCCGTGGGGCAGGGTCCTGGTTCCACCTCCAGGGATACACATAATAATCTCTTTGAGCTCTTTACAGAACTAAAACCCCCAACAAATGGAAGATGTCAGCATTCTTCATTCCAGAGAGGATGACAGTGTGATAATCTTGAGAAGCTCATCAGACCACCTGAGACCAGATTACAGGAGTGCAGGCCCTGAACACACCCTAATCTTATCAGCAACCCTACCCTTGAACCATTGCTATAAAACTCCTCACCAAATCCTCCTGGGTTGGGACACACAGTTTTTGAGGGCAGGAGCCTGCTGTGTCCCCCTTTGCCTGGCAAAGCAATAAAGCTCTTCTTTTCCACTTCACCCAAAACTGTCTCCAAGATTCAATTCAGCACTGGTACACAGAGGCCAAGTTTTTGGCATCACTGAGAGCAGGTCATACAATTTATTCATCTGTGGGAGCTCAGGAACCTAACTCAATGCCCGGCAGATGGTAAGTATTCAACAGAAGGAAGCTGGTATCTTAAGGGTAAAGGTACTGGAGTCAGAATTCTGATAGAACTGCGTGTCCCTGAGCAAAATACTCAATCTCTCTCAGTCTTAGGTTCCTTGGCTATAAAATGGGGATTTGAGGGGGGCTGTGAGTATTCAATGAAATGCGTAGATGCCAGTACAGCAGCACCTGACAAACAGATAGTGAATACATTTATTATGCAAGGAAGGGAGGGAGGGAGGGAGGGGCCTGCAGGGATTCAAGCTTCAAGCGATATGTTTAACGGTAAATAAAAAGGTATATTTTCCCACAAATTATACTTTTCTATGAAAATACAATTCTTTTTTTTTTTTTTTTAACATCTTTATTGGGGTACAATTGCTTTACAATGGTGTGCTAGCTTCTGCCTTACAACAAAGTGAATCAGTCATACACAAACATATGTTCCCATATGTCTTCCCTGTTGCGTCTCCCTCCCTCCCACCCTCCCCATCCCACCCCTCCAGGCTGTCACAAAGCACCGAGCCAATATCCCTGTGCCATGCGGCTGCTTCCCACTAGCTATCTACCTTACTGCATTTGTTAGTGTGTATATGCCCATGACTCTCTCTCGCCCTGTCACAGCTCACCCTTCCCCCTCCCCATAACCTCAAGTCCATTCTCTAAGAGGTCTGCGTCTTTATTCCTGCTTTACCCCTAGCTTCTTCATGACATTTTTTTCTTAAATTCCATATATATGTGTTAGCATACGGTATTTGTCTTTTTCTTTCTGACTTACTTCACTCTGTATGACAGACTCTAGGTCTATCCACCTCATTACAAATAGCTCAATTTCGTTTCTTTTTATGGCTGAGTAATATTCCATTGTATATATGTGCCACATCTTTTTTATCCATTCATCCGATGACGGGCACTTAGGTTGTTTCCATCTCCGGGCTATTGTAAATAGAGCTGCAATGAACATTTTGGTACATGACTCTTTTTGAATTATGGTTTTCTCAGGGTATATGCCCAGTAGTGGGATTGCTGGGTCATATGGTAGTTCTATTTGTAGTTTTTTAAGGAACCTCCATACTGTTCTCCATAGTGGCTGAACCAATTCACATTCCCACCAGCAGTGCAAGAGTGTTCCCTTTTCTCCACACCCTCTCCAGCATTTATTGTTTCTAGATTTTTTGATGATGGCCATTCTGACTGGTGTGAGATGATATCTCATTGTAGTTTTGATTTGCATTTCTCTAATGATTAATGATGTTGAGCATTCTTTCATGTGTTTGTTGGCAGTCTGTATATCTTCTTTGGAGAAATGTCTATTTAGGTCTTCTGCCCATTTTTGGATTGGGTTGTTTGTTTTCTTGTTATTGAGCTGCATGAGCTGCTTGTAAATTTTGGAGATTAATCCTTTGTCGGTTGCTTCATTTGCAAATATTTTCTCCCATTCTGAGGGTTGTCTTTTTTTGCTACAACCATAGATATTTCTATCCATAATAAACTACTATATTAATGAAATCAACAGAAAATTAGAGCACGATTTAAAGAAAACCAAATACCTTGATATAATTATCATTTTCCTCGTGAATACTTAATTGTATCAATCACTGTTCACTCTTACTCTAGTTTTGCCTCAAATGTGTTAAACTGAGTCATTCACTTTTAAAAGACACCTTTCCCAGTTATGTGTATTGATTTAGCACAGCTTAGGTAGGGTCTTCCATAAAAAATCAAATCACAAGCAGTATTTCTTCTACAACAGGCTTCTTCCTCTCCTTGCAAGAGATCTCCAACTACTCAAATAGTTATCCTAGTAAATGCTCCACTTCCCCTTTAAGTCCTTAGCTACACTCAGAAAAGTTCACAGACACCCTCTGGTGACTAAGACCAAAAGAGAGGGGCATACTCATGACCCACATGGACCCCATCCCTGTTTCTCCCCTTCCACGCATGCTCAAGCCCTCTACTATTTCCACTACCCCCCCCACAAACACTCTCTCCCTCCCTCCCCTCCCCTCACATGTGGGTTCATCAGATGCCCCAAAGATATGGGCGGGGTGAAGGAAGGAGGGGGAATGATTCCTCTGTAGCCTCTCCCGTGGGAAGCATTCTGGCCGGAGACTAGACCAGACCAGTGCTGACATTCTGATTTCGGGTGACTCAAATTGTTTATATAAACAGGAGTCCTGAACAAAAATATTTGTCCTGAGGCCCCCGTCCTCCTAGGGGCAGCCATACCACCTCTACTTCCAAATTTTCTGTTACCCATTTCCAATATTCTTAATAAGAGGGAAAAGCCATGCTCCTGTGCCATGCCACTAGTATGTTTGGAAGCCTAAAATTGTCTCTTCACAGATCAGAAAAAAGACAGTGGAATGTTCATTTTTCCAACTTCACTGTTTTCCTATTTAAGGAAAGCTCCTCCTGGCTCCCTTCTCTGTGGGAGCAATTTATCAACCTTATCAACCATTTTATACATAGAGTAAAAATACTCCAGCTATAAATTATAATCTAACAGCTTGGGGAACACAAAATCTATGATTTATAGAATACCACATTTAAATAAACCTTAATAAGGATCTTAAACAGTTACAAAGGTCTTTCTCTTCTGAGACTATTGGCTTAGCTCCTTGTTCAAATGACAGGATGAACTACCTCTCTGGAGACATGTATTCCCCCCTTTTGCTCTGTGTTGCAGAGGAAAACTATATAATGATATTTTTCTTTTTGGCCTTAAAAAATTTGTCATTTAAAGAAAACATTGTGGAATAAATATGAGGTGCTTAGCCTCAGCACATCTGTTACTGATTTGTGTAATTAGCAGAAACCCACCAGCAGGATCCAGGAGGAATGGCCCAGATCTGAGCACCCGCCCCTTCCCTGGTTTTCCACAGAGCACATCTGGAAGGGGAGGGGAGGGGAACCGCCAGCCTGGTTGACGTGGGCTCACAGGTAACCAAATCCATGAAGTCATCCAAGCCTTGAGGTTAGTCACACTCTTTCACGTCACTTTCCAAACTTTTCATTGTGAGTTTTCTTATACTGTTTGACAGAACTAATGTTTTTCTGGCCTTGACAAGATAATTGTTTCCATATCACAGCAGAATTAAAAAAAAAAAGTACACAGCTCTGTATCTCACTGACAATGATAAATTGTCATCAGATAATATCAGAAGTACACAGTGCCAGTAGTTGCAGTTTCAAATGTGAATTTCCTAAATAGGGCTTCAACCAATGGTTTTTTTTTTGTTGTGGGTTTTTTTTTTGGTGGAGGAGGCAGGTGGTTGAGGGGTTCTTATGGCTCTATCTCTGGTGGGGGATAGTTTATTAAAAGTCCTGAGGGCATAAGGTACTTTTAAAATAAGTTACACGTATAAACTGCACACAAATCCACAGTGGATTCCACGAAAATCACGCAGGCTTTGATAACAGACTGAGATAAAGCATGTCCTTAGAAAAGGTCCATGATTCAGTTTAAAGACTTATCTGACCTTTATCCAAACCCCTCTGGTCCAGAAATCTGGTTGGAAATCTCATCAGGGCAGATTATATTTAAATGGTCTTTTAGTGGCAGTTTGGTTGGAGTGTTTGCTGGCAGAAGGTGGCCTCCAGCTTCCAGATGATTCCAGGAGGAAGTTGCCACCTTTCTAAGGATCCAAGCTGTGGGAGATACTCCCTACAGCATAAGCTCTCTCTCAGTAAGAGAGTTCATTTTCTCCCCCATAGTCCTAGTGTACTGACTGTTTCTGGACGTTTCTCCTTTAGATTCCAAATAAAGCAAACATTTGCCTGATTAGGGGTTAGGAGAATACAGTATTTTTTTTTTTTTAAAGATATCGCCATTCTCTCAAGTCTATAACAATTCCAGTGGCCATTTATCAAGCGGAGCAGAAGGGGCACTGGAAAAAAGTCAGAAGGCATGATGAGCTCTAGCGTCAGCCTTGTCTACCACCGATCCTCAGCTCTTGGGGGACTCAGGTTCCTCCTCTATCAAATGAGGGGCTAGACTCAGTATCTCTGACATTCCCTGCCAGAGCAAAGATTTACACTTTCTGTTAAAGACATATACTTTCTGTTCTGTGTCCCAGCTGCTTCTCCCAGGAGAGCCTACCCAGCAAAGCGAACAAAAGCAGTCTGGTCCCTCCCAGGCAGATTCCTTCTCCATGTGTCCTAAAGCAATCACAACAAAGGTGAGGCGCTGAAGCCAAGCAGAGGAAAGTCCATAAACCGAGCACAGCCCAGCCTGCACCACATCATCATCCATCTGAGATGTCCTAAGTGCCACCGTCTCACGAGCAGTGAATCGCCCCACCCACCGGCCCCGTGGAGCCTAGCACGCCACAGCCGGATGGGCTTGCACACCTGCCTCAGCCCACCTACCAGGATGGGGCAGTGCCTGGAATCTACCGGAGCTATCATCAGAGAATAAGAGACTGGAAAAACTTCACCAGGCCCCACGACACAGGCCAAAGGGAGTAAAGAAATAGCACATGTCACTTCGTTAAGTAATTAAATTGGTGTTTTAAAAGTCAACAATGTGTCTGTGAAAGAACAATCTATTTACGTTTGGTCAGGTGTTTTGGGCTGCAGAGTAGATTACTTCAAAGCAATCTGTTGAGAGATGCAGGGAAGAAATACTTAGGTGCTTATGAATCACGCTGAGATTGGACAGGGCTGGTCCCAAGATACGGCCCGTCCATGACAAATTTAATTTTAAAAAAGTCTTGGTGGAAAAATAAGCGAAAGGTGACTACAGAGTTATTCAACATCAGTTTCACATTTATGAAAATAAAATCGTTCCCAGACTGTTAAGTTCCCTGAGGGCAGGAACTGCATCCCTCTGGTTCATTCTTGTGTCACTGGAGGCCTGCAGAGTCCTTGGCCCCAAACTGGTACTCAGTTTATTCTTTTGAAATGAATGAGCATTCAGAGACTATAGGCTCTGTGCTGGAGGATGTGAGTGAGTCTCACTCCTATGGGGATTAGAAGGAGAAGTGACTGCAGATCAGGTCTGCCAAGCAAGGGCCTCTGAACACATGCCTGCTGTTACTGAATCTGCCGGGTCCTGGACCTTTTATTACTACTGGCTCCATTTCACCGTGGAGCTTTCAATTCCACTGAAGCAATGTAGGAGAAGGATGGCAGCGGTGGGAAGACCTCAGACGGCCAACTTTCATTAACAGACTGGAAGTAAGCAGCTTTCTAATGGGCTCTAGGAGCTAAGAAAGGATTGTCGCCCAACATGTGGCTTTGGAGGCCCAAGCCAGCTAAATGATTTCAATGGGGGAAAAAGTGTCACTGCAAATATGTCCCCTATTCAAAAATTCTCATTCTCTGTAGAGTAGCATTTCTCCCAAATATGTTGTTTTCTTTTCACTTGCCTCATATTTACAGCATATTGTCCTTAGAAAAACAGGGCTAAGAAAAAAAGCCAAATGCTTTTTCAGTTAAACCTGTCGTTAATCAGGAGCTTCTAGTGAAAAACAGGGAATGGAAAAGAGACAATGATCCTGACCAATCTCAATTCCATATCCGAGTTGCTGTCACAGCCAGTTCTCAGTATTACTAACACACCAGCCCGCTCACATGGGGGTGGGGTGGGGGGAGACCAGTGTTTCCATCTTTATAGTGGTATAACATCTGTTCTAGAAGATACTTCTTGCTGTATGCAATAAGTAATGCCATGCAGTTTTTTAAAGGTATTTCTGAATGAGTTGGTTTTAAATGGAATTTTGGAAATTAAAAAGAGATTAAATTCAGCTAACTGCAGGTCAGTTGGAAAGTGTTCAGGTATGACAGGAGGCTTTCCCTCCTTTTACTCTAGTCTCGCACCTTTACACAAACTAGCCCCTGCATCCCTGCAGGTAGCTACACCTGCAGGCCTCCAGACCTCCGCTTAATTTTGAAAATGTTCATATACTCACTTGAGATTAATTGAGCCCCTGAAGTCACACCAGATGCTCACACATGCCTTCTTTTTCCCATGCTCTCATATTAAGTTCCAATACAGTACTTCTATCAGACATATTTGTGCATATCTTTATTTCCCAATGAGAAAATGAGTTCCAGGTGGGTAGGAACTTGGCCTAGTCATCATTTTGTTTTCTCTTCCCAAGACAGTAAACAAGCATTCCAACTAGCAATACAATGTTGTGTGACTCACGGCTATAAGCAAGGGATGAACTATTCAATTTAAAATGACAAAAATTTAATGTTTATAAAATCAGAATAAACTGTAATAAATTCATATTTCAGAATGCCATTAAGAAAAATAACATTTTTGAAGAATGTAAAACAAGGGATTTCTCAAAATGTGATTTTTTAATAAGAAAAAAGCAAAGAGTATGTTCTCAGATATATAAAAGTCAATATATTCACATAAAATTATCTTTATAATAAGGAAAAAACTTCGAGGATAGTGAAAAAGATTTTACAGAAGTTTAAATGAAAACCTCCCCCCCACCCCCCCGATTCCTTTAGCATATAAAACAGGACTAATTTATCCCTGGACTAGATTTAATTAAGAAAATGGAAGTTTTTGAAAGAGAGGAACATAAATAGCCTATGCTTCTGGGAATAATATTCTTAGCATCATTTTGTCCTTTGTACATTTTACTGCCTCAAAACATTGAAACTAGGATAAATAGTTTTGCAACTGTCAGAGCCATCTATTCCAGAATTGCCCTAAGTGGGTTCTATGTGGTACTGTAGAGTTCTGTAGGACTTTATGCATGTTGCTTGGGGAAAACAAGGTTCCATGTCACATGAGTTTCAGTAATAATACCAAATATCATTGACCCTGAGACACTATTTCTTCTAAGAGACACCATTATTGATGCCAAGATTAGACCAAATGGAGAATCTAACATTCTCATAACGCTAGGGCAGCAACGGGCTGAATTTTTAGTGTGAGAGTAAAGGAGAAACAAATCTTTATGCAGAAAGGCACTGCAAGGAAACTTGCCTGTGTCAACCTTGGAACTAGCTAAAGGGAGAGACAAAAAAATTTCTCCTGAAAACTTGACTCTCAAATGGTATTCACCAGAGTTTACAGTTCAAATTCAAAAAAATCCTGGAACAGAGAGAAAGATCTCAGGTAGGTAGTATCCCCAGGGAACTGGCAGATGACACACAAATGCTCTCTGGAAAAAAAGAGACTTCAGGAGTGATGTCATCAAGATGGCAGCATAGGTCATTCCCAGCTTCAGTCTCCCTCACAAGAAGACTACCTAACAACTATCCACAGACAAGACACCACTGTGAAAATCCCAGAACTGGGGGCTGAAGCTGAAGTGTCCTGTTGGATCACAGAGACTGAGAAGCATCACATTAGAAGGGAAGGAGGAGCAGCTATACCCTGACTGTGTCACCCTTCCCCCAGGCCGGTACAGCATTGCACCAAAAGGGCCCCTCTGGGCCTATGGCTTCTCCACTGGGAGAAAGAGAACCCAAAGTGGATCAGATAGAGACAGATAAGTGGGGGACAGGGCTTACAGCAATCAGCACTCAGCAGCACTGAAGCAGAGATGCCAGCCAGGGGCTCTGCCCATCTGCAGAGCTGAGCCAGTAGCCCCTTCTGGCCAGGGACTTTGTTTGGTCCAGGCAGCATCTGCCTGATATGGGTAACCAGTCAACAAGCTGTATTTGCTGTGGAGACTGTTCTGTGGCCCCACCTAGGCAGAGAAGAAAATTCACAACCTGCTGAGTATAGCCCCCAGTCCTACCCAACCGGGAAGCCTGGCCACTGAACCCAGGTAGCCAGGGAGCCCTCCATGCTACAGCCCTGCTTATACAGAGCCCCAGGCCAGAAGGCCTACCCAACTCTGAAGTATAGCCTCTGGTCTCATATGACCAGGGAGTCAGAACAGCGACCCTGGGTAGCCTCAAAGCCCAGCGTATGGTACCACCCAGTCGAGAAACCCAGTCTACAGCCCCACCCTGAAGCAGAGCCCAGCATACAGAACTGCCCAATTGCTAAATGCTGCCTATAGCCCAGCCCAATCAGGGAGCTCAGCCAGTGAGTCCACCCAATCATGGAGCATAGTCTGTGGGTCCCATCTGATGTGGAAGCCCAGACAGGGACCCAGTCCAACTTTGGGACACACCCTTTGGTCCCACCTCATCACAGAGCACAGCATGAGGTCCCATCCAACCTTAAAGCCCTGCCTATGGACCTGCATAAACAAAGAATGCAGCCGTGAGCACCATCTGGTCAGGAAGCACAGCCTGAAATGTCATCTACCGTGAGCGATCACAGAGCCCAGCCAGCAGCAGCCCCCTGACCTCAGAGCATAGGCAGTGACTTCACCCAACTAGAGACCCTGACAGCAAACCCCACTGCCCACAGATGCTGCCAGCTGACCCATCAAGTACCCCAAGCTGCAGGAGATCTATGAACCGTCTGACAAGGAATTCAGAATAATCCTCTTAAAGAATTTCAGTGAACTATAAGAATACACGGGCAACTAAAATTAAGAAAACAATGCATAAACAAAACGAGAAGTTCAACAAAGAAATAGAAATCATCAAAACGAACAAATAGAAATCTTACAGCTGAAGAATACAATGAGAGAAGAAAGCAATAAGAGCATCAACAACAGACTCAACCAAGTAGAAGAAAGAATCAGTAAATCTAGAGCATAAGTCATGTTAAATTATCCAAACTCAAACAAATAGAAAGTAGAATGGTGATTTCCACAGGCTGGAGAGAGAGGGAAATGGGGAGCTGTTTTTCAATGAATATAGAATTCAGTTTTACAGGATGAAAAAATTCTGGAGATCTGTTGTACAACAACGTGAATGTACTTAATACTACTGAACTGTACACTTAAAAATGGTTAAGACAGTAAATTTTATGTTTATGTTTTTTACCACAATTAAAAATATTTTAAAATTATTTTTTAAAAACTGATATCGACCACAATTAAAAAACCTACTTCATATGGTTATTATAAGTATTGAGCTAATACAGTCAAAATATTTACACAATGCCTGGCACATAGTAAGTGCTCTCTAAGTGTTAGCTATACTTGCAATTTGCTTTTGTCCCTACCTGCTGGTGTCAACAATATCATGATTCCACCTAGCAGATGACAGCAAAACGTTTATGCCATTACATGGGCACTGTCACTGACTTGCTGCCTTTTCTTCTCCAACAGACCATAACAAATTACTACTTGCCACTCTCCTGACAAGCCTATCTACTTTTCTGGAAATAAAACCTTCAATTCTCCACAATGTGGACAGCTAATAAAATTTGTGAGATCACATTTTGCCATGTCCACAAAGAATGCACCTCTTAGACATCCCTTTCCGTACCTGAGATATAAGTTCCAGCAGGCATCACAGTCTGACACATACAAGGGGCTTAGTAAATATTCACTGAATGAATGAAAGCCTTAAATAGTAGGATTCAGGGATCCTGTCCAGTAAGTATAAATCTTTTATTATTTTATTATTTACACTGAAAACTAGTTAATCGCACAATCTTCATTTGAATCCATTGTCAGTCCTAAATGGGCCTCTGTGTTCTTCCTGATGCTAGTGAGTTGAGCTGGACCAGTGGTTCTCAAGCTTTAATGTGCATGGGAATCACCTGAAAGGCTTCTGAAGCACAGCTCCCTGGGCCCCACCTGACTCTCTAATTCAGTAGGTCTGAGGTAGAGCTCCCAAATTTGCATTTTTAACAAGTTCCCTGTAGATGCTAATGTTGCAGGTGGGGTACCATACTTTGAAACCATGGGGCTGGCCAATATAGAAGAAAATCTGAAGGTATCCTTTTTGAACCCAGAGCCTGGAGTGAAATCCAATCTGATGACTTTTCATTTTGTCCACTCTGGACTCTACTGATCTTT
This sequence comes from Grampus griseus, assembly GCF_964374135.1. Lineage (NCBI taxonomy): Eukaryota > Metazoa > Chordata > Mammalia > Artiodactyla > Delphinidae > Grampus > Grampus griseus. The sequence continues at coordinate 92,883,519 of NC_139018.1, forward strand.
TCTGAGGCAGAGGGGCCAGTTAAGCAAACAGCTTTTCCCCCTAAAAGAATTGTTCCAGAGGGCTTAGAATCTTCTTATCAACCCTGCCAAAGCCATGGCCCCTGAGGCTTACATGCACTAAGACAAGGTCAGGAGAAAAATGGGTATCTGTTTCAGGGGAGAGGATTTCTTTTCCCAATTCACCCAGTCTCTTATGATTGTATCTAGCTTAACCCTGAGCTTCTCAAGGAAAGGAAGCACATCTGAGTCATCCATACAGCCTATAGTCTTGAACGGCACCTGGCATATAGAAGGCGTATGGTCATTTCAATGTTGTTGGTTGTTTCTAGAGTCCTTTCCTATGCTTGCTTGAGGTAGATCCAGCAAGGAGAGTCCTTCCAATATGCGTCCAGTCACTCCTGCAGGTGCCACTTACTCTACCTGCACCAAGGGCCATCTCTACAGGCTTTGCATCTGGTCTGTGTAAATGTGTGCAGCCTGACCAGCACTGTGGGCTCAGTGTCTTAAGATCTTAGTGTGATTATGGCATTGATTCCAGAAAGTAGAAAGATGTCTTTTTTCAGTGGTGTTAATATTAACATAGGATGGCTAATTGGACCACAAGTAATACATTTCTTATATATAGCTTCATTCTAGGAAAGACATAGAGTGGATTTTCCCTGGTTTATTTTGCTTTGCCTAGGTCTTTGCTGATTTAAATAAGCCAATAATCCTCTGTAAGGAGGGGAGGAGTCACCACATAAGACCAATTGGGCTACTGAGTAGAAATCTTGGACTGCTACCCATTTTGCCCTAATTTTTATGATGATATGATCAAATTGAGTAGAGTCCAGAGTGGACAAAATGAAAAGTCATCAGATTGGATTTCACTCCAGGCTCTGGGTTCAAAAAGGATACCTTCAGATTTTCTTCTATATTGGCCAGCCCCATGGTTTCAAAGTATGGTACCCCACCTGCAACATTAGCATCTACAGGGAACTTGTTAAAAATGCAAATTTGGGAGCTCTACCTCAGACCTACTGAATCAGAGAGTCAGGTGGGGCCCAGGGAGCTGTGCTTCAGAAGCCTTTCAGGTGATTCCCATGCACATTAAAGCTTGAGAACCACTGGTCCAGCTCAACTCACTAGCATCAGGAAGAACACAGAGGCCCATTTAGGACTGACAATGGATTCAAATGAAGATTGTGCGATTAACTAGTTTTCAGTGTAAATAATAAAATAATAATAATAAATAATGAAACAAAGAAGAACTCAGAAAAGACACATGCTCAATTAAATCAAACATTTAAGAAACCTAATTACAGCCAGGTGGTGTGTCTTATAGCTGAGTTTTTATCAGATACTCATGTATTTGGAGCAATCATTGTTCTCCCTTGCTGTTCTCTTTTAAACTGAAAATACTGTTAAGAAGATCAAAAATCTAGTTGCTTAACATTTGACTCTGACCAGTTTTATCAGATCCCGAAAGCAGAGCAGAAAATCACCTAAATGTAGAGATTAGAAGTCACTGAACATTCATTTCAACTTCATAGTTTTAACAAAGACAACTTTGGCAGTAAATCTGCCTATCCAAGCCTGGTGTGTCTGTCTGCCCATTCAAACCACTAACTACTCTGCGTCCTAAGAGCTCTAAATAAGGGTTAAGGCATCTCTTCTGTGTTTTGTGATCTTTCAAAAGCCCCAAACTTTTATAATATGAAAACTGGATCTCTCAAAAACACCACTTAGCAAATAGCCTTGCTGCATTCTCATGTGGAGAAAAAGCCAACAGTCTAGGAGGGCACAGGCCACATTCCCATGCTTGTCTTTGTTAGACTAAAGTGGAACCCTGAGCAGGTAAATATCCCCACTCCAGTGCCTTCTCTGAAGCGGCGCTAAGAAAACTTTTATTTCTGAGAAACTAAAATCAAGACTTTGCTTTACTTCAACTGTCTAGATATTACCAAAAATATCAACAGAATTTGCTTTTAGTTTGGGGAATGTTATTCTTAAAAGAGAAAATTAAAAATGGGTATGGATGTGCCTTTAGGAAATCTCAACTTCTCAGAAAAAGGGGAAAATGTACAAAACCAATTTTCATTACAAAAAGGATTTGCTAATCTCCCTTGGAACATTTAAGATAACATAAAATGCTAAGATTTAATTCATACTCAATTTTTCTGGAATAAAATAATTGAAAAAATTAGCTCCACGTATATCATTGAAACCAGTAACTAAAACAAGAGGAAGGAGGAGTTGAGGAAGATGGCGGAAGAGTAAAACGCGGAGATCACCTTCCTCCCCACAGATACATCAGAAATATATCTACACGTGGAACAACTCCTACAGAACACCCACTGAACGCTGGCAGAAGACCTCAGACCTCCCAAAAGGCAAGAAACCCCCCACGTACCTGGTAGGGCAAAAGAAAAGAGAATAAACAGAGACAAAGAATAGGGACGGTACCTGCACCAGTGGGAGGGAGCTGTGAAGGAGGAAAGGATTCCACATACTAGGAAGCCCCTTCGCGGGTGGAGACTGCGGGTGGCGGAGGGGGGAAGCTTCAGGGCCACGGAGGAGAGCGCAGAAACAGGGGTGCGGAGGGCAAAGCGGAGAGATTACCGCACGGAGGATCAGGGCCGACCGGCACTCACCAGCGCGAGAGGCTTGTCTGCTCACCCGCCGGGGCGGGCGGGGCTGCGAGCTGAGGCTCGGGCTTCCGTTGGAGCGCAGGGAGAGGACTGGGGTTGGCGGCTTGAACATAGCCTGAAGGGGTTAGTGCACCACGGCTAGCCGGGAGGGAGTCAGGGGAAAAGTCTGGAGCTGCCGAAGAGGCAAGAGACTTTTTCTTCCCTCTTTGTTTCCTGGTGCGCGAGAGGGGATTAAGAGCGCTGCTTAAAGGAGCTCCAGAGACGGGAGCGAGCCGCAGCTAAAAGCGCGAACCCCAGAGACAGGCATGAGACACTAAGGCTGCTGCTGCCGCCACCAAGAAGCCTGCGTGCGAGCACAGGTCACTATCCACACCTCCCTGCCGGGGAGCCTGTGCAGCCCGCCACTGCCAGGTTCCCGGGATCCAGGGACAACTTCCCCGGGAGAACGCACGGCGCGCCTCAGGCTGCTGCAACGTCACGCCTCAGGCTGCTGCAACGTCACGCCGGCCTCTGCCGCCGCAGGCCCGCCCCGCACGCAGTGCCCCTCCCTCCCCCCCGCCTGAGTGAGCCAGAGCCCACGAATCAACGGCTCCTTTAACCCTGTCCTGTCTGAGTGAAAAACAGACGCCCTCCGGCGACCTACACGCAGAGGCGGGACCAAATCCAAAGCTGAAACCCGGGAGGTGTGCGAACAAAGAAGAGAAAGGGAAATCTCTCCCATCACCCTCAGAAGCAACGGATTAAATCTCCACAATCAACTTGATGTACCCTGCATCTGTGGAATACCTACATAGACAACGAATCATCCCAAATTGAGGAGGTGGACTTTGGGAGCAAGATAGATTATTTTTTCCCCTTTTCCTCTTTTTGTGAGTGTGTATGTGTATGCTTCAGTGTGAGATTTTGTTTGTATAGCTTTGCTTTCACCATTTGTCCTAGGGTTCTGTCCGTCCGTTTTTTCTGTTTTTACTTAAAAAATGTTTTTTCTTCATAATTATTTTTTATTTTCATAACCTTATTTTATCTTATTTTACTTTACCCTCTTTCTTTCTTCCTTCCTTCCTCTCTTTCTTTCTTTCTTTCTTTCTACTTTTTCTCCCTTTTATTCTGAGCTGTGTGGATGAAAGGCTCTTGGTGCTCCAGCCAAGAGTCAGTGCTGTGCCTCTGAGGTGGGAGAGCCAACTTCAGGACACTAGTCCACAAGAGACCTCCAAGCTCCACATAATATCAAACGGTGAAAATCTCCCAGAGATCTCCATCTCAACACCAACACCCAGCTTCACTCAACGACCAGCAAGCTACAGTGCTGGACACCCTATGTCAAACAACTAGCAAGACAGGAACACAACCCCACCCATTAGCAGAGAGGCTGCCTAAAATCATAATAAGGCCACAGACACGCCAAAACACACCACCAGATGTGGACCTGCCCACCAGAAAGACAAGATCCAGCCTCATCCACCAGAACACAGGCACTAGTGCCCTCCACCAGGAAGCCTACACAACCCACTGAACCAACCTTAGCCACTGGGACAGACACCAAAAAAACGGGAACTACGAACATGCAGCCTGCAAAAAGGAGACCCCAAACACAGTAAGATAAGCAAAATGAGAAGACAGAAAAACACACAGCAGATGAAGGAACAAGGGAAAAACCCACCAGACCTAACAAATGAAGAGGAAATATGCAGTCTACATGAAAAAGAATTCAGAATAATGATAGTAAAGATGATCAACAATCTTGGAAATAGAATAGAGAAAATGCAAGAAAATTTAACAAGGACCTAGAAGAACTAAAGATGAAACAAAGCAATGATGAACAACACAACAAATGAAATTAAGAATACTCTAGAAGGGATCAATAGCAGAATAACTGAGGCAGAAGAACGGATAAGTGACCTGGAGGATAAAATAGTGGAAATAACTACTGCAGAGCAGAATAAAGAAAAAAGAATGAAAAGAATTGAGGACAGTCTCAGAGACCTCTGGGACAACATTAAATGCACAAACATTCGAATTATAGGGGTCCCAGAAGAAGAAGAGAAAAAGAAAGGAACTGAGAAAATATTTGAACAGGTTATAGTTGAAAACTTCCATAGTGTGGGAAAGGAAATAGCTAATCAAGTCCAGGAAGCACAGAGAGTCCCACACAGGATAAATCCAAGGAGAAATATGCCAAGACACATATTAATCAAACTATCAAAAATTAAATACAAAGAAAATATATTAAAAGCAGCAAGGGAAAAACAACAAATAACACACAAGGGAATCCCCATAAGGTTAACAGCTGATCTTTCAGCATAAACTCTGCAAGGCAGAAGGGAGTGGCAGGACATATTTAAAGTAATGAAGGAGAAAAACCTACAACCAAGATTACGCTACCCAGCAAGGATCTCATTTAGATTTGATGGAGAAATTAAAACCTTTACCGAAGAGCAAAAGTTGAGAGAGTTCAGCACCACCAAACCAGCTTAACAACAAATGCTAAAGGATCTTCTCTAGGCAAGAAACAGAAGAGAAGGAAAAGACCTACAATAACGAATCCAAAACAATTAAGAAAATGGGAATAGGAACATACGTATCGATAATTACCTTAAATGTAAATGGATTAAATGCTCCCACCAAAAGACACAGACTGGCTGAATGGATATAAAAACAAGACCCATATATATGCTGTCTACAAGAGACCCACTTCAGACCTAGGGACACATACAGACTGAAAGTGAGGGGATAGAATAAGATATTCCATGCAAATGGAAACCAAAAGAAAGCTAGAGTAGCAATTCTCGTATCAGACAAAATAGACTTTAAAATAAAGACTATTACAAGAGAGAAAAAAGGACAGTACATAATGATCAAGGGATCCATCCAAGAAGAAGATATAACAATTGTAAATATTTATGCACCCAACATAGGAGCACCTTAATACATAAGGCAAATACTAACAGCCATAAAAGGAGAAATCGACAGTAACACATCATAGTAGGGGACTTTAACACCCCACTGTCACCAATGGACAGATCATCCAAAATGAAAATAAATAAGGAAACACAAGCTTTAAATGATACATTAAAGAAGATGGACTTAATTGATATTTATAGGACATTCCATCCCAAAACAACAGAATACACATTCTTCTAAAGTGCTCATGGAACATTCTCAAGGATAGATCATATCTTGGGTCACAAATCAAGCCTTGGTAAATTTAAGAAAATTGAAATCATATCAAGTATCTTTTCTGACCAGAATGCTATGAGACTAGATATCAATTACAGAAAAAGATCTGTAAAAAATACAAACACATGGAGGCTAAACAATACACTACTTAATAACGAAGTGACCACTGAATAAATCAAAGAGGAAATCAAAAAATACCTAGAAACAAATGACAATGGAGACACGACGACCCAAAACCTATGGGATGCAGCAAAAGCAGTTTTAAGAGGGGAGTTTATAGCAGTACGATCCTACCTTATAAAACAGGAAACATCTCAAGTAAACAACCTAACCTTGCACCTAAAGCAATTAGAGAAAGAAGAACAAAAGAACCCCAAAGTTAGCAGATGGAAAGAAATCATAAAGATCAGATCAGAAATAAATGAAAAAGAAATGAAGGAAACGATAGCAAAGATCAATAAAACTAAAAGCTGGTTCTTTGAGAAGATAAACAAAATTGATAAGCCATTAGCCAGACTCATCAAGAAAAAAAGGGAGAAGACTCAAATCAATAGAATTAGAAATGAAAAAGGAGAAGTAACAACTGACACTGCAGAAATACAAAAGATCATGAGAGATTACTAAAAGCAACTCTATGCCAATAAAATGGACAACCTGGAAGAAATGGACAAATTCTTAGAAAAGAGCAATCTTCAGACAATGAACCAGGAAAAAATAGAAAATATGAACAGACCAGTCATAAGCACTGAAATTGAAACTGTGATTAAAAATTTTCCAAGAAACAAAAGCCTAGGACCAGATGGCTTCACTGGCGAATTCTATCAAACATTTAGAGAAGAGCTAACACCTATCCTTCTCAAACTCTTCCAAAATATAGCAGAAGGAGGAACACTCCCTAACTCATTCTACGAGGCCACCACCACCCTGATACCAAAACCAGACAAAGATACTACAAAAAAAGAAAATTACAGACCAATATCACTGATGAATATAGATGCAAAAATTCTCAACAAAATACTAGCAAACAGAATCCAACAGCACATTAAAAGGATCATAAACCATGGTCAAGTGGGGTTTATTCCAGGAATGCAAGGCTTTTTCACTATACGCAAATCAATCAACGTGATACACCATATTAACAAATTGAAAGAGAAAAACCATATGATCATCTCAATAGATGCAGAGAAAGCTTTCGACAAAATTCAACACCGATTTATGATAAAAACCCTGCAGAAAGTAGGCATAGAGGGAACTTACCTCAACATAATAAAGGCCATATATTACAAACTCACAGCCAACTTCGTCCTCAATGGTGAAAAACTGAAACCATTTCCACTACTATCAGGAACAAGACAAGGTTGCCCACTCTCACCACTATTATTCAACATAGTTTAGGAAGCTTTAGCCACAGCAATCAGAGAAGAAAAGGAAATAAAAGGAATCCAAATTGGAAAAGAAGAAGTAAAGCTGTCACTGTTTGCAGATGACATGATACTATACATAGAGAATCCTAAAGATGCTACCAGAAAACTACTAGAGCTAATCAATGAATTTGGTAAAGTAGCAGGATACAAAATTAATGCACAGAAATCTCTTGCATTCCTATACACTAATGATGAAAAATCTGAAAGTGAAATCAAGAAAACAGTCCCATTTACAACTGCAACAAAAAGATTAGAATATCTAGGAATAAACCTACCTAAGGAGACAAAAGACCTGTATGCAGAAAAGTATAAGACACTGATGAAAGAAATTAAAGATGATACAAATAGATGGAGAGATATACCATGTTCTTGGATTGGAAGAATCAACATTGTGAAAGTGACTCTACTACCCAAAGCAATCTACAGATTCAATGCAATCCCTATCAGACTACCACTGGCATTTTTCACAGAACGAAAACAAAAAATTTCACAATTTGTATGGAAATACAAAAGACCCCGAATAGCCAAAGCAATTAGAGAACGAAAAATGGAGCTGGAGGAATCAGGCTCCCTGACTTCAGACTATACTACATAGGTACAGTAATCAAGACAGTATGGTACTGGCACAAAAACAGAAATACAGATAAATGGAACAGGATAGAGAGCCCAGAGATAAACCCATGCACATATGGTTACCTTATCTTTGATAAAGGAGGCAAGAATATACAGTGGAGAAAAGACAGCCTCTTCAATAAATGGTGCTGGGAAAACTGGACAGCTACATGTAGAAGTATGAAATTAGAACACTCCCTAACACCATACACAAAAATAAACTCAAAATGTATTAAAGACCTAAAGGTAAGGCCAGACATTATCAAACTCTTAGAGGAAAACATAGGCAGAACACTCGATGACATAAATCACAGCAAGATCCTTTTTGACCCACCTCCTAGAGGAATGGAAATAAAAAGAAAAATAAACAAATGGGACCTAATGAAACTTAAAAGCTTTTGCACAGCAAAGGAAACCATAAACAAGACCAAAAGACAACCCTCAGAATGTGAGAAAATATTTGCAAATGAAGCAACTGACAAAGGATTAATCTCCAAGAGTTACAAGCAGCTCATGCAGCTCAATAACAATAAAACAAAAAACCCAATCCAAAAATGGGCAGAAGACCTAAACAGACATTTCTCCAAAGAAGATATACAGACTGCCAACAAACACATGAAAGAATGCTCAACATCATTAATCATTAGAGAAATGCAAATCAAAACTACAATGAGATATCATCTCACACCGGTCACAATGGCCATCATCAAAAAATCTAGAAACAATAAATGCTGGTGAGGGTGTGGAGGAAAGCGAACCCTCTTGCACTGTTGGTGGGAATGTAAATTGATACAGCCACTGTGGAGAACAGTATGGAAGTTCCTTAAAAAACTACAAATAGAACTACCATATGACCCAGCAATCCCACTACTGGGCATATACCCTGAGAAAACCATAATTCAAAAAGAGTCATGTACCACAATGTTCATTGCAGCTCTATTTACAATAGCCAGGACATGGAAGCAACCTAAGTGTCCATCATCGGATGAATGGATAAAGAAGATGTGGCACATATATACAATGGAATATTACTCAGCCATAAAAAGAAACGAAATTGAGATATTTGTAATGAGCTGGATGGACCTAGAGTCTGTCATACAGAGTGAAGTAAGTCAGAAAGAGAAAAACAAACACCGTATGCTAACATATATATATATGGAATCTAAGAAAATAAAAAAGTTCATGAAGAACCTAGGGGTAAGACGGGAATAAAGACACAGACCTACTAGAGAATGGTCTTGAGGATATGGGAAGGGGGAAGGGTAAGCTGTGACAAAGTGAGGGAGTGGCATGGAACTATATACACTACCAAACGTAAAATAGATAGCTAGTGGGAAGCAGCCGCATAGCACAGGGAGATCAGCTAGGTGGTTTGTGACCACCTACTAGGGTGGGATAGGGAGGGTGGGAGGGAGGGAGACGGAAGAGGGAAGAGATATGGGAACATATGTATATGTATAACTGGTTCACTTTGTTATAAAGCAGAAACTAACACACCATTGTAAAGCAATTACACTCCAATAAAGATGTTAAAAAAAAAAAAGAGCAAGGAAGAACAATTGAAGAAATCTCTAATGATAGTTATAGTTACCATTTCATTCTCAAGGACAACCTTTTTCTTTTGTTGCTGTTGTTTAAAATATTGATGCCATTTTTTATTCATAAATATATTTAAATGGTATAAGTCTTACATTTCACAGTTGATACCCAGCGTCAAAATTTTCCTGATATCCAAGATATGGGGTTAAGTAACCTTTAAAATATAGTAACCTTTAAAAGTAGATATAAAAATAGAATCCTAATTTACGAATTTGCTAATTTTTCTTCCTTGCTACCAACATAACCTATGGATCAATTTTTAGCTGATGAATTGCTGTCAAACAGCCTTGAGGTCAGGGTAGCAATTCCTTCCCCTGATTTAAAATATTTACATTCAGTGTGTTGGGTGAGTGATCATCTTTCCAACAGATATGCCTCAACTTTTCTTATTAGTGTTTCTCAGATTCTGAATTAAAACTCTACATCAAGCTTACCTGTCATCATACCCAAAATTTCAATAAAAACTTTAAAATGCACAGGAAGGAGTCGTCGTTAGTTACTATGTAAATAAGCAAAAAATAAAACTCTAGCTAAATATATATTCTTCTTGGGCTCAAAGCTCAAGTCAACAATCCATTACATAATTTGTCACACTGTCATTTATATTAGATATATAAAAATGATCTCTATTGATTAGTAAAGAGCCATGAACAACAGTCATCTACAATCCAGGGGATTGTATAAAAGAAAGAAACTTTTTTACCAACCTGGGCTGAGAAACCACAGAAGAAACCAAACCAGAAATGCACAAGTGTGAATGCAAAATTCTTATAGAAGAAATAGCGTAAGAATTTGCACATTCGGAAATAGGACCACCTTCCATGAACAAGGAGAAGCCTTTGGAGGTATTTAAACTGTGCAAGTGCGTAGTCGCTGGCTAGGACTGCCTGCAGTCCTTCCTGGCCGCTGATGCCGACACCAATGTGAGCACCTACAAAGGAGAAGAGGGACAGTTTCACTCCTCAAACAAAGACACAACTTCTTTGGGGAACCTATCACTCCTCTTTTTTTAATTTGTTTTTTTATTTTTGGCCACACCACTTGGCTTGCGGTATCTTAATTCCCCGATCAGGGATCAAACCCGGGCCCCCAGCAGTGGAAGCACCAAGTCCTAACCACTGGACCGCCAGGGAATTCCCCTATCACTCTTCTTGTATGTTATTATTTATTCACAGAAACCCATAGCATTTATAACTTTTCCCATATATTATCTCATGAAACACTCATGATAGGTATTTATCCTAGTTTTTCAAAAGAGAAAATTGACTCAGAAAGTTCAGTAACTTGAACAAAGTTTTACAATTTGTAAGTGGCAAAGCTGGGACTAAACCTTAGTGTTGGGACTGTGTATCTAATGTTCATTCCTCTACACCATAGCTACTTATTTCTCCAAACAGTGACCAATAACATAAATGATTTAGTTAAAGGTGTTTTCTTTTTTGTTTTTAATGAATGCTAATAATGGTGGATGAATTGAGCCCTAAAAGTATTAATTTCAGAAACACTGGGAAAATTAAATTGCAATGCAATCTCCATTACATATTGCCAAGTGCTGAACCTGGGAGCTCCAGGTCTGCAGCACGCCCCGTTGAGCAAATGTCCCCTTACTTTTGATCATGCTGACGTCATTGGCTCCATCGCCTATGGCCAAAGTGACAGCATTTCTGTGCTTCTTCACCAGCTCTACTACTTGAGCTTTCTGGAGAGGGGTGACTCGGCAGCAAACCACAGTCTTACACATGCAGGCAAGTTCTAGAAGATCGTTCTTGACATCATTTTCTAGAGCATGGGCCTACGTTATTTTTTTTTTAAATCCACAATAGAACGAGAAATAATAAATGAGAGATGTCATTTGGGAAGCAGATTTCTTGTTTCTCAGCTGATTTCTAAACAGTTTCATTCACTTCAACAAGTCATTGTTGACTCAGGGCCACACAAACAACAAAAGAAAAGAGTATTGAACTCCTACTTAGTGCCAAGGAAGTTTACCATAAAAGTAAAAGACGCAGTGTCCTGTGTTTCTTCCTTGATACATTATCGTGCTGCATTGGAGAGATACAGTTGAATGCCGGAAAGGGTCCGGAATCCACTAAAATAAGGAAAAGCAAAGGCCAGAACCAATCCATCACCTCACCAAGTTTAGAATGAACTACAAAATGATGATTTGTCTGTTCTACATGAAGACATTTTTGTTTCCTTTGCACTGTTGTTTTGTATATTTAGTGTTTCTTGTTGTGGTTGTTAATGTGAGAGCAAATGAGAAGCAGATGATCTGGAGATTAGCCCTTGAAGAACATAGCGACTGAAATCAAGAGAGGCCTGTGCAAAGGGTGGCATGCAACCTGTGTCTCAGACAGGGTTCCCCAGCCATTTACACCCTTGCACTTCTTAGACATACCAAAGAAGGACTGAAAAAGAGAACATAATCCTTTGTAATTAAGTACAATTTTTTTCTAGAAAACATCTCTACATTATTTAATAAACACATGAAAAGAAAACAGGAATCCACCTAAACTTAGAGTCATCATTATCTTTGAATGAATCTTTAGTGAGATGTTCACAGCCCATTCACACTCTGGCCCCTATATTCCTTTTGAGTCTGTCTTCTACCACCACCTTCAGGTTTACTCTTTACTCCTGTCAGGCCAAGTTGCTTGTTTCCATAATTTGGCAGGTTCTTTCTTGCCTTTGTGCCTTTGTACTTGCTGTTTCCTCTACCTGAAAACATCACTTCCTCCAGGAAGTCTTCCCTGATTTTCCCATGAGGAACTAAATGTGCTGCTTTGCCTCCATGCTCTCAAAGCACTGTGTCCGGGCTTCCCTGGTGGCGCAGTGGTTGAGAGTCCGCCTGCTGATGCAGGGGACACAGGTTCGTGCCCCAGTCCGGGAAGATCCCACATGCCGTGGAGCGGCTGGGCCCGTGAGCCATGGCCGCTGAGCCTGCGTGTCCGGAGCCTGTGCTCCGCAACGGGAGAGGCCACAACAGTGAGAGGCCCGCATACCGCAAAAAAAGCACTGTGTCCATTCCTCCTTATAGTATTTGTCATACCACTGTGAGATTAGCTCTCACCAGATGACAATCCCTAAAACAAGGACTGTGTTCTCTTCACATCCTTATCCTCAGCCTCTAGCACAGTGACCTGGACATGCTTAATGAATGTTAATGGGATGAATGGAAGGATGGGTAAATGAGTATAAAAACATGACTCTAATGCAGAAAATTCTCGTGTCAAAGCCTACAATTCTTAGGGGAAATTGTGAGTTAGCTTTCTCAAATATAATTACCCTCTCTGAAAGAGAAAGTGTGTAACTGGCTGTCTTGCTCAGAATGGTTCCCATCTCTTTCTTTTCTTTTTTCTTTATTATCAACAAGTGAAAAACCTAGACACAGACTGTGAGAAAGAAAGACCCAATTACATTCTGCAAAGCATCAAGATTTGAGCAAATTGGAATCATGATTTTTTTAAAAAAAACTGACCATACTAGTAGAAACACAGTCAATTCTCCTTAAATTAAAAATGACATTTCATGGTTTCATAAGCTTCAGGCTTTGAAGCTGAGGGGGTTCTTGAAGAGTGTCTATCTTAGCTCTTTCTTTCAACAGATTTAGAGACAGAGAGAGAATCTTCTGTGCTATCACCTTAGTACTCTAACTGCCCACACACTGGCCTCTTTGAGCCTGAGGGAAAGTCAAAGCACAAGTCATTTGGGACCCTTTCCCTATTGTGGTTGGTCCCAGGGCAATTCAGCTTGAAGACAGCCAGCTCTAAGTCCCAGCTGACAGGCTTAGAATTTTCAGTTGCTGCTCATTTGTGCAAAGGAGAAGTTCGTGTCATCTGGACAAACTTTCAACTAAGCTTGGCCTGCAACTGAGCTCTGTAACTTTCCATGGTGTAGAAGGCAACACATCATTACGTCTGGAATCCAGCTGGATAACGCTCTAAGCACTAAGAACTAACAGACAGCTGATCACAAGGGGGGGAATACAATATACTCATTTCCAACTTCTTTTGTCCTCTAAGAAACTGTCTACAAGAAGATACGTTTATTTTCCAAACTCCCAAAAGTGGAAAATGATCATCAAAGCCGGAGAAAGATGTGAGATTAGCTCTTTGTGCATATAAATGATAATTTCACTGGAGTACAATCAGAGCTTTTGTTTTCTAAATTAGAAACTCAGAAGAGCTTTTGATATTTGTTCAAGATTTGGAACCTGAACTACATTAAAAGTACAATGCAAGTTTATTCTATTACGACAAGAACCAGATTTCCTAATCAAAGCAAATTGTTTGGCATCGCTCTAAAATGCTGCTATTTAGAAAGACCACTAGAGGTATCTTAATGGCAATAATTTGGTGTGGTAATTATATGAAGGTCAGGTTGCGCTCTGCAAATCACAAACATTAGCAAGAGCAATAATTGCAATACATCTATCCAGTTGCATTATTTTAATTAAACAACAGGGAGCTGTGACACTCTCCCTCAGAAAAGCACTTAAACAGTACTGCTAAACGGTCTGTAGTCATTTAGACAAGATTGATATCCTCTGAATTCAGTATTTCTTCATATCCTCCCCTTCACTGTGGTGGTTCAAGCAATAATGTATGAAATATATATTAGAAGTTTCCCTTTCCTTTGCAAACAGGAAATCAGTGCATATGCCCTATTTCTAGTAGTGTCATTTGTTTTGAATACACAAAAAAAGATTTCATTATGACAGCACAAAAGAAATGATTATTGGGGTGGAGAAAAAGGAACAAAAAGCCTTAAGCAAACTCACCAAACTGTGGCCATTTATGATTAAGGCATAATCCCCTGTTACGGTTTCTTCTACAACTGAGTCCAACTCCAGCGGCTGCTTTTTTTCAAAAACTACATGGCCATTGGAAAAACTTCTGTTTTGTCCAAACAAATTTTCCTTTGCTTTCCTTAAAGGAGAGGGGAGGAAGGCAAATCATAACAAAGTATACAGAGCATACCTATTAACTCTAAGGAGAGACTGGCCTAGAGGTAAATTCATTTCATCACTATTCAGACAGACTGCTGCATGAGATACAGTTTCAGTAAGCTAGCTGGATAATTCTTTGCGATGGGGATACCATAGCAAATTTGCAAATTCCAGGAAGTAGGAGGGTAAACATAAGGGAAACAGATCATCTCGAACGTTTTAGATTACCTAAAGGCTAAATCATCATCTTGAGCTGGGCTTGAACTAGGTGCTCTTGATAAATTTGATACATAAGGTTACCTGAGCTTCACGGACTTAAGAACCACTGATCTGGCACCTGATGTTGTTAAACAATGGAAAGGGAAAGACTAAAGACAATTGATGAAATCTTCTAGGAATTCCAGGGAATTCTGTATATAAAATAAATTAATCAACTTGTAGAACAATGTAACATGATCCAACTTAAAACGGCAGTCTTCTGAGAAGCACATCTTTTAGAAGTTTGACAATAAAAACAAATAAAGGCGTTTACTGAATTGGCATAGTCATTATAACATAATGGAATATTTTAAGTGAAAATTGTACTCATCAGCCGAAACAATAGAATAAATCTTCTGGGAAAGACACTACAGACACCAAAGTGTAGAGGGTAGTTCCAAATGGAAAAAGCAGTCATTTTAGCCCTCAGCTTTCTAATTATTTGAAATTGTAACACTAATTTGTTTACAAGTTTTTTTAAAAAAAACATCTTCTGGCTCAACATCTCCTTCTGCTGTCCAGGACCAAAATCACATCCTGCATTTAAGCAACCCAGAGAACCCAAAGGTTACATGCCCTTGGCTCCAGAGATGATATTATACGTTTTAGCAATCAGTTTGCAGAATCAAATAAAAAGATTTATAAAGTCAGAGTGCTATGTGTGAAGTTTAGGGAGTTAAGGAAGGGGGCGGGAGGGAGAACAGACATGAAAAATCATTGTTTTAAGTGGGAGATACAGGGCTTTTGCATCAGATAATCATGTCAGGGAATCCTCCTCACACTCATGAAAATTTACAGTCCATATAATGAAGAAAGCAAGAGAGACAAGTTCCTCCAAAATGAACATTTCTCTGACAATGTTGCAGAGCTCATAAATTAGGTCCTCAGAAAGCACCAAAGGGCAAACATCTCCTGAAGTTTCCTTTTCAGTAAAGTTCTCACTTGCTGTATAAATGACTCAAACTCTGTTTTCCCCCAGAGAATGAAAGCATTCCAAAGAAGGGTGAAGTTCATGAAAGTATTGGCTGAAATTCTATTTACTTAGGATTTTTTTCCCCTAAACTGTCTTCCTAACATCTCACATGAACCCTTTTCCGGGCAGAAAAGGGACAGTGTTTCCGGCTCTGCTTAAATCCCCACTGCACTCCCTCCAAACAGGCCAGCCCTTTGCCCATGCTCTATAGCTGTCATTTCTTTTTCTTCCTGGAACTTAGCTCTTCAAACACCAGCTGGTCCTCGCCAAACAATTTATTAGGAGGGAAAAAGCGACACATAACTCCCTTCGTGGAATATGAATTATACATTTTTGCAGGCATGATACACAATGCTTTACTACAGAATACAAGTAACAAATGCTAAAACAGAAGAGTGCCTGATTTTTCCAAGCTCTGTAATGAAGGGCAGTCTGTTACAATGTTGGCATGCAGAAAGGTATTATCGGTTGAGGCGACTTTGGCATTCACAGCCCCATGCCACCACAAACACAGCAAAGCACAGTTAGGCCCACGTTAGCTTACATGCAATCTATAAAGAAAAGAGATGGTAGGAGAAAGAGTCATTTTTTCAGTCTTAAGGCGCTCTATATTCAAACCTTAAAACGACCTGTTAGAAAATAGATGGAAACCATGACATCATGTTTAGACAAATACAATTTTGACTTTGATATGAGCATTGGGCTTGAAACCTGGAGATCTGGCTTCAGGCCCAAGGTCTGCCTCTGATATCTCATATGCCCACAGCTGAGCTATCTGACCTCTAGCCACTTGTTTAGTCAGTTACAGACCCAGGCGAGAACCCAGGTCTTCAAATTCCTAGCGCTCTGTCTACTGCACCAAAAGGTTTACACATAGTTAGCCACAGGCTGCCTCTAGGTTGGGAAAAAGGCATAGCACTAGAGCACCAGTTAGGGTAAAAGAGTACCCTGCCAACAGTAGAGAAAGGGAGAAAGTACATGAAATTTTGATGTCAAGCCCAAGTTTCATCCCTTATTAACTGTGTGACCTATAAGATACTCAACCCCTGAAGCGGTATCTTTATTAGAATCTAGGGGAATGATACCAGTGAATCACACTGGTTGATACCATTATGAAAGCTCAGGCAGCTGTACCAGGCTGTACTGGAAGGTCTCCAATATTAGTGAGTACTCTAAAATTTTACAATTTATGATAGAAACTAAACTTACTAAAACATTTTGCCGGGGTGACTAGAAATTGAGAATTAGGAACAAGGTGCATTTTGTTTGGCCTGCATAATGTCTAAAAAGAATCCGTATGAATTTATGGACAACGTGTTGTTCACCTTCACCAACATCCCAAACATTCCATAATGCCTTGTACAGCCCAGATCACACAACTAATATTTCCTGCCTGGCCCTGGAGCCATTTGCATTTATGAACCCTGCTCATTCAAACAATAACTTTCCATCAAGTAGGTGTGCAAAAAATGCAATATGTATTTTGTTGATTAAAGAGGAAATGTCAGTTCCTAGATATATCACTAGGATACTACTCAGAAGCAGTAGAGTCACTTCATGGTTTAATTAATTTTCCTAACAATAAAACATGTGCTCAATGCAACAAAAATGAAACATGTAATGGGTTTGCTTGTCAGCCCAAGCAAAATTACATCCTCAGTCTGCTTTTCTTTGGGCAGAAGACATATGTATTGAAGAAATGTAATCAATGCAGTAATATTTGGAGAAAGCATAACAGGGTTTAATTGTAGATTTCTGGGCATGCCCTGAATACTAAAGCAGCTATGGCAGCAAAGTTAACCCAGGACTCAATGTGTCTAAAACATTTTCATGACATTAAATTTGAAACAAGCTGTATGCATGCATGATATGCATGAAACTTACATATCAATGTTTATGAAATAATTGAAACATATTTGACAGGTTTAAATATGAGCATTTAGGTCATTTCCTCCCAATAGTTACTATCACTTAGATCCTCTTCTTCTGATACTTCTTTTTAATGTTTTTGCATGAAAAAGCAAAACTCTAACCCACTGAACTCAAAGGTGTAACACAAGAAAATTGAGTGGTGTAAATTTATCATTTCAATATTTCATCCCCAAAGCCATGGGTTTAGATATAAGTGGCCAAGATTAGGATTATAGAGAGCAGCACCTCCAGTAATAACTTTTCTTGGATGCTCTTTTTTCCCCATAACATAAAGCAACTGTATACTATAAATGTATTGATTCTTCTCATACAGAATTTTCTATCATTCATTGCCTCTCTGTTGTAGAGTCTCAGAATGGGGTAATCTCCAAATCTGAATTGAAATAAACATTATTTGCCAGCAAGTTAAACAAGGTGGCCTCAAGAGTCCTGAAAGAATTAGTATAGATGGAAAATCTTTACTTTTTTCCTTCCTCACTAAAAAAAATGGAGATAATCTTTTGGCTTTTTTCCTAATTGTAAAAGTATTGTATGGACACTATTACAACTTCAGATAACACAAAGAGCCATAAAGAAGAAAGCAAACATGATCCATAATTGTATCACCAAGAGAGAACAACTGTATGTATATGTTCTCAAGAACTTGATGTGGAGGTAGGTAGGTAGATATGGATATAGATGTATAGTGTTTTATACGTATACATACATAGATACATATATACTTTTTTAAAAAAATGGATAATGTTATGCATGAAATTTCATAAACTCATTTTTCACTTAAATATATCGTGGACATCTTCCAATGTCAAAAAACACATAATCACTTTTAAGACTGGATAGTATCTCACTCCATCTATATATCATAGTACTTAACAAAATCCCTGTGGCTGGGTATTTGAGCAATTTCTAATTTTCTATTATCATAATCGATGCCACAATATGTATGTATGTATACAAACACACACACGTACACACACACATACATTTGTCCATTTATTTTTCTTAAGGACAATTCCTAGAAGTAAGAATCATTGGGTCAAAACTGTGCACATACATAATTTTGAAATATATTGCTAGTTCACCGTCTAGAAAGTTTCTACCAACTTACACTCCCAACAACAGTATATAGGAATTCATATTTCTCCACATTCCTTCCATGTAATGACAGTTATGTCACCTACTTAGTCAACGACATGTGGCTGGATAAAATCTTGAGAAATTAACTTCGGTTCCCCACCCCTTGCAATTACCACAGCCACCACAGGTGACCCTCTCTGTTTACTCAGAAACATACCTTGCCTCGGGGGATCTGACAGGGCCAAATACAGAGAAAACAAAAGAATCAAGATTTTGTTTTCTGAGTACCAAAATGGACTCCTGAAACTCATAGCAGCATTGTCATCCTGAATTCCAGCAATCTGGAATTCCACTCATTGGGCTTTTTGAGAGGGAAGAGAAAAGTTTCTTCAAGTGTCAAAAAACTAATCCTTAAAGGAATCAGGGCATAAACTGTTGCCCTAAGCAACAGACTAGAAAAAAATGACTCCTTTTCTCCATTTCCCATCCAGCCTAGAGGAGAGGGACTTTGAAGAGGAGGTTAGATGCTCGTGAATCCCTAAAAGAAGCCTGGGTGCTGACCCACACCCTGGACTGGGAGTGGATAATGGAATTCTCAGATAAATTTTCGGGAATCTGAGTATGGACGCGTTGCCACTGAAGCATAGTGACATGGAGGGTAGTAGAAGAAAGAGAGGTAATCATGTGAGAGCACGTCTCAGACACAGAGAGGTAAGGAAGAGCCCCTAAACTTCCATGTTTCCTCAGGAGGATGCGGAAGTCAGCCAACAGGGACAGCCAGCAACCCAGAGACCAGGGACCAGACAGGGACACAGAAATGGGAAGTGCCAGAGGCCACAGGATAGACGCTGAGGATCAGTGACAGGTAAGGCAATTGCACATCCTAGACGTGAACTAAATTTACCCAGAGTGCCTAACTTAATTGTTCTGTCATCAGGCAGAAAAGGGGTTCAAGTTCAGTTTTAGAAAATTTAATGAGTTTCTCTTCTTGCGCAGCTCAGTGTATTCCAGGCTGTGAAGTCAGACAAGCTAGAAATGACAGAGCCTCCTTCTGCATCTCTTCACATCAAGTCGAATTCCAAGTCCTATCCATTCTACCTCCGAAACAGCTATCAATTTCATTCCACTTTTTCCTTGCCCGTTCTTACCACCTCGCTGCCTTAGTTCGACCCTCATCATCCCTAAACTTGAGTATTGTATTCCAACAGCTTCCTCATCCATCTCCCCATCCCATTCATTTTCTGTCAAACATACTCCATCTATCCTGCCACTACAGTGTTATTTCTAAAGTGCAAAATTGGATTTGTCTCTTTTCTGCTTAGAATTCCTCTCCATCCATCCAGTACCTTCAGGATAAAGTATATTCACTTTGGCTTATCACTCAATCTATCACCACTTCATCTCTGAAAAATTATCCCCGCCCATAACTCTGTAGTACACTCCAGCTACAACTTGACAGGTTGCTCCTGGAATATAACATATCTTTCACGTCTGTATGCCTTTGTGTGTGCTGTCCCATCAACCTGCAATATTGTTATTCAATGTAATCAACAGAGGAAGAGGATCCATAAAATTTGCAATGGGAGTCAGCATGTTGTTTTCAGTGTCTTAAGAAGGTTAATGAAAAGTGTAGAATTTTCTATGATAAGAACGTAGAGACTCCCTAAGTTTTTAAAGTTTTATTTTCCTTTCAGCTACCTTATATCAACCTGGTGTAAAAAACTGCTATATCACACTGGTTAGAAGCTGTGACTGAAGATTATGTGTGTCTTTGCCAAATAAAAATTAGGAAATCTAATTAACTGTGACTGATATAATTTTATTATTATTATTGATATGATTTTAATAATAGACTCCATAGGGTCTATTGGGGAAATATTTTTAAAAATTAGTCCTTTTTGGTGGAAAGATTGAGAACAATGGCTGAAGAAAGAGGGCGAGAGGAAGGGAGGGAGTGGAAAGAGAGGAGGGAAGGCAAGAAGGATGCTCATTGAATAGCCATAAAGCTTTATGTTCTTACATTAATCCCCCAAATAAAATAATTTACAAGGTAGGTATTTGTGTGTTTTCCCATTTTACAAATGAGGAAACCAAACAAAGAGAGGTTAAATAGCATCTCAAAAGTCACTTAGCCAGCCAGGAGCATGAAGACAAGATTCCAACTTGGCTCCAGTTAACACAGAGCCTGTACTCTTCCTCTTACACCTGCTCTCTCTCCCTGAAATCCATTCTGCTCTAGTTGCTAACCTGGTGTCTGACCTCAAGTGAAGCAGCCATGTGCCTCAACGACTGCACTTTTTATATTAGCTATTTAAGGAGAGTAAGAATACACCCAAGGTGTGTTTAGAGAGACACGTGACAAGTGAGTGGGTGCACAGGCTCTGGGGCCACGCTGCCTAGATTCAACCCCAGCTGAACCACTGACTAGCTGTGAAACTTTGGGCACATTACTTACCCTATGTGTGTCTCAACTTCCTAATCTGTAAATCAAGGATAATGATAACACCTTCCACCGGGTTGCTTTGAGAATGAAACAAGAGAATACATGTCTACTGCTTACCATAGGGTCCCAGGCACTATCTCAAAGCATTTAGCAATAGGCTCGTTAGAATCTTGATCTGTTTACATCTATCCTCCTTCAGCAAGAGTTAAATTCCCCCCAAAACAAAAAGTCATTTAAAGAAAAAGATTTTCTTGAGGTAAAAATTTTAATTACTATTAATTATTAAATAAATTGTTAATATTTTCCCAATAGACCCTATGGACTCTCTTGTTAAACTTATAGAAATAATAATAATAAAATTATGTCAGTAATCATGAGATTTCCCAACTCATATGCAGTCTCCAGTCATAGCTTCTAACCAGCATGATACAGCCATTTTCTACAGTGAGTAAGGCAATGTAAAACGGTTGGGAGATTTCATCTATTAAGTATCAAGTGGGGTGCTGACAGTTAAGGCTTCCTTTCTTTTCAAAGTTCAGGAACAAAAGTTAAACGATGGAGGCACGTGAAGGAAGCCCATCGTGCCCCACTGCTGTGCTGAGGTGGCTGTGTTAGCCCCTCGAGACTGTAGCAAAAGCGGCAAAGCAGTTGGCCTCTAAGCCATTTGGCCAGACCCAGAGTGGGCTGAGTTTAGAGAAGCTCCTACCAGCGCCAGCAAGCAAAAATTGTTATAAGACAGCACTTTTTGAAGTTCTGGGGAAACAATTAGGCAGACTTTTAAAATGTTCTTCTTCAAAGGGGATTTTCCTCTTTCTCAACTATCAGATTTTCCTTTCCCCTCCCCCTCCCTCTGTTCCTTTCCTCCTTCCTCTAGCACTTACCTGAGTTCTTCTCTGACCTCCACAGCTGTGTTCCCTGCTATGATGAACACGTCATGCATGTCATCAGTCAGCATGTTGCAGGCATAGCCAATATTGATGGCAGTTTCTGATACATAATAAAGTCGACTTCAGTTAGAACATTACTTAATAACATAAGTACCTTTTCATAAAAGTTTTGAGGCCCTTGCTCTATTTCCTTATAGCCTACAGGCCTCCTTAACTTCAAAGAGAGCATGATCGGTGACGAAATACAAGAAGCCCAGGGAGAAATTCAAAGATTTGTTAAATCCATGGAGAAATAGCAACATCTGTGAATCCTCAGCATTCTCATCTAGTTTTAAAAAAACGTTTTGATTCCCAAAATGAGTACTCATGAAAATATCCCAAGATCTTGTGATTAGTAAAATGTATACATTTAAAAATTTTTACCAGAAGTCTCAAATACTGCCTTTAGAGAGCTGAAATACTAAACTTAGCTATTATTCAATCTGATATAATAGACAAATTGAAAAAAAACTCACAAAAAGTTCAGCTGAACAGCAAAAATGATCTTACAAAATTTTTTAGTTCTTCCACATGCAACATTGCCATATTTCCATTAAGTGAATAGAAATTTGGAATTTGGCTATCACCTCAAAAAAAACCAGGACTGCTGCTACTAGATAACTAGAGTATTACATGATATTGACTAGACCTTCCTCTAATTTTGTAGAAATGGAGCCTAGGATAGTTAAGTACCCCCTTTCATCTGCAATATAATCATCTGATTCTAATTTTACTGAGTCGTTAGACTTCAGCGAATTCTATAGAATCATTAGGTTTGTCCTAAGTCAAGGAAGACAACTGATAAAACCTCACAATGTCCTTTGTAGAAACCACAGAAATGAAAGCTAAACAGTAAACTTGTGGATATTCATAACTAATTGAACAGCTGTACCCACTGATCAACATCAAACTCTAGGAAGTCTAATAACACAACACAGAGCTCGACTCTCTATGGTTTATCTTTTGTAATCAGTGATTTGTGTAAACGTATAGAGAACTGATTTATCATATCTGCAAATACTCCAATGTTCTAAAAAAGTTAGATAGAATCTTAAAAACATGTGTGCCACTTAACTGAATATTTCTGGTCCACTGATGGCCCAGCAGAAAATCATTTTTGTTTTAACCACTGCTAGCAATAGATCCAAAAGGTATTGATCCCCTTTTCTTTCTTAGGAAACACAGTATTCTGAACATAATGACTCTTTCTCTGATGACTTGGCATATTGTCATGCCTGAAAGTGGGTCAGCTCTCCTTGTACAACTGCATGGGCAGTCCTGGAATCAGCCAGGTTGCACTGGTACAGCTGTGGTAGTTGTTAAAATACCAAAATATTTCCATACCAGCTGATAAACAGCTGCTTCCTTGAGACTCTCCAAAGCCTACCCCTCCTCTAAGATTCCCAAACCTTCCTACCATGAAGAAACTAAAGAAGTAATGCTGAGGTCTCCAATGTCCTGCTTCAGAGCTGTGCCACTCCCTTTCCTAACCAGGAGCAGTGCACATACAAACCAATAGTTCAACATTTTTAATACCATTGTTGCCTACGGGTATAACTATTATTTTTAAGAGGCAATTGAGCTGAAACTCAACTGGCCACAGGGTATACTATAGAAGATATTTTGTTAGTTTGATAGTAAATTCTTGCAATATATGAGCTTTCCTTTTTGTATTTCAACTCTTTCCTATGCAGAGGACCGGGCAAATGTCTCCTTAATTAAGCTTTCTGGTTAATTAAAATTTTACCACAGAAATTATTGCCCCCTTGTCAAAACATCATCATCTATTTTCAAATTACCTTGTTTGTCTCCTGTTAGGACCCAGATCTTAATATTGGCTAGTGATAAGCTTGTAACCGTTTCAATAACACCCTCTTGTAACTTATCTTCTACAGCAGTTGCACCTAGTAGCTTCATTAAAAAAGAATACCTCACGTTAATGCATGAAAAAATACCCATAACATCCACAGCTTTCAATCACAGAGTTTAGAGGTCAAGGGACATGAATTGAAGATGGAGCGTATGATGCACTGATATAACAAGCATCCTATTATGTACAGAGGTGGGCTGGGAAGGACCCTAGAAGGAGGTTCCCTAATCAAGGCAACTGATGGGCATTCCAATTAGTGCAGAGATCCTGCGAGTTAGAATTTACCTGAGGGATCTGATATGCTCAGATAACATATTAGGATAATATGACAATATGGACTTCTAAGGACTTAAGAATCCCCCAGTTATATTAACATGGAAGGGTACAAAGGAGAGCCCTCATCTCAGAGTCAGGATCACAAAAAAACTAGAGCCATTCTCTTAAATTAACAAACCATCAGATGCCATAAACTAAAAAGTGAAGGTTCTTGTGCAACATTTCATCCAAAGATGAGCAAGGTGTGCTCCCTAATGCCTCACAATAGCTAAGCATTCTGGCCACTAGGGCCTCAGGGAAGAGTGGTTTCTAGAATATATCACACTCTGGACAGTACAGATATCATCAGAATCTCATGGGTCTAGGATGGTTTACAGCTACAGCCCCACTCTTCATGGCAAGTTTCCCTGCTCTAAAAAGGTGGGTTATAAAGCATGGAGGAAAAAAAAAACACCACACATAACATCAAACAAAACATGACATACCAGAGGCTGACAAAGAATAGGGAGTCTACTACCTTCTACTCTTGGGAGACTTCCAATTGCACAAGCTACTGTTAATAGAAATAATCCTCTGGCCACATGTGGCAAGCTCAAAGTCAACATATAAAGCATGATTCATTGTTTGAAAGAGTAACATCTGCTGTGTGCAAGATGATTTAGCCAATGGATTATTCCCATGCTAGATCTCTAAACACATATTATCCCTTCTGTAAACACAAACCATCATGCTTCTAAACTCATACCATCAAATCCCTTTCGATTTCTTCATACAGCCCTGCTATCCGTTCATCCCTCTCATCTACGGCAGCGTTTGCATCTTCAAGCATCTTATGCCACTCTTTGAAGTACTTGTCATCCAGATCTCTGTATGCGATGGCCAAGGTTCGAAGGCCTTCTCCTGCAAATTCCTGCCAGGGCAGACGGAGACTTAGGAACCATCCCAAAGCAATAATCACAGCAATAAAACAACAATGACAATAATAGGTAAGAAGTTTTGCACTCAAATTTATTTTATCTCAAGAGCACTACTTACTCATCCTGACCTCCAACTTTCTAATCCCCTTGGAAAGGGGAGATGATATTTTTATTTTGTGTCTTTTTTGGTTGAAACATTCAAGGGACCTAGCATTCCCCCTTAAGACTGCTGAAATGCCCTCTGAAGGGTCCTAGTTGAGAGGTGATCAATGGTGCCCATGACTTGAGATAACAATTTGAAGCAACTTATTCGTTTCTAACCTATCCCCTGCCTGAAGGAAGCACTGCTGGTAATGTGAGGGACCCAGCCTGTTTCAAGGCCTATGGCCCTTGGCTTTTAGGGGAGAAGAAAGAACCCTCAGTGGAGCCATAGCTCTCAAATCAAAGGTAGGAGGCTCTCTCAAGGGGCTGCAGCATGACATCTCACCAAAATCTTGTCACCTTCCTCCTAATAATACAGCCACATCTAAAATTAACTCTGTCCTACTTGAGTTTATGTTTGAAATTTTCCATAATAAAATACATTTTTTCAATAATAGATGAATAAATAGATGTCAGGTGATAGAAATTTAAGGATATAAATTAAAGTTATAATAATAACTCTAGGGGAAAAGTGAGAGAGAAAGGCAGAAAAGTTTAATATAAATGCTCGCTTCTGGGAAGTAGTACTAGAAATGGAGGCTGACTTTTACTTTTCAACCTAGAACTTCTGTAAATCTTTTTTTGCTATATTAAGGCCTAATTTTAATAATAAAACTGTTTGAAAGTTTAAAGAGACAGTCAAGTCCAGTTAGTTTTTTAAAAAATCATTATTTTTCTAGAAACTATTTTCTATGGAGTTAGTATTTAATAATAGGTCAAATTTATCAGAGGATGATACTCTTCATTTAGTGTCTCAGGAAGCCAACAATCTTAAATTATACCTCTAGTGCTTTATGCTTCTAACATGAAAATAAATAAATAAAAATAGGAGGCTGGTAGTTGCTAAGTGTTTCACACAGCTGCAATAGCTAGAAACATATGTTGAATGCTTGGGGAAATGCTAAAAACCTCCCACTTTGCCTAGGCCTCTGGTGGTCATTTTATGGGCTTCCACACTGAAAGCGTTTTCATAACCATTTCTGCTCCTTTGGGCACTGCCACAGAGCATGTCTTCTCTGTTGTGTTCTGGCTTATGAGACAGACACAGGTTTGCAATCAAGCATATATTAAACCATGACACACCCTAATTAGGTAAATGGAAAGAAAAGTCAGTGCATACTGCAGTGATGTGGTTTAGCCCAGAGAGACCATGAGAAAAATTATCCAAATTTATCTCATAGGCAGTTGGTAGCACTTTGGATATTGCAATCACATTGTACAAGCCCTCCTCCAAGACCACCACTGGGTCCCCTACTGATCTGAAAATCTAGTTACTGCCTTTTATAAGGATCTTTTGTCCTCTTAATTTGCACAAACACTTCTTTGACTTTAACTTTTTTTTTTTAACATCTTTATTGGAGTATAATTGCTTTACAATGGTGTGTTAGTTTCTGCTGTATAACAAAGTGAATCAGCTATATGTATACATATATCCCCATATCTCCTCCCTCTTGCATCTCCCTTGCAACCCCACTTGGCATTACAGTGCCTTTCTCTTTGTTCTGCACAGCAGTGAATCAACTCTAAGATGACACTACAAAAGGGGACAGATGATTTAAGTTATTTAATTAGTGCACGAAACACAAGTTGAATTCTAAATGAACACTTGAACAAGGTCGTTTCCTATCATTAAACAATTCAAAAATCAATAATTAAATATAAATTTAAAACCGCAGAATTTAGAAGTCAAAATGAATAAAGTGAATGAAGCGAAAGCAAGTCAAATTGATACTACCTGGAAAATAAATCTTTTGCATAGAAATATAAAAAGATCAAATTTGGCTTCCCATACTTTAGCATGAAAATCCAGGGCCTTGGTGTTTGAGCAATGGCAAAATCAAATACTTATGATTCCAATGTTGTTTCCATAAAAAAAAAAAAAATTAAAAGACCATGCTAGCCTTCTGGAAAAGATTAAAAGAAAATCAAGAATGCTCTATTGGAAAGACAAAAACAATAGCTATGTTTGTAACCAATATTACCAGACCATCATTCTTTAAACTTAAAGTCAGCCAGAGTTTTTTTATTTGTTTGTTTGTTTGTTTAAAGATTCAGGGAATGTTTTATATTAAATATACGGCTTGGCAAAGAAAATGAATCCTCAATAGTTGTTTTCTTTCTTTTTTTGGAAGTTTAAAAAAATTTTTAATCTTTTTTTAACATCTTTATTGGAGTATAATTGCTTTACAAAGTTGTGTTAGTTTCTGCTGTATAACAAAGTGAATCAGCTATACGTATGCATATATCCCCACATCCCCTCCCTCTTGCATCTCCCTCCCACCCTCCCCATCCCACTCCTCAATAGTTTTTTAAAGGAGAGAAACCAAGGAGGAAATAAGAGTTTTGAGCAATTGCCCTTACATTTCATATTGGGTTAAACAGAACCTCAAACAGATAGAGAGAGCCTTGAATCTCAGATTTAAATCAAATAATGTTCATATTAATTCATAGACCCTTACTCTTTTGCAAAAAAAAAAAAAGGTGTGCCAAAGACCATCCCTGCTCCCTTTACAAAGCTTTTGGAAAGAAACTATGCATAGTCTTAGGATATATGCATTTGGTAACTTCAACCTAGGGAACACTAGTGACTCATCATGATTTATGACCTGAATAAAAGAACCCTTAGAGGAGAAAGTTGGCTACAGAGATTATTTCCCCCTCACCATATAAACACGACCCTGAACTATTCCCTGGAGGTAACCATAAGAGATTCCATTAGTACCAGACACATCAGAACCCAAGGGAAAGCAACCCTCCTGTTCCTCTTCCCTAAACCAGTCCAGTCACCCAGTGAAACAGTCCCCAGCTGTAGGGAAGTTAGAGCAGGTTACCCTTGGGGTCTTGAGTCTTCTGGCCGGAGTTCAGGAGCCCACACTCAGTGGCTACTTCTCAGCTGCTGTGTGTTAATCCACCTGCGGTGAGACCGACCAGACTCTCAGCAGGGTAGGGGGTAAGTCCACGTGCCAGCTTCTAAACATTCACTGGCACAGTTTCCTGTGGAACCGTTCTTCACATGCTTTCTATTTCAGAAGTCAGATCATTTAACTGATATTTTAAAAATAAGACCTAACCATAGGAAGCAGCCAAAGGGCCACCGTGCTAACCTTATGACAGAGGCACTTACACTGAGATGGTCTGACGTCAAGGTCAGGAGGTCTTCGTTGGATGGATGAAGTCTTTCAAACAGAATAGTGTCTGCTCCTTTGGAATAAAGCTTTATCTGTCCTTCTGGGTTTCGAACTGAAAGAAAAGTTGGGAAAGTAGATTATATTCGGTGAAATCCATCAAAACTTGACTGTCCCTGGGCTCTAGCCAGGCAAGTTGGAAATGGGCATGTTTTAGCCACTAGTAAAGTATTCAGTGCCTTTGGTTAAAAGGTCATTACCCAAGTCACTTGGCTTTACTCCTGTTTTATTAACTTAGAAATATTCTATCTACAGGAAAAAGTGTTTTCATTCTGATGTGTACAGCCTTGTTATTTTCCTTGACTACTATTTCTGAAGGGCTGATACATTTAAATTAAGCCTTTTTTATTGAGCAGAACTGAGAGCTTTTTTTTGCCTGTCTCCTAATGTGAAATTCAAGACTGACTGTAGGAATCAGCTATCAGTGTCATGCCAAATGATCTCCATATGGAACTCTAGCCATTCAAAGCCATGGTTTATGCATTAGTTCGCAGTCCTTGCTGACATATTTCTTCACCCCCTTTACTCCTTGGAAAAGCCCTTTCATTCTTGGGTCACAATCCTGGCTACAAGCACACTTCACAGGGGGCTTTCAAAATTAAAGTTTCTGTCTTCCTCCCACAGGAAGTCTGTATTAGTAGGGCTGTGTTTTTAACCTGCCCCCCAGGTTTGGGAATGACAGCCTTGACTAGGCTCCAATCCCTCATCTCCAATCCTTGTGCCCACCCCTGGCTGTTGCACATATTGCTGTCAGACAAATCTTTCTTTAAGCCAATCTTTCCTTAAGCCTACCTTTGCAGGCTTGGTCTTACAGCTTGGCAGACACCAGACACCTAATTATTTATTGAATGAATGAATGACATAGTAATGTATTTCTCCCCTACTATTTCTGAAGGGCTGATACAATCTAGGACAACTGCCTGTGTCACAACTTCATGGTCTGAACACTGACCCTCACAAGCTTCACTGAGTCAAAGATTATTACATGCTTTCCACTCAATTATACCTTTTCTCTAAAAATAGAATGCCTCAAAACAGATGAACATAAATATTGACTACTATTAGTTTAAGAGGATACAAAGTTTAGAGCTTGATTTAAAAGAATATAAATACCATAGTACAATAAATTACTTTTCCCTCTAATCTTTTCTTTAATTGAAGTATAGTTGACATACAACATTATGTGTTACAGGTGTACAAAACAGTGATTCACAATTTTTAAAGGATATACTCCATTTATAGTTATTATACAATATTGGCTATATTCCCTGTGCTGTACAATATATGCTTGTAGCTTATCTTATACGTAATAGTTTGTGTCTCTTAATCCCTACCCTTAAATTTCCCCTCCCCCCTTTCCTCTCCCCACTGGTAACCACTAGTTTATTCTCTATATCTGTGAGTCTGCTTCTTTTTTGTTATATTCACTAGTTTGTTGTATTTTTAAGATTCCACATATGAGTGATATCATATAGTATTTGTTTTTCTCTGTCTGACTTATTTCACTTAGCATAGTACCTTCTAAGTGCATCCATGTGGTTGCAAATGGCAAAATTTAATTCTTTTTTATGGCTGAGCAGTATTCCATTGTATATACCACAAGATATATACCACATCTTCTTTATCCATTCATTTGTTGAGGGACACTTAGGTTGCTTCCTCTAATCTTTTGTTTTTTTAACATCTTTACTGGAGTATAATTGCTTTACAGCGGTGTGTTAGTTTCTGCTTTATAACAAAGTGAATCAGCTATACATATACATATATCCCCATATCCCCTCCCTCTCACGTCTCCCTCCCACGCTCCCTATCCCACCCCTCTAGGTGGTCACAAAGCACCGAGCTGATCTCCCTGTGCTATGCGGCTGCTTCCTACTAGTTATCTATTTTACATTTGGTAGTGTATATATGTCCATGCCACTCTCTCACTTCTTCCCAGCTTACCCTTCCCACTCCCAGTGTCCTCAAGTCCATAGTTCATTCTCTACGTCTGTGTCTTTATTCCTGTCCTGCCCCTAGGTTCTTCAGAACCATTTTTTTATTTTTAGATTCCATATATATGTGTTAGCATATGGTATTTGTTTTTCTCTTTCTGACTTACTTCACTCTATATAACAGACTCTAAGTCCATCTACCTCACTACAAATAACTAAATTTTGGGTTTTTTTATGGCTGAGTAATATTCCATTGTATATATGTGCCACATCTTCTTTATCCATTCATTTGTCGATGGACACTTAGGTTGCTTCCATGTCCTGGCTATTGCAAATAGAGTTGCAATGAATATTGTGGTACATGACTCTTTGAATTATGATTTTCTCACTTCCTCTAATCTTTAATGACCCTTAGTCAACACTTAATCTAATCCAATTTCCTCCTAGCTTGAATAGATGTAATGCACCCTGGAAAATGTTTTTTATTGGGATTTGTCTAGGGCTTGTCTTCTCTTCTAAGACCCGTGGTCAACTTTTATAATTTCCAGAACATTTAATCCTAGAAAAGTCTGTCTCTTTCTTTTCTTATACAACAATCCAATTTAATAATTTCCCCCATATTTTCTCCATCCCATTACCAGAGCTATAAAGGCAAAGTGTATATATCCCACATTTGCCAGTATGACTTCTCTATGACTATTTATTTCTTATAGTCCAAGGTAGGATATTGGTTCTCAAACTTTTCGGTCTCAGACCCCTTTACACTCTTAAAACTTCATGAGGACTCCATATAGGTTCTATCTATCAATATTTACCTCATTAGAAATTCAAACTGAAAAATTTTATTGTATCAATAGTCTTAAGACATTAATTATATTACCAAAAGAGTAATTATTATAATAACAATAAACCCATTATATATTTACATAAATAACAATTCTATGAAAAATAACTATATTTTCCAAAACAAAAACACTTAGTTTGGGGAGGGGCATTGTTTCATATGGTTACAGATATCTTTATTTTATTTTATTTTTTTTTGGCCATGCCACATGGCATGTGGGATCTTAGTTCCCAGACCAGGGATTGAACCCACACCCCCTGCTTTAGAAGTGTGGAGTCTTAACCACTGGACCACCAGGTAAGTCCCTTACAGATCTCTTTAATGTCTAGCTTAATAGAAGACAGTTAGATTCTCATATCTGCTTTTGCATTCAATCTGTTGTATTATCACATGTCATGTGGCTTTTGTAAAGCTCCACAATATATTCATGAGAAAAAAATTGAAAGACGAATAATATTAGTATTATTATGAAAATATCTTTGTCCTTGTGCAGCCTCTGAAAAACTATCAAGTTTTCCTAGGGTTCCCCAGACCACTCATTGAGAACCACTGGTCTAGGGAAATCACAGACCAATCTTGATTTGTGCAAATCCCTCACCATCTCTTTGTCTCAGTTTCTACTTGTGAAAAGGAGATGTTTAAACAACCTAACTTCTAAGGTCTTTCTAGATCTACAATTTTCTGATTTAATAAAGATTTTCCATATCTGCTGCCTTCTCTTAACCCAGCATTAGCCCCTTTAAATTTTGAGTTTATGTAAACCCAATTTCATGGAATCCTGTTTAATTTTACTCACTAAACATTTCCTTTGGCAG
Organism: Grampus griseus; assembly: GCF_964374135.1. Lineage (NCBI taxonomy): Eukaryota > Metazoa > Chordata > Mammalia > Artiodactyla > Delphinidae > Grampus > Grampus griseus. The sequence continues at coordinate 92,915,560 of NC_139018.1, forward strand.
CTCAGCAAGTTTTATATCCCTTTTCATTCAAGGCTTATAGTCACTTCTGCTAGGAAATCTCTAGGCTCATAAAATCTCAGTCATTTCAGAAGTTAGCTTTTAAAAATAAATTAAAAATAACATAGCAGTTTTAAATGTTCAAGATAACATGTGGGCAGAGCCTGGACAAAGATCATACATTTTTAGTTATAGAATCTGCTTCCATTGCCTGTCTTTTAAATACTGGTGTTCTTCAGAGATTTACCCAGGACTGACTTTTCCTCCCATCCATCACACTCTCATTGGGCAGTCACATTCTTTTTATGGCTTCAGTTGTCATCGACAGGATGATTGCTCTCAAATGTGTATCTCCCGCCTAAATCCATTTCCAGTGCTCCCTGCCTGTACATCCAACTACCAACTGGACATCTCCTCTTAGATGTGCCCAAGCATATCAAACTCAAACTGGACACGTTATCTATCACCAATGACTAGTTACTCCTCCTATGTCTCCAGTCCTAATAACCAGCTTCAGGACTTCCCTGGTGGTCCAGTGGTTAAGACTCCACCTTCCAATACAGGGGGTGCGAGTTTGATCCCTGGTCAGGGAGCTAAGATCCCACATGCCTCATGGCCGTAAAAAAAACTAAAACATAAAACAGAAGTAGCATTGAAACAATTTCAATAAAGACTTTAAAAATAGTCCACATTAAAAAAAAAAGTCTTAAAAAAAAATAATAATCAGCTTCAGCATTCACTTAGTCTCCCAAATCAGGTATCTGGCCATCACTCAAAGCTCCTCCTCCTTCACCCCCCATACATCCAATCGAAGCCAAGAACTTCTCTCTGACACCTTCTCTCTTGCCTAGATTATCACATTAACCTAAATGGTTTTACTCGTTCCCTCCAAACTCTTCTGCAATACAGCCAGAGTCATCTTCACACTACTGCTTAGAATCCTGCAATAGCTTTCTTCTGCCCTTAGATCAAGTTTGGACTCTTAAACATGTCATAAACAGGGATCATCAGGCCCCTTTTTAGCCTATTTCCTATCCTGCTTCACCATTTTCTCCTGGATGCAACCACAAAATACATTTTTCAATTTCACATTCTCCTTTAGCTTCAAGTTCCTGGAACACGGTAGGTACTTAATAAATATTTGCTTGATTGAGTTGAATTATAATTATGCAAAATTCGTTGAAAGCAGCAGATATGCCTTTGTGATACAAAGGAAAGAAAAAAGTCAGAAATGGTTCCAGGTTTATGCTGTAAGGGTATATATAATAGCAACACTCTGAAGGGTGATGAATAATTCCACTTTGTTATATCTTAGTTGGGTGGCTGTTCATACATCCACATAGAGAAATGCCTGTTACATGTCAGTGTGATTTGTACTTTGATAATCCTTAAAAGGTTTAGAGTTAAGAAACCTTTATCTAAAGATCTTGTAAGGGCTTTACAAGGAGCTATTGTAATCTATTCTTTAATAATTATCTGCCACTTGCCCCTATTAATAACTATCTTTGAATTTTATCTCTGTATTTTTATTTACATAATTAGTAGTATTAATCCTTCCAAAACTACATACTGAGATTTACATGCTTATCAATAGAGTATATTATATACCTTCTGACAAAATTCTTTATAGAAATCTATTTTTATTTAGATACCTCTGGATTAAATCAGGGTTGTTGCCTCAGAATGAAAGTACCACTGGTACTTAAACTACGCATTCAATGTGATTCAATGATTCAATGAATGACTGTCAAAAAAAGGAAACCTTGAAGAAGGAGGAAAAGACCTAAGAGGGGGAGGAGGAGAAAGAGCTGCAGCAGCAACAAATGTCTGAGCCTTCAGGCTGGGATGTTGCCCAACCAAGCCCCGTGACAATCATGAGGCTAACATTGTTTTTCACCTTGTTATCAAACAGAGACTTGTCTATCCTCGTGAAGTCTGTCTTTCAAATTCCTCCTGATTAAAAGACAAACAGAAATGAAATAAAGCCCGAAGCCTCCATGCATTCTGTGGTGGAACATTACCTTTCTTCATATGGGATCCATTAAGGCAAACATCCGATATTTGTGGTTAGGCTGTGATTTCCCCATAGCCTGTAATGGTGACCAACACTGGGGAAAAGCTGAAAGTTTCCCTGTGTAGCAATCTTAGGTTTCGTCAACACCCTCAGAGCAAAGAGAAACCAGTTCTGGGCCAACCCAACATCAATAACACTTCCCCTGAAGCTGTAAATAGAAGATAGTTCCTGCTGATACAACATTAAGCCAACACCCAGAGCAGCATGTGTGCTCATCAGTAACGCTGATAGTGACTGCCTACAGCCTGTTGTCAAAAAACACTAAAAATAAACATCCTCAGATGATGTTTGGTTCCTGCTGAGAGCAATCTCCCAGAGCTAGTTTCTAGTAGTTAGAGACCAAAAGCCCTGCTATTACATATACACACGTTTTTCAGAGTAAAAATTGATCTAATATGATGATCAGGATATTCATAAGTTACATAAGTATGAGTTTTCCAAGAAGAGGAGAGGAGAAAAGGAGAGGTCTAGGTGTACGTGCAAACGGTGTGAAAGTGCACAATGCATGCCAGGAATGGTGAGGTCTAGTGAGGCTGGAGCACATAGTTTCAGGAAGTGGAAGAAAAGCAGCTTGAGGTCAGATTGCAAACAATCTTGAATGTCATGCTAAGGACATCCTTTAAGTTCTAGGAAGCCAGCAAGATTTTTTAATCAGGTGATGGCAAAATCAGGCCAATGTTTTAAAAAGAATACCCTGGTGTCAGCATAGAGGATTCTTTTAAGGGGAAACAGGTTTAAAGATATTGCCATAATGTAAGCAAGCAGTGATGAGAGGCTTAACTAAAGCAGTGGCACTGGGAATTAAGTGAAAAGGACAGTAGGCTTTTATGATAAAAACGGGTTTTTGAGGCTATTTTTAGAAAGATTACTCTGTTGCCTTGAGAAGGAGAGACTTAGAAACAGGATGACTACTGAGGATCCTATCCAAGTACTAACCAGGCCCGACCCTGCTTAGCTTCCGAGATCAGACGAGATCGGGCGCGTTCAGGGTGGTATGGCCGTAGATTGAGGATCCTATAGACAAGGCAAGGGATGCTGAAGCCTGAATGAAGAGAGTAGCAGAGTATCTCAGGGGAAAATAATGAGTAGTATTTGAGGATCTCCTAGTCCAGGGCAATGGTCCCCAGACTGGTTCTCTGCCCAGCAGCATCTGCATCAGCAATACCTGGGAGCCTGTTAGACATGCAAACTTTTAGGCCTCACCCCAGGCCTACTGAATCAGAAACTCTAGGGCCTAGGCCCAGCAATTTTCATTTTAACAAGCCCTCCTGGTGGTTCTGATGGGAGGTGAAGTTTCAGAATCACTAGCCTAGGGGCACAAAGGAGAAGGAAGTATCAAAAGCAAGTGAGCTACAATAGGGATTAAGAGGCTAGATGTTGGAGAAAGATGTTCAAATATTTAAAACCTGGGTTCAGGTATTTCCTCTGCATCTTACTGGACTTGTAACAAGTTGTGTGACAACCTCGGGCAGGATACTTCAAATCTTTGAGCCTTAATTGCCTCATCTCCTGATTGGGGGTAATACACTATCGCAAGAATTTAATAAAATAATTCATTGTAAAGTGTTCAGTGCACTCACACGGGCATATGGCAAAAGGTAGTTAACAATTTTAATAAGAACTACATAAAGAGCAATAGTTGTGAGAAAGAAAGTTCTATATTAGACATACAAAATTTGAGGTAACTGTAGTACAACCCAGTGGCAGAATCCAGGAGAAGGCTGAAAGAGTGTGTGGGGACCTCAGAGAGAGATTGAAACTGAAGAACAATATGGGAAGGACACAGAATATAGGCAATAGCTACCACCATGTGAGTGGTCAAGATTATCCAAGGAGAGCACAGGAAGTGAGAAGAGAAAAGGACACCAACACTGAAGAGTAGAACAAAGAATAGTCAGCTTGAAAAGGAGCTTGAGAACAAAAACACAGGAGAAGAGGAGAACCAGGAGCCAGCGAGCTCCCAGAGGCCAAAAGAGGAGTGTCAAGAGAAGTAGGTCAACAGTCCCGAATATCACCAAGTTTAAAAAGATAGGGCTTCCCTGGTGGCGCAGTGGTTGAGAGTCCGCCTGCCAATGCAGGGGACACAGTTTCATGCCGCAGTCCGGGAAGATCCCACACGCTGCGGAGCGGCTGGGCCCATGAGCCATGGCCACTGAGCCTGCGTGTCCGGAGCCTGTGCTCCGCAACAGGAGAGGCCACAGCAGTGAGAGGCCCGCATACTGCAAAAAAAAAAAAAAAAAAGATGAGCGATGATAGTAGAAGATAGATGTTAGATAGATAGAAAAAAGGAAGGAAGGGGGAGAGAGAGAGAAAAAAAGAAAGAAAGAAAGAAAGAAAGAAAGAAAGAAAGAAAGAAAGAAAGAAAGAAAGAAAGAAAGAAAGAAAGAAAGAAAGAGGAAGGAAGGAAGAAAGAAAGAGAGATGGGAGAGAGAGAGAGAGAGAAAGAAAGAAAGAAAGCAAAAGGAAGGGAGAGAAAGAGAGAGAGGGAGGCAGAGACATAAAGACAGAAAGAAATAAGAAAGAACGAAAGAAAGAAAGGAAGGAAGGAAGAAAAGAAAGAAAAGAAAAGAAAGGGAGAGAGAAAGAAAAAGGAAAGAAAGAAAGAAAAAGAAAGAGAGAGAGAGAGAAAGAAAGAAAGAGAGGGAGGGCTATTGCTTTGGGCAGTTATGAGGTGATTGCAAACTTCTGAGAAGGCATTTCTTTTTGAACAGTGGAAGCAGAGGACTGACCTTAATAGGCTGAAAAGAGAAATCAAGGTAAGGATCAAAAACTGACCTTGAAAAATTAAGTTGTGATGGAAAGAAGAAAAATGGGGTGCCAAAATCAGTGGAGGTCAGAACATGAACAATATCTTTAAGGAAACAGGATGATGACAGAGTTGCAGGCTGAAGGAAGGAGCCAGTGACGAAGAATAAGAAGCAAGCAGGGAAGGAAAAGGGATGGGAACAGGTAGAATCTTTAGCATTGAAAAAGAGCAAGAGGAATTTTTCTCTGAATCAGGAAAAAGACTGACTAAAGTTATAGCTTGGGGATGAAGGAGGAAGATGGGGAAAAGGGTAAGGTGATAGTGTGCATCTCTGAGGGCCTCGTTTTTTAGAGAAATAGCAGATGAATTTAGCTTCCAAGAGTAAAGAAGATTCATGGCAAGGTTGAGGACTTGAGGAAAGGGCAAAGATTTAGAACACCTGTTATAAGGATGGAAGAAGCAAAATAAGAATGAGAGGGACATTGATGCAGCACTGAGGGTTAGCACTGACTTAGGAAAGCATGGATTCATTGTGGTGCTAAATTCAGTAATGGGTGATCATCTCCAGCAATGCAAGTGAACAGAGTAAACGGATAATAATGAGAAGACTGATGATGATTTTCACAAAACAACAATATCAACAATCACTGGCATGTGCCAAGTAATTCAGGAACTCATCCTGAGCCAGTGCTGTGTAGTGAATGACCTTCCTTCATAGTCAGACCTCCTAGGTTTAAATCCTAGCTATTCTATCTCAAGCTATGTGACCTTGGGAAAGTTACTCAACCTCTCTGTTTCAGTTCTGTTATCTTTAAAATGGGCATAAAAATAATAGTACCTACTTTGTAGGGCTGTTGTGATGACTAAATCAGTTCATTCATGTATAGCATTTAGACCAGTACTGGACACACAATAAGCATTTGTTACATGTTAGTTATACTCACCACTACTGAGTTGAGGCTAAGTTGAGGATAACAGAAGTTCAAAGGTTAGTAAATATCACAACTCTCAGCACATAACCAAGAGTAAAATCATCCCTGAGACGTTTCCATATAACCATAGTACTATCAAGAGATAAAAAATACTCCCAGCCACCAACCGTACCTATGACAGACATCCTTTTTCTGAAATTGTTGAAATCCAAAAAGGCAAGCAATTGATAAGTAACTAGTGTTCCCAATTCTTCTATTGTTATTGTCTCTGGGGTCCGAGACTTAAAAATGAACCCCAAATTTTTTGCAGCAGTCACTAGAGCCCCTTCATCAGGTGATTGAACTTGGTAAATCAGCTCTCCTAAAAGGAAAAGAAACAGGTGGATTAAATAACAACAAAAAAAGGCAAAGAAACAAAGGTATTAATACTGAGAATAATAACATTCGTAGAACACCAATGCCAATTCCAACTCATTCTATGACACCCAACCCAAGTGTCAGCTCTAGAAATCAGACCTTTTCCACTCACCAACCAGGTGACCAGGTGCCTGTACTGTGGATCCACAGGACACAATGTATACCACCCCTTACCACCATCTTACAGGAAAAGTTACCACCATCTTACAGGAAAAGGCTCATTCCTGAGCCTGCCTCCCTACTATGCTGCAAGTTTCTTAGGGCAGAGACCACATCTTTGTATTTTCAGTGACTAGAAATGTGCCATGAAAGCTTCACAAACTAAAACACTTTATATATTAATGCACATAATCCTCATGACAATGAGGTAGGGATTATTAAAATTATTACAGGCATACCTCAGAGATATTGCAGATTTGGTTCCAGACCACTGCAATAAAGCAAATATCACAATAAAGCGAGTCACACGAATTTTGTTGGTTCCTCAGTGCATATAAAAGTTACGTTAACATTATACAGTAGTCTATTATATGTGCAATAGCATTATATATAAGAATGTACATACTTAATTAAAAAATACTTTATTGTGAGAAAATGTTAAGCATCATCTGAGCCTTCAGTGAGTCATAATCTTTTTGCAATAGTAACATCAAAGATCACTGATCACCATGATCACCATGACAAATATAATAATAATGAAAAAGTTTAACATACTGTAAGAATTACCAAAATGTGACATAGTGACACAAAGTGAGCAAATGCTGTTGGAAAAATGGTGCCAACAGACTTGCTCGATGCAGGGTTGCCACAAACCTTCAATTTGTGGAGAACACAGTATATGTGAAGGTAATAAAATGAGGTATGCCTGTATTTCCATTTTATACTGGTAAAAACTATGACTGAAAATATTATGTGATTTTTGCAAGATCACACAGCCAGAGTGACAGAGCAGACATTCCAAATTCCTCCTCAGTCTGCTACTAATGACCATTTTATGAGAATGCATACAAGAAATCCCTTGAAACGTAAGGACAAACCAGGATGTTAATGATTGGTATCTGGTATTGTGTATGTGTTGGAGTGAGGGTGAGAGGGGAGAAGAGAGGAAAAGAATGAAATGGGGGGGAAAAAACATAAAAATACACTTTAAAACCAGCATGAATAAAGTAAGCCTTTCTATATAAAATTGTACTACCTTTGTATGTAAAAATAAATTAGAAAAAGTAGGCAGAGCTAGATCCATATTTACTGATTTATAGTAATGTCCAAGATAAATTGTTCAGAAAACCAGTTGCATATTAATCTATATATTATGATTCCTTTTTTAAAAAACAAACCACCTACACATCTACATATATTCATATATATATGAGCAAATTGAAAGTGTGAAAGTATGCACACCAAATGTGAACATTGGTTACCCCTGTAGAGGTGGAATTAAAATCAGGAAGAAATTATTAGCTCTGCCTTTATAAATCTTTGTATTGTATGGTTTCACTTGCTACAATAGGCATAAATTAATTTTTGAAATTCCCAAAACAGAAAAAGTTAAAGCAATTTCTTGATCTACCCATGAAATGATATGATAACTCCCATTTCTGGCAACACTGTGGAGTAGGTGCCAGGATCAACCTCCTCTGTTGCAAAGAGCTACATATTCCATAAAGACAAAATATTTAAATATTTTTGAATGTACCCAGGACTGGCTAGAAAGCAGTCACTGTTCAGGTCAAAGACTGAAAAAAAAAAAAATGGAATAAATGAAGAGCATTTTCTAAACCAAGGGGACTTGCTCATTGGTTTCCAGTCTCTCAAGCCTTTGGTTAGAAAAGACACAGGCCAGGGAAAGAAGTCTAATGGGAGACCATCTCTTAAAACTGAGCCCCCAGAAAGGATAGTCTCTCAGTATAAAGGTAAACTGAAAATCAGTGCCCCCTTTAAGAGTCATGCACCACAATGTTCATTGCAGCTCTATTTACAACAGCCAGGACATGGAAGCAATCTAAGTGTCCATCGACAGAGGAATGGATAAAGAAAATGTGGCACATATATACAATGGAATATTACTCAGCCATAAAAAGAAACGAAATTGAGTTATTTGTAGTGAGGTGGATGGACCTAGAGTCTGTCATACAGAGTGAAGTAAGTGAGAAAGAGAAAAACAAATACCATATGCTAACACATATATATATGGAATCTAAAAAAAAAAAAATGGCTCTGAAGAACCTAGGGTCAGGACAGGAATAAAGACGCAGACGTAAAGAATGGACTTGAGGACACGGGGAGGGGGAAGGGTAATCTGGGACAAAGTGAGAGAGTGGCATGAACTTATATATACTACCAAATGTAAAATAGATGGCTAGTGGGAAGCAGCCACATAGCACAGGGAGATCAGCTCAGTGCTCTGTGACCACCTAGAGGGGTGGGATAGGGAGGGTGGGAGGGAGATGCAAGAGGGAGGGGATATGGGGATATATATATGTATATGTATAGCTGATTCACTTTGTTATAAAGCAGAAACTAACACACCGCTGTAAAGCAACTATACTCCAATAAAGATGTTTAAAAAAAAAAAGAAGAATGAATATTGTCAGTAAACTAGAAATCTGAGAAATGTCTGAAAGATAAAAAGTAGATTTGATAAATGAAGAAATAAGAAAGGAGAAAAACACAGCTCAAAGCATTTGAAAAAGAAAATTAATACAGAGGTCAGAGCAACCCCCAAAGAGTCTCCAAATCAGAGTCAACAAATGAGAAAAGCAGAAGTGGTCTTGGAAGCACCATGAATAAAATTATTTGAAGAATTCCATTCAGCTCTCCCAGACCATTTGGGCTCCTCCTCCTGCCAGCTTACTCCGAACAGCAGGCTGCAGTGACATTTGCCCCAGGATGAAACCTTGAAAATTTTCTTCTACACAAAGTACACAATCCACCTAAGGAAACTTTTAAAATTTGAATGCTGGGGCTGGAGACCAAAGCTGAAAACAGCCAGAAGTAGCTTTAGAATTCCACAAGGATAAGAGAAATAAATTAATGAGAGAAAGGAACTCCATGACTCTGATATTTTCTTCCAGCCCAGACCTTAAGTATAACTTTGTCTCACATTAGGGTTCTGGCACAGACTCCTAGCACTAGATCTGAAAAAGTAAGATAGCTAAACCGAGGTATCATATGAATTCCAGGAGAGGGGAACCCCATACCAAGAAGATGATCTATGTATTGTGCCTTTCCCCCACAATCTTGGGAGACAGGCCACTGTAATCAGAACCTACGTTCACCAAGAGGCAAACAGGGATTCTCAAACACAAGTAGGAACAGGCAACCACAAACCATCAAACGTTTGAGAACAACATGAAAGTTAGACACACAACTCAAAACACGACATTCCGTAAAATGAAACATAATAGAGGAAACAAAAGATTTCAAATTAAGAATAATTAATATCCTCAAAGAGATCTAAGAAAATATCATGATATTGAAATAAAAACAAATCGCTATTAAAATAAAATAGAGCTTTAAAAATGAAATAAACTCAAAGTCAGAGATAAAAGAAATTTACTTGAAGGCATTGTGCTATCCTCAGATACATTAGTATTATAAATACCAGTTTAACTTATAAATATAATTATGTGAATCCTCACAGCAATTAAAATCAGAGGAATGAGTTAGTCCAGCATCATCAAGGACAAAACTATGGCTTGAATGCAGTCCCAACAAAGAAAAAAAGAAGAAAAATATATATAGAGAGAAAGAAAACATATATTCAAATGTACATATACACACATACATATATGTATCACACATATACATATATACAGTCTGCAGACTATATATATTTCACTTTTGAGTTGAAATTACTTGAGTGGTAATTTTCACCCAACAGGTGATAGTAGAAAGAAATAAAACTTGTAAATGGAATAGACTGGGCCCAAATGGAGCGAGAAGCCAATTCACCGTCCATTGTCTACCTGCCTCATTGCTTCAATATTAAAGCGGCCCAGGTGACTTTGTTCTCTTCTGTGAACCCTGAGCTCTGAACAACCATCCTGGTAGTGTGGAACTTGTTCATAATGGGGACTAAACACAAGTATTCTATCAGTGTAAATCTGTCGCATTACTGGGAAAATTCATTCTAAGCATACGCCTGATGGCTATCCGCATCTATTAGATGTGCATGTTAATAACAAGAGCTAAGTGGCTCAAGAGTGTTTCTCTGATTGTCCTGCCTACCAGGAAGCTCACAGTCAAATACGGTGCTCAATCATGAAAGATATTTCATCCTCTTTAACTGACATATCTAGGCCCTCATCTTTTTGTTGTTCCTATTTCTTTTCTTTTTCTTTTCCTTTAAGTCTCTCCATATCTTTTGGAAAACATTCAGAATATAAATAAATACAAAGAACCGTTAGTGATAGGTAAACCCCTCATGCAATGCTATATTCTGAATTAGAAAATCCTTCCAATACAAAGAACAGTTAGTGATAGGTAAACCCCTCATGCAATGCTATATTCTGAATGAGAAAATCCTTCCAATTCCAAACATTTTTAATAAAAATATCAATACTGATTTAAAAAACAAGGCTCACTACTCAGACACACTTTGCACTTACCTGCACTATTTTCCTCTGACATTACGGTGTGGCAGAGTGCAAGTAACCTAAGGAATTCATGCACTTTGGGATCACCCATTTTAATGGATTCCATCAGATGGTGGTCAAAAAACTGAAATGTTCTGTCAGCTTGGGGGTTGACTGAGAAACCCACAGCCTCTTTTTTCTATAGGAGAACAACAACAACAACGAAACTGTAGACTTCATTCCAACAACAATCTTTTAAAATTCAAAAACACTTCTTCTAAGTATTTTTAGTGCTTGTATGATTTCTCAGCCTCAAAAGCCTGGCACTAAAATGACTTTCTGTTCCCTCATTACCGTTAAATATTATCTTCTCATTTCAGAGCTATGTAAACCTTCATCACCAGAGCAGTAAACCTTCTAAAAGCATATGGGAAAGAAAAATATCCAATGGATGTACAGATTCTCAAATGTTTACTTCAACTCCAAAATACAAAGAAGCCCTGAAAACTGAAAGTTTTCTTCAAAACTTACTTGACGGCAAAACCTGACCTGACTTGAACTCATTTTGGCAGCAATATCTGACCTGGAATGGAATGTGCCTAATTATAGACTTTTAAAAGTCTACTTAGTGTGAATTAGTATTTTCTGTTATAAAAATATTTATGTGTTTGATTACAGGGTACTTTCTCTGATCTCATTAGTGTTACTGCGTAATATAATGACAGAATTAAAATAAGGATCTTGAGATATTTGTACTCACGTGTTCACTGCAGCATTATTCACAATAGCCAAGAGGTAGAAACAACATAAATGTCCATCAACAGATAAATAAAGAATATGTGGTTATATATATACAATGGAATATTATTCAGCCATTTATAAAAAGAAATCCTATCTTTATGCTATGACATGAATGAACCTCGAGGGCATTACGCTAAGTGAAATAAACCACTCACAAAAGAACAAATATTGCATGACTCCATTTATATGAGGTATCTAAAGTAGAATTCACAGAAACTGAGTGTAGAATGGTAGTTTCCAGGGACTAGAAGAATGGGGAAGTGGGGAATTGCAGTTCAATGAGAATTACAGAGTTTCAGACATGCAAGGTGAAAAAATGCTGGGATCTGCAGTACAACATTGTGCTCATTGTTAGTAATAGTTTACTGTCCACTTAAAAATTTGTTGACTAAAAAAAAAACAAGATGAAAGAAATAGGGTTCAATAAAGAACAGAACAAAATAGTAGACAATTCAATACTAAATTAGATCTCTGTTAATTCACTGACTTCTGAAAAGCACAAAACGTACTTCTAACTTTTAAAAGTTTATTATTCAAAGCACTAGACCTGTGATCATGTCTTTGCAAGGGCAGTTAATGGGAAAATACTTTTAATATACACTCTGTCTTGAAGACTGCAGAATATTTTAAATATAATACTTATATATCCAAGTATATGAGAAGACATACCAGTATACAAGATACTCCATTAGTTGTGTTTATCCCAGAATCATAGAGACTTATTTAATCACAGATTGTTTTGTTCATGTAATAAAGTTTGAAAACAACCACACATAAGGGGGAAAAAATGATCAACTCACTAATAAGTAGTAAAATACACACTGGATTTAGACTTCCCTAAACCCCACCCAGGGAAGAAACTATGACTTAAAGAGATTACAGCCTGTCAAACTGTCATTCAAATATAAAGTCAACAGATAGTTCTGAACAGGTATTTTTCATGAACCCATCTTGAAACTAGAGGATACTTCAGCCAAATAAGAGATAACTGGAAAAACAGTGGGAAAGGGAGCAGTTAGTGGTAAGCACCAAATCTCTCTAACTGAAGAACTAAATATAAAAGAAATAGATTAGGATGGCAAAACAAAATGTATATATTATATACATCGACTATGTAGAAAAGACTGATAAAAATTAGGAGAAGATGCTGATTTCCTCATTTTAGTATCTGAAGGTCAAAAGATATCATTTAAAAACTCAAATCAACTAAGAGAAATCTATGTATATTTAAGATGAAGAAGCATCATTAATACAAGTAGTAGGAAAATATGAGGGAAAGAAGGATAAATATAATAATTTTACCATTTTTCATATTAGGAAATTGATAGACACTGCTTATGAAAAAAGAATTGAGTATTGTATAAACTCTTGAAAGTATACAGTAGAGAAACAATAAAATACCTTCCTAAATATTACAAGAGAAGCACACACACAGAGCAGAGTCCATACAGAGAATTATTAAAAATTATAAAGGCACAAAGTATAACCTAAAATATTTAACAGAGCCAATGTAGATGGCCCAAACTCACTTATTAAAAAATTGGCTGCAAAGCAAAATCCAACCCTCTGCTATACATAAGACACACCTAAAACAAAGTTATTTAGGAATATTGAAAATAAGAGGTGGGTAAATGCAAATCAAAAGAAACCAGGAGACATGACCTTGATATTAAATAAGGTTGAATCCAGGCCAAGGAGAATTAAATGAGTCAAAGAAGAGCACATTCATAATAAAAATATAACCACTGTGAACATCAATGCACCTCAAGATAGCATCAATACTCATAAAATGAAGACTTCAGGCTATATAGGAGCTAGAGAGAGAGAGAAATTATCAGAACACTTTAGTTAACCTCTTTAATCCAAACAGATAATATAGATAAAAGATAAATAATGAAACAGAAGACCTAAATAATATAATTAATAAGGTAGAACTAAAATGACACACAGCTAATTTTATACCTTGACAACAGAATATACATAAGCTTTCTTTTTAAGGACCCTGGAACACAGACAATAATTGCTCATATTACGCCACAAAGAAAACCCAAATAAAGTCCAAAAAAGTAGAAATAATACAAATCTATTCTTCTTGTTTCATTTTGTTTTGTTTTGTTTTTATAGTTAATAATACTTTATTTTATATTTAAAAGTTGCTAAGGGAATAGAATTTCAAAACTTCCATCACAAGAAAAAATAACTTGTAATTTCAGTAGTGATGGATTTTTTGTTTTTTTGAATTTTATTTATTTTTTTATACAGCAGGTTCTTATTGGTTATCCATTTTATACACATTAGTGTATATACAAATCTATTCTTTTATTAAAAGTACAATAAAGGTTGGGGGGGAGTCCCAACCACTTCGAAATTTTAAAGTTCTTCCTTAAAAACTCATGGTTCAATGTGGATATTCAAATTGACATAACAAAAATAAAGATACTTTAATGCACTACAGGCCAAAATCCATGTAATTAAAACTAAAGCAGTGTTCAGAGGGAAATTAATAACCACAAATACTTGTATAAAAAAAGGAAAGAGGGACTTCCCTGGTGGTCCAGTGGTTGAGAATCCGCCTTCCAGTGCAGGGGACGTGGCTTCAATCCCTGGTTGGAGAACTAAGATCCCACATGTTGTGGGGCAACTAAGCCCACACTCTGCAACTAGAGAGCCCACGCACTGCAACTACTGAGCCCATGTGCTCTGGTGCCCACGTGCCACAACTAGAGAGAAGCCTGCGCGACACAACAAAAGATCCTGTGTGCTGCAACTAAGACCCAATGCAGCCATAAATAAATATTTTTTAAAACACGAAAGAACAAAATTTTTTTTTATTTTATTGAAGTATATAGTTGATTTACAATGTTGCAGTTAATTTCTGTTGCACAGCAAAGTGACTTTTTACATAGTCTTGTCAAAAATCAAAAACTTTGATAAAACATTGTGTTGGTGAAGGTAGGAGAAAGTAAGCACTCTTATACATTGCTTGTGACAGGGTAAATTGATGTAAATTCTAAAGAGGACAATTTGGCAATATTTATCAAATTATAAATGCACATATATTTTGATTGAACAGTTCCATTTCTAGAAATGGAACTTGTTAGAGAATATAGGATCCATGTGATATAACGTATACATCGTTATTTATTATTATTATTTTTTTGTGGTACGCGGGCCTCTCACTGTTGTGGCCTCTCCCGTTGCGGAGCACAGGCTCCGGACGCGCAGGCTCAGCGGCCATGGCTCACGGGCTCAGCTGCTCCGTGGCATGTGGGATCCTCCTGGTCCGGGGTACAAACCCGTGTCCCCTGCATCGGCAGGCGGACTCTCAACCACTGTGCCACCAGGGAAGCCCTACACTGTTATTTTTGCTGCATTTTCTTTACAAGCAAAATATTGAAAATATTCTGAATGTCCATTCCTGTCTCCTTACATAAATTAAGGAACATTGGTATAACAGACTATTATTCACCGTAAAGAGAAAAAGGGAGCACTTTTTTTTCACTGATATAGAAAGATCTTGATCATTGTTGAGGAAGAAAGTTAAGAACAGTATGTATAGTTCACTACCAACTATGTAAAAAATGGAGAAATATATTTGCTTGTATGTAATAAATACCTCTAAAAGAGAAAAAAAAACAGAGAACTCTGTGATTGGGAAACCTGGACGAGAAGGAATTTTGAACCATATGAATCTATTTTTTTAATGTTACATATGAGGTATCTCATCTGGTCATAGTGGAAATCAGGCGTGTAGGAACTCATCATTTTTAAAAAGCACATACAATTTGAAATTAAAAGTAAGAATGAATTTTATCACCTCCACACCTTAGTCATGTCTGTTTTCTGACCCAGGACATCATGTACTTCGCCTGAAAAAACAAAAATTGAGAATTAAAAATAAATGAAATTGAAACTAGATTTAGTCATTTAGTTTTAAGAAATACACTTGTTTATTAAAGCACTACTACTAGATGACATTATGAGTTCAAACCTAGACATTTTAAGGAGTGTTTTCAAACTGTAACGGTAGATATGGCAATTAACACAGAAAGATACTCATGTTTGCCCAAGATAGAACTAAAATGCAGTACACATTAAAACAAAATAAGATCGCAATCATGTTTATCTGTAAATTTTATCATTCTGTTGTTACATTATCTATGATGTTTGCAAGAGACAAATTTTGTTTTTCACTTTATACCCACTGTTGGGGAATCCAAAATGATATCCAAGACAGACCAATTCTCATCTTGATGAGTACATCTTTGTCTATCTTGGTTTGGGCCAGAGCCATCTTTAATATCTATAATGGCAAGGTCAAATTAGCAAGTAAACATGAAACCATGTCAGAGCCTTCTGCAGTCAGAAAACATAGCCACCTATGTGCCAAACATTTAAAAATAACTATTCTTAGTATAAAGCCGATATGTGCTTATTACAAATATATTGGAAAATATAGGCGTTTTAAAAACAGGAACGAAAACCTGTAAAAAAAATGAAACAAAACAAACAAACAAAAAAACAGATTTTCATTCCTGTTTTATAGAGGACAGGACTGAAGAACAGAATTCAAAGTGACATGATTCAACTAAAACTAAAAAGTCAGCATAGTAGGTTTTTTAATTCAAATCTATTTTCATTATACAATACTGTGACCCAAAAACCACTTGATAAAGAGTTACTGGTTGTTTTTCTGGGGCTCAGGTCTAAATCTAGAATACTGTGAGGCTGCTGTGTGGGAAGAGTCCCTGAGCTAGAGAGTGAACCTAGCCCAGCATCTGGAATTTAAATCCCAAACTCACCACGGTTATGTGCCAGTCATTGCCCTTTATGCTGTAACTCTGATAAATGTTAAAAGCAAAATAAAACTGTCTTTGTGTAAAATGGTCCTCCCAAAGAAAGCCTCTTCACAAGGCTGGTGATGAAAGTGAAGAAAAATGGAAGAAGTCTAAGAAAATAATAGTTCTGAGAAAGAAAATAGAAGCTTTAGATAAATCAGAGTAGAATATCAAATTTTCCCAAGGCCTGGATCTATGATATAAACAAGGCCAACTGTATGGGGGGTAAAAAGTGATTCTGGAACATTCTTTGAGTGCTTGAGTAATAGTAAATGTATTATAAATTAGAATGGCTATATAAATTTAAGGCTCTAAAGGGGTTACTTAAATCTTTCAGTTACTTTCCTGCTTTTTATGAGGGAAATCACAAGCTATCATGGGATTTGTAAATTTGGAGATTTGCAAAGATCTTGGGATATATACTTTGTGAAAAGCAAGGGACTTCTCTAAAAATCACCCAGTGACAAACATATCTACAAATAAATCTTGGTCCACGTGTCTGATCATTTCTTTAGGGTCATTTCCTGGAAGGGATATTATTATAATTATTATATTATCAATAAGTGCCATGGCAAAAGAATCCAAAAGGTCTACAAAATTCCAAATATCTCCAATACTCTAACAGAAATTTTCTCATTTAAACTGCTCTTTGGGTTGTATATTTTGAAAGCCTCTGAAAATAAGATCAAAAGAATAAATTTTAAGAAAAGGTTCTATTTTATTTATCATCTTAATAAGAGTGATATCAGAAATGCACAATGTAACTGAGGGCTTGTGGAAGTCCAGTTTGAAAAATCATCTGGTCCACTACCAGAGAAGGGTGGGGCAGGACAGGGGCAGGGCAGAAGAGAGGTGAGGAAACCATGGCGACCATGGGTTATGGGGGTGGGATAGCAGAGGGAGGTCAAAAGGTAGGAAAGTATGAAAATCAACTTCCTGTATTTCTTAGTTTTGTTCAGGGTCAAATCTTACTTTAAAATATTTGGCAATGTGTGAAGTTTCCCATCAGGAGACAAAGGAAAGTTTTCCCTCTCTTTCTCAGATTTCCTTTATTTCCTGAGATTTCTGTATTGAGAAACTGTACACTCAGAGTCCAGTGAAGTGAGATTGGGAGTCCGGAGGAACCCGACAGCACCCTTCCGGGAAGCTTCCGTGCTCTCAACAGAAGGAACTGTCTGCTAACTAGCCAAAGTCGGGGTGACAAGGGTCACATATTACTAGAATGCCTGAAAATCCAAAACAGAGCAGGTATCCTAAAAGAAGCATACAAATAGCAACTGGATAGTGATGAAACAGTTGGACCACTCAGAGTAGCCCTATAGTGTGAATTCTCAGGAATGAATTGTAAATTCTTATGAATACAGACACTAACATCATTTCCAGAGCTGCTAGGAAGCAAGTATAAAATACTGCTTTTTACTGAGATAAATCAGGCTATGAAGAACTTGTCCTCCCTGGGATATGGGTCTATCAAGCACCACCGAACAGATCACACAGTTGGTGCACTGAAAGGAACCTTAGAGAGTATCACGTCTAACCCCCATCTCTACCCATGAATCGTAACAGATTTAAAGTATCATCTGAATTATTCAACATTCATCCAACAAATATTTAGCAAGTGTTTATTATGTGCCAAGCACTATGTTATTAGATGCTGGTGGTGCCCATATTCATCAGAAAAACAGAGATTTTTTAATTAAAAAATAAAAGTGTTGCTTATTTTTTTTAAGGACTGTTAACAATATCAGGAAAAAGGAACTGTTTCCCTTACCGTAGATTCTCCCATTAATGGAACATTTTTTAAAAGTCATGATGTTTTCAGTGAGGGTACCCGTTTTGTCAGAGAAAACATATTCAATCTGGCCTAGTTCCTCATTGAGCGTGGTCGTCCGAGCTTGAGCAGGTGTTGCCTTCCCAGAGTAATACATCTTCCGATCCCAGTTTATAAAATAACTGTGTCCCAGACGAATTACTTCCACACTTTCATCATTAAAATGGAAAAAAAAGAGAAATACTCCATCAATTTCAGAAGATACAAAGCTTTGCCAAAGCAAGAAGTCTGCCAAAGTCTTCAGAGTTTAGAAGAAAATGTGGATGCTCTGTCTCCAGGTTTTAGGGACCTTCAGAGGCATCTCAGCAGAGTCTGTTCATAAAATGTTCTAAGTCATTTGCTTGTAGCACCTTGAAACAATGAGCTGGCTTTGCATAAAGCCTTAGGGAATGTTCCATGCTTCTCTACTTACATTAAACAGGCCTAGTAGAGATTTCTTGTATAGCATTTTAGTTGTTTGATGTCGCTTCACTTTGCCAAAAGAGGTAGAAAGGAGTATCTCCATGAAGCACTAAGCAAACCATAATAGCTATTGAGTAAAAACAGGTTGTGTTGTCATATTACTTTGCCCATTGAAAAGAGCACTGTCTCATGATCTAGTGGTGATTTATGATTTTCCAGCTCTAGAAGTGGAATTTCTGAAGCCAAGGGTATAATCGTTTTCAGTCTTTGTACACAAGGCCAAATCAACTTCCAAAAAAGTTACAACAATGTAAGTTTCTACCATTAGATTACTGAAAATTATCTTTTAGTCTATGCCAAGTCAAATGGCATCTCATTACTGTTGACTGCATTTCTTTTCTTATCAGTGAGTTGAATTTATTTTTTCAAATTTTATTGGCCAGCTATATTTCTTCTCAGAATTATCTAATTGCATTACCTGCCTATTTCATATTTTCTATTCAGGTATTAGTGTATTTCTTATTGATTTGTAAAAACTGTAGATATATATATAGCATATGTATCTATATACATTATGCCAATAGTTACCCAGTTTATCATTCATCTTTTAGTTACCCAGTTTATCATTCTATTTTTGACACAAAGAAGTTTTCTCTGTTTAATCAATCAAATTTATCAATAGTTTATAGTTTCTGTTTATAGTTTCTTTTCAGGGAGCTTTGCTTAAGCCTTCCCTATGGCAAGATTATATATATACAGATATCTATACTTTTCTTCTAGTTCTTTGCTGGTATTTTCCCCACGTTTAATTATTTATTGCAATTAGAATTTTCTGAAGGATGTGCATAGTGAAGCTAATTTCAATTTTTACAAAGTTTATTCATCACCATTTGAACATTGAATCCTTTCCCCTACTGTGTTGAGATGCTTCCATGTCACATATAAATTATTTCTTCAGTAGAATCTGTTTTAGGCATTTCAATTTTGTTCCTTAATGTGTTAATTAATGTACCTCTTGTTTTCATTATTGTAGCTTTATAAAATTTGGCATACCTGGAAAGAGGTAAGAACATCTTTATTCTCTTCTTTTTCAAAAATTCTTAGCTGTAATCACTCATTTATTCCTCTTGATAGAATCAATGTATTCATCAAATAAACTTTAGAATCAATCTATCAACTTTCTCATAAAACTTATTTGGAATTTTTATTAAAGTTATATTAACCTCTTAATTATTTGAAAAGAATGGATATTTTATAACATTTAAACACAACTTCAAGAAAAAGGATAAATCTCCCCAGGAATTCAATTTTGAAAAAGTACTTCTATTGGTAAAGAGTTTAGTTTTGTTTTATTTCGCTCTGTTTTTCACATAGGTCCACACCATAGCTTGACAGATTTGTTCCTGGACATTGTATCTTTTTATTGATGGGAAAAATTTTTAGTTGCTTTTGGCTTAAAGGAAAGTGTTTTTTTTTTTTTTTTTAGATGTTGTGGGTAGGAGTCTATTAATTAATTAATTTATTCTTGCTGTATTGGGTCTTCGTTTCTGTGCGAGGGCTTTGTCTAGTTGTGGCAAGCGGGGCCACTCTTCCTTGTGGTGTGCGGGCCTCTCACTATCGCGGCCTCTCTTGTTGCGGAGCACAGGCTCCAGATGCGCAGGCTCAGTAGTTGTGGCTCACGGGCCTAGTTGCTCCATGGCATGTGGGATCCTCCCAGACCAGGGCTCGAACCCGTGTCCCCTGCATTAGCAGGCAGATTCTCAACTACTGCGCCACAAGGGAAGCCCCAGTAAGTGTTTTTAATACTAAAAGCTTTTCTTAATATTAAAAAAAAGTGATTATGTTACAAAATACAACATTGCACTGAATTATCTTACTAAGAGTTTTACAGTTATTCTTTTGGATTTTCTAGGTTTATAATCACATTGTCTCTGCTCTTCCTTTCTAAGAGATTTTTTTCAGTTTCATGTCTCATTTTGTTCATAAATATTTTAGTTGCATGTGTTAGCACATTAACAAGAAGATCAAGAACAGTATAAAATAGTAATAATAAAGCAGGGACCCATAGCTTATTTCTGATGTTAATGGGAATTAAGCTTAGGTTTTCTCATCTGTAAATTGAGAAAGTTGACAGTAGCCTGATTATGCTAACTCTGAACATTTGTCTCCTTAAAGACAAAAGATGACACCCAAGTCCTTTCTGGGCACTAAATCCTATGCTTCTAGTTCTGTAAGTACATGACACATCTATATTTCCCTCCCCAGCAATGGTAGGGTGTCAGTTCGTTTTCTAACTATTTAAATGGTAACACTTGTTTTCACACAAAGTAAAAAATCACACTATGACTCTGTAGAATCATAAGACATAAAAATGAATGTCATATTCTGCATGTATTTATTTATACCTTATCTTATCATGATTCATTCTTCATATCATTCCCACCCCACTTCCTTGTAAGTTCCTTGATGGCTGTTCTAATTCAGCTTTGTTCTTCCTATTCCATTCACTGAGAAAGCATTAGCACTTACCATGGACCAGGCAGAGTGCCTTACCTGTCACAGGCAGTCAGTTAGTGTTGAATGAGAAATCTGACCCTCTATTCCCTAATTTCACCAAGAAGGACAATAAGACATAGAGAGGTTAAGTGACTAACCCAAGGTCACACAAATAATTAACCACAGAACCAAGACTAGAATTCAGGCATTTGGTAACGTCAATGAAGACCTGACCTTAAGAATGCCATAAAAATGGCATTATGCAGGTAACTGATCAATCACTTGAAGCTTTCATTTATCTAAAAGTAAAGTATCTCCCTAAAAATCTAAGCAAAATTAATGGAGAGCAGAATTTGATCCTTTTGTGTTGCAGTTCAAGTCAGTGGAAGTACTCTAAATTAATGTGAATTCTTAGACCTTAAAATAGTCTGTAGAGAGAAAGAGTATCCTTTTTGTTTGGGAAAAGAGCATTTAGGAGAGTCACAATGGAACATTTAGCTCTTTGTTTTATAACAGCAGAGAAAAGGAGACAAATGCGCAGAGTCAGTATAATCAAGCTGCTTAGTGTTTTCTGCCTGGAGGCTCAAAGAACAGGGCTTATGATTCTGCCCATTCTGAGGCAAAATAAGCAACATAGAAACGAGTTTCTTTTGTTTTGGAAAAAACACTAAAAAGCTAATTTCTTGGGAGCACAACAGCTGCACTTCTTAAGATGATGTATTAAAAAACTGTAGCTGGGTATGTTTTAACACTACAGATAAACTGACAGCATAGAAATACCCTACCAAAATCAATGTCCTATGCTCACATAGAATTGTTAAGCATTCAAAGTAAAGTCTACACTTTTATCCTCAAGTGACATGGCACTAATTTATTCCTTGTACCTATTCAAAGGTGTAATGGAAGCTTTTGTAGAAGGCCTTCATCCCTCCAATCAGAAATACCTATGATTTCTCTTTTTCCAGATCTCTGTCTTAGCAACCTGAAATTCCCTGGAATGCTTTTTTCCCTCAAGCTGAACTCAGAATCACTATTCTTATTTGGTGAGCAAAAATGCTCACATTTATCTTCATCAATACCATGGCTTACCAACAGGTAGAAAATTCTAGCCTCTTTCTTTTTTTTCTCTTGATGTCTTGGCCGATTAATAAATCATGCACAACTTAAGACATAGACAATGTGCCAAGTGTTAGAAGACTTAGGTTTGGATCTTGGCTCTGTCCCTAACCAGCTCCACAATCCTGAAAAAATCATCTCATTTATAAAAGAAGTTCAGCAATAACTACTTCAAAAGATTTTGGGGAGACATAAATGAGATAATGCATGTGAAAGCACTTTATGTAAAATATGAAATGCTATCTAGAGGTAAGGTGATGTTATTTGGAGCAGAAAGGAACTCAGAAATCAATTATCTCAATCTGCTCATTTTAGAGCACATATTTCATAGGCAAACTAAGGCACAGAGAAGCCAAGTGCTTTCTCCAAGGTCACACAGCTATTAGTGGCAGTGACAAGACGAGAACTTGGGCTCAGACTATTCCAAATAGGTTTTCATTCTGCCACTGTGGGGGACACATTAGAAGGAAAAGGAACCTGGGAATCTAGCCTTGGTCTTTAAAAAAACAATCTTAAAAATCATTAAATGAAAAATGCCAGTGCACTTCAAAGAAAGAGTGTATATGAAATACACTTCCTTCGTGAGGACACATGAAACTGTACGTGTGCAGATGGTAAGCCACTATGAGCATTTATTATTCATTTCGACATAAAAGGAAAGCTATAAAAGCTGACCATAGCTCCTCTGGCAAAGAGCAGGATTTACTACAGACTTTATAATTGGATACAAGCATAAGAGGTCCTCAGAATCAAAGATGAGCCAGTAGGATACATTTTAAATAGAGCCTGCTCTGACCACAGCTCCAGAAGGCCCAAAGCATTTTGTGGTGTTGTGACCACATCCCACTACTTCCAGTCAATTTCCCACAACTTGACATTTCAGTTTCCTAACTGCTCTCTAAAACAAGGGTGGATTTTGTGCATTAACCTTCCCTTGTTTCATCAGAGTTAGGATTTTGGAAAGAGAGAAAAAGAAGCTCGTAAAAATTAGTGGGGATTTAGAGCTGGTGATTTTGTTTATTGTTAAAATACTGGTGATGAGGAATGTCGATGGAGGAAACAAGATGGCGGAGTAGAAGGATGTGCTCTCACTCCCTCTTGCGAAAACACCAGAATCACAACTACCTGCTGGACAATCATTGACAGGAAGACACTGGAACTCACCAAAAAAGATACCCCACATCCAAAGACAAAGGAGAAGCCACAATGAGATGGTAGGAGGGGCGCAATCACAGTAAAATCAAATCCCATAACTGGTGGGTGGGTGACTCACAGACTGGTGAACACTTATACCAAAGAAGTCCACCCACTGGAGTGAAGGTTCTGAGCCCCACGTCAGGCTTCCCAACCTGGGGGTCTGGCAACGGGAGGAGGAATTCCTAAAGAAACAAACTTTGAAGCCTAGTGGGAATTGATTGCAGGACTTCGACAGGACTGGGGTAAACAGAGACCCCACTCTTGGAGGGGACACACAAAGTAGTGTGTGCATCGGGACCCAGGGGAAGGAGCAGTGATCCCAGGGGAGACTGAACCAGACCTACCTGCTAGTGTTGGAGGGTCTCCTGCAGAGGCAGGGGGTGGCTCTGTTTCACCATGGGGACAAGGACACTGGCAGCAGAAGTTCAGGAAGTACTCCTTGGTGTGAGCCCTCCCAGAGTCTGTCATTAGCCCCACCAAAGAGTCCAGGTAGGCGCCAGTGTTGGGTAGCCTCAGGCAAAACAACCAAGAGGGAGGGAACCCAGCCCCACCCATCAACAGTCAAGTGGATTAAAGTTTTACTGAGCTCTGTCCACCAGAGCAACAGTAACCTCTACCCACCACCAGAGCCTATCATCAAGCCTCTTAGATAGCCTCATCCACCAGAGGGCAGACAGCAGAAGCAAGAAAAAATACAATCCTGCAGCCTGTGGAATAAAAACCACATTCACAGAAAGATAGACAAGATGAAAAGGCAGAGGGCTATATACCAGATGAAGGAACAAGATAAAACCCCAGAAAAACAACTAAATGAAGTGGAGATAGGCAACCTTCCAGAAAAAGAATTCAGAATAATGATAGTGAAGATGATCCAGGACCTCAGAAAAAGAATGGAGGCAAAGAGCAAGAAGATGCAAGAAATGTTTAACAAAGACCTAGAAGAATTAAAGAACAAACAAACAGAGATGAACAATACAATAACTAAAATGAAAACTACACTAGAAGGAATCAATAGCAGAATAACTGAGGCAGAAGAACGGATAAGTGACCTGGAAGACAGAATGGTAGATTTCACTGCTGCGGAACAGACTAAAGAAAAAAGAATGAAAAGAAATGAAGACAGCTTAAGAGACCTCTGGGACAACATTAAACGCAACAACATTTGCATTATAGGGGTCCCAGAAGGAGAAGAGAGAGAGAAAGGACCAGAGAAAATATTTGAAGAGATTATAGTTGAAAACTTCCCTAACGTGGGAAAGGAAATAGCCACACAAGTCCAGGAAGTGCAGAGAGTCCCATACAGGAGAAACCCCAGGAGAAACACGCCGAGACACATATTAATCAATTTGGCAAAAATTAAAGACAATGCAAAATTATTGAAAGCAGCAAGGGAAAAAACGATAAATAACATACAAGGGAAATCCCATAAGGTTAACAGCTGATTTCTCAGCAGAAACTCTACAAGCCAGAAGGGAGTGGCACATGATATACTTAAAGTGATGAAAGGGAAGAACCTACACCCAAGATTACTCTACCCGGCAAGGATCTCATTTAGATTCAATGGAGAAATCAAAAGCTTTACAGACAAGCAAAAGCTAAGAGAATTCAGCACCACCAAACCAGCTCTACAACAAATGCTAAAGGAACTTCTCTAGGTTCACAAGAGAAGAAAAGGACCTACAAAAACAAACCCAAAACAATTAAGAAAATAGGCATAGGAACATACATATTGATAATTACCTTAAACGTGAATGGATTAAATGCTCCAACCAAAAGACACAGACTTGCTGAATGGATACAGAAACAAGATCCATATATATGCTGTCTACAAGAGACCCATGTCAGACCCAGGGACAAATACACACTTAAAGTGAGGGGATGGAAAAAGATATTCCATGCAAATGGAAATCAAAAGAAAGCTGGAGTAGCTATACTCGTATCAGATAAAATAGACTTAAAAATAAAGAATGTTACAAGAGACAAGGAAGGACACTACATAATGATCAAGGGATCAATCCAAGAAGAAGGTATAACAATTATAACAATTATAAATATATAACCCAACATAGGAGAACCTCAATAGATAAGGCAACGGCTAACAGCTATAAAAGAGGAAATCAACAGTAACACAATCATAGTGGGGGACTTTAAAACCTCACTTGCACCAATGGACAGACCATCCAAAATGAAAATAAATAAGGAAACAGAAACTTTAAATGACAGAATAGACCAGATAGATTTAATTGATATTTATAGGACATTCCATCCAAAAAAAGCAGATTATACTTTCTTCTCAAGTGCGCACAGAACATTCTCCAGGATAGATCACATCTTGGGTCACAAATCAAGCCTCAGTAAATTTAAGAAAATTGAAATCATATCAAGCATCTTTTCTGACCAAAACGCTATGAAATTAGAAATGAATTACAGGGAAAAAAACTTAAAAAACACAAATACATGAGGCTAAACAATACATTACTCAATAACCAAGAGATCACTGAAGAAATCAAAGAGGAAATCAAAAAATACCTAGAGACAAATGACAATGAAAACATGACAATCCAAAACCTATGGGATGCAGCAAAAGCAGTTCTAAGAGGGAAGTTTATAGCTATACAAGCCTACCTCAAGAAACAAGAAAAATCTCAAGTAAACAATCTAACCTTACACCTAAAGGAACTAGAGAGAGAAGAACAAACAAAACCCAAAGTTAGCAGAAGGAAAGAAATCATAAAGATCAGAGTGGAAATAAATGAAATAGAAACAAAGAAAACAATAGCAAAGATCAATAAAAATAAAAGCTGGTTCCTTGAAAAGATAAACAAAATTGATAAACCAGTAGCCAGACTCATCAAGAAAAAGAGGGAGAGGACTCAAATCAATAAAATTAGAAATGAAAAAGGAGAAGTTACAACAGACACCGCAGAAATACAAAGCATCCTAAGAGACTACTACAAGCAACGCTATGCCAATAAAATAGACAACCTGAAAGAAATGGACAAATTCTTAGAAAGGTATAACCTTCCAAGACTGAATCAGGAAGAAATAGAAAATATGAACAGACCAATCACAAGTAATGAAATTGACACTGTGATTAAAAATCTTCCAACAAACAAAAGTCCAGGACCAGATGGCTTCACAGGTGAATTCTATCAAACATTTAGAGAAGAGCTAACACCCGTCCTTCTCAAACTCTTCCAAAAAATTGCAAAGGAAGGAACACTCCCAAACTCATTCTATGAGGTCCCCATCACCCTGATACCAAAACCAGACAATAATACTACAAAAAAAGAAAATTACAGATCAATATCACTGATGAATATAGATGCAAAAATCCTCAACAAAATACTAGCAAACAGAATCCAACAACACATTAAAAGGATCATATACCACGACCAACTGGGATTTATCCCAGGGATGCAAGGATTCTTCAATGTATGCAAATCAATCAATGTGATACACCATATTAAGAAATAGAAGAATAAAATTCATATGATCATCTGAATAGATGCAGAAAAAGCTTTTCACAAAATTCAACACCCATGCATGATAAAAACTCTCCAGAAAGTGGGCATAGAGGGAACCTACCTCAATAATAAAGACCATACACAACAAACCCACAGCAAACATCATTCTCAATGGTGAAAAACTGAAAGCATTTACTCTAAGATCAGGAACGAGACAAGGATGTCCACTCTCACCACTATCATTCAACATAGTTTTGGAAGTCCTAGCCACGGCAATCAGAGAAGAAAAAGAAATAAAAGGAATCCAAATCGGAAAAGAAGTAAAACTGTCACTGTTTGCAGATGACATGATACCATACATAGAGAATTCTAAAAATGCCACCAGAAAACTACTAGAGCTAATCAATGAATTTGGTAAAGTAGCAGGATACAAAATTAATGCACAGAAATCTCTTGCATTCCTATACACTAATGATGAAAAATCTGAAATAGAAATTATGGCAACACTCCCATTTACCATTGGAACAAAAAGAATAAAATACCTAGGAATAAACCTACCTAGGGAGACAAAAGACCTGTATGTAGAAAACTATAAGACACTGATGAAAGAAATTAAAGATGATACCAACAGATGGAGAGATATACCATTTTCTTGGATTGGAAGAATCAATATTGTGAAAATGACTCTACTACCGAAAGCAATCTACAGATTCAATGCAATCCCTATCAAATTACCAATGGCATTTTTTATGGAACTAGAACAAATCATCTTAAAATTTGTATGGAGACACAAAAGACCCCAAATAGCCAAAGCAGTCTTGAGGGGAAAAAACAGAGCTGGAGGAATCAGACTCCCCGACTTCAGACTATACTACAAAGCTACAGTAATCAAGACAATTACCTAGATCAATGGAACAAGATTGAAAGCCCAGAGATAAACCCACGCACCTATGGTCAAGTAATCTATGACAAAGGAGGCAAGGATATACAATGGAGAAAAGACAGCCTCTTCAATAAGTGATGCTGGGGAAACTGGACAGCTACATGTAAAAGAATGAAATTAGAATACTCTCTAACACCATGCACAAAAATAAACTCAAATGGAGTCGAGACCTAAATGTAAGACCAAACACTCTAAAACTCTTAGAGGAAAACATAGGAAGAAAACTCTTTGACATAAATCACAGCAAGATCTTTTTTGATCCACCTCTTAGAGCAATGGAAATAAAAACAAAAATAAACAAATGGGACCTAATGAAACTTCATAGCTTTTACACAGCAAAGGAAACCATAAACAAGACAAAAAGACAACCCTCAGAATGGGAGAAAATATTTGCATACAAATCAACGGACAAGGATTAATCTCCAAAATATATAAACAGCTCATGCAGCTCAATATTAAAGAAATCAACCCAATCCAAAAATGGGCAGAAGACCTAAATAGACATTTCTCCAAAGAAGACATACAGATGGCCAAGAAGCACATGAGAAGCTTCTCAACTTCATTAATTATTAGAGAAATGCAAATCAAAACTACAATGAGGTATCACCTCACACCAGTTAGAATGAGCATCATCAGAAAATCTACGAACAACAAATGCTGGAGAGGGTGTGGAGAAAGAGAACCCTCTTGCACTGTTGGTGGGAATGTAAACTGATACAGCCACTATGGAGAACTATATGGAGGTTTCTTAAAAAATTAAAAGTAGAATTACCATATGATCCAGCAATCCCACTACTGGGCATATACCCAGAGAAAACCATAATTCAAAAAGACACGTGCACCCTGATGTTTACTGTAGCACTATTTATAATAGCCAGGTCATGGAAGCAGCCTAAATGCCCATCAACAGACGAATGGATAAAGAAGATGTGGTACATATATACAATGGAATATTACTCAGCCATAAAAAGGAACAAAATTGAGTCATTTATTGAGACGTGGATGGATCTAGAGACTGTCATACAGAGTGAAGTAAGTCAGAAAGAGAAAAACAAATATCGTATATTAACGCATGTATTTGGAACCTAGAAAAATGTTACAGATGAGCTGGCTTGCAGGGCAGAAGTTCAGACACAGATGTAGAGAAGAGACGTATGGACACCAAGTGGGGAAAACCGCAGTGGGGTGGGGATGGTGGTGTACTGAATTGGGTGATTGGGATTGACATGTATACAGTGTAAAAAAAAAAAAACACGGGGACACCGTGCTGCCAAGGGACTTCGATTCTAATCTGCCGAGGGAGGCTGGACTGTGAGCTGCTCCAGGGAAGGCGTGTCCATATTCGTGCATGTCCCCATGCCTAGCACAGTGCCTGGCACCCAGTGGGCACTCAGCAGAGGGCTGCTGGATGAACACAGTCTAAGTTAAAGCAATGCAGTTCTGTTTGCTATGATTTCTATTTTTGGAGAGGAGCTACCTTTAAGGTTATACTTCTTAATAGTTTTGTTCATCCTGGATTTACCACCTTCTTCTTCTTCTCCCTTAAAAAAAGGGGAATAGGGAATTCTCTCGTGGTCCAGTGGGTAGGACTCCTTACTTTCATTGCTGAGGGTGTGGGTTTGATCCCTCATTGGGGAACTAAGATCCCACAAGCCATGCGGTGAGGCCAAAAATTTAAAAAACAAATAAATAAATTAAAAAAAAAAAGAATGTCAAACAACCAGGTCTCATCTTGGCTCCAGTGTCTTTGGGACCATCTGACTCAGTCTTGGTAGGATTAGCATCAGGAATGTCTCAGGTACAGATTCTAGGGCCAACTTTGAAGCCTTATCAAATATATATGTATATAAACACACATACACACACATATATGTATATACATATATAGAGAGAGAGAGAAACAGAAAGAGACAGCAAGACAGAGAGACAGAGACAGAGAGAAGTGTGCTTATATATAGATAGATAGGTAGACCATTTTAGCTCTAGTTTGTAGAACCAAATCTAGAAACGACAGATCAAGTTGTAGAGGGAGTTATGAACCATACTTCTTATTCAACAATGAATAAGTGCCACCAACTATATTTCAACTCCTCCATGTACTCACTGATAGTTACTAATAATAACAGTAAAAATTAATATTCATTAAGCTCTTACAATGTGTCAGCCATTTGTCTTAGAGCTTTACAGGTTTGTTTATTCCTCACACAGTCTTTTTAAGTAGAACTATTACTTTCTCCATTTGTAAAATGAGGACACTGAGGTCCTAGAAGGTGAAGTAACTTGCCCAAGGTTATGGAGCTAGTAAGTGGTAGAATAGGGTCTGAATCCAGGTATCTGGAGCCAGACCAGTGCCAGAGAGGCACCATCCCAATAGATCTCCCCAAATATTCTTCCATTTCTTTCCCAACATCAACCCAATTCTAACTCATCAGGTTGCATGAGATTATATCATAGTCTATGTATTCCAAAGGAAAACATTCCTAAGAAACATTCCTAAGAAACCAAATCAAGAAGAAAATGAAATGCATTTTTTGTAATTTGAAAATGTAAAAAAGTTAAACAGTTGAACAGTTTAGTTGCCTCATTTGTAACAGATGTAGCAGATCATGAGCAGTTAGAGGGAGACATCTATCTCATTGTTGTAGTTTTAAAACAAAAAAAATGATTACACAGAACAAAGGCTTTTGATGCAATGGCTTCACCAAAGTATAAACTCTCATCTTACCTCACATATAAAGAAATTGGCACAACTGTGTTGAGAATAATAATATATGACCAGAATGTTAAGAATCCTGAGAACACAGAGTTCTTCTCTCCTTCATTCCAAAAGAGGAAAGTTCTGAACTGGTCCCCAACTTGATTCTCCCAGATTGAATTTCCTATTGCAAGAATAATTCCCAAGCATATCAGAAACCCAAAAATCTGAAATGAGAATAGAGGTCTGGTTAAGGTTAACCTGAATCCCAAACTGGTCATATCAAGGCAATCTAGCACTTCTAAGTCCAAGAAATTGTCATTTGAAAAGCAAGTTATGCAAAGCTCGTCTTACTTATCATTAATCATACAAGTAAAATGTAATATATTTATGTTGGGAACTTGGCTAAATATTTTACATACATTTTCTCACTGAATTCTCCCATTGACTCTCTGAGATAGGAACAAACATTATTCACACTTTACAGGCCAAAACCAAAATAAAACAGAAGCCCAGACAGACTATATAACTTCTTTATGGTCACAAAGCTAGTAACTTCACATCCTCTATTTGTGAAGAGTGCATATATTTAAGTGGCTTAAGTAAAGAAGATCATAGGTACTGATTTGCTCTGGTCAATCCCCGTTTACATCTATTTTCCAGGTGTAATATTAATAGTATTCCCTTCTTTCACCTTCAAAAGCATCCTGTTTGAATGATAAACTATATGGTAACCCAAGGAATAAAAGCAAAAGGGAGAAAATATCAGTAATAAAGGACTGTCTCAGACTAGTCAAGTCTCTTGGCTACAGACCCAGCTGCACAATCCTTACTTAAAGTCAACAGGAAAGATAAGGATTAATTAAAATACGGCATGACATATACTAACAGTTTTCAGGTTGCTTCTGAGATTTAAAAAAAAGTAGGAAGCAACCTGAAAACTGTTAGCCGACTCTTACATTGTGATTAGTACCAGTAGTAGCAAAGCAGACATTTTAGAGGTAAAGTAACTAGGAAGACAGCAAGGCCAGTCCCTTGTAAGTCCAAAATCCCAAACTTGGAAAGGAAGGACACAAAGTCACCAAACATATAACACCTGAGCTGAACACGATGTTCTGGGGACCTTGCTAAGTGTCACCGTGTTAGGAACAGATACCAGTCACTGTTGAGGGAGGAGTGGGGCTAAAAACAGGAACGTATTTCTCTCCTATTTCCTCCAAGAAAGAATATTCAGGCATTCTGGGACTGCCTCCTTTATTCGTTGATGGACAAATTAGGCACATAAGAAGACAAAGTTGGGGAAAACCTGATTTAAAATATATTAGTATATTAATATACTTTAAGTCAGGAAAACCTAATTTAAATTATATTAGAAAAGCAGGTATTGGAGAAAAGTAATACTGTGAATCCCCCAAATCCTACCAATTTGGTACCTGTCTCACAGTATCCTCTTTCCTTTCAACAGCTAACACTACAAACTAATGGAGGTAAATTACTTTAAGAACATTAAATTTGGTGATGCTTGGTATCAAATGCCCTAATTTAGGATGGACATGGCTTCTAATTCCCCAATGGATCATTCAATTTTCTAGTAGAAAAAGCTAGGACAGTGCCTGCTTCACAACCAGTAAGCTTACTCTGTGGTGGATACATATACAATCCCCATGCAAGCCCTACAGGTGGGCTCAAGGCCGTTTAAATGGGGAATTCTAGAGGTGGGCACAGACTCCTTCTGGGAATGTCCCCTTGGCCTCATGGACTCTATGGGTATGAGAGGAGGAAAGCCCAGGTCTGAGGGTGACACTGAAAGCAAAACACAGAGCCTGGCCAATATTTTGTGCCCCCACACACTAAGGTCTGAATGGAGAGTTAAGATAAGAAATCAAATTCTGGATGTGTTTCCCAAAAAGATGTGAGGTGCCTTTAATGGAGAAACTAAAATAACTCCAAACAATACAACAGCAAGTAATTTAAACCTTTATTGTGTATTGCACACTATTTATATAATATGCATTTTTTGTAAGGGCAAGAATTGTCTTAAATTCTTATTAGATTTATTTAGATTTATTTCAAGTAATTCTCTTAAATCCCATATTAGATATTTACTAAGAGTTCATTCCCTTTTTTCCTTATTCAGGGTCCCACCATTATGTATCAGTTGAGCAATTATTTACTGAGTGCAGATTCTTTAACGTTACTTGTGAGTCTGTGATGGGGCTGGTAGGGAACCATGGTTCAAAGTCACTGTCCTTATATTTCAAAGTCAATGTTCTAAACTCAACCCTAATATAAGGAGACAAAGCAATATGACACAAAAGTCAGATAACAATCAGATCCACAGCGTGAGAGAGCACAAGATTAACCGACGAAAGGGTGGGGTGTGAAGAAGACCTGACTATTTGGAGTTCACAAGTGGTAGAGAAAATCATTTCAAACAATTCAGAGGAGAAAAAAAATTCAGAGGAAAGAGACAGCCATGGGCCCAGGAGGTTTTGAAGTCTTCATGAAGGAGGTAAACAGTGACTTGGGCCTCAGAGGATTTATAAGCAGAACCAGCTACATAATTTTCAGGGCCCAGTGCAAAATAAAAATGCAGGACCCCTTCTCTAAAAATTATGAAGGATCTCTGCACAGCAACAACAGATCAATAAGCCAAGTGTGAGGCCCTTCTGAGTGGGGGCCCTGTGTGACTTCACAGGCCACCTATCCATGAAGCCAGCCCTGTCCACAAGCTACGTAGAGAGGGCATGAGCAAATGTAACATGACCAAAAGACCAATTACCTTAAAAATTATGTTTTGTGTTTTAAAAACAAATGATCTTGCAAGGCCATGAAGGCCTCCATAAGCACTAACCTACGTCTCATGAGAAACTCTACCAAAAACTCTCTCGTGAGAAACTCTACCAAAGTTTCATGAGAAACTCTACCAAAAACTCTCTCATGAGAAACTCTACCAAAAACTCTATGAAACTCTATAATTATTGAGAAATCATAATCTAGGAAGTAGAAAACAGCAGAACTGGGCCCCAAATGCAAAGTCCCCAAATACAAATTCCACAAGGAGAATGTAGATTTCTGAAAGAATTCTCAGAAGAATGTAAGAAATATATTAAGATAACAATGACTAATGATAGTGTCTAATTTTGTTAAGGTAACTTACCCATAATACTAGAGTATTCATCAATCTATCAATGCTTGTCCTCTTAAACTTTGTCTTACCACTGTTCTGCATTAGTTTAGTATCAGGACCTGCAAAAGAAAAAAAAAAAAGAAAGAAAATGATATAACTTTGAAATGATTAGATGATGTATTATTTTTATTAATTCCTACTTATATCAAATGTTTCTGAAAGGAAAATAATATGTTTTTTCAAAATAATTTGACTTTTATTAAGAGCAGGATTATTATTAAGTTGTTTATGATTCTCATCTGGTGGCTTAACAACAATCCTGGAAATTGCAAGGAACTGGTCCTCTTAGAAGGGGATAAATCCAGACATAACTTGTAGCTAAAAGGTTTAAGAAATGTTATTTTTCAAAAATCTGTGTATGGATGTGCTTATAGTTTGAAGCAATTAAAGATTAAGAAGTCAGTCAAACTGAGGAATAATTTATAAATGTCTAAAAGAATGTAGTAATAAACACAATTCAGAACACTGAGGTCTGAATGGAGAGTTAAGATAAGAAATCAAATTCTGGATGTGTTTCCCAAAAAGATGTGAGGTGCCTTTAATGGAGAAACTAAAATAACTCCAAACAATACAACAGCAAGTAATTTAAACCTTTATTGTGTATTGCACACTATTTATATAATATGCATTTTTTGTAAGGGCAAGAATTGTCTTAAATTCTTATTAGATTTATTTAGATTTATTTCAAATAATTCTCTTAAATCCCATGTTAGATATTTACTAAGTGCCTTGTTCAAGAAATTCTGAGAATTAATTAACTGCTTTAGAGGTAGATTATTAGATGATTAACAAAGAATATTAGATTATACTGCTAAGGAAATTCCTTGTGGACAAAGAAGATGCTCAATAGAAGTAATTACATTTTAATTATATCAGATTTCCCTAGTCTTCCCTCTCCACTTCATCTTTCCACAATTATCACCAATCCATGCAGCCACTTAAAAGCAGAGAAGGGAAAGGGAAGAAAAGTGAGAAGCGGGGCACACATGGAATTATACGCCATTCTAGAGGTCAGGGAAGCATGGGAACATCCTTAAAAGACTCCTTTACTTGAAAGACAAATTGGAGCAAAGATTGGGGTCTCAAACAATTCACTGTCCTGAGTTGGAAATTGTACCCCAGTGTCCTATTCCCAGCCTCTACTGTGTAAAGGAGACCACCCGCATTTTCTCAGAATCGTTTATTAAAATCATATGGACATTGAGGGTGGGAAGTATTTCTTTTAGTAAAGATCACAAAGGGCAAATAGAGTTTGTGATTGCTAAAAGCTGAAATATTGACAGACCAGTTTCGTGCTAAAAATTTACATTTCTTAGGCATACATACACACACAGACTAGCAAAGCATCCACTGAATGGGTTCTTAAGCACTTATTTAAATATATCCACAGATGTTGATATACACAGCTCTTCTTCCCCTCATAGTCACAGTCCTGAGAGAATTTTCTATACTCAACGGCCTCTTTTTCCTTATCTCCTACTCATTTCTCAAGCTAGTTTCTGGGCCAGTCACTCCACCAAAACAAATGTGGTGTTATCATCAATAGCGTCCATGCCTTCTTGGACCTCTCAGCAGCCTCTGACACTGTTGACTACTACATCCTTTTGAAACACACTCTTTCCTTAGCTCCCATTTTACATGTTCTGCTTTCCCGCCTACCTCTTTGGTAGCTTCTTTTTCGTCTTCCATTATGCTCATTCCTTTCTTCCCAGCCATTAAATAGTGAGACTTCTTTAGAATCAGGCATAGGCCATCTTCTCTTCTTTCTCAATCCACCTTCCCTGAGCAATCTGATCTAAGACCACAGCTCCAGTTAACATCTGTAGGCCAAATGTATATCTCCAGCTCAGATTGCTCCTCTGAGCCCTAAACTCATATATTTAAATCCATATATTTGATTGCCTATATGGTATCTTCACCTGGTCTTTCTAAGGCCCCTCAAGTGGCCCTTGTCAAGCCCACCTTGTGACCTTTCTCCAGGGTTCCTTATCTCAGTGAATGGCACCACTATCCATCCAGTTGTGAAAAGCGGGAGAAACCTAAGAGTCTAGTCTATCGCATCACTCCCACCCTAAATCCAAAGTACCGTCATCTCTCAACTGGACTGTAGCAAAAGCCTAGCAACTTTGTCTCCCCACATCTACTCTGCCATCACCCGAATCATACACTTTTTCCAGGACCCTATTTACCAACTTTAAAAATACCGTAGGTAGGAGTGAAACTTTCAAATTTAACACTTACACACACGCCACCTGTTTGAAAAACTTGCAATGACTTCTGAATGCTCTCAGGATAAAGACCAAAATTCTGGATACAGACCATAGGACCTGTATGATCTGGCCTCTATCCCTGTCT
Source organism: Grampus griseus (assembly GCF_964374135.1). NCBI lineage: Eukaryota > Metazoa > Chordata > Mammalia > Artiodactyla > Delphinidae > Grampus > Grampus griseus. The sequence goes on from NC_139018.1 coordinate 92,951,634, forward strand.
CTAGTCACATGTTCATCTCTATCCTCCAAGTTTTCCATGCTCTACACTGGCCTTCTTAAGCTTTTTGTTTGTTTGTTTGTTTGTTTTTACCTCCCCAGCCTCATTCCTACCATAGAGCCTTTGCCTATGGCGTGCCTTTTGTCTAGCTTGTTCTTTCCCTTCATATTCCTCCACTACATACTCCTGTGAGTCCATGTTCTTTTTCTTCAGAGCACTTATCTCAGTTTGAGATTATATACTCATCACTACAATTATTTAAGATTAATGTCTCTCTCTCCTACCAGACTCAAAACCACATGAGTGAAGAGATCGCACTTTTTTTGTTCACATTCTTAATTGCAAATAAGTAAGCAGCACAGTGCCTGCCACATAGTAGGTACTCAATAAATAACTGTTTAATGAATGAATTTATTTATTAAGTACCTGCTATGTTTTAGGCAATGTGCATATGTCCTTTTCAACTATTATCTCACTAAGGCTTAAAACAAGCCAAAAAATTAGGTACTATTATCCTTAGTTCACTAATAATGAAACTCAGGATTAAAGAATTTAAATAACTTGCCTGAGATTTATTTTTTTGTCTTGTCTTGTACGCGTCAGAGCCAAACTTAGAACCCAGATATATCTAATTCTAAGGCTCTTGCTCTTAACCACTATTTTTAAAGCTATATGAAATAGTCCGTTAATTCATTAATTCACTGACTCATTCAAACAATGTGTGTTTAAGACTGTGACTCATTCAGAGTCCAAACAGGAAATAGATGACACATTGATCAAGGATAATTAGAGAAAGGTTTATTTATAAAGGGACTCTTTACAAAAGTGTGAGTGGGTGTATCAGAGGTACAGAAGTAAAAGGTTAACGCAGTAACCAAGGACTTGGTAGCAATCAAGATGTTTCTCTATCTACACCAGAAGGGTAGGATGAGGGAAAGAGTGGTTATTAGACCCTAAGGGGAGAGTTGTGTAAAGTCTGCAGCCTTTAGAGGAAGAGTGACTTTATGTTGAGGGACCCAGCCAGCTTGAAGGTAGGCAGTCTGGGGGAATAAATACCTTGACCTCAATCCTCTTCCTTTGATCTCTTCCCAGGGACCCCCAATGATAGGACCAAAGTTCAAGGAAACCTATTAGTGTAAACCATACAAGTCAGCCTCCCAAGGCAGACAAAGAGTGTGAAATGGTGAGAGTAGATCTGGAGGGGCAAATGGAAGACATCCAGCACAAAAACCTACTATGCACCAAGATGGTGCTGACTTCTATGGACGCCTTAAATGAATAAGACTTCTGACTTGTACCCTCAGAAACAGGACTTTCTCCTCTCTCGAGGTAAAGGAAAACCATACCAGGGAGGCATGGCCTAGCTGTTAATGTATATTAGACCCTCATAAATTATAGATTTGTAAAGTAAACCATGTTTGTGTCAACTATACTCCTTGCACAATCCTTAATGGCAGGTATAACTAGAGAAATAATACAGAAAGAATAGTTAATAATTTGTTTTGGGTAACTTTCCTAAGATCTAGGTGTTCACCTAGAACTAGTTCCCCAAATTAGACGTCTCATGACTTAGGGGTTCTGAGACACTCATTTGTTCAACTCTGACATTGACGAAACCAACGATTCCTCTGCCTGCCGTTATTCTAGTTGAACTTTCTATTAACGTTTGTGCCTAGACTAAAGTCAATGTAGGCACGCTCTGCTTTACAAATATCTGCCTCATGAAGATCCCCTGCCAGTGAACATCAAGGTCACATCACAAAAGAGGGTGATGCCCCACTTCTCCCTGCCGAGATCCAAGAGCAGTACATTTTCCCAACTCTCAGCCTATGGAGCAGACAATGTGCTCTGAATTGATGCTGAAAGAAGGGAGACGCAGGGAAGGAAAGAAAATAGCATTTGTCAAGCATCCTCTTCCATGTGCATTGCCTCACTGAGCCTTTACAGTGACTCTCTAATGTACTCATTCTGATCCCCATATTATAGCAGAGAAAACTAAAACTTAGGAAGTTTAAGTAACCGAGGTTTAACATTCTCCAGCTGGTAAACAAATTTAAACCCAGATCTGTCCAATCCAAATTCTGTGAACTATCTGTTACACTTTTTTGGAGGGAGACCTGTCCAACTTACCACTCCACTTTCTTCTATGTAGGAGCATTTTCCCACAGAGCCAATATTATGAAGGAAAGCTTGACCCCTGAGGGGCTCTCAGCAGCTGTCCTAGCATAACATGCTATAGCTGAACCATACTTCCGAATTAGTCATTCCAAACAAGATCACACAAAGGCAAACAAAAGTTTGGGCTACAGCCCACTCCTAGGATGATGCACCCTCCCATTTCTCTAATGATAGGGAGCAAACCAAGAAGGTCCTTCACATCAGAGGACCCCCAAGAAATCTCCCCTTCATTAAATGGAAAGACTAAAGGGGGAAGGTAAAGACAGGTTAACGTATAAGCCTAGCACTCTTTTTCTCAGTACAAGATGCAAATAAGGAAATAGATGATCATAGGTTTATTCCCCTGACTAAAGAGTAAAAGCATCTGGTGAAAACATTATGAAACCAGATTCATCCCCAGATAAAACTGTATATACAGCCTCATTTCTAGGGATTTCTCAAGTCCTTACAATGGCAATGCCCCAAGCAGCAAGAGCCTTGCTAACACCCACAGCTGACAGTATTTAAGAGGAATTGGGAGGATTTCTCTAGATTTGGAACACTTTTGAGTCTTTAATGAACATTTTGTTGCTGTTGAAGGAAGTCAGTTAAGAAGAACATTCCAGTTTTGATTGCACATATAGTCAATGGGCCCAAAACACATCTTAATTTGGTGTCACAATAAACAGGATTTTTAAAAAATCAAGGACTGGCAATTGAAGCCATGAGTGAAATTTGAGAGGCTTTACGAAATGGTGCTACTGTAAGCTTCCTTAGCAGGAGAGGTGCCATCTTGGGCCCTTAGAGACAAAGTAGAGACAGGAAAAGTGGCAGCAGGCAGAGGAAGAGGCACTCCCCTTCCTCCCCCAAGTCCCATCCCCACCTCCAGCATGCACAGTCTTTCCAGGACCTGCTGACGAATAGTAGAAGAAGCTCTGAAATAGACACAGAAATAACTGCAGGATCTCTAAGAAGGCTTTTCCAAAAGGATTGCTTGAACTTGGCAAACTACAAAATTAACAGCAGAGCTGGGGCTTTCTTTCATGCTCATTCTCCACTTTAAAGGCAGGCTGATTAATACGTATAATGATGGGGATGATTGAGACGGGGTTAGAGAATGAGAAATTAAACAACAGGCATCATAAATAGTGCTACAATGAACATTGTGGTACATGTCTATTTTTGAATTAATAGCCAGGACATGGAAGTAACCTAAATGTCTATCAACAGATGAATGGATAAAGAAGATGTGGCACATACATACAATGGAATATTACTCAGCCATAAAAAGAAACGAAACGGAGTTATTTGTAGTGAGGTGGATGGACCTAGAGTCTGTCATACAGGGTGAACCAAATCAGAAAGAGAAAAACAAATGCTGTATGCTAACACATATATATGGAATCTAAAAAAAAATAAAAATGGTACTGATGAACCTACTGGCAGGGCAGGAATAAAGACGTAGACATAGAGAATGGACTTGAGGACACGGGGCAGGGAGGGGGAAGCTGGGGCGAAGTGAGAGTAGCGACATACATACACTACCAAGTGTAAAATAGCTAGTGGGAAGCAGCTGCATAGCACAGGGAGATGAGCTCGGTGCTTTGAGATGACCTAGAGGGGTGGGATAGAGAGGGTGGGAAGGAGGCTCAAGTGGGAGGGGATATGGGGACATGTGTATGCATATGGCTGATTCACTTTGCTATACAACAGAAACTAACACAGTATTGTGAAGCAATTATACTCCAATAAAAATCTATCCAAAAAAAAAACAAAACAGTAGGTATCTAGCATCTGAGTAATTAAGGCCCATGCACTCTTAAGAATAAGTTCATGATGTCAGCGTTTCCTTGCAGAGTGGGGCCACACATACTATTTCCAGAGCAGCGGTGTCTTATCCTGGTGCCCTGCACTCTGCAGTTAACCCAGAAGGGCACCTTGCACGCAATAAAAGCATCGTGCTCATCCAACCTGGAGAGCCGCAGACTGTGCTCACGCAGATCTCAGGAAGAGCTCTCCCATAACAGACCCTGGAGAGTTTTCTGTACCTGCAAAAATAACCATTCCAAAACACCAGCTGGTATTTCTCAGGACACAGCCCCTCAGGATTATCTTCTCATTGTTGAGGGAGTGTTTGCTGCCCTTCCAAGAGAGGACTCCGGTGAATTTATCTAGTTTGTTGTTAGGCGCCTCACAGACAACAATCCCTGTAAAATACAAAAAACAAACATCTTTATGACTCATCTCAAACTCTCTTTAGAGGTCCACAGTACTGCTTTAGCGCCCAACATACAGTACATTTTCCTTCTCTTTTGGACAGCACAGAGTTATATATACACATATGTACATATATCCTAGGCTGTGCTAGGAAAAATCATCTGGGAGGGGTACAAAGATGGAAATCCATCAGATATTTTGAAACATAATTTTCTGCACTGTCCAAATAAGAACAGAAACCTCAAGAGCCATGGGATGTTTATTCCTCTAAAAAGAAAAAAAAATCACTAATCTCTACTTTTGGTTTGTAACAAATGATTTTTGAAAAGATAAAGCAGGGATGATCCTAAAAGTTTTTCTTATTTCATGTCTTTTTATTTAATGTAACTTTCACACAGGTTAAGATGGCATACTTCCAGTTTCACAACCAAAGTTAACTGGGTCTTTCTAGGCTGATAATCAGAATTTCGGGGTTCCTACTATATTCCACCCCCAAGAAACCTGGGTCTTGTTTGCCACATGTGCCTGAGAATGCGTGTGATTCCTTTCAGCTGTTCTATGCTTCTTATCTTGATTAGATTCAGAGATCTGGGGGCTCTCAGAGGCACCATATAACTTGCCCCAAACTGTCCAGAAGATGTTTCTAGTTTTTTTTAATACCAAGCCCATTCCAAACTAAGGGCATGCCCATTCTAAATCAATGAATCAATTCGTTCCATTATTTCAATAAGGAAATACACTTTTAGGGTGAGGGTTCTCTTGATAGAAAAACAAACCAGAGATAATCTTTCATGGACCCTGTCACAAAATATATCTATTAGATTCAAGTACATTTGCATTGCAAACGGTTGGGGTTAACTTTTTATAACTTATGAGTACAAAGATTTGAAAGACAGAGAGAGAGAGGAAGAAAAAGAGAGAGGGAAGGAATGAAAAAGGAGATTGAGGGTAGATCCAAACAGGGTTCAAGCCAGCCAGGGGTAAGATTAGTGTCTACAAAATTCTCTCTTGAAAACAATAAAAATACATTTATTTAATCAGAAGCCAAAAGGGTAGATTGCAACATAAAAAGTGTCATTTGGAAAATGAAAAAAGGAAGCACATTTTCAGCATTGACTGAAGGGAAGAGAGGCCAGCCAGGCCTACAGAACCTTGTATTGCACTGTTACACCCCTAACAAACACCTCCTGAACCTAGAGCCTTCTTAGATGGGCTCCCTTCCTTAGTAGGATGATATCTTTTCCTTTTAAAACGCATGGACCGAGGTGACAGCAGCCAGTTTTCACATGGCCTGATCACTCCTAACCAACCAGATTACTAATATTCATAGACCTTGCTTGAAAAAACAAAAACAAGAGTCTGGAAGGAATGAGAGACTCGAGGGCTCCGGGCTGCTTTTCCAACTCCATCTACCTTTCTCCAGTATCATAAAAGTGTCGCTGCCTGAACACCCCCAATTGGGACACACACTGGCTTCTTCCCAGACATCCACTGCTAACTGTGAGCGTGCTGGCAGGAGGATTTGGATGAGGCTAAATAACCTGTACAATGTCACTTTTTATACGAAGGGAAGTGGCCAAGTCCTTGTTTGCTCTCATTACAGCATATATCACAGATATTGAAAAGTAAATGAAAACTGATTTCAACTGGCCCAAGTTGTTTAGACAATTACATTGTAGAAGAGAAGACTTTTTCTAAACTCTAAGAATTCAGTATCTTTTTTTCTTGACCAATAATATACATTCCTGAATTCTGTAGAACCTTGAATTGGGTGTCACCAGCAAAACCTACATAAAATTATGGGTCGACAGCAACCCTCAAAGCTTATTCCAAATTCTTGACCCAAGACTCAATTTCTCAGGCTTCAAACTTGGCCACTAAAAAAAAAAAAAAAAAAAAAAAAAGTGCTTTGGGCAAAAACAACATGATACACAGTTCCTGCCAACAGGAATATAAAAAACAGGCTCATTTGATCATTTTTATTGTCGTAAGCAAAGACTGACATGGAGGCAAATACAGCCTTGAACATGTTGGCTCGCTCCTCCCTGGCCCCAAGGCTCATCCACTTCTGGCCTGACACCAAGGGTGTGGTTCTAGACAGAAACAGGCAGTAAGGCCAAGGGGCTCTGCCTCAGTTTTTGGAAGCCAAACTCCAATTCAGCCCTTCTGGAAGAGTGTGGGCCCAGTGATTTAAATACATACTAAATACAGGGCCTAGTCAAAACAAAGTGGCAAGAACAAAGCCAAACTACTTTTTTTTTTAACTTTAGAAGTGCTCAACTTCCCCCTTTTAGTCCTGTTAGCACAAAACACAAGCTTCCCAATGTCTCTTCTGCCTCTTTCCAAAAGGGGTGAGCAGGTTTCTTCGAAGGGAGCACTGGATTCACGTCTATATCCCCATAACCCATCATACTGGCTCCATAATAGGATCTTAATAAATACTTGCTGGGGAAATGGATGGAAAGATGGTTTTAAAGAGAGACTGGGAGATGATATAAGTATTAGAGTAGATCTAAGATGAATGAAAGAAGTGGTATATTTCTATGGTAATATGATAAAGGGAATTGGAAGACCTAATCGCCCAGCCACAATGGGGGACTTAGGTTGTCCTAACTCTGAAGGGATACAAATAGATCTGAAAACAAGGTGGGCAACTTAAAGCACATCAGAAGGAATCAAAACTATATTCCTCTCATAAAGCAAAATAAGGACTAGAGAAAAACTGTAGGACCTTTCTTCCCTTTGCTAATTGTGTCAAAGAGTTAAGAGGCAGTAAACAGTCAGATGACAATGGATGAGAAAACAGTTTAGGAAAAATAGCATTGTTTCTCACATAATTATTCACTGAACACATGTTTAGAGAACAAAGTCATCTTTAATGAGCAAGAAAATAACTGGGAAAAAAATCATGTCAATAATGAAGTATAAATATAATGAAACTAGCTAGTCACAGTTGTTTGCTTCTCTGAAGATAACAGACGTGTAAGCAGATAGCAATTCATCCAGTTTGCAATCACACAGAAATACTCTAGGCCATACCGAACAAAATCCACAAGATTTCACTCCGAACCCTGCCGGCATTCTAAATTTAGTCAGCTGGATTGTTTGTTAATTACCATCCTAATAACCTTCTCAAACTAAAGTGTTTATCTTAAAGTGGAAATCTATAGTTTATCATGAAAATGGAATTCAGTACCCAATACTTCAAGATTTTTCCAGAGCAGTTGGCTTTATTTCTTTATGGATATTATTATTAGCAATGCTTCTTGATTATCTGCGCTACAACTCTTCCCTAAGACAATTACCTATTGAATAAGACATCCTGGGACTTCCCTGGTGGCGCAATAGTTAAGAATTTGCCTGTCAATGCAGGGGACACGGGTTCGATCCCTGGTCCAAGGAGATCCCACATGCCGCAGAGCAACTAAGCCTGTGTACCACAACTACTGAGCCTGTGCTCTAGAGCTTGCGTGCCACAACTACTGATCCCACGAGCCACAACTACTGAAGCCCGCATGCCTAGAGCCCATGCTCCACAACAAGAGAAGCCACCGCAATGAGAAGTCCATGCACCACAACATACCGCAACGAAGAGTAGCCCCTGTTCGCGGCAACTAGAGAAAGCCGGCGCGCAGCAATGGAGACCCAACGCAGCCAAAAATAAATAAATAAATAAACAGGTAAATTTAAAAATAAATAAATAAGACATTATCACTGCTGTTCAAGAGTTTCTCCAGCCAAGAGCTTCTTAGCGTTTAGAAGACTGCCCCCTACTGTTGCCCTGATGATTGTGATAAATATTTATTTTTTCTTAGAAAGAAGAATGTCACCTTCCCATTTTCTAAAACCTCATTATTCTTCAACTATTAAGCCTTAGCCACCCATCATCACCACCATAATGGCCACATCAACACCAGCAGTAAAGAGTAGAGTTATTCCTCCTTGTCTTCACAAGGCATCTATGCCTTACACAGTCACATCGGCTTTGCTGTTAGGCTGTGCTTCTGTCCAGGTGAATAGGAAACATATCTGATAAGTTTAAAAAGTCACAAGATGCTAACCAAGCCTTTCTGTGTGCTTGTTTGTTTTTTTAACCAAAAAAAAATGCTTGTTTTTCTGTGTTTTAATTACACACATGCTCTTCTTTAGAAAGGCTCACAAAAACACACAAAGATTCCTGAAATAAAGAGTCAACCAAGGGGGCTTCCCTGGTGGCACAGTGGTTGAGAGTCCTCCTGCCGATGCAGGGGACACGGGTTCGTGCCCCGGTCCGGGAAGATCCCACATACCGCGGAGTGGCTAGACCCATGGCCGCTGAGCCTATGCGTCCGGAGCCTGTGCTCCGCAATGGAAGAGGCCACAACAGTAAGAGGCCCGCGTACCGCAAAAAAAAAAAAAAAAAAAAAAAAAAAAGAGTCAACCTTTCCCTGGTTCGAAACTCAGTATTAACAGTCATACAACATATGTAAACTTGTCATATTTGCAAAAAAACAGACCTTAGTCCAGCCAGTAACAATATGCAAAAGAGTCTTAAGCACATTTGGACAATTTACATCCGTGGCTTTCCCCAAGGCATAAGCATGACCAGTTTACAAATGTATAATTGAAACTATTTCCAGTTATTATTTGTAAATCTTGTCAATTCCTGTAAGACTTCAACATGAAAAATCAAGATCCACTCTATTTTTATACTTGTTATAATTTTAAGTCAAGTTATGTATCTTTTTTTATAAAATTCAACAGACTACATATCAATTTTTTTCTGATGTTTAAAATGTATAAAAATATTTATATGAGAACTTTTCAAATAAATGGATTTACCTACCAAAACCCACCTCTGTCTTGCATGTGCTGGTCTCTATGTTTGGCCAGCTCTCCTATGAGCTCTTCTTGGGGATCCTGATATTCAAGAGCACTGAGAACATTTGCTACTTTTTAAAAACATGATGATGTCATCTGAGTCCTGGATGGACTTGATCTCTGGAAATTCATTTTGCATTTTCAGGTTTAAAATATTCTTGAAATGTGTATCTTACCCTGATCAGGAGCTAAGCAGTCATGCTGATTCCCCTGACTCTCCCATGCTGCCTTTCTGTTTGCAGTTTAGAGCCTCTCATGCCCTTTCATAGACTAGGCTTTGCCAGCAGTCCTAGGTTCATATTCTAACTCCTCCACTTAGTAACCCTGGGACCTTGGGAAAGTTATTCAATTTATCTGGGATTCAAATTCCTTGCCCATAAGTTGGAAGTAATAATAATCTCTTCCTCCCAGGCCTGTAAGGATTTAGTAAGATAATATGTGCAATTACTTAGCATGGTGCCTGGTACATAGTGAGTACTTGTTCATGTGTCAACATCATGTGTAGGGCCTGAGAACTTTAGGACTTTTATCTAATTAAAGGCTTCTTTGGGAATGAGCTCTTGTTCAAGTCTGTCTTCTCCCCTGGGCTATAAGTGCTATGAAAGCAAGGCCTGCATCTGACCTATTAACCACTGTATCCCCAGGTTTACTAAACACTGTATCCCCTTGCCATTGTGTTAAATATACATTTAGTGGATAAATGAACAGGTGACTGAGTGAATGGATAAAAGAAAGAAAAGAATGAATGAAAGCTCATGCCATGCCTGGGCTGCTCTGGTGGCGCAGTGGTTAAGAATCCACCTGCCGATGCAGGGGACATGGGTTCAAGCCCTGGTCCGGGAAGATCCCACATGCCACGGAGCAACTAAGCCCGTGCGCCACAACTACTAAGCCTGTGCTCTAGAGCCCTCCAGCCACAACTGCTGAAGCCCGTGCGCCTAGAGCCCATGCTCCGCAACAAGAGAAGCCACTGCAACGAGAAGCCCTTGCACCGCAACCAAGAGTAGGTAGCCCCCGCTCGCCGCAACCAGAGAAAAGCCTGCGTGCAGCAACGAAGACCCAACGCAGCCAAAAATAAATAGATAATTTTTTTTTAAAAAAAAGTAGTCTGAAGTGACAATCTTTAAAAAAAAAAATAAAAGCTCATGCCATGCCTAAAGAGGCCACCAACAAGACACTGTCCTTGGGTTTAAGAGCAAAAGTGGGGAGGCGGGGAGACTTACAAGAGACATCCTGGAGCCCTACCCATCTCAGTTTTGACTCTTGGTCTTGTCCCCAGTTTGGAGTTCCCAGTGGGGACTTCTCTAGTGTTAGGACTGGGAAACTCAGGTCTTCAGCTACTTAGAAGATGTGATATGTCCTTATGACACAAGGACAAAAAACTGTAGTTTGGGGTTAAGAAAGTATTTTGACAAATCTCAGAAGAAAAACCACATGGTAACTAGAAGCAAAAATAAGACCATACCCAGATCTTCCCAGAAGTCACAAGCTAAAAGATATTCTTAGCACAGACAGAAAGGGCATGCCTCACACATGTCTCATCTATTAGACCTTGCCATAGACAGGCAGGGCATTTCCAAGCGTACACAGTGCTGATATCATACTTTTAATTTAAGCTAAAAGATGCAATATCTGGTTTTAATTCCCATGATTCAAGGAAATCTTTTTTTAGTCACCAGAAGAAAATTTGAAATCTACTGATACCCCATTATGACAAAGGTTAACAGAGGAGACATAAAAGAGGGGATAGAAGAAGACTGGAGGAGTAAAAGGATCAAAAGAACCTTGATAATACATGTGAAGATGTGTTATAATTCTACATACTTTGTATTGCATCTTGTCCTTAGGGGTGCTTAATGAATAAACTTAATAAACTAATTAATAGAGAGAGAGTGATGAAAACAGAAAAGATAAAAAATAACAGAAAAAGAGACAATGTGGGTAGAGGAGATAAGTAAACTAAAATAAAGAGTGAAAGAGGAAGATGTAAAGAGAATAGTTAGAAATAATGCAAAAACAGAGGAAAGAAAAATGGTGAAATGGGGTCATTAGAGGAATGTGTGTATATAGTATATGGTGTGTGAATGTGTGTGTCACAGAGGCAGGGAGAGACTGAACTTAAAACTAGGGCTTGGAGAAAAGGAAATGAAGGAAAATTTGAAGGTTATAAGAAAGCAAAAGCAATTGTGGGAAGGATTTGGGGTTTGTTAACTGTTCCAACTCTTTCAAAAACTTTTCCACATCTTGCATCACTCTCTTCGTCTTTAAATTTGGCTGCCAACAGGGGAAATCTAATTTGTATATTGGATCTAATTTACAGTATTTCCCCCTAATCCCTCCGTTCATTTTCAAATGCTTTCTTGGAAACATCATATATATATATATATATATATATATATATTTTTTTTTTTTTTTTTTTTTTTTTTTTTTTTGCGGTACGCGGGCCTCTCACTGTTGTGGCCTCTCCCGTTGCGGAGCACAGGCTCCAGACACGCAGGCTCAGTGGCCATGGCTCACGGGCCCAGCCGCTCCGCGGCATGTGGGATCTTCCCAGACCGGGGCACGAACCCGTGTCCCCTGCATCCACAGGCAGACTCTCAACCACTGCGCCACCAGGGAAGCCCAAGAAATCATATTTTAATATGGCTAAACCCACGGAACATCAAATTGCCTTGAACTTTAAGGTAGATTGAAATTCAACCCAAGATTTAAGAATGAAAGAGTAACTTTAGCAGAAATCTGGTATTTAGCCCAGAAGCGTACTAGCCTCAAAAATTTGGTATTACATGTTCTCTGAAAAGTGACCACAATTTACGTATAAATGAGAGAAAAGAGAGGCCTGTGTTGCCTTTATTTGGGAAAACGATTATATGTTGGAGATTTGGTGAATTATCTGTGCTATGTGAACAGGCCACAACTATTAAGTAATAATTATTAATACACTTTTAAAATAAAGTTTATGAAGCATTAACAAAAGACTATTTATATATATATATGCAAATCCTCTGACCTCTCAGGACCTGTTATCCCATCTGTGATAAAGGAATTATTTTAGGTATTTTCCTGTTTCAGCCCAAGCAGCACCACGTGTATTGGTTTAAATTTGGGATTTTTGTGTTAAATTGTGTTTGGAGGAAAGATTCTGAAGACAAGACATTGTAAAACCACCAGATGACCCCTCTCCTAGCCACTGCCCTCCAGCAGAAGGGGACCCAACACCCTTGCTTTGTCTTACAAGTTCCCATCAGGAAGCCTCCTCCTCACCCCATCGTTTCACACTCCACTCTCAATCCCTTACCTTAGGCCACTCCTTTGCTCTATCAAGTCTCTCTGGGGCCTGAGGCTGATCCTTTCCCCCGTTCTCTGGCACCTGTGACCATTTATTCATGCATTCAGCAAGTATTTTTTGAGCTTTGTTCTAGGGACTTGGCATATATCAGTGAGCAAAACGAAGATCCCTGTGCAGCTTACATGGCAGCAGGTAGCGATCGACGATAATAATAAACAGAAAATAAGCAGTTTGTAGAGGAGGCCAGATGGTGATAAGTGCTATGAGAAGAAGAAGTCAAGCAGGGAAGGGGGGACTAAGACTATAAGGAGTCATGCTGAGAAGGAGGATTCTTGGCCCCATTCCTGCAGTTCCAAGTAAGAAGTCTACCTAGGGCTTCCCTGGTGGCGCAGTGGTTGAGAGTCTGCCTGCCGATGCAGGGGACACGGGTTCGTGCCCCAGTCCGGGAGGATCCCACATGCCGCGGAGCGGCTGGGCCTGTGAGCTATGGCCGCTGAGCCTGCGCATCCGGAGCGCCTGTGCTCCGCAACGGGAGAGGCCACAACAGTGAGAGGCCCACGTACCGCAAAAAAAAAAAAAAAAAAAAAAGTCTACCTATTCCAGCCTGGCCCTTTATACACTACCCTGGAACTGACCTATGGTCAGAGGATGCGTGTGGTAGAGACAGTACTCAACAAATATCCATACTCGTTATTTCCCAGCCTCCCTTGCAGTTAGGTCAGGCCCATGTGACCCACGCTGGCCAACGAAACGTGAGAGGAAGAGCAGTTGAAAGTCAGTTTGTCTCTTTCATCTCATCCTTACTGTGATGTGCTCACCTTAAAGGCCATTAGTCTAGGCATCACGGCTACAAGATGAAGAAGGCCACCCAACCTGCATCAGATGTGACATGAGGAAGAAATAAACTTCAACTGTTTATGTCACTACGATTTCAGGGTTGTTTGTAACTGAGTCATAGTGTAGGCTATCTGTACCAGTATCTGTGAAAGAAAATGAACTGGTAATTATAACATCATTTTCTTCTTTTTGATGGTAAAGTAAGCAAAAAGCCATGAATTTTTACCTCCTTATAAACTGACAGAGGTGTAAAGGTACAATCCTGCCAGGAAAGAAATGAGTAAATTACATTTAGCTTTTGCCCTTTTAGGACTCCATAAATATTCTATGACATATTTTAAGAAAGTATTTTGATTCATGAGCACAATTTACTTTTCTTGGATTCATGTAACAGTAACATTTCATTGAAAAAATTACTTAGTAGAAAATGTGTAATTTGTTTTAATCTAATCAAAATATTTCTTGGGCCATTCAGTTTCCTGGTTATTCCCTTGACTTAAATCTCACACTGGAGGAACAATTTGTTTTCTATAAACGTTTTCTATAACACCACTCATTTAAGAAAGACTAAAATATTAACAGAATCAGAGGGAGTTTACAAGCAAATGCAAAGCACAGGCAGTATAAACTCTAAGCTGTCCACTGAGAAACTTTAAAATTAAATTTGCCTGTGCTCTAACTCATGGGATCATGCTAAGACCCTTGTCCACATTTTCCTTTAGTGGACTCCAAAGAAAACATTTTGAAAGATAGCCTGAAACTCATAAATATTTGTTAATAAATAAAACCAGTCTATATGGAAATACTGATATTCAAGGCCAGACCTATAAGTGTGTAAAGCAAGAAACCACTGAGGGGCACCCGAAAGACCCAAAGATTCTCCCACAGTCTGTCAGGGTGCCTAGAATCCTACCATTAATGGCTCTCTGCTTTGACTCGAAGGATTCTGTTTATCTGCAACAGCTTTAACAGAAAAGAAAAACACAGCTGGAGTAGAACAGGCAAGAGAGACCATGCTGAGGAGCAGGGGACTGGGTTGAATGATGTGAAGATGGTGATAGCAAAACCATGGTCTAAAATAAAGGGCAACAGCTGACCAACTGATTAATAAATCAGAATATTCTTCTAGAACACCTGCTATCTTTAAGACATTATACCAGGCACTCTGAAGGACACAGAAATATATGAGGCAGGATTACTGTCTTCATGAAGTCTGCAGTCTAGTGTTTGGCCTTTGTTGTGGAGCCAGAGAATGGATGGCTGGTTAAAGCTAGAAATATGAGTGTGGCCTGTATTCATCCTCAGCATGTCTGCATAAGGCTCCAAGGAGATCTAGGTCAGGTAAGTGAAGAGTATTGTGGGACTAGAGAGAACGAGATCTAGAGAAGAGGAAACAAGGATGAAAGGAACGATGAACTGATAAAGCCATTCTCCCCTTGGAGAGTAAAAGAGTAAAACACTTTTACTCTTTAGTGTGAGAAGAGATTACAGGCTTTGATGCCTGGAGAATTTTATGTCTTTCCACCAAATAAAAAGAAACATAAATTGAATTTCATATAATTAGTTTGTTACATTGCTTTGTTACAAAAGCTTTTTGAGATTTTTGTTTGTCAGTTTTAAACACTTACCATCAAACTTTGCAAGTCTGCTAATATCTGCTCCAAGTTCTGAGGTAACTGATAGCGCATGGCGCACTTTAAGGTTTGTTTCCCTGTGAAATTAATTGACACGGCATGAACTTTTAAATGGAACAGCCCAACAGCATCTTACACAAAGCCATCACGGACACTTCAGCAATCTCAGCACATGCAAAATCCAACACTCCCTCTCCCTCTGAATGTCATTCACACCTCCCACACTACCTCGGGAAAATGGACAGGGCTTTGCAGGCTCCTAAGAGCTGGCATTCCACCCACGGCACATCTGTGTAACAACAGAGTAATCTGTTTTGCTATTTGAAAAAACAGAGGATGTAATAAATATGCTTTCATTCAAACCTACTTAGACATCATGCATGAGTTACAAAACACATTAGGAATGGGAACACAGTTGCCAAATAAAGGAGGCCAGTATCACTCCAGAGTCTGCTATCTATGTAGGAGTTTTACTTGTAAGAGATGGTCATGGCTAATTTCACAGTAGCTGAAATTCAAATGGGAAAAGGAATACAGCTTTCTTTTTCTTGGAGAGTCAAGCCAAGAATCCCATAAGTCTAGAATCACACAACTAGACAAGAACTAAGTAGATCACAGTGAGCTGGTCATCTTCTTCCAGGCAAGACCACATATACACTGGACAGATGGCTCTCTGGTATTCGTGAAATGACCAGCAGTGAAGATTCTATGACCATCACTAAAGTCTTGTGTTTAAAGAGTTTGCAATGCCAGTTTCCTCACTGAGTTCAACCTAATTCTCTTCTACCGTAACTTAAGATCATCTGTCAGAGTTCTACCTTTATGGGATGTTTAGTAGTGGGCTAATTCAGTCAAAAAATATTGATTGAATATATACCATAGTCACTCATGAACCTCAATGCAGCCACTAAAGGTTACTGTCCTCTTGCAGGAAACAAGTGGTAGGTAAAAAAGCAAATATTGCCTTTTAGAAGCACATGCCAAACCATGAAATAATTGAATTTAGAGAACTGAGCAGGTACCTGAGACTGCATGTAATCTAAACTTCCCATGAGTGAGCTTCACAATCATGTTACGACAATATATACCCAACCCAAGGAATGCCCATTGGTGAAACACCTTTCTGCATGAAATATTAAGTTGAATGTATAATTGAAACGTCTTTGTTTAAAAGTAACCTTATTGATCTAAATCTATCAATTCGTAGGAGGCAGAGATGTGTAGGGATTGAAATAGTCAAGAATAACTTCATAATTGAGGCAGATATTGAGCTGGGCTTGATGGAAAAGAGTGAGACAGTGGTGTTGAGGTTAAAGGACCGAAATGAGTTGGGTCATTTAAACGACTTTTCAAATAACTGAAACAGTCAGTCACACCAGCTGGACCAGACAGCCCTCGTTCCATGACCATAAATCCCGTCACTCATCAAAGTTCATCATCATCATGTTAAGTTACTTCCTCAGGATTCTCTGTACCAGTTCACTTCCACCTTCAGATGTGGAAGCTAAAGGGGAAGAATAATCACACATAGACCTTACTGATAAAAAGAAATTTCTTTTCCAAAACTCCTGATTACTACCTTCATACTCTTCCTTAATCTGCCTCAATATCTTGATAAACTTCAAAATGATTTTCAGCATAAGAAACAATACAGAAAGCTCCTTTGTACCCTTTACTCAATTTCCCCTCTGGTACCATCTTGCAAAACTATATCACAATATCATGAGCAGGATACTGACATTGACAGTCAAGATCCAGAACATTCCAATCACCGCAAGGATTCCTTCAGTCTCCCTTTATGGACACACTCACTTCCCTGCCTCCTGAAACCCATCTTTAACTCCCAGCAATCCCTAATCTGCTGTCCACTACTCTAATTTTATAGTGATGTTATATAAATGAAATAATACAGTATGTGACCCTTTGGGATCGGCTTTTGTCCACTCAAAATGATTCTGTGAAGATTCATCCAGGTTGTCGCGTGTATCAATATTTCATTCCTTTTTATTGCTCAGTAATATTGCACGATATGGATATACCACAGTTTGTTCAACCACTCACCTGTTGAAGAACATATAAGTTGTTTCTAGTGTTTGGATATTACAAATAAAGCTGCCCCAAACATTTGTATATAAGTTTTTGTGTAAACATATGTCATTCCTCCGGGATAAATGTCTGGGAATGACACTGCTGGGTGATATGGTAGTTACATGTTTAGTGTTTTAAGAAACTGCCAAACTGTTTTCCAGTTTGATTGTAGCATTTTACATTCCCATCAGCAATGTGTGAGTGACCCTGTTTCCCAACATCCTTGCCAGCATTTAGAGTTCTCACTATTTTTTCTTTTAGTTATTCTGATAGGTGGGAAGTGATATGTCATTGTGGTTCTAATTTTAATATCCTTAATGGCTAATGTTGTTGAACATCTTTTCGTGTGCTTATTTGCCATCTGTACATCATCTTTAATGAAATGTCCCTTCATGTCATTTGCCAATTTTCTAACTGGATTGTTTAGTTTTTTTACTGTGGGGTTTTGAGGATTTTTAATATTTTCAAGATACAAGTCCTTTGCCAGGTAGATAGGTTGCAAATATTTTCTCCTAGTCTGTAGCTTATTTTTTCACCCTCTTAACAGGGTCTTTTACACAGAAAAAAATTTTAATTTGATGAATTCCAGTTTGTCAAATTTTCCTTTTATGTATTACGCTTTTGGGATCAAATCTAAGAACTCTTTGACTAGCCCTAAATCTTGAAGATTTTCTACTATGTTTTTCTCTAAAGGTTTTATAGTTTTGTTTGGTTTTGTTTTTTTGTGGTACGCGGGCCTCTCACTGTTGTGGCCTCTCCCGTTGCGGAGCACAGGCTCCAGACGCTCAGGCTCAGCGGCCATGGCTCACAGGCCCAGCCACTCCGCAGCATGTGGGATCTTCCCGGACCGGGGCACGAACCTGTGTCCCCTGCATCGGCAGGCGGACTCTCAACCACTGCGCCACCAGGGAAGCCCCTATAGTTTTATATTTTACATTTGAATTCAGTTTCCTTAATAGCTACAGGGCTATTCAAATTATCCATTTCATATTGGATGGGTTCTGATAGTTTGTTTTCCGAGGAAGTGGTCCATTTTATCTACTTTGTTAAATTAATGTATATAGAGTGGTTTGTAGTATTTCCATATCCTTTTGATGACTTCAGGATCTGTCATAATATCCCCTGGTTCATTCATGATATTGTTAACTTGGGTCTTCTCTCTTTTTTTCTTTCCCTGTCTTCTTAAAAGTTTGTTTATTTTATTAATGTTTTCAAAGAACTAGCTCTCTGTTTCACTGACTTTTCTCTATTGTTTTTCTATTTTCAAATTCATTGGTTTCCACTCTTTATCTCCTCCCATTTGCTTGATTTGAGTTTATTTTGCTATTTTCTAGGTTCATGAGATGGAAGATTAGATCATTGATTGGAGGCTTTTTCTCTTTTCAAGTGTATACATATATGGCTATAAATTTCCCTCTTAGCACTATTTTAGCTTCTGCCCAGACCAAGGGTAAGATCATACAGGCTGAACTCTATTTGGATAGCTCAATACAGCATTTATTTTGAAAGCAGTGGCTAAAACCATGGGCTCTTTTGTCAGCTGCCAGGTTTGAGTCCTGGCTTCACTCTCTAGAAGTTTGGGACAAATTCTTTCATCTCTCTAAGCCTTCATTTTCTCACCTGTACAACAGGGCTTATATAGTACCTACGTTAGGATTAAATGATGACATTCATCTAAAGCACACATATAGTATCTTTAAAATGTAAGCATTCAATAAATATTTTGATGTCAGACAGACAAACTGAATCCACTGAAACAGAATTACTATACAGTCCATAACTAAATTCCAAATTAGCATCCATGTCAAAACTGCATCCTACTCCATTTCTCTCTTATCTCTCTACATCTTCATTTGACCCAGTTCCAAAAGTTGCCTTCTAAAGTAACATCAGTCCTCTTTCTTCAAGGGATCTTTTCCCAGCCGCTCCGCGGCATGTGGGATCCTCCCGGACTGGGGCACGAACCCATGTCCCCTGCATTGGCAGGCAGACTCTCAATCACTGCGCCACCAGGGAAGCCCTCTTCAAGGGATCTTGATTGTCACTCCTCTCATTTTCCTTAGACAATCACTTGAAATTAAAAACAAACAAACAAACAGAAAACCCTTCCAGGGAATCTCAGTGAAAAGTCCCTGTGTAAAGCTATTTACGTATATATGTTTAGCTCGCTGTTTCTGAAAGAAATAAATTTAAGAGAAAAAACAGAGGTTTCACAAGATCTGCAAAGTAATTAGCAAATGGACTTTGCAATTTAGAGTCTTATTTCTTCCAAGAAAATAAAATGAAGCATTAGGGCCTTTTTAGATTTTTTTTTGATTGAAATAGAGTTGATTTACAATATTTCAGGTGTACAGAAAAGTTCTTCAGTTATATATATATATATATACATATACACATATATATATTCTTTTTCAGATTCTTTTCCATTATAGGTTATTACAAGATATTGAATATAGTTCCCTGTGTTATAATGTAGGTCCTTGTTGTTGTTTATCTATTTTATATATAGTAGTGTGTACCTGTTCATCTCAAATCCCTACTTTATCCCTCCCCCCTTCCCTTTGGTAACCATAAATTTGTTTTCTATGTCTGTGAGTCTATGCTTTGAAATAAGTTCCTTTGTATGATTTTTTTTTAGATTCCACGTATAAGCGATATCTTATGGTACTTGTCTTTGTCTGACTTACTTCACTTAGTATGATAATCTCTAGGTCCATCCATGTTGCTACAAATGGCATTATTTTGTTCTTTTTTTATGGCTGAGTAATATTCCATTGTATACATATACCACATCTAAGAATAAGGTTTAAGGTAGGTTCTGTTTCTAAAGCTATTACTCTTTTTTTTTTTAACATCTTTATTGGAGTATAACTGCTTTACAATGGTGTGTTAGTTTCTGCTTTATAACAAAGTGAATCAGTTATACATATACATATATCCCCATATCTCTTCCCTCTTGCATCTCCCTCCCTCCCACCCTCCCTATCCCACCCCTCTAGGTGGTCACAAAGCACCGAACTGATCTCCCTGTGCTATGTGGCTGTCTAAAGCTATTACTCTTAAATAAATTGAAAACCAATATAAATAATTATTTTGACCTTAATAACTTACCCATCAAGCTCAGCAGTTTCAATATAACAGAGGCCATGTGGCTCACTACTTGATAGGAGAAGCAGATCAGCCTATTTTGAAAAACCAGGATAAAGAATACTTGAAAAGGGAAGATTGATTGAAAGCCTTCTACATTGTATCATCCCTCCACTACTAATGAGCCATTAGAACCTTAGAAAAAAAGTGAGAGGTGAAGTTCTGTTCCACCTCTCTACCATATGCCCTGAATCAAAGCCACCCTCCACTTCCTTGTTCCTGGTTTGCATGCCCTTGACCATCAGAACATAAGCAAGGGGAGAGATAGCATATAAAGTAATAGCCACTTTATTTTTTTAATAGAAATGTTTAAATTTTTATATATTTCTATATAAAATGTATATATCTCATAGAAATACATAAAATTCTATTTTCTTTCTTTGATAATTACTAATGGGAAATATAAAACTTTCCCCAATAAATAAGATAACTGGAAATACTTATATGCACATACTTTAATTCCGTGGTTATCAGTTAAGAGCTGAGGCAGGGAAAGAAGATGGGGAAAGACAAAAGTAAAGCAGGATGGAGGAAACTGAAAACAATAGAAAAAATAAGAGAGGCAAGGAAATTTTTAAAAGAGAAAAGGATTAAAGGAAAAAGATTAAAACATAAGCAAGAGAAAATAAAAAGATGGTGGCATGTAAGAAAAGGGAAAGAGAAGAAAAGCAGGGGCTAAGCAAGAGGGCAGGATAGAATAGAAAACATGGTAAACAGAAAACATTCAGAGGTGGGAAGCTGGTCTTTCACAGAGATAAATTATTCTATTCGGCCTTCCATTTGTGTTTTGGAAATGACCCATCACAATTCAGTTTTAGAATTCTGGTAGCTTTCTACATTGGGAAATTGTTTATTTGAAATTTCAAAACTGATTTTTAAATGAGGGTTTTTATGAAATTCTGAAGGTTTTACATGTCTAAAAAGAACTGACTAAAATTCTAGCAATTTATTTTGACATATTAGTCTAACAATTTTTTAGCTCTGTCTAAATGTACAACTGGCATTCCAAAACTGTAAACGTTTCTTATCTTTGTTTTTTAAATATTTGAATTGTTCCATTCTCAAACCTTGGAGGTTAAATTTAGAATCAATCCACTGATTTCATTGTCTCAAGCTTTTAAATTTTCACCTCAAAAATAGGCGTGGTGTAGGTGCATGTTGGGGGGAGGGGGTATAGTTTTGTCTAAGTTGTAATAAAACAGAACTAAAAAGCAACTCAGTGACAACCCCTAACCGAATAAATGGGTTTGCACTATCAAGGCTCCGCCTCAACTCTGGATGAAAAAGCCAGAGACGCCTGTCAAGGCAGAAGTTATTTATTTTCTGACTTCTCACAATGTGACCTGAGCAAACCTGCTCTGAAGAGAACATGTGAAGAGTGTATGCCACTCTTGAGCCAAAAATTACCCCTCTTGAGTTTAAAGTGGAAAAGTGTTATGAAAATTTACCTTGATTTTATTTCTCACATTTAAATTTCAATGAATAAAGGCACAAGGCACAATAGCAGTAGAGCTTCATGCTCTTCGGCCTATGGGTCTCCTCCCCAAGTTTAACAGGATCATTTCAAAAATAATCCACAATTCCCTAATTCTATCATCTGTGATTGAAATAGTTGTGAAGTTTAGAGAAAGATATCCATTTGTACCTAGAGTTGCTTTTCTTCAAAACTCTGCCTAGTAAGAATCATTACTTTTTTCTTGTTACAGTTTAATTTTGAGCTCAGCTGCCTCAAGACATATTTTTGATAAACAAAGGGAGGAATTGTTGGCCACAGTTGGCTCAGAACATGTGACTGAGTCACCACTGCCACCTTCTGACCAGATTCTTTCCTAAGAAGTGACTCAACTTCCTAGAGGCATAAACTGAGAACTGTAAACCCCACGGGTTCTGGGCTAACTCTTCCTGTTCTCTCTAACCCCTGGGGACCTGGGACTTCTACCTTCCTGTCTTCTACCTTCCCCGCCTCCTCCTGTCACCTCCATTGTCACCTTTCTCTATGTCCTCTGAACCTTCCTCCTGTTTTCCCACTCCCTGATCTCTGTCCTGCCTCCCCTCGTTCTTCCTCTGTTCTCCCTGCCCCACTGCTGAGCCTTGGTCTTTCCTTTTGCTAACTTCTCCCTTCAAGTTTTTTAAATTCATTAGTTGAGGAGGAAGTGTGAAGGGGCAGAACCATAGGGGCATCCAGTGGAATAAGTGACCAGCTCACTCATCATCATGCCGTCCTATTTCCACGTGCACTCAGCAGTCATTCTGGAAAGGAAGGGCAAGAGAGCTGTAGTAACAGCCCTGTTAGTCCTGGGTTGCCCTTTGGTCAGAGGTTCTGGGAAGGGAGTGGAGCAACACATGGGTGGTCTTCGGGCCCAACAAACCCCATGACTCTGTGAGCCTCAAGTCAGTCCTCCTTAAACTGATCCCTTTAGTATCTCTCAGGGACCCAATTCCTAGTTGATCCAGAAACTGGTGTTTGAGCTGTAGGTGTTTATAATACCAGTAGCCAAAATTTGGTGGGGACTTACTATGTGTCTGGCACTGTGCCAATAGCCTTACATGCAATATTTTATTTAACTCAAAGAAATCCTAAGTGTAGGTCTTGTTATCTCCACTTTACAGATAAACAAAGTGAGACTCAGAGAGGTTCAGTAACTTGTTTGCGGCCACATAGTAAGTAGGGCACCAGGATGTGAATCTAGGCAGTCTAAGGCATTTACTGCCAAGAGTACTAAATTAAATAAAAGCCTCTTACCTTCAAGGATTTTATAGTTTAGTAAAGGCAGAATATGACAAGCGTTCTAAGTGTCTTATTAACAAAGTGCTGTGGGAGGAATGCAAATGAGAAAGGGAGTACGTCGGGTTGGTAGTTGAGGAAGGGCCTAATGGAATATTCTGGATGGAATGGAGGGCAGGTCTCCGCAGGCAGAGGCGTTAGCAGGAATGCAGCACGGGGAAGGGAAGGTGTGATTATTGGAACTCACGGGGGGTCCAGGCAGCAGTTAATTCCAACCATACCCATCTTCCTTAGACCCCCATTTGTACTTTCTGCTGTCAATTATTGGTGCCTTTTCCCCACGCCCTTCCAGGAAAGGCTCAGCTATGTCTCCCAAGAATTAAGGACTGTTTTTCAACACAATGTTTCTTCTCCCACCTTGCACAGGTAACAGAAAGCCCAAGCAGGGGCTTCACGGAAACCTGAACAAAATATACCAGCCAGAGGAACCTTGAAAACCTTGAGCATCTTTGAGTTCTAGGCGCCAATGACACTGGACTCCTAGATTTACTAGGCATGATTAATGTTTGTTGAACTAAAGAACAAATGAAGCAAAACCTCAAGTGATTATAACACCTGAAAGCTGTAGAGTTCTCTAAGGGTTTACAAAACACTCTCACATAATTGCGTCACTTTATTCTCTCAACAGCCCCATTAGGGGATAATATTGTTCCCGTTGTGTGTATAAGAAACCTGGGAAGGTAATTTCTGGTCTCACAAGCACTAGATGAGCTAAATTAACCCATGTAATGCCCATACCCTTTACAAAGTCATGGTGAAAGTTTCATCACATCTAATACAGGATCCCAAGACTCCAAGCAATATAAGGCCATACTCATGGCCACATGGAGGTTAAAGGGCAAAGCTAGAACTCGGAACTCTGGTCCCCAAATGTATGCTCTTTCCACTGATTGGCTACAAAGTCACTGGACTACAACTATGAAAAACAGACAGCATTTCACTTCGTTGGTGTTCAAAAACCAAAACTACAATGGTAAAAGAATATTGGGATTCGATTCATGACGTGATGGAAAGATAAATTTGTAGAATTAATTGGAACACCATATTTGGATCTCCCTTCATTTTTTTTTAAGCCATCCTCACATGTGGAATTCTTCTTTATTTTCTTTATCATCTACAAAATTATCTTTTCTTTTATTCTTTTACAGTGCAAAAGTAAGAATACAAAATGGCTCATGCAGTATGAGTATACTTATGGAAAAATATGTTGATGTGGACAAAAGTCAGAATGAAGTCATAAAACTGAAAATGGGTAAGATTATAGTTAATGTTTTCATCTAAAATTTAAATTTCAGATCCAGCAAATGCATGTTGAATGTCTCACATATTTTTTAAAAAGGAAGATTTATTTCAGCAATTAGAGTAAAACAAGTAACTCTGATTTGAAGCTATAAAACTTAAAATAACTAAAAAAGGCAATTCAACCACAAAATGGCCTCCCTGGAAGGATGTCCAAAAACAGTGCTGACAAAGACTGGAGAAAATGCCCTGATGATGGGTCAAGAGAAAGCCAAAGCCTGCCCATGGTCAGCACTGGAGGTTAGGTTAAACTAGCCCTTTCATTTCTTAAGGTGAAATTTTCAGTTCTGTAACAGAAGAACGTCTTTGTTTTAAAGCAAAAATTTACTGTTGTAAACACTGAAAACATGAAGGCCTTTTTGTGGAGGGGATGGAGGGTGGACTGTTTTTCAAATAAGCTAAACAATTAAATTCATGTGATGTTCAAATACGCTCATGTCCAGTAAGAGGTTTATTTCTACCACCAGATGAGAAAAGCCAAACAAGACAAGAGCACTGCTGTCAAGTAAAGGAGGAAGGTAGGCCTGGCTCCCAGGGTCCAGGCTCTGGCAGTATCAAGAACTCTGCAGTGTGTTTTTCTCACACAGTTTACTTAATTCTTCTAATGGAAGTCAATCTCATTGTGATAACTGAATTATGCTCTACGTTTTTTTTTTTCCTTGGTCCCACAGTAAAAATAGGAGCTCTGGAAATTCAGCTCAAAAGTGTTTTAGAGTTTTTTTAAAAAAGGTAAGGGGCAGTTTTCCTTATTGGGAAAACAAAGGTGAGTAAC
This sequence comes from Grampus griseus, assembly GCF_964374135.1. NCBI lineage: Eukaryota > Metazoa > Chordata > Mammalia > Artiodactyla > Delphinidae > Grampus > Grampus griseus. Next base: position 92,976,716 of record NC_139018.1, read on the forward strand.
TTCTGAACATGCCAGCTAACTGGTCATCTCAGGCAAGCTCCTTTCCTTCCTTAAAATGTACTGATATGGTGACATAAATCCAGTTCGAAGTTCTAAGTTTGGACAGCTAGAGGTTACGTGTCCGAATTGGGTGCAACATTCTCTGGCCACTTCACCTCCATCATCCAAGCCTAGAGGCCCTGACTCTGGAAGCCCAGTCGCAAGGTAATCAGGACCAACTTTTCCAGTGGAGGCAGGAGCAGCGTATGGTAAAGGGAGGGGTTAAAACTCCTGGCTCTCCTATTGAGAAGCTATCTGATGGCACTGTGCCTCCATTTTCTTGTCTGTAAAATGGGAACAATAATAGTACATAACCTGCCGTCATTGGGCTAATGTGAGGATTAAATGAGTTAAGTCATATAAAGAGCTTGTAATATTGTCTGTCACGTGGCACACAGGCAATAAAGGCGAGCTATTATTATCATGATTTTCATGATCTGGTTTCCCAAGATGTACCTCTGTGCAGTAACTCCGAAGTGAGTCTCTTTTAGAGACCTCTGATTGTTGCTCCCCAAATGTAAGCTCTCTGACAGCCCCTGCCAACTGATGCCAGGGAATAGGAAGTTATATTAGCACTTCTAAGTGATTACAGCAGTTCACCCACAGAAACATTTATGTGTCCTCAAAAACAGTTTCATAGGTGCCGCGTAGCCGCACATGGATAAACTTTGAACAAAGTGACCTAATCAAGAGGCACTGTGGTGTTCTGGCGTTTGAAGGAATCCCTTCCTCACTTATCCAAAGATTAAACCAACAAGCTGTAATTGTATGAGTCAGACAGAGATCAATGGAGATAAAAATATCATCTTTGTCACTGATCAAGCTATTGGAGACCAGGCTTTAGGTCTGTGGGCCCAGTGGGCTTGCTAACACTTCACCCCTGTTAGACTCACCTAGTCATAGTTGAAGCTCTCTGGAAGCTCGAAACTACCTGGACCCTCTCGCTACCCCCACCATGGGGATCTACTCCTGTAAAATTGGTACTTCGAACGCGGGGCAGAACGTACTCTCTGTACACAGACAGAGCCCAAAGAGAAAGGGAAGGAAGGAGGTGCCGGGTCATGCACACCACTCCCCGCCCCAACACTTAACAATCGGAGAAGTCACTCCTGGGAGAGGGGAACAAGCAAGGGGGTGCAAGACGCTTAGTGTTATTTTGGGGCTGCCCCTCCAAGTGAAAACAGGAAGGATGAACCTAGGAAAGAGTAGGGAGTAAGCATTTCCACCCCATCATGTAGCCACAATAAAAAGGCTACATCTGCACTGTCCAGTAAGGTAGCCACAAGTCACACGTGGCTATTTAAATCTAAATTAATTAAAATTAAATAGAATTTAACATTCAGTTGTTCTAGCCACATTTCCAGTGCTCAGTATCCACAAGGTGCTACTGGCTGTTCTATATTTGGACGCACAAATATAGAACATTTTCTTCACTGCAGAAATTTCTATTGGACAGTGCTGGGACACGTGAATCACTGACTTCATGGAAACTCATCTAAGTGTGGGATTCATTTTAAATCAATGATAATGATGCGTTCATGGAACTGGTTTCCTTCCATGCGACGCCTGCACTGACACTTGACTTCCATGCTTCATTCCACAGAAAGGTTTGCAATAACAAGCAAGCATGTGTTATTTTCTATAACACAGAAAATACGACTAAGTTAAAAACAAAGAGCAAGGGAAGTGCAAATTAGAATATTAAGGCTAGAGGGCAGGTTGGAGCACAGATATGCTGTCCATGAGGTCCTTGGAGTTAAGAGATTTGAGAACACAAATTTGACTCCTGCCTTTATGGGATTCACCTCAAAGAATCTGATAAACGAACATAGTAGAGTATCAGTGAATAAGTTGAGTTCAGTCCAATATTTATCCCTGTTAGAGTATATCCATAGGGCTTTTAAAATATTATTTTTACAGAATACCTTAAACAGAAATTACCTAGCATTTCCCCTGAAATATAATTCCAAATAAAATAATAGTTAAGTGTTTGGGATACTTTAATTTTTCCTAATTCCACTATATCTAGCACCATGCCTGGCATAAAGTCATTTCCAAAAAAATTCTTTTGAATGCACACATCCTAGAATTCTATATATGTCCATTAAAAAAAAAAGTTAAGATTATCCACTAAGAAGCACCAAAACTTTTTCATTGTAATTATCTTAATTGAAAGTAGAACCAAAATAAGTTATATGGAGCCCTTTCTTCTTAAGCAAAGAACCCTGAATATATGTGATCTTTTCTTAATTAGGGCCTATTAGTACCTCATGGATCCAGAACACCCTGAATTTGGGAAATTTATAACCACTTTTTTTTTTTTCTGTCTTCTTTCTTAGAAAAGATGGACATTAATTCATTCAGCCAACATTTACTGACTGCCCCCTAGGATCCCACATGGCACTAAATGTTACGGATCAGGCAAATCAATGTGCTCCTTGCTTGTAAGAATCTTGTAGTCTAGTCTCAGCTCAGACAGAGAATCACAGCAACTACGGGCTGGAAGGGATCTCTGAGATCATATAGTGCTCTTGCACCTGGATTTGACATGTGAAGAAACAAACGAAAGGCAGAGAAGATAAGAGTGCTGTCACTGAAGGAATGGAGCAAAGACTCAGTTCTCATCCAATTCCCCACCCAGTATCCTTACACTGTATTTTACACTAAGCCTCAATCTTTCCCACAGGGTATGTTCTTCTAACACATGCTACCCTCGGTGTACTGCTCCTAGTATTTAATGAGTTGGAAAATAAACTGGACATGCTACTTTAAATTGTGTCCAAAAAAAGTAAATAAGTTTTGAAAACCTGGCAGACTGCCCTAGGTCTAAGGAACCCAGGTTACATCGGTGGGCTCTGAGACCTCCATTTTGGCTGCACCAACACCTTTTTGCTTATTTTTGGCTCTCAGCTATTTTCTAGAGACTTGAGGTTGTCAGAGAAATAAGCACTTCTCTATTTAAAGTGTGCACTCTTTTTGAATGGCCTATCCACTGACTAGTCACCTTAGCATGGGTTGTTCCAGAGAATCAGTATACACAGATGATACATTAATGAAAGAAGACTGTTTCTGAAAGTGAATGTTTAAGAGTCTTAACTGAGTTGTTCTTGTAAATAGATCTTGGGGCCGTTTGTTTTATGCTGTGGGAAAATGTCTCAAATTTAATGAAGAACACAGCTTGATAAATAAAATGGCATTAACACAAAAATTTTCATGAGTAATCTAATATATATTTGACATAAAGACTACAATAGTTATAATTTTTAATCTCTGATCTGGATAGCTTTTATAGCCTTGCATTTAATACGAACTATAGTTAGTCACATATATTTTAGTTTTAACTGACCCCTAGAATTTTATTAAGGAAACTGTAACACAGGCAGCTTGAGAATATAAGTTATAGTGCATTTGGTATACAAAGTAAAACCTCATAAATAGCATTTATTAAGAACATTCAATCAACATTTTCTGATCGTGATTATTCAGGAAAGAACATCCATTCTCTCTTTCTATAGCTAATCTTTTCTTCTATGATACTGCACATTAACAGTATTAATTCCGTTATTGGGGGGATAATATTCAAACTATGTGAGAACAAACTATTTTTAAAGTACTCTGGAGCATTTTAAAAGCCCTTATTTACATCAAACAATTGACAGTCTGATTTTAAATATTTTTTATCTATTAATTTCCCAAAGGAAATAACAAGGTGATAATCACTCAGCCTTATCTGAGTTATCAGGTTATTGAAAGGAATTAATCAATATGTCTTTCAAATATTTTATAATTGAGACTTTTTAATAATACATCCTGGTATTCCCTCCTTAATTACGCTAAATTAGTGCAGATTTACTAAATTTGCAAATGTGAATATTTTAGTACATATGCTATTTTAACCTGAGATAAATTTCTTAAACAATACTAAATACTTACAGCAACAAATTGGTTATTTTCTAATTTAATGATGTCTCCCACTTTGACATTCATCCATTTTTCATTCTGCAGTCTAAGAACAAAAACAAAATTAATTTTTTTCGGGAACAGAGAAGAATCAAGAGAATGTATTCACAATGGAGCATCATATGACAGAAGAAGCAGATTAGACTTTTTTTCTAGAATACTAAATTCAAAGAACCTTGCATAACAAAGTCTTTTACCTGAGTGATGTGGGAACTAAGGCCCAGAGAAGTCAAGTGATTTGCCCAAAGACACCCAGTGAGTTAGTTATCCCTGGAGCTAGACTCAAAATGCCTAACTCTTGGCTGTGTGCTCTTTCCACCACCCCATGGTACCAGCTTTATACAGCAGCTATTAACTCTTACTTGCATATCCTTGGGCAGAATATTTAAAAAAAAAAAAAAAAACTCAGGGGGAAGGAAAGAAAGAAATTCAGTCATTAACATTCTTTTCAACCTCTGTATTAATAAGTATAGAAACATCACTGCTGTTGTCTCAGAAGTCTGTTTAACTGGAGGCAAGAAGTGAAGGAGACAGAAGCAAGGGGGCAATAGCTAAAATGCAAGTAAGAGGAAAAGAATAAAAATTCTGGAAAGGACAAGAACAGCAATGGGTGACAAAAGAAGCCTTAGAACACTGAACAAGAAAGACCACCTACAAATTATCCACAGCACTCTGGCCAAAGGGCAGGCTTGGTGGCATTCTAACGGCTAGGACCAACAGCTCAGAATTGAGAACACAGTCAAGATGTTGCACTGTTTTCTTCGAGGCTCATGGATATAATGGAGTTGCAGGTCTACCCTTCACCAAGTTCAAAGGGGTTTATGACAAAAAGCTATTGTGTCTAGCTGGTCAGGCCCCTCGCGACAGTTAGGCAGACAGGCCATCTGGAAACAGACCACCTGTGGCAGTATCCGTGATGCTAATCATCCCTTCTGAAGTTCTCTGAAATGTAAACCAGTTGGACACCTTCATCACACTTCTTTCTCAGTGACTCCCTTCTAGGAGAGAAGGCTGGGACGAGTAGGCCAGGTTCCCCAACAAGTTAAGGTGGGCAGGTTAATTTCATTGTGCAGTTTTTAAGAAACAACCTAATTTACTTCTTTTATAAGCTGGAAAACAGTTTTAAATATTTATACAACTGTGAAATATGCCTCACACTATCAACCCTGTTGGGTCACTTGGCTTAAACACTCAAAGAATTTCTCTTTAATACGGATCCAAGTACATGTTGTTCTGGAAAGTTTTCAATTGCAGTATTTTCATCTCTAGCCAGAATTCAATCATTTTTCCAATGCCATACTTTTCTGCACTTTATCTAGTTCAATGACAACGAAAGACCCTAGGAAGTCTTTAAATCTCATTTTATTTATTTTTACAGGTATGGATAGATTATGTGCTGGTCTATTTCTCCTGGGGTATCTCCTTTGGAGCATTAGTGACATTTCTCAGGAGACAGTATCTTAGATAAAATGAAAGTGCATCTGCTTCAAGAAGAAGCTGAGATGATACTAAGTCCCATTTGCAAACTTCGATTCCTCCTACCTGTATACTATTAAGCTCTACAAACGACCACGTCCTACCTCTTCCACCAAAATGGAAAAATCAACCCAAGGTAAAAGGAAACTCTACAGGATCTCTTATACATTTTAAAATGCACACTTGAGAGTTAAGTTTGCACGGGTAAGTAACAATAGCCACTATTTGGGGTAATAAATTCTAACTTGTCTAGTGTCATAATATTTTCCCCCATAAAACCAAAGCAATTGGAAATATGTTTTTAAAAGTCTGGTGATATCCATGGGAATTAGTTGAATTAACTGCTACACTTGGAAAAATACTGGAATAAAATCTCTTTAAGAAAAAAATTTGCAAAATCCCAGGGCATGCAAAGAATCCTTGATAAGAAAGAATCTGATACGGTCAATATGGATTCCTACTGGGACAATACAGAGAAGTGATAAAGTAGAGAAAAATCCCTTCCCTCATGCCAGATTCTCATGCCCATTCTCCTCCTACCCACACGCACCCCTATCTGTATTTTACCCTCTACTTTCTAACCTATTAAATATTTCCAAAAATAGAAAAACACTCAGAATAAATCATCTGACCAACCCCCACTAAGATCTGACCATTAGTCTGCTAATGTCATCCAACAGTCCAAGAAAGCAGAAAATATTTGTAATACCATGTGTGAGCCCAGTCTCCCTTACTTTAACTCACTCTACTCCTTTTTCTCTCTTTCTCTCTTGCCACCTGTCTGCCCTCTGACCAGAACATATACCTCAGAGCTCCTCTTCCCAAAAGACCCCTTTGTAACTCCAGATATCTTCTAACACCTACTCTTATCCTTGGTCACCTATGCCTTTCCACCTATTCCAATGGAAATTCCTTCCCTAAAAATGAGCACTCCAAACACTTTACTTCCAAAGTCTATGACTAACAGTATTTGAAATCTTAAGAACCTTCTGGTATGTACATGTACAAATTCCACAGGACACAATGTCACCTCTGTGGGCTATGAGCTATAGAGACGTTCACAAGGCAACAATGTTGTTTGTGACAAAATTTTTCAGAACTTGAAGCAAAATATTGTTGCGAAGGTACACAAACATGGGAGAAATTTCCTCAAAGGAAATATTATCCAAAACTAATGACCAATATGACAAAAAACAGCAAGTGGTATTCCCTGGATGTTGACCCTGACCCTAGCGCTATCCAACTATTTCATCAATAACCTACACAACCAACCCACAGACACATTTGTCAGACTTGTACACAGCATCCTACCAAGAAGAGAGCATAACTCTTAGAAAGAAGATTGTGACAGAAAGTTATGATTTGAAGAGGCTACCAGAAACTGAACGAAGAGGAAGAAGTACAAAACAGATTATTCTGGAGAGGAGAAAGTAACACTCTACAGATGTAATTAGGGTTTTGAAGAAAAAGGGCCTGGAGATATCAGTAAACCATATGTTGTGTGTGATGTCTTGGTTAAGCCTCTTATTTGAATATATATCTGTAGAACAATCAATATGTATAACACAATCAGAGGAGTTTTTTTAATGTTATTTCCTATTCTTTCTTACCAGGTAATGATGATTGCATTTAACTAGGACCTCAGAGATACACTTCAGTTAGCACTAAGGATCATAGCTACAAAAGTACCCAAACTTACTAACAAGTATAAACTGATAAAGATCTGCAAAGGAATTTAAATCGAATATATTTTAAATCCCACCATTTTTCTTTTCCTACACACTACCGCCACCACTGACTTTATAACATCAAAGACATATCAGAAGACTGGAGGGACAGATAGGAAAATTTCCTTTAAGCCTCATCTTCAAAATATTTCTAGACTTCTAAGATTTTAGCTTGTATAGTAATTTCATTTTGCCATCATCCTGAAACAACGAAAACACACACTCCCTGGTCCTCCATGTGCGGTGCAGCTGTTCCCAAGACTCATGTTTGAAGCAAGCTTGCGTCATAGCTCTGTGCAGGGAACACAGGGTGGCCTTGTGGGACGTGAAAATGACACTTGGCTCCATAGACTCGGCACCTTCAAACTTTGCTTTTACCGTTGTCAAGAAAAGCCCTCCCACTCTAGTAGAGGATTTGTAGTATATAAATACTCTGAAAGCAAGTTAATTCATGTAATTGCACTGAATCAAGAAACTCCAAGATTTTTAAATATGCTTCAAGTATCAGTATCACCACATAATTGCTTCAGGTTTTGAAATGGACATAATCTAGCTAATGCTTCTTTGAACCAGATTTTTCAAAAATAGTTGGGGTAATAAGTTAGCTTTTACCTTATAAGCTCACAAGCCAATCACTACATAATAAGCCAAAATTCAAAAAAAGGACTCATAAAATTTAAATTCCAATGGTATCATAAAACGTATGGGGTTAATTGTCACAGAATAGTGACTAGAATTATTTTGAGGAAAGAATTTTTAAAAACACACCCACTAACTATATATCTACTCTCAGAACATCAGAGAATCTGAGTTCTGAGAAAAGGTGGTGAGAGATAGCAACTGTATCTAATAATTGTTGATAAATTTGTCTGAACCTGCTTCTTCCTGAAAAGGCATAGCATACTAAGAGCTGCTACAATTTGCTGAGGACCTCCTTGAGAAAATGAGAGTGGGATAGCACCTACCATTCTCCATGTCACTGAACCACTGGCTCCAGAGACTAGAAATCAAGTATTTACCGCGAGCAAGATACCAAGCCCATTGCTGAAGCTTAAGGGGCAGAAGGAAGAGATCTTCATGGGTCTCCTCAAGGCTTCTGTCATCCTTTCCACAATCTAATTTTCCTGATTGCCCATTAGCATCACAGATTCCTGAAAAGAAGATTTCCTCAAAAGCTACAGAAGTTATGTTGGCATACTAGAGAAAGAAGATAATAAAGAAGGTCAGTATAACTGACCTCACCTAATTAAACAAACAATCCACATACACTGAGCTTGCTTTCTTCCTTAATCTCAAGCCCATGTCAGATCTACAACATACAAAAGTATTCAACTGCTCATACAGACTTTGTTTTATTCACCACTGTATCTTCAGGACCTAGAATAATGCCTAGTTTAGAGTAGGCATTCAGCATTTGTTGAATGAATGATAAGTAAATTAATGAATATAGAATCATTATTTCTAAAAACAGTTGTTGAATGACAGCATTTCCCTGAATGTCTAATAAGAATTATAGCAATGAACAATTTATTTAGTGCTTACTGTATTCCAGGGAGTGTGCTGATCGCTTAATGTATAGGGTTGCCAAATAAAAATAAATGACACCCAATTAAATATGAATTTCAGGTAAACAACCAATAATTTTTTAGTTTAAGTGTGTTCCATGCAATATTTGGGATATATTTATACTAAAATATTGTCATTATCTGCATTTCAAATTTAATTGGATGTCCTATATTTTAACTTGCTACATCTGGCAACACTGAATAGTATCTTATCTCATTTAATCCTCACAGCCGCCCTATGAGATAGGTACTGTTTCTACCCCCATTTTAGCAACTTTAATCAGAATAGAAAACTGAAGTTCAAAGAAATTGAGACATTTGTCCTATTTTGCAACATTTGTCAAAAATTCAAATGTCCACATACTTTGACATTCCACTTTAAAAAACTGATCATACAGGTGCTCAAAGATGGATATACAAGGATGTTTATTACAGTATTATTTGTAATAGCAATCTATGAGAAACCATCACTGCCCATCAATAAGAATTAGATAGATATACCAGGGTACACCTATCCAATCATGGCTCATCTACTCAATGGAATACAATGCACCCACTAACAAGAGTAAGATAGGTCTATATGCGCTGATGTGAAATATCCTCCAAGTTACATTATTAGGTTGAAAACAAGCACATGCACAACACTGCACATGTGTTGTAAGATTCTAACTGTGTTATGAAGCAAGGATAAACCTACACATATGTCTGTTGTTACATGCATAGAAAATTTCTTGAAAGACACACAGGAAACTCTTCAGTGGTAGCCATTAGAGAAAGGAGATGAAAAGGAGAACCGGGATGTAAGGGAGACTCCATTTCATTGTATACTTTTCTGGACTGTTTTGGCATTACAAATATTGGTATTTTAAAGGGCAATTGGGGAGTAAAAATAGAAGAAAAGAAAACTCCTCCAAGTTCACAGGTGAGTGGCAGAATCAGAACTACAACCTGAATCTGCCTGACTACAAAGCCATGCTTTTAATAAATCTATACTTATTGTTTTTTTTTAACTTTAACTTTTAACTTTATTTTCCATGATAATTATGTATTGCCTATTTAGAAAGAGAATGGCCCCTAAGGAGCTGAAGAGATTCAAGCACAGCAATAGTGCAGACTCCCAGCGTTTCAATCCAGCCGATCCAAAGACAGCTGGCCGTCATGGTCCCCTGACAAAAGTGTCCAGTGGACAGCAGCAGTTCCTGGTTCTTTTCAATTCCACTGCTGTCAGAGCCACACTACAGCAAGAGATACAATTTGGCCCTAATCCTCTAACAACAGACTGGTGAACAGGATCTCATTACACTGAGAATGAGCATAATACTCACATCTTTGGAATCTATTTATTTTGAAGAATGCAGATGTCTTCCTCCTTTTCCTCCCCTCTTATTAGCACCATGCTCATGCTGAGGTAGAAACACACAGGGTGGGTTAGGTCTCACACCCATTTCGTAGGGGGAGAGGGTGAGAAGAAGGAGAAATGATAAAAGTTATAGTCCTACAGCACGGATAATTTCGTTTAACAATTTTCTGAGAAAAAGTAATCAATATCAGAGAGGCCCTGTCTAATTTATACAAATCCTTGTAGAGCCTTTTGTGCATTATTTGGGTGCAGAAATACACACACAATTTGGCCTTACTATTTTGAAAACAGAATGATCAATTCACTTACTAAGTTTTACCTGAACAATAAATAAGCCCACTGACAGTTGTGCAGAAAATCTATACTCTTTAATCATTTCCATAAACTGAAACACTTCTCCTGAATGAGTCTCTCTACATCCTTTCTGTCTTCTCTGTAAATTCTTAGTAGAATTCCATTAATATATGGCTAAGAGATGAAGAAACCCCAAGGAAATCAGAAGAAAATTATTTTAAAGGAAGACTATTACATCTGCTCTCACATACTAATGCTGAGGGAATACCTTAGACTGACCATGGAGAAAACAGAGTGATTTAGGCCTAGGTCACATTCCTGGGCAGCAGAGTCAGAGGGAGATCTGTGTGGAAGACGTTTATTGGCAAGTTCTCTTGGGAATAACACCTGTGGGGAGTGAAGGAAACAGCTGGGCAGAGGGAGGAGTTAGGCTGTTGATTCAGTCACAGTAAAGGCTCAGCCAACCCCAGGGAAGCTCTGGAGCTGGAACGGGCCGTCAGAGTTGGATCAAGGGGACTAGGCCTTTATACCTGGGCTTTGTTCAGTCATGGGATGTGGTCTGACCCCAGCAATGAGGTGTGACCTTAAGAAAAACAGCTCTCCTCAGCCAAGGGCAATTCCCAGAGAGAGCTGACAGCTCAGGGCTGTATGTAGGCAGCGCACCCAGCAGCTGGAGAAATACATTCTGCCGTCTGGAGGAGGGATGTAGGTGGAACAGCAGAGCACCCCTGACAAATTGGGAGCTCACTTTCCAATTCTGCTATCAACATACTCTTGTAATTAGAATATTCCTTTTTAATTCTAGGCTATTTCACCTTTCTTTAGTTCCAATTTCAATTCCACAAAGTCAATACAACCAGCTGCCATGAGCCCTTAAGCTCCCTACGTCCATTTTAATATTGGGGGAAAAAAAAAATCTGTGAAACTTTGGGTCATCCTTTTTTCCAATGATTATTAAAGAAGTTGGAAGATAAAATTGCATTACCTTTCCATTAAATATAGTCTACAGATGACCACTGACTACCCAAATATCCTAAGAGTAATGTCAATGGGAAAAATCATTATTCCTGAAATATTCCTACTATGAAGAACATTTTTTTTAAACATCCTTATTGGAGTATAATTTCTTTACAATGGTGTGTTGGTTTCTGCTTTATAACAAAGTGAATCAGCTATACGTATACATATATCCCCATATCCCGTCCCTCTTGTGTCTCCTCCCTCCCAACCTCCCTATCGCACCCCTCTAGGTGGTCATAAAGCACCAAGCTGATCACCTGTGCTATGCGGCTGCTTCCAGCTATCTATTTTACATTTGGTAGTGTATATATGTCCATGCCACTCTCTCACTTCGTCCCAGCTTACCCTTCCCACTCCCGCTGTCCTCAAGTCCATTCTCTGCATCTGTGTCTTTATTCCTGTCCTGCCCAAAGGTTCTTCAGAACCTTTTTTTTTTTTTTTAGATTCCATAAATATGTGTTAGCATACAGCATTTGTTTTACTCTTTCTGACTTACTTCACTATGTATGACAGACTCTAGGTCCATCCACTTCACTACAGATAAGTCAATTTTGTTTCTTTTTATGGCTGAGTAATATTCCGTTGTATATATGTGCTACATCTTCTTTATCCATTCATGTCAGTGGAAACTTAGGTTGCTTCCATGTCCTGGCTATTGTAAATAGAGCTGCAATGAACAATGTGGTACATGACTCTTTTTGAATTATGGTTTTCTCAGGGTATGTGCCCAGTAGTGGGATTGCTGGGTCATATGTTATTTCTATTTTTAGTTTTTATTAAGGAATCTCTATACTGTTCTCCATAGTGGCTGTGACAATTTACACTCCCACCAACAGTGCAAAAGGGTTCCCTTTTCTCCACACCCTCTCCAGCATTTATTGTTTCTAGATTTTTAAATTATGGCCATTCTGACCGGTGTGAGGTGATACCTCATTGCAGTTTTCATTTGCAATTCTCTAATGATTAGTGATGTTGAGCATGTTTTCATGTGTTTGTTAGCAATCTGTATATCTTCTTTGGAGAAATGTCTATTTAGGTCTTCTGCCCGTTTTTTGATTGGGTTGTTTGTTTTTTTGATATTGAGCTGCATGCATTGCTTGTAAATTTTGGAGATTAATCCTTTTTCAGTTGCTTCATTTGCAAATATTTTCTCCCATTCCGAGGGTTGTCTTTTCGTCTTGTTTATGGTTTCCTTTGTTGTGCAAAAGCTTTTTAAGTTTCATTAGGTCCCATTTGTTTATTTTTGTTTTTAATTCCATTTCTCTAGGAGGTAGGTCAAGAAGAATCTTGCTGTGATTTATGTCATAGAGTGTTCTGCCTATGTTTTCCTCTAGGAGTTTTATAGTGTCTGGCCTTACATTTAGGTCTTTAATCCATTTTGAGTTTACTTTTGTGTATGGTGTTAGGGAGTGTTCTAATTTCATTCTTTTACATGAAGCTGTCCAGTTTTCCCAGCACCACTTATTGAAGAGGGTGTCTTTTCTCCATTGTATATTCCTGCCTCCTTTATCAAAGATAAGGTGACCATATGTGCGTGGGTTTATCTCTGGGCTTTCTATCCCGTTCCATTGATCTATATTTCTGTTTTTGTGCCAGTACCATACTGTCTTGATTACTGTAGCTTTGTAGTATAGTCTGAAGTCCAGGAGTCTCATTGCTCCAGCTCCATTTTTCTTTCTCAAGATTGCTTTGGTTATTCAGGGTCTTTTGTGTTTCCATACAAATTGTGAAAATTTTGGTTCTAGTTCTGTGAAAAATGCCATTGGTAGTTTGATAGGGATTGCATCAAATCTGTTGATTGCTTTGGGTAGTATAGTCATTTTCACAATATTGATTCTTCCAGTCCAAGAAATGGTATATCTCTCCATCTGTTTGTGTCATCTTTAATTTCTTTCATCAGTGTCTTATAGTTTTCTGCATACAGGTCTTTTGTCTACTTAGGTAGGTTTATTCCTAGGTATTTTATTCTTTTTGTTGTAATAGTAAATAGGCATGTTTCCTTAATTTCTCTTTCAGATTTTTCATCATTAGTGTATAGGAATGCAAGAGATTTCTGTGCATTAATTCTGTATCCTGCTACTTTACCAAATTCATTGATTAGCTCTAGTAGTTTTCTGGTAGCATCTTTAGGATTCTCTATGTATAGTATCATGTCATCTGCAAACAGTGGCAGTTTTACTTCTTCTTTTCCGATTTGGATTCCTTTTATTCCTTTTTCTTCTCTGATTGCTGTGGCTAAAGCTTCCAAAACTACGTTGAATAGTAGTGGTGAGAATGGGGAACCTTGTCTTGTTCCTGATCTTAGTGGAAATGGTTTCAGTTTTTCACCACTGAGAATGGTGTTGGCTGTGGGTTTGTCCTATATGGCCTTTATTATGTTGAGGTAAGTTCCCTCTATGCCTACTTTCTGGAGAGTTTTTATCATAAACAGGTGTTGAATTTTGTCAAAAGCTTTTTCTGCATCTATTGAGATGACCATATGGTTTTTATCCTTCAGTTTGTTAATATGGTATATTACATTGATTGATTTGCATATATTGAAGAATCATTGCCTCCTGGGATAAACTCCCCTTGATCATGCTGTGTGATCCTTTTAATGTGTTGTTGGATTCTGTGTGCTAGTATTTTGTTGAGGATTTTTGTATCTATGTTCATCAGTGATATTGGCCTGTACTTTTCTTTTTTTGTAGTATCTTTGTCTGGTTTTGGTATCAGGGTGATGGTGGCCTCATAGAATGAGCTTGGGAGTGTTCCTCCCTCTGCTATATCTTGGAAGAGTTTGAGAAGGATAGGTGTTAGCTCTTCTGTAAATATTTGATAGAATTCGCCTGTGAAGCCATCTGGTCCAGGGCTTTTGTTTGTTGGAAGATTTTTAATCACAGTCTCAAGTTCAGTGCTTGTGATTGGTCTGTTTATATTTTCTATTTCTTCCTGGTTCAGTCTCTGAAGGGTGCTCTTTTCTAAGAACTTGTCCATTTCTTCCAGGTTGTCCATTTTATTGGCATAGAGTTGCTTGTAGTAATCTCTCATGATACTTTGTATTTCTGCAGTGTCAGTTGTTACTTCTCCTTTTTCATTTCTAATTCTATTGATTTGAGTCTTCTCCCTTTTTTTCTTGATTCTGGCTAATGGTTTTATCAATTTTGTTTATCTTCTCAAAGAACCAGCTTTGTTTTATTGATCTTTGCTATTGTTTTCATTTCTTTTTCATTTATTTCTGATCTAATCTTTATGATTTCTTTCCTTTTGCGATCTTTAGGCTTTTTTTGTTCTTCTATCTCTAGTTGCTTTAGGTGTAAGGTTAGGTTGTTTATTTGAGATGTTTCTTGAGGTAGGATTGTATTGCTATAAACTCCCCTCTTAGAACTGCTTTTTTGCATCCCATAGGTTTTGGGTCATCGTGTTTTTATTGTCATTTGTTTCTAGGGTTTTTTTTTTTGTTTTTGTTTTTGGTTTTTTTTGGTTTTTTGCGGTACGTGGTCCTCTCACTGTCGTGGCCTCTCCTGTTGCGGAGCACAGGCTCCAGACGGCAGGCTCAGCGCCCATGGCTCACGGGCCTAGCTGCTCCGCAGCATGTGGGATCTTCCCGGACTGGGACACGAACCCATGTCCCCTGCATTGGCAGGCGGACTCTCAACCACTGCGCCACAGGGAAGCCCTGTTCCTAGGTATTTTTTTATTTCCTCTTTGATTTCTTCAGTGATCTCTTGGTTACTAAGCAGTGTATTATTTAGCCTCCATGTGTTTGCATTTTTTACCGATTTTGTTCCTCTAACTGATATCTGTCTCATAGTGTTTTGGTTGGAAAAGATACTTGATACGATTTTGAAGAATATATTTTGATGAAAAATTTGCAGGCAATTACCTTAGCCTGAGCAGATCAACCATTTTCTTCACCTAAATTGCCACACCTTATTTTGAGAAATCAGAGAATATGCTCTTATCTAGCTCATATTAAATGACAACCTCTATTTCTGAATAATACTTTCAAACAGACAGTTCCATTGGAGGAAAATAAAACCCGAGAATTTTGGTTCCAGGATAGAAGGCCTGTATTATGTTTTCCCATTGCCTCTAATGATGTTCTTAATCATTTTTCCTACACAGAGCCAAATTAAGAGAGAAGCAAACATATGTTAAACCAGAAAAAAATTGTTGCTTAATATGCCAAGTAATAATACGTGCCATACAGACACAGACAGAGCTAAGGTGTCTCTAGGTGGTGTCTCTTGGAGGTGTCATTTGTTTCGCTCTGGTCAGAACACCTAGCATCTCTGGAAATAGCATTCCTGACTCTGCAGCACAAAACACAGCTGAGGATATCACTGGAAAATTGGGAGTTAATTTTCTTACTAGGTTTGCAGTCACATTAAATCCTAAACAATTTTTAAGAAAATGTTACTTTAAAGTAGGTTCTTTGAGTTCCTTATCACTTTGAGTTCCTCAGAAATAAGACAGCACGTAGGTAGAATTCTTCATTAGATCATCATCCACTGGCATGTGAGGTACCATCACCCTTCATTTAGTGAGTTCAAGACTGCTCCATAGGGGACTTCCCTGGCAGCCCAGTGGTTAAGACTCTGTGCTTCCAATGTAGGAGGTGCAGTTTCGATCCCTGGTGAGGGAACTAAGATCCCACATGCTGCATAGTGCCACCAAAAAAAAAAAAAAAAAAAGACTGCTTCATACATACAACATGAACATTCTGCGCCAGGCATTGAGCTGAGTGTTGACGCTAAAAGTAGAATTAGATACAGACCGTGGTTTCAAAAAACCTAGAGACTAGTGGGATATAAATCTGGCTCTTAAATAACCCTAATTAAATCATTTTTGCTTTCTAATACCTAGAGCATGTGGACATTCTTCCACTCAGCAGTGAGGAGTACCTGTACTTCAAGAGAATGATCTCAGTGTTAGATTGTTTGCCATAAAGCTGTCATCAAAAGCCCAGTGAGAAAATTGACAGACCAGAGAAATTGTCTAGTAAAGGATATATTAACTTTCATTCCTCAAGATATTCCCAGCTTTGTCCCCTTATACTGTGAGCTCATCAGAAAACTATATGCCTGGACTGTATTACTCTGGTCCCTCCAGACTTAGCTTCTAAGAATCATGACTTAACATCATGCCAACAGATTTCAATCAGGATTTACTTGTGGTCATGAGTAAAATATCTCTGCTTTCTGAGGCTTCAGCCATTATGTCATTCACATTTCTCTCAGGACCAAGATAAATCTTATTGCTTGCAATTACTAGAATAATTCCGTTCACTGGGCCATCAGTTTTGTACCCTAGACACTTTCATTATGAGGAGAAACAAAGTTCAAAGTAATGTTTGAAATTCATGAATGACAAATTCTAATGGATTGTTTAAACAAAAACTAGGAAATTTTAAAGTAAAGATTCTGTCCTGGGAGATCAGCTCGATGCTTTGTGACGACCTAGAGGTGTGGGATAGGGAGGGTGAGAGGGAGGCTCAAGAGGGAGGGGATGTGGGGATACACGTATGCATACAGCTGATTTGCTTTGTTGTACAGCAGAAACTAACACAACGTTGTAAAGCAATTATACTCCAATAAAGATATTAAAAAAAAAAATTCTGTCCTTTGAGGATGACATTGTAGGGAGAATCTTGATACTTGCAGAAACAGAATACTATTCAGAATGGACCAGAAGTAGGAATCAATTTTTTTTAATCCTTACATTCTTAAAGAGGAGAATCTTGACCTTAAGTTTATGAAAGACATGATGTAACATAGTAGAAAGAGTCTGTGTCATGAGAAGCAGAAGACCTAGACTTGAGCCTAAGTCTACAACCAACCAACCATGTCACTTGGGCAAGAAGTTGACCAGAACTGGAATTCCCCACTATGATCTACATTAATTGGCTCATACCAGCTCCTCAGAATGCTTATTTATTCATAATACTAAGCTTTTAAAATGGAATAAACCCACCTGACATTTAAACATGTATCTATGATGACACCTGTGAATTTTACAGAAGTTTATGAAGAATTTTGTAAACCATAAAATAACATATACCTTAAAGTATTGTGACTACTTATTATTAAGTATCTCATTATAAGGATGGTACGTTCCAATTTTTAAGTCTTCAAAAGAGCTATCTATATTTAGTATCTCCACTTCAAGATTACCCCTGCTTTCTCCAAGTAGGATTTTGTCTCCATCCCTCCAACTGCAATCCCTCTTCATGGTGTTAAATCCAAGAATCAGTTCTCAGTCTTCACTATACCCAGCACAGTTAACCACCCCCTCCTACTTCAAACACCTTCTTTTCTTTAAATCCAGAGTACCGCATTCCCTTGGTTTTCTTCTTACTTCATTAGTCACTCCTTCTTAAACCCTTAGCCAGCCTCTTCTTTTCTTCACATCTTCAAACCTTGGAGTGCCACAGAGCTCCTCTCTTCCCTCTCTAGAGTCTGGACTCTCACCCCAGGTGGCTAGATGACTTTCAAATATATCTTCAGATCAGACTTCTCCCCTAAGCTTCAGCTGCCCATTCTACATCTCTACAGAATGGTTAGTATCTCAATAGAACTCTGGTTTCCCAGTCCAGTCAAAAAAAGTCAACACCACAATAACACGCTCCTTTCCCAGTTTTCCCCATCTTGGAACCTCGGCCAAGAACCACTCCTCCTAATTTCTCTCTTCATACACTTCCAACATGGCAGCACTCCTACTGGCTCTACCTTCAAAATTCATCTCAATCTGTGGGTATTAGATAATGTTAAGGGAGTACTGCTACTTCATTGGGTGTAGTAATGGTATTATGGTTAAATACATTATGTCTTTATCTGTTCAAGAGAAATGCTATAGCGGTGCTTACTGATAGTATAGTATGACATATAGGATTTACTTTTAAAATACCCGAGAAAATAAAAATTGAGAATAGATACAAAAATAGCAGAAAGTTGATGGTGTCTTCAGCTGGGTAATACATAAAAAAGAGTTCATTGTACTGTTCTATTTTCATGTGTTTGACAATCCATAATAAGAAATATTCCTACTTTGTATCTTCTGCACTACTACCACCATCATTTCACCTGGGCAACAGTAGAAAACTCATAATTTGTCATCCCCATTCTGTTCTTGCCCTTCTTTGCTGTCTACTGTCCACACAC